>NC_142477.1:18398966-19023966 GCF_049115385.1 Moschus berezovskii | reverse complement strand
TACCTCCATCACTCTGCAACCCCATGGACTGCAGCCCTCCAGGCTCTTCTGTCCATGGGATTCTCCAAGCAAGTATGCTAGAGTGGGTTGCCATTGCCTTCTCCAGGGAATATTCCAACCCAGGGATCAAACTGGGGTCTCCTTCATTACAGGCAGATTCTTTACCATCTGAGCCACCACGGAAGCCCTCGGACCGACCTGCCGAAAAAAAAATATTTTTTGAGTAACAGTCAAGTGGAAATATCCTTTGACTGTTGAGCTTGGGGATGCTTTACTCAGTAAAATGTTCACTCCTGAAGACAATTAATTAAAAATAAGGGGCCAACCCTTTGCATGAGGGCTGCCTGTGATCAAGTGTAATCCTTGGTCATTCCAGTTCTTTGCCATGGCCCAGCAGTTGAGGATGTATTCCCAAGGCAGGGGAGCACCCTCCCCAGGTGGGGGAATTGTGGGCGGCCTCCCAGCAGGGAGCAGTCTTCTCAGCAGCGGTTCTGCTGCCTCATCACTTGGGCACAGGTGCCTGAGCCACTTCAAGATGCAGCTTCGCAACCTCAGAGACTGCCAGCTGCTGCTGGTGGGGAAACTAATTAATCCACCTTCCAGCTCCCATCCTTCCTCCTAAGTGCCAGGTCCTGTGCCACACCCTAAAAGTGGAGAAGTGAACGTAACAGACACAGTCTAGTGGGAGAGATTAATTAAAAGACGCTTGCTCCTTGGGAGAAAAGCAATGACAAATCTAGACAGCTTATTAAAAAGCAGAGACATTACTTTGCCAACAAAGGTCCATCTAGTCAAAGCTACGGTTTTGCCAATAGTCCTGTGTGGATGTGAGAGCTGGACAATAAAGAAGACTGAGCACCAAAGAATTTATGCTTTTGAGCTGTGGTGTTGGAGAAGACTCTTGAGAGTCCCTGGGACTGCAAGGAGATCCAACCAGTCCATCCTAAAGGAGATCAGTCCTAAATATTCATTGGAAGGACTGATGCTGAAGCTGAAACTCCAATACTTTGGCCACCTGATGGGAAGAACTGACTCATTGGAAAAGACCCTGATGCTGGGAAAGACTGAAGGTGGGAGGAGAAGGAGACGATAGAGGATGAGATGGTGGACGGCATCACCGACTTGAGGGACATGAGTTTGAGCTAATTCCAGGAGATGGTAAAGGACAGGGAAGCCTGACGTGCTGCAGTCCATGGGGTCACATAGGGTCAGGAAGATCTCCTGGAAGAGGAAATGGCAACCCACTCCAGTATTGCCTGGATAATCCCTTGGACAGAGGAGCCTGGAGGGCTACAGTCTATGGGGTCACATAGAGTCAGGCATGACTGAACTGACTAAGCATACACATGTGTTTATAAAAGGCGGCTCTGGCTGCCAGGCAGAGACAGTATTAGAGACGACAGGACATCATGATAGTAACCAAGCCACTCTCCATGTTCAAGCAGCTCAGAGTCATAGAAAGAGCGGGAACAGGGTCATGGCCATGCCAAAGGAAAGGAGAAAGGAGTCAGGCTCTCTGAGTAAATCCCAGGCTATCGGAAGCATCTGATTTTCTTTTAAATAAGCCACACTGGGTCCAGCTCCCTCCCATATATTGTCTTCTGCCTTCCATCCTCTAGATTTAAATTCTTCACCCATCCCACACTCTCAATGCCTCTGGCAGCAACCCCAGACAAATCACAGAGAAGAGAGAGCCCCACAGAGGGAGGAGATCTGACTATTCACCCCCGGTGATCCCTGAAGTACCCTGAAAATCAAGAATGACCCCATAGACTGTAGCCCTCCAGGCTCCTCTGTCCAAGGGATTATCCAGGCAATACTGGAGTGGGTTGCCATTTCCTCTTCCAGGAGATCTTCCTGACCCTATGTGACCCCATGAATGAAAGCCAAGGGCCTTCTGCAATGGAGGGTGTGCCCTTGAGAGGGGGAAAAGGTCATTCCCCAAACCCCACCATCCACAGTGTTCTCCAGACAGGAAGAGCCATAAGCCGTCGTGTGAACCTTCTCTGCCTCCCGCAAGCAGACTTGCCAACGGCAGCAACACTCTACAGTATGAACAAGCCACCCCTTCCTTCCAGGGTAAGTGATGAGCCAGAAACAGAGTTACACTCCTTTCTGTTCCACCAAAGATCTGCTGTCGAACCCTAAAACAAAAGCCTCTTGTCTCATTATTTTCCATCCACAAAATGAGTCTTTTGATAGCTTGGGTGGAGATAGAGAACTTCAATCATTGTATGATTTCACCATTCAAAGAAATTAAGATAGAAATTCACAAAATCTAAAAAAAAAAAATTAATAGTAATCTAGTAATAGTCCTTCAATAGTCCCTATAAGTCAGGCTCTAAGCACACATATCTAGCCCAACACTGCCAGCTCCTCAGTGAGTAGGGTAATATGATTTCTGTTTTACAGAAGAGGGAACAGAGGTTCTAAGTGGATACCATCATTTGCCCAAGGATACAGAAGGAGTCCCTGACTGGGTTGTGACTTGAGACCAGTTCTGTTTTGACCCTGGAGCATCCACTCTCAGTCAGGATGCCCCACTGCTTCGCTAGCTGCTGGTTCTTTCTGAATTGGGGGGAAATTATGAGCTCCATCTACTCACAGTATCCTTGCATAGGTACCCCTGATGGTACCAACAGGAAACGGCTGAAAATTTAATTAGAGTAAGTCTTCCCAAGTGGCGCTACTGGTAAAGAACTCGCCTGCCAACGACCTAAGAGACTCAGGTTCCATCCCTGGGTGCGGAAGATTCCCTGGAGGAACAAACGGCAGCCCCCTCCAGTGTTCTTGCCTGGAGAAGCCCATTGACAGAGGATCGTGGTGGGCTACAGTCCATGCAGTTGCAAAGAGTCGGACACGACTGAAGCAACTTAGCATTCATACATGAGAGAAGCAAGGAATTTATCCTCTAAATACCAAATGTGTGCGCTCGGCCAGTGTTGGAACTCTGGGCCTCAGTTTCCTTACCTGCAAAATAGGGAGAAAAAGAATAACATCAACCTCACAGAATCTCATGGCGCTGGTGGTGGCAGTTCAGTTGCTAAATCTTGTCTGACTCTTGTGACCCCATGGACTGTAGCCCACCAGGATCCTCTGTCCATGGATTTTCCAGGCAAGAATACTGGAGTGGGCTGAAATTTCCTTCTCCAGGGCATCTTCCCGACTCAGGGATCGAATTCAGTCTCCTGCATTAGCAGGCAGATTCTTTACCGCTGAGCCTGCATGGAAGCATCTTGTGAGAACTGACTAAAAAGATTATAAAAGGCAGTTAGTATAAAGTCTGTCATATTTGTTAGCAATTATTATTACTGCCCTTACTACAATGGTTTGCACACTTATCTATCTTTTAACCTCGACTGTACAGCACCCTTAATTTTTAAAGTGGAAAGTGGCAGAAAATTTAAATAAAAGACTATAAATGGAGTTCAATCAGCTGTGCTTGGCGGTAATTTGTTTAATGGATAGACTTAGCTCGCCAGGCTCCTCTGTCCATGAGATTCTCCAGGCAAGAATATACTGGAGTGGGTAGCCATTTCCTTCTCCAAGGAATCTTCCCAATCCAGGAATCAAATCTGCCATCTCTTAGGTCTCCTGCCATTGGCAGGCAGGTTCTTTAACACTAGCGCCACCCGGGAAGCCCTGTTTAATGGAGGCGGGATCTTGGGGAGTCAACAAAGGCTGATCTGCCTATCACCACTAGGTGGCGCTAATATATTACAACCAACCACAATGCTTTTCATACAAATTTCACAGTCAAAAACATGCTTGAGGACTGGCAGGCGCCAGAGTATTATTATTTCCTAAATGCTGCCTATTATTCGACATCTGGCACAAAGACTCTACAGTCTTATGTACATTAGGCCATGCACTGCCCCCTAAAGAAGACAGGGATTGTAGTCTAAATAATTGCTTTATTTTAGATAGAAGACAACTTTAAATAGTTTTCTTTTGATATCACAATTAGGGTCACCAAGTCAACGTAAGAATCTACATTCTTTTGTTAAATGTAAAATGTGATGAATTACTGCAGTGAAAGAGTAACTTGATACAGAGATGAATGAAAGCATCTTAGACAAAAGTCTTCCAGTTAGTTGTTTCCTTGATAAGAAAGATCACACGACCTCCGGGAAATAAAATGTCCTTGCAGACTCTACTTTAACAATAATTATGTTAAATTTTCCTTGCCTAATTTTAAAAGTAAATTCCTGCCTTTTCTCAAGTTTCCCATTCGACAATACCCAGTTTCACCCACAGATGGGAACCCTGAACACAGTTTCAGGCTTGTTTCCATGAAAAGGTCATTCAAGGATTCCCGTTGGTTGCCACATCGCCTGGGTGATGAAATGGTGCTGCTGATGCCTCCTGGGAACCACAGGTGGGCCGGGTTTGGGCATTCTGTGTCCCAGTCAACAGAGGATCCAGCTTCCCTGAGTGGCATGCCTTGCTCCTCCAAATGGAAAACTATTTTCCATTTCCTCTCTCTCAACCATTGTGTGCATATGCTCAGTCATTCTGACTCTTTGAGACCCGTGGACTGTAGCCCACCAGGTTCCTCTGTCCATGGAATTTTCCAGGTAAGAATACTGGAGTGGGTTGCCATTTCCTTCTCCAGGGGATCTTCCCAACCCAGGGATCGAACCTGCATCTCCTGCATTGGCAGGCAGATTCTTTACCATCTGAGCCACCAGGGAAGTCCTTCACAAGTAAAATCTGTTCACAACCATTGTCAGCAGTTTTCACACAAGGTGTTCAGCTCTCTCACTCACCCACATTCCAAAGGATGAGGCAAGGAGCTATTTGCCAAAGGAAAAATATCATATTATTTTCTGTTCTCATAGCCAAAAATAATTTCAAAGGGAGCCTGCTTTTAATTTCTTGTTTTATTTTCCATTTGGACATGCTGAATACCTCATGAAAGCTGGATCACTGGGGGGTGTGGGTACAAAGGAGAAAGGCTTGTCTGTGTAACTCTGGCCTGATTCTGAGACCTCCTACAAGGGGAATTCCCGCCACATTTTGTCTTGCAGTTTACGGTCCATTTTACACATAGTTTCTCATGGTGGTCTCCTCACCAGTGCTGTTGGAAGACAGGCAGGTAATTGTTATTGCCTCCAGTATATATATAACATCTGATTTGTCCAAGACTGAAAGTTAGCGAGTGGTACCACTGGGACTCAAGCCCAAGCCTTCATACAACATCGCTTAGGTTTTCATGATTGTGCATCAGAAACTGCTTTTTAATCACTCCTAAGTTCAGTTCAGTTCAGTTCAGTTCAGTCACTCAGTCGTGTCTGACTCTTTGCGACCCCATGAATCACAGCACGCCAGGCCTCCCTGTCCATCACCAACTCCCGGAGTTCACTCAAACTCATGTCCATCGAGTCGGTGATGCCATCCAGCCATCTCATTCTCTGTCGTCCCCTTCTCCTCCTGCCCCCAATCCCTCCCAGCATCAGACTCTTTTCCAGTGAGTCAACTCGTCGCATGAGGTGGCCAAAGTATATGAGTTTCTACTCATATCAAATGAGAAACTCCATTTGATATGGGTCTTCAGTTCTTCATGGGTATATGTAGTCTCTGGCCAACAAAATGTTAAGTTTAGTGACAGAGACTATGTTTAATAAGCCTGTTGTTCCCACAAAGCCTTAAACACACTATAAATGATTAATACGTCTTTACTGTGTGAAGAATGAGAGTACCAGAATACCCCTGAATCTAAATAAAACTGAATGCTTAGATTCTCCTTTTATACAAGGGAAAAATACATCAGGACTGGAAAATGGACCATTTTTCAAGTTCATTTTAAATGGAAAAAGTATGTCAATTCCGGGCGGACTCACTTCCTATTCTATATCCCTTATGGGTTTAGGCTATAATTTTGATGACAGCAAAGAGTCTGGGGTGTTTTTCTGTTTTCCTTTGCTAAATGACATGATTTGGGTACAAGGAAAATTGTGTTTCTGTGGGTTTGCCTCCCATATTTACTCTCTGCCTGACTCTTATTTTCCAGTGTTTCATAGTCTAGAGAGGAAGTGTGGTCTAGTGGTCAGAAAAACAGTTTGAGAGACTAGAATCGTGGTTTCTATTCCTGTTTTGTTCCCTGACTCATCATAAGCTCTTAGGAGCATCGCTTAAGTGTTATGAACTTCAGTTTATCCATTCTTTTCCCACCTAGAGATGGTGCTCAGAAATAACCAGAAATAAATAATATCGTCTGAATACAAACCTTCATGAAATGGGTAATATTGGCTATAGAAGAAAAGCAGGATCCTCTAATTAACTTTACCGACTGAAAGGAGTTATCAAAAACTTCCAGGAAGTGTTGGTTCAGCTGGTGATGAGTACCAACTGAGATAGGATCTGGAAAACAATTTACGAAGGAAAAAAAAAAAATCAAAGAATCAAGAACTTAAAGGAGAGGAGTGTCTCATGGAATTTGCCCCTGGCTTCCAGAAGGAAAAAGTAGCTCAGCAGCACTCACGTTTCATTTGAGGGCCACACTCTCAGACAGACCTGTAAAGCCTTGAGAGTTCCGTCCTGGTCGGGTCATAAATTCAAGATCTACTTGAGACCTTAGTTTCTTTCTACCCTTTGTTCATACCATGCTATCCTTATCCTTCTCCAAGAAGAAAAGTGACAGTGGATGTTATCCCTTGCTGAGGTAAAAAGTGAGGAGTCTGCAAAACAAAAATCAAAGTGACTCAATTGCTCATGCAGACAGACTCGTTTTTACTCCATCACACGGTCTATGGGCTGGTTAACTGACTCTGGCAATCTTAGCCACCAATAGCCTCTCAAAAGTACAAGACAGAGTTGCCTTCAGAGTCTCACTGTTGGCTCAATGATTGTTGTCATTGTGTGAGGGGTTGCTTTCACCTCCATAAGATAGAATCTGATGAATGGATAGTTCAGTATAATTCTGACACTAAAGTTAATACTAATAGTTAATATTATTATAAGAATAACAGCTCTTTACACTAAGTGCCAGGTACAATGCTCAGCATATTCTGCATATGACCTCATTTAGTAGTAGCGTAAGAATGTTAGTCACTCAGTCATGTCCGACTCTTTGCAACCCTCTGGACTGTAGCCCGCCAGGCTTCTCTGTCCATGGAATTCTCCAGGCAAGAATACCAGAGTAGGTTGACATGCCCTCTTCCAGGGGATCTTCCCAACCCAAGGATGCATCTCTTGTATTGGCAGGCGGATTCTTTACCATGAGTGCCACCTGGGAAGCCCTCATTTAATGCTCCCCTAAATCCAGTAAGTCCTGTCTTCCCTGGTGGTTTGGATGGTAAAGAATCTGCCTGCAATGCAAGAGACCAGGGTTCGATCTGTGGGTCTGGAAGATGCCCTGGAGAAGGGAATTGCTACTCACTCCAGTATTATTGCCTGGAGAATCCCAAGACAAACAGAGGAACCTGGTGGGCTACAGTCCATGGGGTCACAAGGAGTTGGACACAGCTGAGCGACTAACATTTTTAACACTAAGTCCAATAGAGTAAGAATTAATATTCTCATTTCACGAAGAAGACAACTTAGAAATAAGGTAACTTGCCCGAGGCCACAGAACAAAGAACAAAATCTGACTCCAAGATCATGATCTTGACCGCTGACATGGGCTGCGCCCTTGCAACTGGGACAGTTCAAAGAGGAGCTTGCTCCAGGAGGTGTGAGGGGAGAAGTTAAGGGCTTGATACCTCAACACACCCTATCTTCCCAGAAGTAGACAAGTGGGGAGGGTTGTTTCTACAATCTACGGGAACATGCTAGGATTTTTTTTTTTTCTTTCTGCTGAAGGCCACCTTCATCCAAGCTGGTCTCCCTGCTTGAAAAACAGGTCAAAAAGTTGGAGCCAGCTCCTTTCTGCATGCCTGCTGGGTTCCACATGCAAAGCATTCCCAGAAGAAAATAACAATTCTGGATATCAAAGATTCTCAGGATACAGGCTGGTGAAAGAAGAGGAAGAGGAAAAAAAAGAGACTCAGACCTGTTCACCTGTACGAAAGGTGGAACACAACCTCCCACAGGCCTGACCGATGACCCAATGAAGATGGACCAAAACATCACATCCTGCAGGAAAGAATCAGAGGAACCAGCTGAACACTGAAACTAAGGGATCAAAGACCCAAGAGAAAAAAAAAACAACCATTGGGGTGGATGGCACAGTTCAGCCAGACATGGACTCAACACAGCCAGGGGCATGTGACTAGAAAAATCCCCTAGGGCTAGAAGCATTGGTCAGGAAATTAAAGGTCCAGGGGGCACAGATGTTGTTTTTAATCTTGATTTCCAACTCAGGATTCAGTCGTTGAGAAAGGAGACAGAATGCAAGAGGAAAAAGAAAAACGTTGATAGGGTTTAGAATCCACACTAGCATACCTTTGAAAACAAGAGGGAAGGCATTAATTATTAGTTCTTCCAGGAAGAACAGATAAATGAGAAGTGTCTCAGGCAGACTGGAACATATGGTCCCTCTAACCTTTGTGGAAATCTGTGAATACAAGAATAAAATTTTAGTAGTGAAATCTAGATAATGGCAGAATATATATACATATACATCATATACATATCCATCATATATATATCCATCAAATACATATGCATCATGTACATATCCATCATATACATATACACCATATACATATACATCATACACATATACACCATATACATATACATCATACACATACACATCATATACATATACATCACACACATATACACCATATACATATACATCATACACATATACACCATACACATATACATCATATACATATACATCATACACATATACACCATATACATATACATCATACACATACACACCATATACATATACATCATACACATACACACCATATACATATACATCATACACATACACATCATATACATATACATCATACACATACACACCATACACATATACATCATATACATATACATCATACACATATACACCATATACATATACATCATACACATATACACCATATACATATACATCATACACATACACACCATATACATATACATCATACACATATACATCATATACATATACATCATACACATATACACCATATACATATACATCATACACATATACACCATACACATATACATCATACACATATACATCATATACATATACATCATACACATATACACCATATACATATACATCATACACATACACACCATATACATATACATCATACACATACACACCATATACATATACATCATACACATACACATCATATACATATACATCATACACATACACACCATACACATATACATCATATACATATACATCATACACATATACACCATATACATATACATCATACACATATACACCATATACATATACATCATACACATACACACCATATACATATACATCATACACATACACACCATACACATATACATCATACACATATACACCATACACATATACATCATACACATATACACCATACACATATACATCATACACATATACACCATACACATATACATCATACACATATACACCATACACATATACATCATACACATATACACCATACACATATACATCATACACATATACACCATACACATATACATCATACACATATACACCATACACATATACATCATACACATATACACCATACACATATACACCATACACATATACATCATACACATATACACCATATACATATACATCATACACATATACACCATATACATATACACCATACACATATACACCATATACATATACATCATACACATATACACCATATACATATACATCATACACATATACACCATATACATATACATCATACACATATACACCATACACATATACATCATACACATATACACCATATACATATACATCATACACATATACACCATATACATATACATCATACACATATACACCATATACATATACATCATACACATACACATCATATACATATACAAGATGTGTATAAAACATAGAGGAACAAAAGAAGTACTGTAATGGAAGCATGCTGAAGAAATTGGTTAATCTTGACTCTCATCATAAAATTGGCACATTGGCAAGTTATGGAAATAAAGAGAGACCTCATTGACCTAGAAATATTGGAACTTTCCATCTTCAAATCAGGTCATCCGATGAATGTCTGGATTTAACCTGCCTTACTTACAATTTCACTTCTCAGAAAGTAAAGGAAGTGACAAAAGAACTGCTAATTTTCCTGCGATTCTCCTAAATTCTGAGGAAGTTCCAAGAGATGTGAAATCCAATGCAGGCTCAGATAGGAGTCCTGCTGCCAAGGCCAAGAGTTCCCAGGGAAAAGAGGCGGGATCTCGCTGACTGAGATGGTCCAAGAGGGAAGAGCAGCCCGAGAAAAGGAAAACTACACAAGAGAGTCACAGACAATCCCTGTACAACAGAGAGCACGATCCAAAAAGATCCGTAAACACAGGGACTGCCCTGTGGCCCCTGGATAAGACTCTGTGCTCCCAAAGCAGGGAAGTGGGGTTCGATCCCTGCTCTGGGACTTAATATCCCCCCTACTGCAACTAAGCCCACACACAGCAACTATTGAGGCTGCATGCTGTAGAATGCACACACCTCAACTGGAGAAGCCCACACGCTGCAGTACAGATGGAGCACAGCCAAAAAGTAAAAACAGAAAAGACCTGTAAACATAGAGCCAGATATGTCAAAGTCAAGACAAGGCGAGGCCAGATAAAACATCTAAACCTGTGATGGAGACTCTGTTTGGAGCAAGACAGAAGACATTCACGGGACGTGTCCACCCTTTGGAGAATGCCTGTCACATTGAAGGAACACAGCAGATTGACAAGTTGAGCATTTATCTATATTATTCCTTTAATTTCCAAATTCTTCAAACCCTCACAGGTCATTCATATGCGCTGAATTCCCACTCTGGTTATCTCTCCCCATCAATCCAAGCAGAATATATAACAATGGTAAATATATATGCACTCAAGGCAGTTGGTTCTCTCTCTTTCTCTCAAAAGACTCCCAAGAAGAATTACTTTTGTAGTCAGTAGGGACAAATTAGAGAAGAGATATAAAATGCATGAAGGCAGTGATAGGATTTATGAAATCTGAAGTAATCAGGAACGTGGTTTGATGTATGCAAGTTCTTCCCATAAAAGCAAAAGAGGAGAGAAAGAAGCAAAACGGAAAGAAAGTAATGTACAAGAGACAAATTGAATATGTCATACTTAATTAGAAGACTTCCAGGAACTGTCTCCGGTTGATTTAGAAGCCATTGTGTGTTCCTACATTCTCAAGCACTTGGAATCTTGGGTTTTTCCTGTTGCCTCATACTGTCCTGTACAGAGTAGCACTCAGTAAATATCTGCTCAATAAGTGAAGTTGGAAAGAATATTCTAGGACCAACATGTGTTGATATAGTACAATAATATCTGTGTGCAGTCCTCAAAGGGTTAGTCATCCAGTCATCTCTGACTCTTTGTGACCCGATGGACTGTAACTGGTCTCCTCTGTCCATGGGATTCTCCGGGCAAGAAGACTGGAATGGGTAGCCATTCGCTTCTCCAAGGGATCTTCCCGAACCAGGGATCAAACCCAGGTCTCCTGCATTACAGGCAGATTCTTTACCATCTGAGTCACCAGGAAAGTGCAAAGAAGTTACCTGTTGGTTAGCAAACCAAGAAAGCTGAGAATGAGAATATACAGCATCTCATTGAGGAGACAATACTTTTAAAGACTCAACTTACCTGCCTATAAAATGGGGATCCAAGCGTATCATGTAAACATAATATAATAAAGTAAAACACAAAATGGGCAAAGTGCTCAGAATTTCTGAGAATACATTGGTTCTCTCGCTTGGAATGAAACCCAGGTCCCAACATGGCACCATGGGATGGGATCTGGGTCTCCTTCACCCTGACGTCCTCATCTCCTGTTACTCCGCCTCACTCTCTGCATTCCAGCCACACTGATAAAGGCCTCCGTCCTTGCTATCATCTCCTGTATCTTCAGCATTGACATGTCGATTATCCATGTGACTAACTACATCTCTTCTCCAGGCCTTTTCTCAAATACACCTTCTCAGTGATACCTTCCCTGAAAACTCCATCTATATCTGCAACACCTTGTATCTTATGCAACCACTTAATCTGCAATCCATCCCAATCTTCACTTTCTCCATCTCAGCCTGGAGTCTCCGAAAGCGGAGCCCAGACAAAGGCTTACATGCAGGATCTTATTTGAGAATTCAATCCTGGGGGAGCAGAAGGGCAGGGTCAGCTGAAAGAAAGAGGCAAGAAAGGAGGGGCCTCCACGGATGTGCTGTCCAGGTGACTGTCTCCCTGATGTTTCTGGGTGCCTTCAGGGGAAGCTTAGGGAATGCTCATCAGAACTACACCCCTGGGGGCATAAACAAGAAGCATTTATTGACCCCTTCCTGCCTGCACTTTGGGGTTATGCATCTCTCGAGAGTCCTGTGGACTGCACGGAGATCAAACCAGTCAATCCCAAAGGAAATCCACCCTGAAGCTTCATCGGAAGGACTGATGCTGAAGCTGAAGCTCCAATACTTTGGCCGCCTGATCCAAAGAGCTGACTCACTGGAAAAGACCCTATGATGGGAAAGACTGAAGACAGGAGGAGAAGGGGATGACAGAGGATGAGATGGCTGAATGGCACCACCGATTCAATGGACATGAGTTTGAGCAGACTCCAGGAGACAGTAAAGGAGAGAGAACCCTGGCCTGCTGCAGCCCATGGGGTCGCAGAGAGTTAGACACAACTAAGCAACCGAACAACAATGTCTGAGAATAAAGCTGGTTTCCATGGAGTGTCCCAGGCTCAATATCAGGGAAGGCACAGCTGGCCAAAGTCCCCAGAACTGGTCTTGATGGCAGAAGTTGGGGGGAAAGAGGACCGTGAAGACTTGAAGCAGCATACCAAAGGAGCCCTATTCCCTTCCCTGCTCTGTTTCTCCATTGCTCTTACCAGCATCTGAAATTCTGTTTTATGTGTATATTTATTTATTGTCTGCCTCTTTCAGCTACTGAGTCAGCTCCATAGGGAAGGAGTTAGGTTTAGTTCACAATCATATTCCCAATACCCAGAAGGGTGTCGGGCAGAATGAACACTCAGTGTGTGAGCCACAAGTGAATGGATGAATAAACACGAGCATTCCTTTTGAATTACAGTGACAGACTCTGTCTTATTAGAATTTAAAGAACAAAACGTCGCAGGTGATGTTTATTACCACGTGTTACCATGTTAGCCTCAAAATTTATCCAGAAATAATTCTTCAATTTTTCTTCCCTGCCATAATCAAATATGGGCCATAATTAACTGAGAGAGACAATGGACAAAAACAACCGAATATCCTTCACAAGAAAAAGGAACCATATCAGCACTTTCATTTCTCTAATTTCCTAACCAGTTTTACCCAACTCTATGCCATTTAGACGGAGAAGGCAATGGCAAGCCACTTCAGTACTCTTGCCTAGAAAATCCCATGGACGGGGGAGCCTGGTGGGATGCAGTCCATGGGGTTGCTACGAGTCTGACATGGCTGAGCGACTTCACTTTCACTTTTCACTTTCACACATTGGAGAAGGAAATGGCAACCCACTCCAATGTTCTTGCCTGGAGAATCCCAGGGACAGGGGAGCCTGGTGGGCTGCCGTCTATGGGGTCACAGAGTCGGACACGACTGAAGTGACTTAGCAGCAGCATGCCATTTAGAAATGGCTATCTCAGCCACAAAACCTAGTTCCTTTGTCCTAGTGTTTTCCATTGTCTCCAGCAAGTATAGCATCAGCGCTAGTTGGTTTAGCTTACATCTAATATACATATATTATATTAATTTTTTATTTTTATATATAAGATAGGTACACACTTGCAAATTCTTATTTCCTGTCTTACTTGCACAAATTACTATCTCTTGCTTGCTTTTCATATTTCTGCTGCTGCTGCTGAGTCACTTCAGTCGTGTCCGACTCTGTGTGACCCCTTAGACGGAAGCCCACCAGGCTCCCCCGTCCCTGGGATTCTCCAGGCAAGAACACTGGAGTGGGTTGCCATTTCCTTCTCCAATGTGTGAAAGTGAAAAGTGAAAGTGAAGTCGCTCAGTCGTGTCTGACCCTTAGCGATTCCACGGACTGCAGCCTACCGCCAGTTCATATTTCTAAGCCTCTTCCTTCATGTTCAACACATTAAAAAAGTGACCTGAAATGTACTCATGTATTAATTATATGGATATCCATCTAATTCAGGTACTGACCTCTCTGCATCACTGCAGACACTGGTATCACCAAGAAAATCCAAATTTGCCAGAGACACATTGTTCCGATTCAAAGAGATTTCTCTATTAAGGAGCATTAACTCCTGGTGTTTTTAAACCACTGTTTAAGGACGGGTGACTGTTGAACAGACTTCGACTGGTGGCACAGGCTTGCTCTAGTCACTTCTTTATTCCCACAGTAACACCAGGCCATAGTTTGTGTGGTGGAATTGGACATACCCTACTAAGCCTTATGGTAGGTTTTACCATATTTATCCTAAAGCAAAGGCATTCAATCCACTTTATTCACAGATTCCAGAATTTAAATTCACCTACTCGGTAAAGGGCTTCCCTGGTGGATCAGCAGTAAAGAATCTGCCTGCAATGCAGGCGACATGGATTCAGTCTCTGGGTAGGGAAGATCCCCTGGAGGAGAGAATGGCAACCCACTCCAGTATTCTTGCCTGGAGAATTCCAAGGACAGAGGAGCCTGGCGGGCTGCAGTCCACAGGGTCACAAAGAGTCAGACATGACTTAGCTACTAACCACACACAGTACTCAATAAAATTTTTCTGTACCCCCAAATCAATGAAACTCAAGGCACTTTCACAATCATTTTAGGACATGGCAGAGCAAAAGAGTCAAGTTGCCCGATGCGCACATTCCCAGCGGGGGTCTAACAAGGCAACACACTGCCTTCTTCTTTCAGTTCACAAACAGGCAGCCTTTTCATGGTCTACTTGGTACCACACTTTTCACATTTTTTGTGCTTAATTTTGGTGATTTTGTTGTTTAAAACAGCCCCAAAACATAGTGCTATCTAGCATCACAGAGCAAAAAGGCTGGGATGGACCTTATCAGAGAAAGCGTGTTAGACAAGCTTCGTCAGGTGTGAATTAAAGTGCAGTTGGCCTTGAGTCCAAGGTTAATGAACAGTGCATATTATAGATGGTGTCTTTAAATAGAAACACATCAAACAAGGTTGGGCATTAGTACGTCGCCTCACTACCCACAGGTGTGTTTCCTTCTGAAGCAATGGGTCACTGCTCCATCCTTTGGTGTCCACAGTGACTCTAGCAAACATTCCTGCAAGTAACAAGAATCAACTGTACAAGGGGCTCCACAAGCGGGAAACAGGGGGTCTCCCTGCTACAGCGAATCCCTCAGTCCTCTATTGTACCCCCTCAGCCCTTGCACCTCTGTCTAGAGCAGAGCTGGCAACCCCGAGCCCGTGTCATTGACCACAGGATGTACAGGTGAGCAAGACGTATGATTGCTTCAGGACCCTGGCACCACTCACATCTGGGGACATCATTGGCGCCAGGGTCTCAGAATGATGTCTGGGAACACAGGTCGGACGAGGCCTGGCTGCCCGGAGCTTCAGCTGGGATAAGTCTGAGGCCTGCCCTGCACAGCTTCCATACCCGTTACCTACAGGTCACTGATCTGATTATGCCTTCTTTAGTGGCTTCATCCACTCCTTATCTGGGACCATCTCCCAGAGAGATTATTAATACTTGCCTTCTCATCCCTGTCTCATGATCGGCTACATGGGAACCCAAACGAAGACACAGGCTCACCCCAAACCTGCCGCAAACATCTCAGATAAGGTGATGCCACAGCAGCTGCTGCTGCTGCTGCTAAGTCATTTCAGTCGTGTTCGACTCTGTGCGACCCCATAGATGGCAGCCTACCAGGCTCCCCTGTCCCTGGAATTCTCCAGGCAAGAACACTGGAGTGGGTTGCCATTTCCTTCTCCAATGTGTGAAAGTGAAAAGTGAAAGTGAAGTTGCTCAGTCATGTCCGACTCATAGCGATCCCATGGACAGCAGCCTACCAGGCTCCTCCATCCATGGGATTTTTCTAGGCAAGAGTACTGGAGTGGCTTGCCATTGCCTTCTCCGGATGCTATGGCAGAGTCATCACCAATTCAAAGATACCCCACACTGTTCAAGGTATGGTCTGACTTAGAGACACACACTGCCCATGACATCAGGTCTGCAGAACCGCACACTAGAGACCAACCTGCAGGCTAATCCCTTCACAGCAGCTTCACTGGAGAATCTATGCCAGGAGAGCCCCTGACAGTACCTGACAAGAGATGTGTGCTCACCACTAGTCATCCAGTAAATGGACACACAGCAGACCCTTACCATCATCTTGTAACGCAAAACCACTGTGCAATGAGAACCTTTCTGAGCAATGAAATAGTAATACCAATCTGTTTCAGAGAAATTAATCTGATGTTGTCATAGAGGATGGGGGAAAGAGACAGAAGCTTCAGTTTTCTAGTTAAATGAGAGAATGAAAATTTATTCGCTATTGTTCTAAGTCATGTCCGACTCTTTGCGACCCCATGGACTGCAACACGCCAGGCTTCCCCGTCCTTCACCATCTCCCTGAGCTTGTTCAACCTCATGTCCATTGAGTCGGTGATGCCATCCAAACATCTCCTCTGTCACCCACTTCTCCTCCTGCCTTCAATCTTTCCCAGCATCAGGGTCTTTTCCAATGAGTTGGCTCTTTGCATCAAGAACATTTATTTAGATATTTTAATATAAATGTGTGCAAAAGCAAGAGATCAAAACCTAAATGGAGAGAGAGAAATGGAGAGAACAAGAGTTCAGGTCCTGTAATGAGCAGAGCAAAGCCTGCCAACCCCACTGACAACAAAGACCCTCAGACCTGAGCCGTGTGAAAATGAAGCTGCAGGACAAAGGTCCGGTGAGAGCAGGGCTGGTGGGAGCAGAGAGTTCAGGCTTCCCTGGGCTGTTGACTGCAGACAGTAGCAGACAGACAGCATCCTGTGTGCGGGGCAAACCGCGGACAGGAAGCAGCCTCTGTCTTTATGTCTTTCTAAGATATTTATACACTTCACTGTGGCCAGCAAACACAACTGGTGGAACTTGGATGAAATTTTAATTACACGGGACTTTAATGATTTAAGCTGCTGTGGGTGGAGAGGGGAAGCCAAAGAGGAGGAAGCGAAGGTTCACCCGAGTACAGCTTCCCGTTTCCCCTCAGCCCTGCAGAATAGCCAGCATTCCGGAGGAAGGTCTCAAGGTTCACTTGTAAGGTGGGAGAGAGCCACATAATTCTAGCCCCTGGCCCCAGGATCTGGTGGTGTCAGTCCCCAGCCTCACCACAACATGTCAGCAGATCTATAGTCGGTCATCTTGCAATGAAAAGGATTATGGGACCCTGTCATCTCCATATTCCATAGACTCTTTGTCTTGTGTGTTAGTTGCTCAGTGGTGTCCGACTCTTTGTGACCCCTGTGGACTGTAGCCCGCCAGGCTCCTCTGTCTATGGGATTCTCCAGGCAAGAATACTGGAGTGAGTTGCCATTTCCTTCTTCAGGGGATCTTCCTGATCCAGGGATCGAACCCAGGTCTCCCATATTGTGAGCAGATTCTTTACTGTCTGAGCTACCATTTTCCCCCAGGCTTTTCTTCCTTCCTTTTATCTCTTCTTTATTCTTCTGGACTAGCCTTTCCACCATTGTCTCCACTGTCAAGATCTGGGCCAGAAGGAGACCACCCTTTTCTGCCCAGAACAAGCTTATTCTTGTCTTGCAAAGAGTAAGGAGAAGGTTGGCTAGACTGGTCTCAATGTGGAGCTATAGAAAGTTTCTGAATGAAACTCTCATTAACACTCAGCATGGCTGACAACTGGTTGACCCAGGCTGGAATGAGGTCATGCTTCCCTAGTGATACTCAGCAAGAATTTTAAAGGCCCTTTATGATTATTATTATTATTCTATAATTCGATTCAACAGACCTACAACATCAGGCTGCTCCCAGGGGCTTTGCAAGATGAGTTGGCCGCACAGGAGTAAATAATGTGTTTTCATTCACTCAACCATTTACTGAGGACTGATTACTGCACTGGATGCCTTAAGGTCTACAATGATGAATACCACCAAGGTTTGATCCTTGAGCTTTAATTTGGCAGAAAGCATGATGTATGCTTGGGGCTTCCCTGGTGGCTCAGCAGTAAACAATCTGCCTGCAAAGCAGGAGTCACAAGAGACGTGGGTTCAACCCCTGGGTCGGGAAGATCCCCTGGAAGGGGGAATGGCAATGCCCTCCAGTATTCTTGCCTGGAGAATCCCATGGACAGAGGAGCCTGGCAAGCTACAGTACATGGGGTCACAGAGAATCTGCCGCAACTGAAGCACCTTAGCATATACACACAACAGTAGGACATAACAAAGCATCTTGACAGAGAAGATGGGCTGAGTTGGCTCTCAGCTGGGAGTTCAAGGAAGTTTCATGGAAAGCACTTGGACTGGGAGAATGGATAGGGTGTCCATGTGGACAAAAGTCTGAGGGTGCAATGAACAGAGGTAGGAATGAACAGGGGTAGGAATGCCCAAGGAAGGGGATGGAGGCAGTCAGGGACAAAAAGTATTTAATGGTGGCTAAGGCAATGGCACCCCACTCCAGTACTCTTGCCTGGGAAATCTCATGGACAGAGGAGCCTGGCAGGCTGCATTCCATGGGGTCGCTAAGAGTCGGACATGACTGAGCGACTTCACTTTCACGTTTCACTTTTATGCATTGGAGAAGGAAATGGCAACCCACTCCAGTGTTTTTGCCTGGAGAATCCCAGGGAGCCTGGTGGGCTGCTGTCTGTGGGGTCACACAGAGTCGGACACGACTGAAGCGACTTAGCAGCAGTAGCGTATAAGTATACTACAGCAGTCACAACTGAAAGAGATTAGGGCTGGGATTTTTTTATAGATGATGTGGAGGCCATGAATGTCAGGGCACCTGGTGCACCTCTCACTTCAAAGATTGAAGCCCAGCTTCTCCAGTGGTCCAGTGGTCCAGTGTTTAAGAATCTGCCTGCCAATGCAGGGGACACGAGTTCGATCCCCGGTCTGGGAAGATTTCACGTGCCATGGACCAACAAAGCCCATGTGCCAAAACTACCAAAGCCCAAGTGCCTAGAGCCTGTCCTCTGCAACAGCAGAAACCACCGCAGCGAGAAGCCCGTGCACGGTGACCAGACAGCAGCCCTGCGACTAAAGAAAGTCCACGCCCAGCAACAAAGACCCGGCAGAGCCAAAACTAAAATAAATGTTAAAATCTTAAAAAAAAACAAAGATTAGAGCCCCAAGCCTAGCAAGGTTCCCCATCTTTCTTAAGATCCCGAGCTCTGGCTGCCCTGGGTCCCCGATCCGAGGCTCTCCGACCACGTGTGGCTGTTTTATAATCAGAACCGAGCCTTGGGGCTAATCTGGAAACAGAATGAAAAACATATGACCGAAGCCAAGGCTGTGGGCACGGGAGCGGCACAGAGGCCCTCTCGGGCGCCAGGAAAGGACTGGTGGGCACCTGGGCCCAGTTGCTGGCGGTGGGAAGGCAGAGGAAGGTATGAGTCCAAGAGGAATCATGGAAGGAGCGCTCACAGCACACGATGACTGGATCTGTGGGCTGCGGCGGGGGGAGGCGGGGGGGCGGAAGCGCTGATGCCAAGGTTTCAAGCCAAACTGACTAGGAGCCCCTTTTATGGAAAAAGGAAACCGCCCACTCTTTCCCCAGCTCCTGGCAGCACACCTTCCCCTCTGCCCGCTGCTGCTAAGAGTGTTCCCTGGGAGTTTGTCCTGGCTCCCAAGTCAAGCTTCTGGACAGGGCCCCTGCCCCCCGACACGTGATGACACGACATGTTACCCAGTCTCCCCGCTTCTTGGATTGGTCTCTGGAGGCTCCTACTCTTTAGTTTTTCTTCAGCCCTCGAAATATAATTTTTTAAGTTTATATTCTTCTCTTTTTTCCACAGGAATTACAGAAGCCCAATTCACACTTGTTCAGGTAAGAAAAGGAATGTGTAGGCTCCTGAAATGGAAAATCTTGGACATATATGTGGCTTTAGGTGCAGCTGGATCCAGGGGTCTAATCTGCCTCTCCCCTCAATTCCCCCTCCCTTGCATACACACACACACAGTGGGAATCGCCTGTGCATCTCTGAGGACCAATTAGATTTCCATTGATTTAAAAACCAATAGTACAATAAGAAAAGCTGCATTATTGTATCCTTGTGTGTGTATGTTAGTAGCTCAGCCATGTCTGACTCTGCGGCCTCATGGACTGCAGCCCACCAGGCTCCTCTGTCCATGGGATTCTCCAGGCAAGAATACTGAAGTAGGTTGCCATTTCCTACTCCAGGGGATCTTCCCGACCCAGGGATCAAACCGAGTCTTCTCCATTGCAAGCAGGTTCTTTACCACCAGGGAAGCCCAACTGTATCCTTGTGCCATGTTTACCAAAGCTACTGCGATTCATAAACAAATTTAATCAAGAAAATGATCTACTAAGTATTTAAGGACTGCTTCTCAGGTGGTGCTAGTGGTAAAGAACCCACCTGTCAATGCAGGAGATGTAAGAGATGTGGGTTTGATCCCTGCGTCAAGAAGATCCCCTGGAGGAGGGCATGGCAACCCACTCAAGTATTCTTGCCTGGAGAATTCCATGGACAGAGGAGCCTGGTGAGCTACAGTCCTTTGGGTCACACGGACTTGGACACAACTGAAGTGACTTGGCATGCACGTATGCAAGGACCGAAATAATAAATAATAAAGATTGCCCCAGCCTCTGGTCAATTAATCTTTCATTCTCCCAGAAATAGCCCATACCTAGATAGCATATTAAAAAGCAGAGACATTACTTTGCCAACAAAGGTCTGTCTAGTCAAGGCTATGGTTTTTCCAGTCGTCATGTATGGATGTGAGAGTTGGACTGTGAAGAAAGTTGATCACCGAAGAATTGATGCTTTTGAACTGTGGTGCTGGAGAAGACTCTTGAGAGTCCCTTGGACTGCAAGGAGATCCAACCAGTCCACTGTAAAGGAGATCAGTCCTGGGTGTTCATTGGAAGGACTGATGCTAAAGCTGAAACTCCAATACTTTGGCCACCTCATGCGACGAGTTGACTCACTGGAAAAGACTCTGATGCTGGGAAGGATTGGGGGCAGGAGAAGACGGGGACAACAGAGAATGAGATGGCTGGATGGCATCACCGACTCTATGGACATGAGTTTGAGTGAACTCCGGGAGTTGGTGATGGACAGGGAGGCCTGGCGTGCTGTGATTCATGGGGTCACAAAGAGTCGGACACAACTGAGTGGCTGAACTGAACTGAACTGAAATGAATATGATGACAATTCCGTTATGGAAAGTTCTCCACTGTAAAAGAATGTCCAGAGCAATGAGAGGGGAGGGAAAGAGGGAGTTGTGTTGTAGAATAACACAGCATTTTTAAATTAAATGAAGGACTATATTTGAGGACTATTTGAGACTCTTACGCCATTTAACACTGAACTCATTATCTTCTTTTAGTTAGTCCAATATTTCTAGTAGCTGTTCTGTTTGCTGTTTTTATTCTGTTTGTTCCAAGAATAGAGGGGAAGGAAGGGCTGCTTCCTTCTGTTAACGAGTGGGGTTGAATGTAAAAATTTTACAGTCACTCGTGAAAATGAGCCCAATTAAGAATTTTATTTTTGTGGGAAAAATACCACAAGATAGGTAGAAGTCAACCTTAACAAGATCATAAAATGGGGAGAAGTAGCAGAATAAGCCGGAGAAGGCAATGGCAAGCCACTCCAGTACTCTTGCCTCGAAAATCCCATGGATGGAGGAGCCTGGTAGGCTGCAGTCCGTGGGGTCGCTGAGGGTCGGACACGACTGAGCGACTTCACTTTCACTTTTCACTTTCACACATTGGAGAAGGAAATGGCAACCCACTCCAGTGTTCTTGCCTGGAGAATCCCACGGACGGGGGAGCCTGGTGGGCTTCCGTCTATGGGGTCACACAGAGTCGGACACGACTGAAGTGACTTAGCAGCAGCAGCAGCAGCAGAATAAGCCCGGCCATGATTCCCGGCACAAAAGAGTCCACTCTGCTCGTGCTGCAAGGTGGATGCTCTGAGCCCTGGAAAACATCACTTCAGTTTCACTCTTGGAACCTAACCTATTTTA
Source organism: Moschus berezovskii (assembly GCF_049115385.1). Taxonomy (NCBI): domain Eukaryota; kingdom Metazoa; phylum Chordata; class Mammalia; order Artiodactyla; family Moschidae; genus Moschus; species Moschus berezovskii. The sequence continues at coordinate 19,001,676 of NC_142477.1, read as the reverse complement.
ATCACCGTCAGCTGCTAAAAAACACATACATGTTCCATAAACATATAAGAGTGTGGAGCAATGAGGAAATAGACATGGGGCACAGAGGACCTGATTTCGAAGGTGTAAGGTGAAACCTGAAACAGCCTCATGTCACAAAATCGATGCTACGTACCTGCCATCTACTTCATCATTTAGTTTCCTGTTATTATGAGACTTGTAAACAAAATGTCACTTCATTTCTTGTTATTAGTAACTGCAAAATCCAAGAACTAGAAACACTCTTCTAATTTAGAGTAAAGCATTAAAAATAACAAAAAGAAAAATCTCCCAGATGAGGTGAGAAAAAACACTGGTGGCGATGTTCCCCTTCATTGACCACCCAGAAAAATTGGAAAAATGTCATAGGAAGACAAATTCTGTGCTGTTTTATTAGAGAATACCTTCAAAGAACACGCCAGGGAAAAAATAATGTAGTCCTGGCTTGCTTCTCGTTACCTATATCATCTTGCTGGATATTCTTGTTGTTTAAAACTGCAACCCTAGGGTGATTTTTTAACCTTTGCTCAGTGTCTCTTTAAGACAAACCTCAAGTGGATTTAGCTTTAAAGGGGTCATAGAATCATCTCTAATCTTACAGCACAGTGAATGTACACAGATCAAAGACTAGCCCCCAGTAGCCCTGTTTGGATTTCTTCTGGTGCCTCTCTGTAATCATTTCTGAGCAGTTAAAATATATTGTTGTTTCAACCCATTAAAAAAAATAGCTGATGAACAGGCTAGTTTTGTGCAGTCACTGAGAAGGTAGCCATAATTTCAGAATGTGGCTCAGCTGGTAAAAAAAAAAGCTGCCCACAATGCAGGAGACCTGGGTTCGATCCCTGGGTGGGGAAGATCCCCTGGAGAAGGGAAAGGCTACCCACTCCAGTATCCCAGCCTGGAGAATTCCACGGACTGTATAGTCCCTGGGGTCACAAAGAGTCGGACACGACTGAGTGACTTTCACAATGCTCTTTAAGTATATTAGCCATTCGGTCATATCCAAATCTTTGGACTTGTATCCCACTACGCTCCTCTGTCCATGGAGTTCTCCAGGCAAGAACACTGGAGTGGGTTACCATTCCCCTCTCCAGGGGATCTTCCTGACCCAGGGATCAAATTCGACCTGGGTCTCCTGCATTACTGTTTGAGCCACCAGTGTGTGCTAAGTCGCTTCAGTCATGTTCGACTCTTTGCAACCCTATGGACTGTAACTCACCAGACTCCTCTGTCTAAGGGATTCTCTAGGCAAGAATACTGGAGTGGGTTGCTCTGCCCTCCTCCAGGGGATCGTCCTGACCCAAGGATTGAATCCACTTCTCTATGTCTTCTGTATTGGCAGGTGGGTTCTTTACACTAGCACCACTTGAGAAGCCCTTGAGCCATCAGGGAAGCCCCCTAATGCTCCCTACCCCCTCAATTTTGTTTATGGGTCAGGAAGTTCTAAGCACATTGTGTTTCCATATGAATCTCTGTAAAAAAAAAAATTGTGTTATCTTTTTGGCTATAGAATGGTTATAGCTAGACTTGGACATGGCCCCAGAGACCATTAATCTTTATCTCATCTCATAAGTGAGGAAATGGAAACCTGAAGAAAAGAAAAGGAATTTTCTTGAGCATCACACACCCAGCCAATGGCAGAGAAAGAATGAAAAATTAGGACCCTAGACATTCAGTGGAATGTTCATTCCGTTTATGAGAAAAAAGTGATCCTAAAGCTCTTGAAATAAACACATATCTCCTTGTACCAAAGCTGGTAATGATAGAACGTGGAAAATAGCTATGGAAAATGAGAACTGTGCTTCCTAAGTACATCAGAACATATTGTGATCTAGTTGAAAAGAGTAGCATTGAAAGTCACGGTGAGCTCATGACATTTTTAACACTTCCTTCTGCAAAAGATACTCTGGTCAGGGTAATCAAGGATTCCATGACGTTGAAACCCCCTGACAGCACGTGTTAAAATTGCTGTATAGAGTACCAGAAAAGACAGCAAGTATTGCTTAATAACTGCTGGACATCCTGTCATGTCTTTCTGGTGGTTTTCCCCATCTGCTCTCATTACAAATTCCCAGACGGTCATCGCCGCCCCTGAACTTTATGCAACTTATTTGATGTATGTGTCCCGAGAAGTTAATATAGTGTGGAAATTCCTACATGGGGCATAATAGCTCTGGCAAAGAATGACAACATTAACACAATTATCACGTAAAACACCCTTGCTCACTACCTTCTCTAGTCTATGTTCTATGCGTTAGTACCTACAAAGAATACAAAAAAGAATAACCTCTGATCCTTGTCCTCAAAATTTTCATAAACTTTAACAAAGTGTTAAATGTTCATGAAATAAAATGCTGAGGGAATGCAAGAAAAAAGCAATTAGTTCTGGGCAAGGGAGAAAACCAAGAGGCTGTCAGGGTGGTTTTATAGAGGAGGTGTTTCTGCTATTCATAGATGTTTAATGAACTACCCCCGAGATTTAGAAGCTTAAAACAATGACGATATTTATTTTGCTCCTGAATCTGCAATTTGGTCAGGACTCAGTGGGGACAGCCCATCTCTGCTCTGCTCGGTCAGCTGAGGCTGTTTGAAAGCTCATTCATTCACATTTCTGAAGACTGATGCTGATTCCTGCCAGGGACCTTCTCTGGCCTGTTAGCTAGACCACATGTTTGTAGCAGCTCCACATTACGTGGGCTCCTTTACGACATGGTGTCCGGGCTTTCAGGGTGAATTTCCTGAAAAGGAGTGGCAGTGGGAACCGTATGACTTATGACGTAGTCTCAGAAGTCATACAACATCAACTTTGCTACATTCTGTTTATGGACATGGTCACAAAATCCTGTCCACTGCCTGATGAGGAAATAGTGAAGTTCCAGAAGAGCTTATAAGATCAGAAATATTGCTGTGGCCATTTTTGCAAAATAAAATATACCACAGGAGGTAATTTTTGAGCTAGACCTAAGAATGAGGTTCTTTTTCTCCCCAGATGAAGAAAGGAAATGTTTATACAGAGAGAAGACAAAGTAACCGTATTGATGGAAATGCGTAGCATGTTATCTGAACATAACATAGAGATCACAGAGGTGATAGTTAAAACCCTCTAGATTAGAGCCAGTTTCCATTAAAGTAAAAAGGATGAAAATAAAATAGAAATATAAAATATTTATGATATGTTTGGCACTGTGAAAATACTTTCTCTTTAACCTTCACAAATAGCAGATATTATGTCTCCATTTTACAGATGAGGAAACCGAAGTTCTGAGAAGTTAAACCATCTGCAGCACTAGTGAGGAGATTCCATTCTAAGGCTACATGATTCCAAAGCTCATGGTCTTAACAGTGGTAAAACCACTGTTAAGGCAGTGGCAAAATCTGAGGCAAAAACCCAGGCCTAGCATATTGGTTAAGGAATTACCAGCAGATAAGCAGATAAACAGATAATCTATTCCTGGGCATCTATCTGAGAAAAAAAGACTAATTCAAAAAGACACACATACTCCATGCTCATAGCAGCATTATTCACAGGAACCAAGACATGGAAACTACCTAAGTGTCCACTAACAGTTGAACAGATAAACAAGCTGACATATGGACTGCTGCTTAGCCATAAAAAAGAATACAAGTTTGCCATTTGCAGCAATGTGGATGGACCTGGAGGACATTATATTAAGTGAAATAAGTCAGTCAGAGATACACATATACTGTATGATATCGCTGATATGTAGAATCTAAAAAATTCAACAAACTGGTGAATATACCATAAAAGAAGCAGACTCACAGACACCAAGAACAAACTGGTGGTTCCCAGTGGGGAGAGGGGGACACAGTGGTATGGGGGTAGGAGATACAAGTTGCTGGGTGTAAGACAGACGCAAGAATGTACGTACAACATGGAGAATATAGCCAATACTTCATAATAACTGTACGTGGGAAGTTACCTTAAAAAACTGTACAGAATTAAAAACTTTCAAAAATAAAATGGATAAACACTCAAACCTCAGCAGATTAATGCAACTGAGCTTTATTTTTGCTCATGAAAATTCTGAAATTTATGTCTCAGACGAAGATTATCCTTCAAGCAATTACTCTGATCTATGCTCCACCTCTCTTGCGGTTTCACTGTCTTCCACGTTTTCCCTCCAAGGTAGACTCTGAAAGGGAAAGAGCTGGAGATTATATGGCTCAGCCTTGGAAATGGCACCTATCACCACCATTCACATTCTGTTACTAGAACTCCATCACATGACCATACGTAACTGCAAAGGAATCTGGGAAATATGCCTTGGCCATAATCGCTTAGCAAGGAAACTCGCTCTTTCATAGAACTATAAAAACTTCTTGAAGTGTTGAGAGGCTTTACAGAAACTAGTAAGCACTTCACTCATGTTGTTTAAATCAAAGGATTTTTATCCATTTCTCCTCATAACAAGCTGTGAAATTCTGGAAAGCATCAGTATATGAATGCATCCCACATTTGTTGTTTCTTTCATGTGATTTTTATTTATTTATTTTTAGACATGCGATAATTTTCTTTATTTTCTTATTTCTTATGAATCAAAGCTAGAAAATGGTACCTTGATCTTCAACTTCACCTTAACAGAAAGTAACATAATATGGTAGAATGCCAGAATCATCAGGACACTGAACAGAGCAGATAAAAAATAAACAGAGCAGATAAATAAAAAATCAGATAATACTGAATCATAATTTAAGAGGAAAGAAATATGTCTTTTGATTTTAAAAATTTTATTAGGGTATAGTTGACTTACATGTTGTATTAGTTTCAGATGCAGAACAAAGTGAATCAGTTAAGCACATATACATATATCCCCTCTTTTTTAGACTTTTTTTTCCCATAGAGGCCATCACAGAGTATCGAGTAGGGTTTCCTGTGCTATACATGCATGCTGAGTCACTTCAGTTGTGCCTGACTGTTTGTACCCCCACAGACTGTAGCCCACCAGGCTCCTCTGTCCATGGGATTCTCCAGGCAAGAATACTGGAGCGGGTCCCCACGCCCTCCTCCAGGGGATCTTCCCGACCCAAGGACTGAATCTCCTGCATTGGCAAGCAGGTTCTTTACCACTAGTGCCACCTGGAAAACCCCCTTGTGCTGTACAGGAAGTCCCTGTTAGTTATCTGTTTTGTATATAGTAGTATATTTATTCCCATGTTTCTTTTTAAGTGAGGTAATAAATACTATATAATGAAGACCACAGTCAAGGGGAGACTTAACAGGCTATGTTCAGTTCAGTTCAGTCGCTCAGTCGTGTCCGACTCTCCACGACCCCATGAATCAGCACTCCAGGCCTCCCTGTCCATCACCAACTCCCGGAGTTCACTCAAACTCATGTCCACAGAGTCGGTGATGCCATCCAGCCATCTCATTCTCGGTCGTCCCCTTCTCCTCCCGCCCCCAACCTTTCCCAGCATCAGAGTCTTTTCCAGTGAGTCAACTCGTCGCATGAGGTAGCCAAAGTATTGCAGTTTCAGCTTTAGCATCAGTCCTTCCAATGAACACCCAGGATCGATCCCCCTTAGAATGGACTGGTTGGATCTCCTTGCGGTACAAGGGACTTTCAAGAGTCTTCTCCAACACCACAGTTCCATTGCCAAAAACAAAAGTGAATAAAGATTTTTCCATAGATGAGCTAACATGTAATTAAGAATGAATAAGGAGTAAAAACATACTCCACATGTAAACAATATTAAATATACTCCACATTTTGGAGTTTGGGGACTGAAACTTTGCCACTAACCACTTTGACCATGCCTGTCCCCAGGCATATTACCTCCCTGCTCCCTGTTCTCTGAACCCCAGATGAATGTTCTCATCTCAGGATCTTTGAGGAAACTAATAGAACTTCACCCAGCACAACTCATGGACAAACACAGATGACCCATCCAGGATGGTGCATACAGTTGGAAGGTGACTGTTCCTGCTGATTTTGAGGCTACGATGCTGATTTTCAAACCTGGAAAAGAAGAGATCCAAAATACCGCCTGTGACTGACAGCAGAGCACAGAGCAGAGATGCAGAGCATTACACAGTGCTAAAACTGAAACTTTGTAGATGGATGACATGAGTTTGAGGCTAGTTACCTTGGAGCATCACCAGCTCAATGGACACGAGTTTGGGTAAACTCTGGGAGTTGGTGATGGACAGGGAGGCCTGGTGTGCTGCAGTCCATGGGGTCGCAAAGAGTCGGACATGACTGAGTGACTGAACTGCACTGAACCTTGGAGAAAACAGAAACACTCTCTAACAGTACAATTTTTACTATAAAAAAGAGTATATTAAGCGAACTACCAAAGCTGAAGATCACTCATCTTTATCCTCATCCCATTCCACTCTAACATGGACTAAACCAAACTCAATAAATTATAATAGGATAGATTTTGGTTAAGCATAAAAATCTTATTTACTGGTGGGTTATTTACTAATAAGAACAAGAAACAATGATAAAATCTCAGCTCTGCTACTTAGTACCATCAGGGCAGAGATGAATATCATACCTCTTCTGGTAGGTCCTTTGAAACCCCAGTTGTAAATACATCCTGCTTTTGTAACATGAGCTGATGGCATCATGCCCAAAATGTAATTGTCTCTGGAGGCCACATCTCCACTTTTAAAGACCTCCTCTCAGAAGACTCCCTATCCTTCACCTCCTGAAGGAGATCGCTTTGGACTGAAGATTTGTGACCCTTCAAGATTCATACATGAAACCTAATCACCAAAACAAAGATATCTGGAGGTGAGGCCTTTGGAAGGTGGTTAGGTCATGAGGGTGAGGCCATCATGAGTGGGGTTAGCGCCCTTGCAAGAAGAGACATGAGAGAAATGGTCTCTCTCTCTCCACCATCTGAGAACACAGCCAGAAGGCAGCCATCTGTAAAACAGAATGAGAGCTCTCATCAGGAAAAAACTGGCCTGCTACCTTGATTTTGAATGTCTCAGCTTCCAGAACAGTGAGAAATACATGTTGTTAAAGCCACCCAGTTTATGATATTCTGGGAAGGATTGAAGGCAGGAAGAGAAGGGGATGACAGGATGAGATGGTTGGATGGCACCACCGACTCGATGGACATGAGTTTGAGCCAGCTCCGGGACTTGATGATGGACAGGGAATCCTGGCATGCCATGGGGTTGCAAAGAGTCAGACATGACTGAGCAACTGAACTGAACTGAAGTTATGATATTCTGTTAGAGCAACCTAAATGGACTGAGACATAGGCTGAAGCCAGAATCATGTCAATACATAGAGTCCCAACCCCTCAAATGGACTTTCCCTTAGCCTATTTCTTAGAAGAAGCTATGCCTCTCAATCTCTGTTTACAAACCGAGTTATTTGGTATAGAGACAAAGGTACAGCAGAAACAAGGTCAGGTGTTTTTCCAAACCTGAAGTTCTCCCATCTAAGGGTGGAACAATCCAAACAGAGAAACAAAGTTACAATGCTTTCTCTCTACCCATCACTGGAGCAGAAACTCATCTGTTGTTTGTTTCCTTTACACTTTTCTCTTCCAATGGCTTTGCAGAATAGAAATACTTAACTTTGGAAGGCCCAGTGAGCTGTGTGGTATGGAAAAGATCACAAATAATACGAAAGATTTTACAGCAACTATTTCAAACATAAATGAAAAAGTACATCAATTTGTTGGCTTCAAATATAAAGATATAGAAATAATCCTAGTTCTGCTGCTGCTGCTGCTAAGTCACTTCAGTCGTGTCTGACTCTGTGTGACCCCATAGACGGAAGCCCACCAGGCTCCCCCGTCCCTGGGATTCTCCAGGCGAGAACACTGGAGTGGGTTGCCATTTCCATCTCCAATGTGTGAAAGTGAAAAGTGAAAGTGAAGTCGCTCAGTCGTGTCCGACCCTTAGGGACCCCACGGACTGCAGCCTACCAGGCTCCTCCATCCATGGGATTTTCTAGGCAATAGTACTGGAGTGGCTTGCCATTGCCTTCTCCGAATCCCAGTTCTAGTCACTGCTTATTATTTATTTACATTTTCTACCAATGTTAGCTACAATAACAAAAAGAGAAAAATGGAAGCAATTCAAGTATTCAGCAATAAGAAGGATGGTTCAGTAAATTAAAGAAAAAAACAATCAGAATAACTAACAACTTTGAGAGCTTATTTTGTTCCAGACACTATGCGGTGCAATTTAGGTTATCTTGGCCAGTCTTCACAATAATCCCTATTTTACATTTGCCAAATTTTCACATGTGACAAGTCTCATAACAAAGAGGTAAAGTAACTTACCTGAGATCACAGAACTAATTCACGGAAGTCTGGATTTAAACTCGGGATTCCAGAGTCCTCATTTTTCAGCACTCTCTTATGCTGCCATTGATCTAATAAGACCATGTCTCAGAAAGGTATTTACAAACTCAAGAAGCGGCAGATGTGCAAGCTAGAATTATGGCAGTGCTTAGTACTGAGTGGGCTTCCCCAGCGGCTCAGCGGTGAAGAATCTGCTGACAATGCAGGTGATGCAGCTTCGATCCCTGGAAGGGAAGATCCCCTGGAGTAGGAAATGGCAACCTATTCCAATGTTCTTGCCTGGAAAATTCCACAGACAAATGAGCCTGGGGCTGAAGTCCATAGGGTGCAAAGAGTTGGACATGACTGAGGCGACTTAGCAGGCATGCAAATTAAAGAATACCCAGAACAAAAATCCAAATTGAGGGAGGTGTCTTCCATCTCAGCAGTGATGTTTCATGAAAAAAAAAAAAAAAAGCCAGCCAAGTCAAGATGACAGGGACTTCCCCAGTGGTCCAGTGGGTACGACCGTGCTCTTCCAGTATAGCGGGTGCAGGTTTGATCCCTGGTTGGGGAACTAAGATCCCACACACTGTGTGGTGCAGCCAAAAATTAAATAAATACACATTTAAAATAAATACAATCCAAAAAAAAGAAGAAAAACAGCATACATTGTACTAAAGAAAAACCACAAATGAATGGCAATGCTGTATTTGCTCCAGATGTGTGATTCTCATAAAAAATGGTGGCACATCAAGTGACAAAACCAGAATTTGAGGTATAGTAAAATGTCACATGATTTGAGTGACCCGTATATCCCCCGTATTTAAAAAGCTCCCAGAAATGCCGGAAAACTAAAGTCCTTTCCTTCGCTCCTCTGATCCCGTGAGCTACCCCTGTGGTCCTTCCAGCCTGGAAACAGAGTCAACAGTAAAGAGGCCATTCCAGTGATCTTGGCAAACAGCAGCAAACAAAAGCATTAGCAATGAGAAATTAAAGAAGGGCGGATAGAAGAGACATCCTGATGGTGAACTGAACTTCAGGATGAAAGATGAGGGAGCAAAAATAAGAATGGGGTGCAGATTTCTGGCTCAGGAAAAATGGGCATCAGTTGAGAGAAGAAAAGCAAGTGGAGGAGACTTGGGGTAACTATCAAAAGCTGTTTGGGAACACGTTTAACCTCAAGAGTCTGGATAAACAGACGCGGTGCTAGAAGAGAGATGTGTGGCAGAGGAGTCGATCGGGATTATTGGCATGCCAGTCGAAGCTCCAGGCACGGATGAGGCATCTCAGGAAGGATATAAATTGAGAAGAGCAGCGAACAAGGCCAGTGCTCTGAAGAAGAGTGAAACCTGCTGGGGGTGGAGGAGCATCCCGAGAAGTATCTCAGTAAGAGCATCTCAGAAAGAGCAAGCCAAGCGGAAAGGAAGGAGGTGATGGGAGGCGACAGGGAGGGAGTGTTGTCATGGAAACCAAACAAGGAAAAGAGACGCGGTTGGGTGAGCGACGTCACAGGGGTCTCAAGAAGACACAACGTGTCCAGAGAATTCAACACGTGGGAGTCAGTGGAGGTGGGGCTGAGGTCAGGTTGTTGCAGGTGGGGTAGCAAATGAAAAGAGCGAGCCAGTGTAGAGTGTTCTTTGGAGCAGTGGGTCTCACACGGGGTCCCCAACTGTCAGCATCACCTGGGAACGTGTTAGAATTGCATATTTTGGACCCTATCCCAAACCTACTGCCTCAGAGACTCTGGGAAAGAAGCCCAGTCACTGATGCCTTAATAAACTCTCTAGACGATCCCAGTGCAGACCACCGTTTGAGACATGCAGGCCTAGAGACATTTATACCTGGGGAGTAAAAGAAGAAACCACTGGTGGAGGGGAGGGGAGGACAGTCAAGGGCGGACTTTGATTTCCAAAGTGGAAGAGATATTTTTAACACGCTTGCAGGCTGTGAGTGAAAGAACTAGCATTTAAAAAGAAGAGATTGGATAAACAGGGAAATAAAAGTAAGGATCGGAGCTGACTTGGGGGAATGACAAAAGAGATGGTGACTGTCTTGACAGAGACTCAGACTAAGAATTATGCTTCAGTGTTGGGACCCACCTGTCCATTAGGCAAAACCATGACAACAAGAGATTTTTGTTATGACAAGCCTGCTTCTAACGCTTCAATCACTGCCTGCTCCAAGAATCTCAGTATTTTCACTCGGTGTGTGACTAACGTGGTGAGGGGTAGGAGCATTTCACTGTATCTGAGCTTTGAAGTCCAGGCAAACCCACTGCAAGATCTTCCTAGACCAGTTCTCAGGGGCGTTTGTAACATGGAAGCTCAACTCCATGGTGCTTAGGGATACCTAAGCTCCGGTATCAGGGTATTCGGAATACCCTGACTCTGATATTCATCTCCACACTGGATCTTCTCCGTGCCTGAAGCCACAGGACCACAGTCTCAGAGTCATGACGCAGTGAGACCAGGGATAGCAGTATTTTCCTAAAGTCAGAGGCAAATAAAAAGGGATGTCTGGGGCTTTTTCCAGACAAAGTAGGTAGGAGATGCTCACCCAGTGGCTTCAACAAAAACCATATTCCATCTTTTGGAGTGATTCAAAATGTCAAACACAGACAAAATTTTAAAGGGGATGAAAAAAAAGAGGCTTGTCCAGTATGAAAAAAATGAAAAGGAGGCTGACGGCCACCGTTGGTAACGTTTACTTTGTTTTTCCTCTGGTCCAGATGGTCTGCAAAGACCTTGTGTACCCAGACAAGAGACGGCGGCAAAACAAGTGTCGGTTCAGGAGACCTACCAGGAGATCCAAAGATTTTTAACTTTCATGAACCCCCTTGACTTTCTTTTTCTTAAAAACATGGTACTAAATCTTTGTGGTTAAAACCCTAAGGTGACAGCCTTTAATAAAGAAGTCCAGACACTGGAAAACCAAAAAATAAACACAACTATGGACCAAATCATTCTCCTTTGAAAGTTGCTTTTGAAAGCCCAAGGGAGCACCATTAACATCATAGGAAAAGTAGGCAATTAATTTCCCTTTCAGAGGCTTTTAGAATGTCTCCCTGAATTGACCATAAAGAGCAAACCAAAGCCACATCAAGACATTAATCCAGATCACCAATTAGTCTACTCAAAGTCCTGTCTGATGGGAACTTCTGTATGGATGAGGTGTGAGAGTTGGAAAAAAAAAAAAAAGAGTCCCCATTCCCAACATCAGTGCCCAGTCTAGTTTAGCTGACACTGGTTTTCTTCTTTCACATCCCAGTTCAAGGAAAGGAAAGCCAAGCCTGGAGACTATGAATCGGAGGGCTTCCCTGATAGCTCAGTTGGTAAAGAATCCGCCTGCAATGCAGGAGACCCCAGTTTGATTCTTGGGTCAGGAAGATCCACTAGAGAATGGATAGGCTACCCACACCAGTATTCTTGGGTTTCCCTTGTGGCTCAGCTGGTAAAGAATCTGCCTATAATGCAGGAGACCTGGGTTCGACCCCTGGGTTGGGAAGACCCCCTGGAGAAGTGAAAGGCTATACAATCCAGTATTCTGGCCTGGAGAGTTCCATGGACTGCATAGTCTATGGGGTCACAAAGAGTCCCCTTTATGAATAGTAAAGAATAAAGAGTACACACATCCCTGTGTGTATCTCTATTGGACTGAAAGAGCATACCTTTATCCTTTTACCTTTTTCTATTTTACCTTTTCTCTTTATCCTTTTCACCTTGGGAGAGCTAAGCAGGAATTGGTGCATCTAAAGGCCCCAGATTGTTCAGTCCAGAAGAGTTTCTTTCATTGCCATTGTTCATGAAGCTGTGCCACAATTGATTTTATTTTTTGGAGTAGACCCCATGTTTTCCTCTGGCTTTAAAGTGTCCAGAGACCAATTTAATGAGTCATGACTAACATATCGGACATGGAAAGGATAGGACAGGATAGGATAAAATAGCATAGGATAGGATGGGATGGGATGGGATGAACAGGATGACATGGGATGGGATGGATGAGATGGGATGGGATAGATGGGATGGGATGAACAGGATGATATGATATTGGATGGGATGGGATGGGATGAACAGGATATGATATTGGATGGGATGGGATGGGATGGGATAGGATGGGATAGGATGGGATGGGATGGGATGGGATGAGATGAGATGGGATGAACAGGATGATGTGGGATGGGATGGATGGGATGGGATAGGATGGTATAGGATGGGATGGGATAGGATGGTATAGGATAGGATGGGATGGGACAGAAAATGTAAGAACCAATACAGGTAACAAGGTTGGGAACTGGTCTGTGAAACTTCTGTTTAAATTTTGTATGTAAGTGTGTATGCATGGACACTAATCCAGTTGTGCTCTAAGTCACAATGTAACATGTATCTCTCATAATCAAAGTCTATGCATTATTATAATAGAAATGAGACTTCTCTACCTAAATCCCTGTGGTTGCCAGGTTATCACCTATACATAAAGGACTGCTCTCCTGGGTTTAGCACTTCAGTAAAATGTTTTATTGAGCAGTGTGCAGAGGCAGGGTAAGCCCCTCCTCGCCTCCCAGCTCTGGAAATCTCTGAAACGAGACCTCGCTGGGAAACCATGGGGCCATTGTTCTGGTGCTGCAGGAACATGAAAGCAGAAAAAACATGTGGCTTCTTTTCTAGAGGTCTCAGAAATAAGGTGGCCAGGCCTACCCACACCTCACTCATCCCACATGGGCACACACCCAACACAGTGTCGGTCCAGCCTTTGAAGTCCATCCATGGACACACCAATGAGCCCTATAGGCTACATTTTCAATTTCAAAGTTTTGAGAAAACACTTAAGAAAAAATACTTTCCAATATATCTGTTTCAAGAGGCTCTAACACAAGTACTCCCATTTAGGTTTTACCTCAATCCAGATGAAAAGAGATGGAATAAAAATTTTCCTTTCCATGCAGCAGGTTCCAACCCCTAGGTTTTACCACTGCAAATTAAAAGGATGCCCTGGCCACCAGCTTGACCGCCCTCACTGCCCCTAGATGGCTTCCCTGTGGGTCCTGCTCTTGTCAGCTTCCTGGCTGTGCACTGGGGCCACCTGGAGTCACCTCCTATTTGCACAAAATGAGGACAATGTTGCTTTTTATTCAGTCAATAAGTAATATTGCATTGTAGCTTGGGGTTTTTTTCCTCCTTAGAATTCTCTCGGAGATCATTGTGAAAAGCAAAATATTTAAACTTCCCTTTTCCTCTTCATGTATAGAGGTATTAAAAAAATTAAAAGGCCAAGGTTTTACAAGGAATATCTGTCATGCTCAGGAAACATCAAAGTACCTTAGTATGATTGAACATGTTCATATAAACAGAACTTGAATTTTAAAGTTACGTTTGATGAAATTCAGGCTACCCAAGAAAAAAGAGGATCGAAAGAGCTTTTGGTGGAAGAATTTCTATAATCCCATGACAAGTTACACTTAACAATGAATTGAGTAATTATTCCTCTTCATATTTCACTTTGCTGGGTCAGTATTTAGTGACCAAGGAATAGAATCTAAACCTAAGTTCAAAGTAATTTTCTTTCTTATTGGATGCCTGTTACATTTATTCTTAAAGCATTCATCTTGTATGATCTAGCATAAAGCATAGTGAAAAGTGTAAAAGTACTGAACAAGCTAAAGAAGCTACATGAGCTGTAATGAACATCCAGCTACTAAAAACATGAAGCCACAATGAAAGCTACTACGAATGAACATTGATTGACCAAGTGCATGTTTTGTCCTAAAAGGAAACATTGCCTGTATGTACAGAATCCATGCCCACAGAAATGGTATTCATTTGAGGATCTTTCAAATGAAGCATCTTTCAGGACTAAATACTGACTACGAATTCTCAGTGGCCTTGCCTATATCCCATTCTCTAGAAGAAGAGGCAAAGAGACACTGATCAAGGGTAGATACTCATTCTGTGCCTCTTTCATGTAGAATAAGAAAACTTTCAAATTGTGGTGTTGGAGAAGACTCTTGAGAGTCCCTTGGACAGCCAATCAAACCAGTCAATCCTAAAGGAAATCACCCCTGAATATTCATTGGAAGGACTGATGAAGCTGAAACTCCAACACTTTGACAACCTGGTGTGAAGAGCAGACTCATTGGAAAAGACTCTGACGCTGGGAAAGATTGAGGGCACAAGGAGAAGGAGGCAACAGAGGATGAGATGGTTTAGATGGCATCACCAACTCAATGGACACGAGTTTGAGCAAACTCAGGGATATAGTGAAGGACAGGGAAGTCTGGTGTGCTTCAGTCCATGGGGGCACAAAGAGTCAGACATGACTTAGCAACTGAACAACAACAAGAAAGCTTTGCCTTCAAGTCTCGTGTCCTGAGCACATGACCCACGTCCAAGTATTAGGAACCCTGAGAACAGGGCAGCATGATCTGGGCTCTCTCTCACACCACAAGAAGGACTCCATTTAGGAGCTGGAAAGTAGGCTGCACAGTCCAAGACTTTCACGCCTGATGCTGCTTCTAATGACCATACTGCATGGCACTTCCAGACAATCCCTTTCAAAACAGAGGAGAGTTTTTCATGACCAGTTGTGATGATTAGTCTCAAGTGTCAACAATACCCAGTGACTCAAACACTAATCAAGGTGAAAGTATTTTGTAGATGTGATTAACATTTGTAGTCAATTCACTTTGAAGAAAGGAGATTACCCTTGATAATGTGATTGGTGGCTCGGTGATAAAGAATCCACCTGCCAATGCAGGAGACGCAGAAGACACAGGTTCAGTTCTTGGATTGGGAAGATTCCCTGCAGGAGGAAATGGCAACCGTCTCCAGTATTCTTGCCTGGAGAATTCCATGGACAGAGGAGCCTGGTGGGCTACGGTCTATGGGGTTGCAAAGAGTTGGACACAAGTGAATGACTGAGCACAATCATTGAAGGCTTTAAGTGCAAAACTGAGGTTTCTTAGTGAAAAAAGAAATTTCACCTGTAGATTGAAACATTAGATCCTGCCTGAGAGATTCCAGGCAATTCTTCTTAATGCCTGCCCTAGTGACGTCAGAAGTGCCAGATCGTAGTCACTGGTTCTGTTTGTCTGCTGAAACCAGTCAACTGCTCTGGGATGGCATTGATCTAAGTTCATCGGGACATAAAGGGCCCCATTATGCCCTAAATTTTAGTCAGTTGACAAATCCCAAGACTTTGGTTTTGTAACCATTAAAGCACAGAGTAGCAGACCTTTAAAATGATTTTCCACTATGTCCTTAAATGTCGTGTAGATGGGAGTTAGTAAGAATATATTTTATACAATCCCAATTTCTATCAAGCTGAAAAGATGCTTGAAATTGATGCTTGTGGAGTTCCCTGGGTCCAGTGGTTAGAACTCTGCGCTTCCACAGCAGGGAGCATGGGTTCAATGCCTGGTCGGGGAACTAAGATTTCATAGTCCACAGGGCATGGCCCAATAATAATAATAAAGTGAAACACACACAAAGAAGAAATTGAGGTTTGTGTTGGTTGGCTTTCCATCATTAAATGTTTGCTGTAAGTTGCTGCTAAGTCACTTCAATCGTGTCCAACTCTGTGTGACCCCACAGACAGAAGCCCACCAGGCTCCCCCGTCCCTGGGATTCTCCAGGCAAGAACACTGGAGTGGGTTGCCATTTCATTCTCCAATGTGTGAAAGTGAAAAGTGAAAGTGAAGTCACTCAGTCGTATCCAACCCTTAGTGACCCCACGGACTGCAGCCCACCAGGCTCCTCCATCCATGGGATTTTCTAGGCAACAGTACTAGAGTGGCTTGCCATTGCCTTCTCCGCATTAAATGGTTACAGCCTTTCAAATCAGAAAGGAACACATATGGAATATGGTTCCTAAAACACTACCAAAACCGAAGTCATCTAAAATAAGTATGACTTGATGAATGTTCATATGAAGTTGAAATTGGTTTCAGCCCATTTCCTAAGTTGCAGCTGTTCTGATAATTCCACTTTACCTGCTTTATTTCAGTCATATCCTGCAGGGTTGTTTTCTTTTTTTGTTTTTTCCTATCTTTAATCCACATCTAAGAATTGTATTCTAAATTTTTCATGCAAGCTATCACCGATGAGTTTAACAGTCCTTTCTCTACCACAAAAGACTACAAATTTTCTTTCTGTTACATTCCTTTTCTGCCAAAATAGACCCCTATGGTTGGGTGGTTTTATTTTGCTCCATCATAAGAGAGTTTAATATGTGCTTGTCAAAAAAAGGGACAGCGGTGACAGTTAAAAGTGGCACCAATTAATGTATTTATAGAACCCCATACGCAAACAGACAACAGATGAGGAAAGAATATTTATACATGAGAAGCACACCATGTCTCCACAGTAATCAAATTCTCAGAAGGGCTGCGCCCCCTACAGACTATTAGTAAAATAAAATCCCAGAGATAGAGCATGAAATGGGGTTGTTTTTCCTGGCACATGACTTCCCCTGGAAGACACAACCATAACCAGGGAGCTGGTGGCACAGGGGTAAGATGATTGGAAAGTGAGTTGGTAACACCCTCTCAGTAACCCATCTCCCTGAGGACTAGGGGTCTGAGTAGGCGATTAAGAGAGTCAAGCCTGCAAATTGGTTCATCTGCACCATTTTTCTAGATTCCACATGTATACCTTAATATAAGGAGATCAGTTTTGAGTGTTCATTGGAAGGACTGATGTTGAAGCTGAAACTCCAATACTTTGGCCACCTGATGCGAAGAGCTGGCTCATTTGAAAAGACCCTGATGCTGGGAAAGATTGAAGGCAGAAGGAGAAGGAGACGAAAGAGGATGAGATGGTTGGATGGCATCACCGACTCAATGGAACATGAGTTTGGGTAAACTCCGGGAGTTGGTGATGGACAGGGAGGCCTGACGTGCTGCAGTTCATGGGGTCACAAAGAGGCGGACACGACTGAGCAACTGAACTGATATGATATCTGTTTTTCTCTTTCTGACTTACTTCACTCTGAATGACAGTCTCTAGGTTCATCCACATCACTTCAAATGATCCAATTTTGTTCCTTTTTATGACTGAGTAATATTTGCAGGGCAAGATTAGAGACGCAGACATGGAGAATGGACATGTAGAAACGGTGGGCGGGGGAGGGGAGGGCTGGACTAATTGGGAGATTGGAATTGACATATATACACTGCCATAGTAAAACAGGGTAAAATAGATAGCCAGTGGAAAGCTGCTGTATAGCACAAGGAGCTCAGATCAGTGCTCAGTGGCAACATAGAGGGGTGGGATGGGGAAGGAAGTTGGGAGGGAAGGTTGAGGGAGGGGTTATATGTATACATATGGCTGATTCAAGTTGTTGTACAGCAGAAACTAACACAACATTGTGAAGCAATTATACTCCAATGGGAAAAAAGAAAAAAGGACAATCAAGGCTCCTGGTCCCACTGGTTATTGTAGCAGTAGAAGGATCCCTTGCCAGTACCCACTGTCAGACACGTGATTGGCCTCTTTCCATCATAGCCTATCTCTCCCGCACCTAACCGTGCTCTTAAGGGAGAATCTGCTATCTGTCATTCACCAGGGTCAGCATGTTCCCCTGCGTTCTCAGAGTTTTGAAAAGTTTAAACTTACTCTACCTACAGAATCTGTTCTTCATTGAAGGGATTTCTGGCATCCATTGCAGGCTGGGGTAGAGAAGGCAACAGAGCTTTAAGCAATTGTTCAGAGCTAGGAAGAGTGAATGGGCCCTGAAGTTACACAAGAGGCCTGGAGAGCCCAAAGTAGCAAAAAGAAAGAGGAATGAATGAATGAATCCAACATCCAGCAATGGTTTTTCCCCAGTATATCAAGCAGAAGGCTACAGCACAGCAATGTGTGCATGCCAAGTTGTTTCAGTCATATCTGACTCTTCGTGACCCTATGGACAGTAGCCCACCAGGCTTCTCTGTTCATGAGTGGGTTGCCAAGTCCTTCTCCAGGGAATCGTCCTGACCCAGGGATCAAACCAACATCTTTTACGTCTCCTGCATTGGCAGGTGGGTTCTTTGCCACTAACACCACCTGGGATATGTAGGGATAATAAGCAATAAGCAATATACAGTTCAGTTCAGTTCAGTTGCTCAGTCATGTCCGACTCTCTGCGACCCCATGGACTGCAGCATGCCAGGCTTCCCTGTCCATCACCAACTCCTGGAGCTTGCTCAAACTCAAGTCCATCCAGTTGGTGATGCCATCCAAATATCTCATCCTCTGTCATCCCCTTCTTCTCCTGCCTTCAATCTTTCCCAGCATCAGGGTCTTTTCCAATAAGCCAGTTCTTTGCATCATGGGGCCAAAGTATTGGAGCTTCAGCTTCAGCAACAGTCCTTCCAATGAATATTCAGGACTGATCTCCTTTAGGATGGACTGATCTGAGCTCCTTGCAGTCCAAGGGACTCTCAAGAGTCTTCTCCAGCACCACAGTTCAAAAGCATCAATTCTTTGGCACTCAGTTTTTTTATGGTCCAACTCTCATATCCATACATGACCACTGGAAAAACCATAGCTTTGACTATACAGATCTTTGTTGGCAAAGTAATATCTCTGCTTTTTAATATGCTGTCTAGGTTGGTCAAAGCTTTTCTTCCAAAGAGCAAGCGTCTTTTCATTTCATGGCTGCAGTCACCATCTGCAGTGATTTTGGAGCCCAAGAAAATAAAGTCTCTTACTGTTTCCATTGTTTCTCCATCTATTTGACATGAAGTGATGGGACCAGATGCCATGATTTTTGCTCTTTGAATGTTGAGTGTTAAGCCAGCTTTTAGTAATGTCTTGTGGAGATTTAAACATGATACTATCAGCAAAATCAAGTATCTAACAAGACTGATTAAAAGAAAAAGAAATGCTGCAAAATATAAAGATAAACAGCAGAAAAAGGGATACGATTGCCAACCCTATAGGTATGTAAAGATCTTAAAGCGATTTTACAAAATTTATTCTAAAACTATACTTTGCAAATACAGATTAAAGGACAGATTCCTTTTTTAAAAACCCTGATTGTAACACTAAAATAAATAGAAAATCTGAATAGTGATATATCTAATAAAGAAATTAAAGTGTACAAAGGGGTGGGCAAACCACCTAAACTACTCCTCCAACCTGATCCCTGGACACACCCTACCCTCACCCCAATTAAGGAACCAGCTCGCCCCCTCTCAGAGTGAGCAAAAGGATCTGTTACTTGTTTTCGCTCCCTCCTACAGCTGGTGCAGGAACCCAATAAAGACTTGCCTGAAAAAAAAAAAAAAGAAATTGAAAGTGTAATCATAATATTAACTCCATGAAGATATCTCCAGGCTGTGAAAGAAAATTAGAGTCACACAGCAGTTAAAGCAGTAAAAACAGATTTTATTCAAAAACGATTGCAATCAGGGAAAAGACAGCTCAGTTTAGAACTGGGCTCAATTCTTCATACAGAAAAGAGAGCTGGGGGTTTTAGCCAACAAGCAGAATGAGTGGATGTAAAGTAGACCTTTCAGTAGATGGAAAGTTGTGAGCGGGGAGGGGGAGACTCCTGCCAAACCAATTTAACAGGATTCTTGCTGACATCATGCCAGAATGAGCAGATATTAAGGATAGGGCAGTCTCTAACTTAACATAGCCAGATTTGTGGTATAACTGGGCTATGCAGGCCAGGCCAAGCTGGCCACCAAGGTGAAGGCTTGGTTGAGAAAGGGCTCAGAGGAGCCTGACTGAACTTTGGACAAGGAGAGAGTCTTTGTCAAGGCTCAGACAACTTCACCATTGGGTGTTCTCCAGATGTTCAGAGAATAATTAATGCCAATAATGAACAAACTTTTCTAGAGAATAGAAAAAGAGACCATACTTCCTGATTCACATTAGGATACACCTGATACCAAAATCCAAAAATAACATGACAAAATCTGAAAGTGTTAATCGATCAGCAGTGTCCAACTCTTTGCAACCCCATGGACTGTAGCCCATCAGGCTTCTCTGTCCATGGGATTCTCCAAGCAAGAATACTGGAGTGGGTTGTCATTTCCTTCCCCAGGGGATCTTCCCGACCCAGGGATTGAACTTGTATCTCCTGCATTGGCAGGTTGAGTCTTTACTATCTGAGCTACACACCAGTCTCTCTTACAAGCACAGATGTGAGAAAGAGAAAAGCAGACCCTGACACTAGCTGGGAGCTGGCTGATCCTACTAGCCAGGCCTTGGTATTACCCTGTTGACAGAAACCATTCCACGAACACCAAGGTCAGGTAAACTTGCTCTGTAACTATAGGTAGATCAAGACAGACTGAGATGATCTTGTCTGAACACAGACTCAACCAAGTCCACTGTTCAAACCAATAAAACGACTAAATACTAACCCACTTCAGAGTCGGGTATGACTGAGTGACTAACACTAAATCACTCACTCTATCTTAACGGCCTCCTGGCATTCCTCCTGCACTATAAATAAGATTTATTAAGACCCCCAATTATAGAATTGCCCCCGTGCTCCTTTTTTTACATAATTTTATTTACTTATTTAATTTTGGCTGTATTGAGTGCTTATTTCTGCATGGGCTTTTCTCTAGTTGCAGCGACTGGGCAATACTCTGGCGCTGCGGTGCACGGGCTTCTCACTTGGCTTCTCTTGCTGCAGAGCCCAGGCTCCGGGTGCGCGAGCTTCAGGAACTGCAGC
This sequence comes from Moschus berezovskii, assembly GCF_049115385.1. Taxonomy (NCBI): domain Eukaryota; kingdom Metazoa; phylum Chordata; class Mammalia; order Artiodactyla; family Moschidae; genus Moschus; species Moschus berezovskii. The sequence goes on along the minus strand of NC_142477.1, from coordinate 18,980,718 downwards.
ACGTGGTCTCAGTAAGTTGCAGCTTGCAGGCTCTGGAGCACAGGCTCAATAGTTATGGTGCACGGGCTTAGTTACTCCTCGGCTTGTGGCGTCTTCCCAGACCAGGAATTGAACCTGGGTCCGCAGTGGCAAGTAGATTCTTTACCACTGAGCCACCAGGGAATTCCTGCCTCTCACTTCTTGACAGCATGATTAGAGCAAAGTTCTACTTCTTTAAGCCCTCCCTGAAAACATTGAATCTTATAATAAATTCTTAACTCCCTCTTATTGAGATAACATGATTTCCATTGTGTTAAGTTTCCCTCATTCCAATGAGCACTAAACCTATATCATTCAGATTCAAGTGTGTTCCTGGTGATCTTTGACTGGAAGATGTTGACGATGGAAAGTACTCATCAAACATTCACATATCAAATCCAACACTATATTAAAAATAACAATGCACACAACCAATTGGCTTGATTCTAGGAATGGACTTCAATATGAGCTTAACATTTAAAAAAAAATCAATTGATTTAATTCACCCCATAACAGGAAAAAAGAAAGAAATATCATATGATAACATCAGTAAATGCACAAATGCATTTGGTAGAATTCAACGCTCATATTACGGCTTCCCTGGTGGCTCAGATGGTAAAGAATCCACCTGCAATGCAGAAGACCCCAGTTCGATCCCTGGGTTGGGAAGATTCCCTGGAGGAGAGACCATGGCAACCCACTCCAGTATTCTTGCCTGGAAAATCCCCTTGGACAAAGGAACCTGGCAGCTACAGTCCATGGGTCCACAAAGAGTCAGACATGACTGAGTGACTAAGCATATCATAACACTCATATTCACAAAAATGAAAACTTTTAGGAAACATAGGAAAAAATGTCTTTATCCTGATGTAGAGTATCCAATAAGCTTTACAATAAACCATATAGTTAATGGTGAAATATGAAAAAAATCTTCCTTTGAGATAGATAATAAAATAACTATGCCACTATGATCACTTCTGTTCAAACAACTGGAGGTTTCAGCATAAAAGAAAGAAATCTGAAAAAGATTTATAAGACTTCTACACTGAAAATTACAAATATTGAGAGAAATCTATTAAAATCTAATTTAGAAGACAACAATGCCATGCCCATGAATTGAAAAGCTCAACTCAACATTATAAAGATGTCAGTGATTCCCAAATGAATCTATATCACAGAAAGAATTTTTATGAAAATTACAATCTGACTTAAAATTTATGAGAAAATGCAAAGATCCAAGAACAATCTAGAGAAAGATTCAGAGATAAATCAATAGACCCACATCACAGAATAGAAAGTGAAAATACTATCACTTGATATTTTTATTTTTTTAAATTATGCAAGTATGATAACACATTTACAGGAGACTTGGAAAATGCAGGACAAGGTTAAGTATAGTTCCACTATATATTACAATTATTTTTTAAGTAGATAAATTAAGATTTTTAGTCGGAGTTTCAATGTAAAACTCTCAGAAATTAATGGGATGAATATGCAGAGAAGTAGAAGGAGATGGTAGACCTGAAAAGTCCTGTGAATCAATTCAACATAGTTAAGATTTATACAATTTTCACACAGCAATAGGATACAAATTCTATTCAAGTTCCCACAGACTGTAAACTAGGAGCCACTGGAGCAAATCCAGGGACATAAAGTGCAAAAATTTCATGGCCTCAAGGTATTGAAATCATAGGGTCTGTTCTCTTAACACTGTGAAATTATGTTAGAAGTCAGTATCAAAAGATATTTGAAAATAACCCACATATTTTCAAGTGCAATGTTACTTGATTTTTTAAAAACAGTTTTATTTATTCTTTTATTTTTGAGCTTCCCTGGTGGCTTAGACAGTAAAGAATCTGCCTTTTGGGGCTTCCCTGGTGAAAACAGTTTTATTTATTCATTTATTTTTGAGCTTCCCTGGTGACTTAGACAATAAAGAATCTGCCTTTTGGGGCTTCTCTGGTGGCTCATATGGTAAATAAAGAATCTGCCTGCAGTGCAGGAGAACTGAGTTCAATTCCTGGATCGGGAAGATCCCCTGGAGAAGGAAATGGCAACCCACTCCAGTATTCTTGCCTGGGAAATCCCATGGACAGAGGAACCTGGTGGGCTACAGTCCATGGGGTCCCAGAAAGTTGGACATGACTAAGTGACTAGTATTTAGTTTTAGCCGTGCTGGGTCTCTCTTCTAGGTGCGGCAAGCAGGGTCTACTCTTCCTAACAGTGCGCGGGCTTCTCACTGCAGTGCTTCTTTTGTTGTGGACACAGGCTCTAGGGCGCACAGGCTTCATTAACTGTGGGGCACGGACCTAGTTGCTCCGTGGCGTGTGGGATCTTCCCAGATTGGGGGCTGAACACGTGTCTCCTTCAGGAGAGGATATTAAGCAAATGGATTCACCATAGACTGCTGTGATCATGTAAATTAGTACAATCAGTTGAAAACAGTTTAGCCATACCCCCTGAAGCTGAACACAGGTTCTGATGAGATATTCCACTCCTAAGTGTATCCCCAGGAGAAACTGAGTACATATGTGTATCAAAAGATGCTCACATGCTCAGAGAAGCACTCTGCTTAGTCAACGGAAACTGGAAACAACTCCAAAGTCCACCAACAGTAAACAGACGGTGGTGCTTTCAAATAATGGCATGCTCTTGGCAATAAGGGTGGACAACCAGGCTAACAAAAAATGACTCTCATAGGACAGGCAAATGTTGGATCAAAGATACCAGACACTGAAGGTAAATTGTACCTACCGTACAAGTTCATTTACAGAAAGTTCAAAAATTTGCAAAACCAACAACCAGTGATTGAAGTAAGGATATTGGTTACTTTTGGGGGGAAAAGTGTCTTGAGGAGGGCTTCTGGGTTGCCAGTAATGTTCTCTGTCTTGGCCTGAATGGCATTTGTAATTTCTGTTCACCTGATGACAATTAATATGTATCTTTTTCTATTTTTGTAACACTATTTAAAAGTTCGTTTTTGGGGAGAAGGGAGGAATAAATCAGGAAGTTGGGATTAACAGAAACACACTCTGTATGCAAAGCAGATAAACAATTAGGATCTACTGTATAGCACAGGGAGTTATATTCAGTATCTTGTAATAACCTATAATGGAAAAGAATCTGAAGAATATACATATATATATGAATGAGTCACTGCAGATGGTGATTGCAGCCATGAAATTAAAAGATGCTTACTCCTTGGAAGGAAAGTTATGACTAACCTAGATAGCATATTAAAAAGCAGAGATATTACTTTGCCAACCAAGGTCCGTCTAGTCAAGGCTATGGTTTTTCCAGTGGTCATGTATGGATGTGAGAGTTGGACTGTGAAGAAAGCTGGGCACCAAAGAATTGATGCTTTTGATCTGTGGTGCTGGAGAAGACTCTTGAGAGTCCCTTGGGCTGCAAGGAGATCCAACCAGTCCATTCTAAAGGAGATCAGTCCTGGGTGTTCATTGGAAGGACTGAGGCTAAACCTGAAGCTCCAATACTTTGGCCACCTCATGTGAAGAGTTAACTCATTGGAAAAGACTCTGATGCTGGGAGGGATTGGGGGCAGGAGGAGAAGGGGATGACAGAAGATGAGATGGCTGGATGGCATCACCGACTCAATGGACATGAGTTTGAGTGAACTCCGAGAATTGGTGATAGACAGGGAGGCCTGACATACTGCGATTCATGGGGTCGCAAAGAGTAGGACATGACTGAGAGACTGAACTGAACTGATAACTGAGTCAGTTCACTGTACAGCTAAAACACTGTGAATCAACTATACTTCAATTGTAAAAAGAAAATAGCTTACTTTTTAATGTACAAAAAGTGTGCATTTACTATTGCATAAAAACAACTGGAAACGTGGAGGGGGTTAGTCATTTCTACAATCATATATGGGTGTGGACATGAGTTTGAGTGAACTCCGGGAGTTGGTGATGGACAGGGAGGCCTGGCGTGCTGTGATTCATGGGGTCGCAAAGAGTCGGACACGACTGAGCAACTGAACTGAACTGAATATAAGTGTAGGAATATGTAAGGGATTGATTTTGCCTGGAGTTTGAACTGGGAGTTTTCAGGGCTAGTTCAGTTCAGTTCAGTTCAGTCACTCAGTTGTGTCTGACTCTTTGTGACTCCATGAATCACAGCACGCCAGGCCTCCCTGTCCATCACCAAATCCCGCAGTTCACTCAAACTCATGTCCATCAAGTCGGTGATGCCATCCAGCCATCTCATTCTGTGTCGTCCCCTTCTCCTCCCTCCCCCAATCCTTCCCAGCATCAGACTCTTTTCCAGTGAGTCAACTCGTCGCATGAGGGGGCCAAAGTATTGGAGTTTCAGCTTTAGCATCAGTCCTTCCAATGAACACCCAGGATTGATCTCCTTTAGAATGGACTGGTTGGATCTCCTTGCAGTCCAAGGGACTCTCAAGAGTCTTCTCCAGTACCACAGTTCAAAAGCATCAATTCTTCGGCGCTCAGCTTTCTTCACAGTCCAACTCTCACATCCATACATGACCATTGGAAAAACCATAGCCTTGACTAGACGGACCTTGGTTGGCAAAGTAATGTCTCTGCTTTTTAATATACTATCTAGGTTGGTCATAACTTTCCTTCCAAGGAGTAAGCGTCTGTTAATTTCATGGCTGCAATCAGCATCTGCAGTGATTTTGGAGCCCCAAAAAATAAAGTCTGACACTGTTTCCACTGTTACCCCATCTATTTCCGATGAAGTGATGGGACCAGATGCCATGATCTTTGTTTTCTGAACGTTGAGCTTCAAGGCTAGAGGACTATGAAAAAGCTCAAAAAATTGCTTCCAGAAACATTATACAATTTCTCTGCACATTGTTAGTGACCTTTTGTTGCTTTATGTCTGATTCCAGTTTTTCCAATCCATTTTCTGAATGCCCTAAAGAAATCTACATAGTACAGTCAACAAATTGTCCTGTTTGTTCCTGGCCCATTGACACCATGTCAAGGCTTGAGCAGAAGAGAATTAAACTCTTCAACCCAAATCTCCTCCTCATTCTGTCAGGGCCACCCAAAGCACCGCAATAGCCCAGAAATGGAAACGAGCATCTTGATCTCTTCCCTGAGGAATGCCACAAAGGCTCATTGTGGCACTGGAAAGGGCAAGGCTTCTGGGGCAAAATCCCTCAGCAGGAAGTATTTGGCCTCACCCTGGTTATTCCAACATAGCTCCTGTAGATTGCACTGCAGGACTAAGTCCTTCCGCTTAGAGCCTGGATCAATGATGTTCGTAGAGGAGACATTAAATAAAGAAATAGGTAATAGTAAAGTGGGAAAACACTACTGAATTTGAACTCCGGCTCTGTTTCTAATGAGCTATTCAGTGCTAGCAGCTCATGGAATTTACCAACACTGAATGTCTTTGCAAAATGAATATGAATGGATGTGTACTAAGCCCCTTCACAGGGTGAATACTCTTTGATACTCTGGTAAATCTTTTTAAAGTGATGAAAAATACAAAACAAAACAAGGCCTGTTTTCAGTTCAGTTCAGTTCAGTTGTTCAGTCATGTCTGACTCTTTGCGACCCCACGGACTGCAGCTCACCAGGCTTCCCTGTCCATCACCAGTTCCCGGAGCTTGCTCAAACTCATGTCCACTGAGTCTGTGATGCCATCCAACTAACTCATCCTCTGTCGTCTCCTTCTCCTCCTGCCTTCAATCTTTCCCATCATCAGGGTCTTTTCTAATGAACCAGTTCTTCACATCAAGTGGCCAAAGTAGTGGAGCTTCAGCTTCAGGTGAAGTGATTAAAGTAATTAAAATATAAAAAAAGACACAGGGCCTGTCTTGGTACCATGGTTTAATGGTCCTTGTACCCTCCCCTACGTATGGATGTGAGAGTTGGACTGTGAAGAAAGCTGATCGCCGAAGAATTGATGCTTTTGAACTGTGGTGCTAGAGAAGACTCTTGAGAGTCCCTTGGACTGAAAGGAGATCCAACCAGTCCATTCTAAGGGAGATCGATCCTGGGTGTTCATTGGAAGGACTGATGCTAAAGCTGAGACTGCAATACTTTGGCCACCTCATGCGATGAGTTGACTCACTGGAAAAGACTCTGATGCTGGGAAGGGTTGGGGGCAGGAGGAGAAGGGGACGACCGAGGATGAGATGGCTGGATGGCATCACCGACTCTGTGGACATGAGTTTGAGTGTACTCCGGGAGTTGGTGATGGATAGGGAGGCCTGGCGTGCTGTGATTCATGGGGTCGCGGAGAGTCGGACACGACTGAGCGACTGAACTGAACTGTACCCTCCCCTGGCCGGCGTATGCCAATGCCTTATTACACACTGGCATAGTCATCAGGCATACTGGAAAGCAGCCGGCCTTCAGTAATTTCCAGCCAGGAACTTGTATCTTGAGGACCTGAGGTTACATTCCCTCTGCTCGAGCCTCATCCAGACCATTGTGCTGTTTAAGCTCATGACTTCTGGCCCCTCAGCTTTCACCTATCAGGAAATATAACAGTGCACAGTAACAAATATAATTCTTAAAATGGAGCCATAAAACAGCATCATTCTTTTCATCTAACTGGTTATATGGTCATAAACAGGAAGAAAATTTTTTCTTCTATTTTCCCAAATATTTGGCCAGGATGTGATATCCAATCAAAGACATTTAATGTTGTTCTGGGCCAAATTTTAAACCTGCATCCCATTAACATGTCCTAGAAACCAAAGCCTCCCAATTTACCTCTCACTGTGCAAATGCATTAGACAGTTTTTGACCTTACTGGTTTGGGGCTTGGTGTGGCCAACATGATTCTAGGTTCCCATTTACTCAGTTACTGGGGCAGAATGCCTACTCTCCCATGCTTGGATTCATAAACCAGCACCATCAACAATATCTTCAAGCTCCTCAAAGTAGCTAAAGAGCAGACTGCACAGTCACTGAGAACTTACTGTGTACCTAACACTTCACTTTCACTTTTCCCTTTCATGCATTAGAGAAGGAAATCACAACCCACTCCAGTGTTCTTGCCTGGAGAATCCCAGGGATGGGGGAGCCTGGTGGGCTTGCCGTCTATGGGGTCACACTGAGTTGAACACGACTGAAGTGACTTAGCAGCAGCAGCAGCAACACTGTTCTAAGCACAGGAAATACAACAGTGTATAAAAGCAGACACAACTATCAGCCTCATGGAAATAACACTCTTGGACAACCTTTAAATGTGTAAGACAAGTAGACATTCCCCATGAAGCTTAACTATGTGAAAGCCCTTCAAATACTTTTAGTTTTAAAAATATCTCATTAATTCTGTATACAAGGGACTTGGAATGGGGAAAGATGTTTCCAAGAATTGCAATTATTATTGCTAATTAACATTATTATACATTGATGGTAACTACTATATAATCTTTAAGGATGTCAATGAAAAAGTTCAGGATACAGCAGAAGAGCAAGCCTGTATAAAGTGTATGTGCTCAGTGTGGTGTTAATCAAGTAATGATAGAGATTTAGAAACCCTACTACTTTTCTGAAGAAGACAGGAAGAAGTGTAAATAGAGGTATAAATCTGTATCACCTCTCTGGGTGGGTGAACCTTGGCAGATGAAGCTGCTGGAAAGAAAGCTGTGGTAATCAGGAAATCAAGGACGTGCAGACAAACTGAGTTCAGAAAATAATTTAATCGATGGAGAAGAATCATTCTGTTGGATCTTTGATTTGAGTGGAGTTTTAGGAAAAGATTGCTTTAGTTCCCAGGCAGTTTTTGTTTGTAGATGCTTAAGGGGCCCAGAGAGAGAGCCCACTTACTCGCAGACTCATGAACAGTCAACTAAAGTGGCTGAAAAAGTAGGATAAGGCTGGATGAAGGTCAGGTGAATGACACGGGAAAGGGGGTGGGACAACCAGAGACCGAAACTTTGAAGTGAAGCAATGACTCATTCTCTCGTGTGGGCAATAAGCCCTCTCAAGGGAATTCCAAAAATGGTCTATTATTTGAGCAAATACAATGCCCACTTTGAGGATAGATGCATTTATCATTAATGATTATTTAAAACCAATCCAATGACTTAAGTCATATATTTCTCTAATCATAAATGACAACAGAATCAAAACAACAGGAAAAACAACTCTATTGACAACTGTGCTTTTACAAAGGTACAATACTGGCCTTTGAGTTGGACAGAAAGCCTTGCTTTAGAGACGTTCAGGGCTCATGTTCAAGGCTGTGTACCTTAAAGTCAGTCAGCATTTAAGTAGAAGGAAAATTTTGACTTCTGGAAGACACAACTGCTTAAGGAGAGATCAAAAGTTAAACAATTCTGTGGAGATAACAGATATGCTTTTTATGACATTCAGTTCAGTTCAGTTCAGTAGCTCAGTCGTGTCTGACTCTTTGCAACCCCATGAATCACAGCACGCCAGGCCTCCCTGTCCATCACCAACTCCTGGAGTTCACCCAAATTCATGTCCATTGAGTCGGTGATGCCATCCAGCCATCGCATTCTCTGTCGTCCCCGTCTCCTCCCACCCCCAATCCTTCCCAGCATCAGAGTCTTTTCCAGTGAGTCAACTCGTTGCATGAGGTGGCCAGAGTATTGGAGTTTCAGCTTTAGCATCAGTCCTTCCAGTGAACACCCAGGATTGATCTCCTTTAGAATGGACTGGTTGGATCTCCTTGCAGTTCAAGGGACTCTCAAGAGTCTTCTCCAGCACCACAGTTCAAAAGCATCAATTCTTTGGCAATCTGCTTTCTTCACAGTCAAATTCTCACAACCATACATGACCACGGGAAAAACCATAGCCTTGACTAGACGGACCTTCGTTGGCAAAGTAATGTCTCTGCTTTTTAATATGCTATCTAGGTTGGTCATAACTTTCCTTCCAAGGAGTAAGCGTCTTTAATTTCCTGGCTGCAATCAGCATCTGCAGTGATTTTGGAGGCCAAAAAAATAAAGTCTGACACTGTTTCCACTTAGGTAAAAGCTAACAGTAGTGGCAACGTCAATAAAACAAAGACACCTGAGAAATTATCCTAAGGTGTCTGTTCCTGGCTCCATGATCTTGATATATCTTTTAATTCATGATGTATGCTAGAGTAAAATAAGGCAGGACTGGTGGAAACAAGAATTTTGAACAAATGCATTCTACTACATAACTATAGAGTCCAATGCATGTGTTGTAAAGCTATAATGTTTCTCTTTGAGTCTATCATTTATAGTTGATTAAACACGATATCTCGGAGAAGGCAATGGCAAGCCACTCCAGTACTCTTGCCTAGAAAATCCCATAGACGGAGGAGCCTGGTAGGCTGCAGTCCATGGGGTTGCTATGAGTCAGACATGACTGAGCGACTTCACTTTAACTTTTCACTTTCCACTTTCACACATTGGAGAAGGCAATGGCAACCCACTCCAGTGTTCTTGCCTGGAGAACCCCGGGGACGGGGGAGCCTGGTGGGCTTCCATCTGTGGGGTCGCACAGAGTCGGACACGACTGAAGTGACTTAGCAGCAATAGCAAACAGGATATCTTATTGTCTCTACAAAAAGTTGAACATCTACACAAATCTCTCTCATACCAATATTTCAAAGCAACAAATCACTTCAGATTATTAGCTCCTTTCCTGAAATGTAAGCCCCACCCATGTGGTATACATGCATGTTGACCAACATTCATCTGAACCCTAAACAAAACAAAAAAATAATTATATCAAAAGCGAAGCTTCATTATTTTTAGGTGACTTTATGAGTCTATTAAATAATATGATCTTGTCATTCTGCAGCACCCACACCTTTGTGTGAGGACTTGATAAATGTCACAGCACTGAGTAAGGTGAAGATGCTGAACTATATTTAACACGACAGATGCAAGTAGCTGTCAGGTTTGGGATTTGAAGTCAGATGATCCTTTAGCTCCTGTCTCTCTGAATATCTGGAGATCATGCAATTCTCCTGAGACCATCAAATTGGGAGGGAGGTGTTCTATGAATTCAAGGATTGATGTGTACTGTCAAATAGACTTGAGGATTTTTTGTCTTAACTACTATTTATTTTTGGTGCTTATTAGAATTAAAAGGTAGAATAAAAATATATCAAATGACTTTTTTTCTCAAATCCTGCCTGTGAAATAAGAGCAGGATAATGAATTCAGAAGGTTATTTTTGAACCAAGGTAATGTCACAGTTTCAAACATGCTGAGCCATTCTATATACTGAGAAATGAAATGATAACCCAGAAATAATGTCTAAGATAAAAAGTGTATTGGATTTGATTTGGTTTGATAGCTTAGTTACCCACAGAAAAAAGGAAATGCACTCTGTGACTCTAGGGCCCCCAGGTCTGTAAGCATAGGAGGTAAGATTTTCAGTGAGACAAAGTCCTTTCATCCATCTATGGGGTGGTGGGAAAGCTAAGTGTTCTGGTACCTTTGTCAGCTTATTACACTTAGGTACTTCACTTCATTGAAGCTTCAAGTCAAAATGCAATCTCCGAGGAATTCATCTTCCCCTGACACCAAATATTAAGCTCAAGAGATGACTGTAGTCAATGTAAGAAATAGCCACCATTTTTCTTTTTTAATTCCGAAGTATAATGGAAGGACACCCTCTCTCAGAGATCTCTGTCTTCTCTAACTATATTAAAAACTAAAAATCAAAGACAATAAACATGTCCTGAGGTTGAACACTTGGAAAATGTTCTCAAAAGCCTATGATACAGGCGCCACTGGCAACAGAGTAGGGAAGAGTTCATGGCATCACTACATCACAGACCTGAGTTATGAATTTTAAAATTATCTCTTTTGAGGAATTTGGTCAACTTCAAGGTTATTCTTGTTACTTCTCCGTAATATGTTTCTGAGGACGGTATTATAAGGCTTGTCAAAAAGAATTATTCCAACTAAATATAAAATAGATAAGCAACAAGGGAAATTCATATTGTGTAGTTTAGGGAACTACAATGAATACCTTGCAATAATCTATAAGGGGAAAGAATCTGAAAAATAATATAAATATATATACATATATGCATACATATAAGTATATAACTGAATCACTCTGCTGTATACTTGAAAATAACACATTGTAAATCAACTACACTTCAATTAAATAAGAAAGAAAGAAAATTTTTTAAAAAGAAATTATTCCAGGATATATAAAAGAGCTTTTGCTAAGCATTTTGAGATTAAAGGCTCTATAAAAGAGAGGAAATAACCCTTCAATTGTTACTGCTATGAAACACTGAGTACTTTTTTCCTATGAACTTCTTGAAGTCATTATCCTTAATTCCATTTAGATAACTATTAGTCATGGTTCATGGCTAAATGGTCAGTAGGTATTTTTCTAGATGCTTTTGTGCTTCATAATCAGAAGTATAATGGTTTGTTTCTGCCGTAACATCAAGTGTTCATTCAAATGTAAAAAAAAAGAAAAATACTGAGGCTAAGCTGCACATAATATTTTAAGCAGATGTCAATCACCCAGGGAAACAAATTACAGTTTAGATAAATTGGCCAGGCCAGGAATTTGCCAGCATATTATCTCAGTTTATATCAGAAGCTCAGAGTTCTCAGATATTTGCTCCAGAGGTTTGCATAAAAGGAATGATTCTTCGTACTGGCCTGACTCCTATAAACACCATAATCAGCCACCATTGTGGACTGGGAGATGAAGACACGAAATAAATAGGGATTCAATGTCTTAATCCAAGAAGCTTCCATCAAGAATAACACTTCTCATGCCGTCAACTTCACAGCACAAATTCTTGCTAATTATTTCTTTATCATCAGAGGAGAACTGTTTCCTTTATCAACAGACAGATAGGAATGCCTCCAATCGGTTAGCTGGGTCATAGTATTTTAGCCACATTGCCTACATGTGGGCGTGCTCAGTAGCTTTAGTCGTTTCCAACTCTGTGACCCAATGGACTGTAGCCCACCTGGCTCCTCTGTCCACAGGATTCTCCAGGCAGGAATACTGGAATGGGTTGCCATGCCCTCTTCCAGGGGATCTTCCCGACCCAGGGATCAAAGCCGTGTCTCCTACATCTCCTGCATTGCAGACAGATTCTTTTCTACTGTGCCATGACTGAAGCCCCAGGTTGACTACAGTCTAATCCAAACGTTGTAGCTGAAACTGAGACGTCAGGATATAGAGATACCATTTCTCTCCTCTCAAGACCCTGAGGCTCATTTTTTTTTTTATGCAAAAGTCATCATGAGATATAACCAATCTTCTCTTGGAATACTTCAGTTGTGGCTTTCCCCTACCATTCCAAAAAGAGTCGAAATTTTCTTTCATTTCCATGTCTTCAGTTGGAATTGTAGACTCAGTCTAATTAAAAAAACAGAAAATGGGTGCATGGTTTAAAATATATCACTACAGGGACTTCCCTGGTGGTCTAGTGGTTAAGACTTTGTCTTCCAATGCAGGGGGTGTGGGTTCAATCCCTGGTCAAGCTAGGATCCCACTTGACTCGTGGCCAAAAACCTGGAACATAAACAGCAGAAGCAATATTGTAACAAATTCAATAAAGATTTTTTAAATGGTCCACATCAGAAAAAGAAATCTTTAAAAAATGCATCACCACAACGGTAGGCACTATTATTACACTTATTTTTCCAAGAGGAAACTGAAGTATGGAGAAGCTAATTCACTTGCTCAAGGTCACACAGCTAATAAGTGATGGAATACCCAGCTTTGCGTCTAAGTAGACTAAGTCCAGAGCACCCCACTTTTAACAGTTTTGAACAAATGAAGAGAAAAGAGAACCTACAAAAGGCCATTTCAGAGGCCTCCTTTGTCCTTATCAATGTTCTTTGAGTTTCTGGGATGACAGCATTCACAAAATCCTGTTGATACTAAACATGTGGAAATATATTAGTCTCACACACAGTTCTGGAAGGTGAGATATAGTTTCTCAAAAGGCCTACCTTGAAATATATGTGCAAAAGTGTTGTAATGAAAGTATTTGCGTTGGGGTGGGCACTCCAGTTGGAAAAAAGAGAGGGGCACTCCATCCTACACATACCTCCCCAGAAAAGCTACATAGATATCTCAGAATCTATTAGCATCACAACAGAACACGGACGAACGATCAGTTTCTTCACACTGGTCATGATTTGTGTGGATGACTGTGTGCAAAAGGCAGAAGCTTTGCCCTCTCCATCAACAAAGCAGGCTTATAAAGAGTCTATAGGGCTTCCCTGATCACCCAGTTAGTAAAGAATCTGCCTGCAATGCAGGAGACCCTGGTTCAATTCCTGGGTCAGGAAGATCCCCTGGAGAAGGGAAAGGCTACCCACTCCAGTAGTCTGGCCTGGAGAATCCCATGGACTGTATCGTCCATGGGGTCGCAAAGAGTCACACACGACTGAGCGACTTTCACTTTCATTTCAAAGAGTCTACTCTGAAGAGTTTGCCTGAAAGTTGCTGTTTAATCTCAAAGTGGAGTCTGACTCTTTGCGACCCCATAGACTGTAGCCTGCCAAGCTGCTTTGTCCACGGTATTTCCCAGGTTAGAGTACTGGAGTGGGTAGCCATTCCTTTTTCCAGGGGATCTTCCCAACCCAGAGATCCAACCCACATCTCCGACTTTGCAGGCAGATTCTTTACCACTGAGCCACCAGGGAGGCCTAGTGATCCATGTTTCTCTAGGCAAGCTACTTGTACCTTGTACATAACAGATACTCAGAGAATGATCCCCATTAGTTCTGTCATTGTTTCAACAGCCTTTTCCTCTGAGTCTTCATCACAAGACTCACAATCATATAATGGAGAGTGACGATTAAATGCAAGGTCTTGCCGAAGTCAGGCAAATAATTTTCACCATTTTACCTAAACAAAATCACTTCTGGTTTTTAACCATCTCTACCTTTAGCCCTTGGAATCATAAATGACATCCACATGATTAAGTATGTTCATGTAATAGCTTTTATTACATGGTGATTGCTTTGCTGTGAAATTTACTTATCAAGGGAATGGCAGGAAATAAAACTATTCCCAATGAGAAGAGTTTTCTTGCTTGTTTCCTGCTAATCCCTGGAACCGAGTGCAGTTCAGTCAGTTCAGTCACTCAATCATGTCCAACTCTTTGCAGCCCCATGGACCGCAGCACACCAGGCCTCCCTGTCCATCACCAACTTCCAGGGTTTACTCAAACTCATGTTCATTGAGTTGGTGATGCCATCCAACCGTCTGTCGTCCCCTTCTCCTCCTGCCTTCAATCTTTTCCGAGTGCAGTTAAGCCAAATTTTAGGACTTCTCCTCATTGTATGAGCCCTGGTGAGACCAATGTGGCCCCAGGCTGCCTTTTTAGGTATGAAGTCTAAGAAGCGCATAAGAATGGCCCAAAAGATCTTGGCTGAAGCAAGCTCTCTTTCACCCTGGTCTTTGCCTGGACCAAACTCAGGCATCTCTGTCTTGGCCACAGTCAGTATCAAACTGATTTGGTTGACTTCCATCTAGGCGTACATCACCAGGATAGAACACTCCAGAAAAGCATGTAGGAAAGCCAAAAGGGCAACCACATAACAACAGACTCTTACCTCATTTTCCTCTCCTTTGAAAATCTGCTTAGAGCTTTGAAGAATAAAATTTTTTCATTACTAGTTTTTCCCGTGATAAATCAATAATAACATCGAGAATAAAAAGTCATTTCCATTAGAATGACCAGCTGTCTCAGCCTTCCCAAGACACTACTGATTTATACCTTTTAACCTGGTATAACTAATAGGGCATCCTTTTCTTGAAAGGGTCCTGGTTTGAATAATAATTTATGTGGCCCCCAAAGATGTAGCTGCTTACGACCATCTGTACATTGATCTAAATACTTATTGTAGAGCTATACTCAAATTACCTCCATGAAGGCTCTTAATTGTCACTCTATTTTCACAAGGAGGAGCTACTGCGATGTTTCACAGCTTCTCCCTACCCACTTTACCAGAAATATGTCTGAGAACTCTATTTTAAAAGATTGCTTTAAGAATGGAATTTTGCCATTTGCAACAACATAGACTTCAGGGATCTCATGCTTTGTGAACTAAATCAGACAGAGAAAAACAAATACTATATGATATCATTTGTATGTGAAATCTAAAAAATAAAACATTTGAAAACAAACTAGTGGTTCCCAGTAGGAGAGGGGAGGTGCGAGGGGTAAGATAGGGATGCAGGATTAAGAGGTACAAAGAGACACAAAGGTATATTTTATATACTACTATATATACACAACAAATAAGCTATAAGGATATACTACACTGCACAAGTAATACAGCAAATATTTTTAAATAACTTTCAAAGGAGCATAATTTATAAATATACTGAATCATCATATTATATACCTGCAACTAATATATTTTAAATCAGCCATGTGTATATGTGTGTGTGCTCAGTCAGGTCCAACTCTTTGCAACCCCATGAACTGTAGCCCACTCGTCTCCTCCGTCCATGGAATTCCCCAGGCAAGAATACTGGAGTAGGCTGCCATTTTCTATTCCAGGGGATCTTCCTGACCTAGGGATCAGACCTGTGTCTCCTGCATTGGCAGGCAGATATTTTTACCACTGAACCACCTAGGAAGCCATAAATCAACTATACTTCAGTTGAAAAGTATGTGTATGTTTATCATGTCAAATAATGACATTTCCCTGATATTGGAAAATGGGATGAAATATCAATGTAAGTATAAAATGCACAAAACTGAACCTTTCCCTTCCAAAGAAATTTTAATTTCACATTTATAAGACTTTTTGTTCAACATAGTGAATATGTTATATTGAACATAATATGGTCTCTCACTGTTAACTCAAGGTCATAATTTACAGATTGCATACTGCAGGGATATGGTCACTGAAGTAGTTAGAATTTAGCTGGTCCTCCCACTGAATTCTTTCTGTCTCTGCTTTTCTTCCATTCTCCCTTGTTGTCAATTGTCATTTCTCCAAGCGTCAGCTACTGGAAGTTCTTACTCTCTCCACCACTTTTAATTAATGATGTGTTATAAACTAGAAAGAACCACAAGGTACCAATGAAAACACCAGCCTTACTAAATCAATAGCCCTCGTTTTAGAAATGATCCCTGGTCAATGGATTTTCATCACAAAGTAGATCTAGTCAAGTAAGACGCATAGTTTTGTACCGTCCTTGTCTGCCTCCTAAGAGGACTTTTCCAATATTTCTTTTATTAGATATGTTCGAGATAACAAATTTGCCAAAACACCTAACCTCAGAAAAAGTGGGCCTTTATTAAACCACTGGATTTAGTTTGTGAATTAGAATAAACAAAAAAAAATGTTCTGCAAAATCCATTACTCTTCAGTAGACTGTTGAATAGCAGTGGTGAAAATGGGCATCTTGGTCTTTTTCCCATTTAATACTGTACTGGAAGTCCTAGCTGGAGTAATTTGGCAGGAAAAATTAATAACAAAAGACATCCAAATTGGAAAGTAAGAATTAAAACTATATTTGCAGATGGCATGTTTCCATATTCAGAAAATCCCAATGAATCCAACAAAAAGAACTGCAAGAGCTAATGAACAAATTCAGCAAAGTTCAGGGTAGAAAGCCAACACACAAGATCAGCTGCGTCTCTATACATCATCAGTGAACAGTCCAAAAAGGAAATTAAGAAAACAATTCTATTTACAATAGTATCCGAAAGAATGAAAACCAAGCAATGAAGTTAACCACATAGCTGAAAGACTTGTACATTTGAAAACTATATAAAACTTTATTGAAAGAAATTAAAGAAGACCTAAATAAATAAAAAGCCATTCAGCATTCATGTATAGAAAGCCTTAATATTGCTAAAGTGGCAGTATACCCAACGCATTCTACTGATTAAGCTCTTTGCAACCCCATGGACTTTACAGTCCATGGAATTCTCCAGGCCAGAATACTGTTGTGGGTAGCCTTTCCCTTCTCAAGGCATCTTCTCAACCCAGGCCTCCCACATTCCGGGCAGGTTCTTTACCAGCTTAACCACCAGGGAAGTCCAAGAATACTGGAGTGGATAGCCTGTCCCTTCTCCAACAGATCTTCTCGAACTAGAAATCGAACTGGGGTCTCCTGCATTGCAGGTGGATTCTTTACCAACTGAGCTATTAGGGAAGCACTGATTAAACACAATCCTTATTAAAACTTCATTTTATTTAAGAAATGGAAATGTTATTCTCAAATCTATTTAGAACTGCTAGTGACTCTGAATAGCCCAAACAATATTGAAAAAGGAAGAAAGAATTGGAAGATTCACATTTTGCAATTTCAAAACTGACTTCAAAGTTGCAGTAATCAAAACAGTCTAGTACTAGCATAACAAGAGACTTATAGACCAATGGACTAGAAATGATAGCCCAGAAATAAATCCAAAGCTCTGTACTCACGTGCTTTCAACAAGGGTGGCAAGATCAATAAATGGGAGCTCTTTAGCCACCTTGGACCCTGTCAAGACCTGCTGAGAACAGGACTTCTAAAATGACAAATGTGTCTGGAAGAATGTGATCCAAGGCCACTTTTGCTGGCTATAAGTGGGGTCTATGGAACTAGAGGGAGCACACAGCTCTCCTGAAAATCAAAGGTGCATATGCTCAAGATGAAACTGAATTCTATCCAGGCAAGGGATGTGCCTATGAGCACAAAGCAAAGAACACAGTAACTCCTGGTGGAAAATTTAACAAAACCAGAGTAATTTGAGGAAAGTATCTTTCCATGAACTCATGTTCATGGAAACAGTGGCATCAGTTCAGTTCAGTTCAGTTCAGTCGCTCAGTCGTGTCTGACTCTTTGCGACCCCATGAATCACAGCACACCAGGCCTCCCTGTCCATCACCAACTCCCAGAGTTCACTCAAACTCATGTCCATCGAGTTGGTGATGCCATCCAGCCATCTCATTCTCTGTCGTCCCTGTCTCCTCCCACCCCCAATCCCTCCTAACATCAGACTCTTTTCCAGTGAGTCAACTCGTCGCATGAGGTGGCCAAAGTATTGGAGTTTCAGCTTTATTTTTGGGGGCTCCAAAATCACTGCAGATGCTGATTGTAGCCAGGAAATTAAAAGACACTTACTCCTTGGAAGGAAAGTTATGACCAACCTAGATAGCATATTAAAAAGCAGAGACATTACTTTGCCAACCAAGGTCTGTCTAGTCAAGGCTATGGTTTTTCCCGTGGTCATGTATGGATGTGAGAGTTGGACTGTGAAGAAAGCTGATCACCGAAGAATTGATGCTTTTGAGCTGTGGTGCTGGAGAAGACTCTTGAGAGTCCTTTGGACTGCGAGGAGAGCCAACCAGTCCATTCTAAAGGAGATCAATCCTGGGTGTTCATTGGAAGGACTGATGCTAAACAGTGGCATGGATCGTGCCAAATTCTGAAGCAACTTTCCTCTTAAGACCACTAGACACAGAATCGGTGTGATGATGCACCCTTCGAGGATTTGAACTTATTGAAAAGTAAATAAAAGTGTGAATCTGTAAAAAATAAATGGGAAAAGAATAGTCTCCTCAACAAAAGGTTATGGGGAAAGGATATAAACAGACGCAAAAGAATAAAGTCAGACCCTTAATGCTCCATAATAAAAAGTTAACTCAAAATCAATGACCTAAATAAACATAAGGTCTAAAAATAAAAGCTATTGGAAGAAAACACAGAAGTAAATCTTTATGGCCTTGGATTTGGTGATAGGACCTAAGATATGAGGCCAAAAGCAAGAGCAACTACAGAAAAAGTTAGATAAATTGAATTTTATAAACATTAGAATATTTTGTGCATCAGAGAATGTTATCAAGAGAGCAAAAAAGACAACCTATAGAATAGGACAAAATATTTGCAAATTATATATCTGCCAAAGACAGCATCTAGATTATAAAAAACTATTAGAACTGAACAACAAAAAGACAAACAACCCAATTAAAACCTGGACAAAGAATATGGATAAACATTTCTCCAAACAAGATATATAAATGGCCAACATGCACATAGAAAGATTTTCAACATCTTTGGTCATCACAGGCATGCGTGCTCAATCACTTCAGTCCTGTCCAACTTTGTGCAATCCTATGGACCGTAGCCCACCAGACTCCTCTGTCCATGGGATTCTCCAGGCAAGAATACTGGAGTGGGTTGCCCTGCCTTCCTCCAGGGGATCTTCCTGACCCAGGGATCGAACCTGACTCTCCTGCACTTCAGGCTGATTCTTTACTGCTGAGCCACTTGGAAAACCCCATTGGTCAATAAAGAAGTAAAAATTAAACTGCAGTGAGCTACTTCTTGACAGTAGCTTTATATCAATAACAACAACAACCAAAAAAAAAAAAATCAGTGTTGGCAAGGACACAGAGAAATAAGAATACTTATACATTTTGTGGAAATCTAAAATCACAGTGGGTGCAGCCACTGTGAAAAACAATTTGGTGATTCCTCAAAAAGTTAAACACAAAAATTACCATATGATCCAGAAATCCTACTCCTAGGTATTTACCCAAAAGAATTGAAAAACAGGTGTTCAAACAAAATTGTGTTCACCAATGTTCATAGCAGCACTATTCACAATAGTCAAAAAAAGGAAACCCAAATGTCCATAAAGAGATCAATGGACAAACAAATTGTGGTACATCCATATGTGCTTAGTCGCTCAGTCATGTCTGACTCTTTGCAACTTCACGGACTGCAATCCGCCAGGCTCTTCTGTCCACGGGGATTCTCCAGGCAAGAATACTGGAGTATGTTGCCATGCCCTCCTCTAGGGGATAATGAAATATTACTGAGCCATGCTTCCCTGGTAGCTCAGATGATAAAGTGTCTGCCTGCAATGTGGGAGACTTGGGTTTGATCTCTGGGACAGGAAGATCCCCTGGAGAAGGAAATGGCAACCCACTCCAGTACCCTTGCCTGGAAAATTCCATGGATGAAGGAGCTTAGTAGGCTACAGTCCATGGGATCACAAAGAGTCAGACACGACTGAGCAACTTCATTTGTTCACAAAAAAAATAATGTACCTTTGCTACAACACTGCTGCTGCTGCTGCTGCTAAGTCACTTCAGTCGTGTCCGACTCTGTGTGACCCCATAGACGGCAGCCCACCAGGCTCCCCCGTCCCTGGGATTCTCCAGGCAAGAACACAGGATTGGGTTGCCATTTCCTTCTCCAATGTGTGAAAGTGAAAAGTGAAGTCACTCAGTCATGCCCGACCCTTAGCGAACCATGGACTGCAGCCCACCAGGCTCCTCCATCCATGGGATTTTCTAAGCAATAGTACTGGAGTGGCTTGCCATTGCCTTCTCCGGCACTAATGCTCCTTAAAAACATTATGCTTTGTGAAAGAAGTTATGCACAAAAGGTTACATGTTACAAGATTCTTTTATATGAAATACCTAATAAAAGAAAATCCATAAAGGCAGATAAGCGGCTCCCAGGGGATTGGCTGGGTGGGTAGAATGGGGTGCGAATGCTTTATGTACAGGCTGTTATTCTGGAGTAATGAAAATGTTTTGAAACCAGAGAGACGTGGTAATTGCATGACATTGTGAATGTACTGGATGCTACTAAATTGTGTACTTTAAAATGGTTAATTGTATGGTTTGAGGATTTCAGTTCAATTGAAAAAAATATTACTTTGTTGGTGCGTGCTTAGTTGCTTCAGTCATGTCCGACTCTCTGCGACCCCCATGGACTGTAGCCCACCAGGCTCCTCTGTCCTTGGGATTCTCCAGGCAAGAATACTGGAATGGATTGCCATTTCCTTCTCCAGGGGATCTTCCCAACCCAGGGATCGAACCTGAGTCTCTTGCAAGTCTCCTGCATGGGCAGGCTAGTTCTCTATCACTAGTGCCACCTGGAAAACCAGGTAAATAAATGTATATTTATTAAATTCCACTCCACTGTTTCTGGTTCTCATACTTTTTCACATTAAATATCAGTCACATTGGCTTTCAGAAAAATCACTGTTAGGAACAACAAGTTTTAAAAGTGACAATCATGTCTCTTTTAAAGCTCTTTGAAGTAAATAGTTAAAAGAATGAACTTACCAAGTACACTAGTGGTAAAGAATCTGCTTGCCAATGCAGGAGATGTAAGAGATGCTGGTTGGATCTCTGGGTCAGCAATATCCTCTGTAGGAGGAAATGGTACCCCAATCCAGTGTTCTTGCCTGGAGAATCCCAAGTACAGAGGAGCCTGGTGGGCTACAGTCTGTGGGGTCATAAAGAGTCGGACATGACTGAAGCGACTTAGCACAACGTTAAAAGAGTTAACCAAAAATAGATGACAAATAGAAGAAATTCCCTGCTGCGTTTTCAGAAAAGTTCGATTCACAATACATTTATTGACATGAAGTGAAGTGAAAGTCCCTCACTCATGTCCGTCTCTTTGCCACCCCACAGACTATACAGTCCATGGAATTCTCCAGGCCAGAACACTGGAGTGGGTTGCTGTTCCCTCCTCCAGGGGATCTTCCCAACCCAGGGATCAAACCCAGGTCTCCCGCACTGCGGGCAGATTCTTCACCAGCTGAGCCATCAGGGAAGCCCATTGACATGAATCCAAGTGTGAAAAAGTCTTTAGCAGAGCCCAGTATGTCTAGTGAATGTTTTTAAGGGCTTGTCTCAATCTAACAAAAACCAAGACCACCCACTTCCATCTCTAAGCATCACCAAAAGAATGTTCTTCTGTATTGTTGGGAAGCCTGAAATACAAGCAACAGTTCAAGGGAAGATGCAAAGAGGAATGGGGAAAAGTAAAAGAGGGACTGAGAAGAATACGAACAAGAGACAGCTACAAGGCAATGGATTTCCGTGACAGCCCCCTAGCTAAACGACAAATTTCTTATCTCCACCAAAATGCTTTTTCAATCAAGTCTAGTCCAGGAGGATGGGGTAAAAATACATAACACTATTTGCTGAAAAGGGACTCCTCAGAGTTCAGCAGGAAATCATTTGACCAAAAGCAAGTTGGGTGAGACGACTCCAGAATCAAGCAGACAAATTATTTGAAAGCTTATCGCCAGTTAAAGGTTCTTCATGTATTGGTATTTTGGGGGGCACCATGGAGCAATTCTGTTTTCAATTGTGGTGCATACACATAACATAAAAATGTATCAATTAAGCCACTTTGAAGTGTACAATTCATTGCCATTTAGGACCATAACAATGTTGTACAACTATCACCACTATTAAGTTCCTGAATGTTTTCATCACTTCAAAGGGAAACGCCCAGCTCATGAGTAGTCACACCCTTTCTGTTTCCCCCCAACCCTGAGACACCACTAATCAGCTTACTGTCTCTGTGGAGTTACCTATTTTGGATACTTTTTATTAATGAAGTCATACAATATGTGGAGTTTTGTGTCTGGCTTCTGCAACATAGCATGTTTTCAAGGTGCTTCTTGTAGCATGCATCAATACTTCATTCCTTTTTGTGGCTAAATAATGGCATCACCAACTCAATGGACATGAGTTTGACTGAACTCCGGGAGTTGGTGATGGACAGGGGGCCTGGCGTGCTGTGATTCACGGGGTCACAAAGAGTCGGACACGACTGAGCGACTGAACTGAACTGAACTGAATACTCCATTGCATGGATATACCACAATTTGTTTATTCACTGATCCCTTTCTGGATATTTGGGTTGTTCACACCACTTGGCTATTGTGAATAGAGCTCCCATGAACATTCATGTACGAGTTTCTGTCTGAACATCTGTTTTCAGTCTGGGGGAGTAAAGACCTTGGAATGGAATTGCTGGGTCATGTGCTGAGTCTATGTTTAATTTTTGAGGAACTGCCACGCTGCTTTCCACGGTGGCTGAACCATTTTACATTTCCACAAGTCACGTATGAGTCACATGTTTTTATATCTCCAAGTTTTGGGGTCTATTTTGTAGCCATTTAAAAAGGGTTCTCAGGTTTGTTTGATTTTTTATTTTTTAAATTTTGTTTTCAACAAATTATGCATGTTCTTCACTGCTATAGCAAAATGTGAGAAACAACTTGAATGTCCAACTCTATGACACTGCTTAAATCAAAAATGATATATAATAACTAAGCAAAGTCATTTTCCAATCTCCTTACTGCATTTAGCAATTTTTTAAATCTTAATATAAATAAATGATAGCTGTTGTCACCCACACCTTCCCATGATCATTTTACTGAAAAACACTCTCAAATTCTAACAGGAGTTAAGATAAAATACTAACTTGAGTTGCTACAAAAATGACCCCAAATTTATCTGAGATTTGTAAACTTTGTAGTAGACCAAAAAAATAAATTGGAAAATAAAATTTTTTAATTAATATGCTGCTAGAAGGAAGAATGATGTTGCTATATCCAGTCTTGATATAAGAAGCAATGTGAAAAACTAATAAAATTAACCTTCCTGC
Source organism: Moschus berezovskii (assembly GCF_049115385.1). Taxonomy (NCBI): domain Eukaryota; kingdom Metazoa; phylum Chordata; class Mammalia; order Artiodactyla; family Moschidae; genus Moschus; species Moschus berezovskii. The sequence continues at coordinate 18,957,361 of NC_142477.1, read as the reverse complement.
TCAGGCCATTACTCCATACTAGACTCTGTCTGAAACACATTACAGTTGCCCTCAAATCAACCTTTTCATGTCTCTGCTACTGAGTTTTTCAGTCTATAAATGAGAGAACAAAAGTTTACTGAGATTAAATAATACCTGAAGTAAGAGTAAATAGTTGAAGTCTGGATTTGAACTCATGCTGTTATACTAAATCCCAGGATCTCAGCAACTATGTAGTACTCCAATTTTGCCTATTTTGTTCTCATTGCCATTTGTAATATGAAAATTTCTATTTATTATGGGTACACCATAGCAAAGGCAGAGATATGATTACACCAAAGGTGGTGTAATGTTTGGGTAATCATGAATTAGGCTCTTTTGAAATGTGTAGCTTATCTTCAGCATCTTTTAGAGAAATCAAAGACTGTGATTATTAACATTTTCTTTAAAGTGTTCCTGTTTCAGCTCATTTACAGTAGAAGCAGTCTGAGTACCACAATATCTCATTTTTCTGTTTAAACATCTCTGTCAGTAGTAGATCTTGGGAAGTGAATTTGAGTAATGAAATTGGTTGGCACCCTTAATACATGGAATAACAAGACTAATACATATTGAAATTGAGAGACAGGATACATAGCCTAAACGAGTGATCTTCAAAGCACACTCATGTCAATTTGACAGTAAGTCAATAAAAGGTTGTCTCCTTGTCAGTGATGGATGGAATCTCAGATGCATTAAGCAGTCTTCTCACATCTAATTTTTAAATACAATTTAGAGGGCAAAAAAAAAAAAAAATCTATGGCTAGTATTTCCTTTTACAGAATAACCCGTGGCATCTCATGGAATCCAACAGGGAAACTTTGAAAATAATTTGAATGAAGATTCTCTTTGATGAGAAGTCATCAGTGAATAACATTAATGAAAAGGGACTTCAGATGCTGCCTCCAGCAAAGGTTTGCTTATATCTTTCATTTAAAACATAGGGATTAATTCTCACAATAATAACTCTGTATTTCCAAAAGAGCCTTGATTTCATTCACTACTGGCAGCTCCCCCTCTAGTTTTCTTTGGGAAGTTCCAGGAAAAGAAGGTAAATATGTAGCTCACTCTATGATTTTTTTTTTAATTAAAGAATAAACATTCAGAATTAATTTACATCCAACCAGAACTTAAACTATCTATAAAGAAATTTAAATCTACCTACATCCTGCTGGAGTTGTTAAAATTTGACAATATCCAGGCCACAATACTGGAATGGGTTGCCTTGCCCTCCTCCAGGGAATCTTCCCAACCCAGGGATCAAACCCAGGTCTCCTGCATGGCAGGCAGATGCTTGACTGACTGAGCCTCCAGGGAAGTCCTTATCCAGAATTAGAAGTCAGTTTTCCTTCATTCAGGTAATGAAAATATTGCAGGAAAAGAGAGGCTAATGCACCTGGAAATCTTAATGATCCAGAAGTATCAATAATAATGTTTTGTCTCTATGGAACAGCTCAGTCAAGAAACTCCAAGCTGAATGAAGTCAGAGGCAGCAGCACCCCCTAAATATTCTTGAGATGCACAGACTAGCATTGCAGGTGGATAAAGCTGGTGATGCTAGAACAGACTTAGAGGCCAGGATGCCACAGAAGAAACAGTGATGTAAGCAAAAGGACTGCTTTCAGCTCACCCCCGTGCTCTCAGCATCATCCTCTCAGGAGCATCAGCGCCTCATGCCCCAGAGGATATCTTGTTATCTCATTCAAAGCAGCCCCGCACCCTCAGTACCCTGACATACAGCCATCTTGCCTAACAAGTTATATACAAAGATACACAAATAGCCAACAAGCACATTGACTTCCCTGATGAATCTGCCTGCAATGTGGAAGACCTGGGTTGAGAAGATCCCCTGGAGAAGGGAATGGCAACCCAATCCAGTATTCTTGCCTGGAGAATCCCACGGACAGAGGAGCCTGGCGGACATGGAGTCGCAAAGAATCGGACAAGACAGCTACTGAGCACAATGATTAATGCTGCTGCTGCTGCTGCTGCTAAGTCACTTCAGTCGTGTCCGACTCTGTGTGACCCCATAGACGGAAGCCCACCAGGCTCCCCCGTCCCTGGGATTCTCCAGGCAAGAACACTGGAGTGGGTTGCCATTTCCTTCTCCAATGTGTGAAAGTGAAAAGTGAAAGTGAAGTCGCTCAGTCATGTCTGACCCTTAGCGACCCCACGGACTGCAGCCTACCAGGCTCCTCCATCCATGGGATTTTCTAGGCAAGAGTACTGGAGTGGCTTGCCATTGCCTTCTCCGATGATTAATGCTACTAAGCATCTTTTCTTGTCCTTGTTCAAAGTGTTAGTCGTTCAGTCATATCCAACTCTTTGCAACTTCACGGACTGTAGCCTCTGTCCATGGAATTCTCCAGGCAAGAATACTGGCGTGGGTTGCCATTTCCTTCTCTAGGGGATCTTCCCAACCCAGGGATCAAATCCTTGTCTCCAGCTGCACCACCCAGGAAGCCTGACATGTGTCTGACAATTTTGCACTCAGCTTGATCAAGATTGCAATTCTTCTGCGGGTCACTGGCTTGATGAGAACTCAGGTCATTCCAAAGAGGTGGGGTTCCAGCAGGGAGAACAGCAGCCAAGTAGCGGAGAGAGCCCCACAGATATGGAGGATGGGAAACGTGGACCCACTTAGGATTTGACCACAAAACACTCAGCTTCCTTGGACCTCAGTCCCATCAGCAGCCAAGCAAGGAGGATGAGGAGATGGTACCCAGGTCACTTCTGTGCAGCACCTAAAGACCGCAAGAGGATGGTGGTGACTGGCCCAGTGCTAGTGAGCTGGGAACCAGCCCAGCCTGTGGGACAGGATGCAGAGACGGGGAATATGACTAGGTTACCAGCACTGGGTGAGTCAGCCTGGAGGTCAGGAAAGGCTGGCTGGCCGGAACTCAGCCCACGCTGGAGAGGGATGTGTGGGTGTGGAGAGAGCTCTCTTACAACAAATCTCTCACCACAGCTGCCTGCATCCCACCTTCCCTGGCCTGCTTTGGAGATGAGATGCAATGGTAGAAAAACATCCAGAAGGCACTGTTATTACAGAGGGGACCCTGCCACTCTCTACAGGCCGTTAGCTTTACCTAACCTTCAATTTCCCTCTGACTTAAGTCTCCTGATTGTGTATTAAGGATGCTCTGGCTTTTGTCTAGAATCAAGTGACTGTTGCAGTTACCTGAGGCAGATTTTCGGATAACTCTGGTTCTATTGCCTACAAAAAAGAAAGTGATTTTTTTTTAAAGTCAACTTTATCCATCATGTACTACAAATTTTCCATGTGACTGAAAGCCACATTAGCATTAACATTACATTAGCATTAGCATTCAGAGTTAGCAAGCTTCTTTGCCCTCACACCTGGTTTTAAATTTAAGCTTCAGAGTGAAAAGTTTTCTTGTGTGTTTGTTTTTAATAGTCAAAAGTTTTTGGCGGTGGATGAGTATGTTTCACAATTTCTGTTTGTAATAGAAGCCATAATTACACATTTAAAGCAAGTATAACAGGCTAACAACCTCACTTTCCTGCAGCTAAAATAATAGAAATGATTCATAAACTGTCATCAGAGGGTTAACTAAGCAATATTGGTCTCAATCTTGTTTAGTTGACGTGATTTAAAATTCTTATCAATAAACAGGATCATCTTCACCCACCACCAAACAATGAGATTCACAAACCAAAAAAGGCCAAAAAATAAAAATTAAAAGAGAGTTTAGATGTATATGGGCTTCCCTGGTGGCTCAGATCTTAAAGAATTCGCCTACAGTTCAGGACACCCAGGTTCAATCCCTGCTTTGAGAAGATCCTGTGGCGAAGGAAATGGCTACCCACTCCTGTGGGCTTCCCAAGTGGTGTCAGTGGTAAAGAGCTTGCCTGGCAAAGCAGGAGACTTAACAGATGCAGTTTCGACCCCTGGGTCAGAAAGTTCCTCTGGAAGAAGGCACGGCAACCCACTCTAGTATTCTTGCCTGGAGAATTCCGTGGACAGAGTTGCCTGATGGGTTACAACCCATGGGGTCCCAAAGAGTTGGACACAACTTACTGACTAACATTTTCACTTCTTATTTTTTAGATGTATATAATCTTAGTCAAAGCTATGGTTTCCCCAGTAGTCATGTATGGATGTGAGAGTTGTACCACAAAGATAGCTGAGTGCCGAAGAATTGATGCTTTTGAACCGTGGTATTGGAGAAGACTCTTGAGAGTCCCTTGGACTGCAAGGAGATCAAACCAGTCAATCCTGAAGGAAATCAGTCCTGAATATTCATTGGAAGGACTGATGCTGAAGTTGAATCTCCAATACCTTGGCCACTTGATGCAAAGAACTGACTCATTGGAAAAGACCCTGATGTTGGGAAAGACTGAAGACAGGAGGAGGAGGGGACAACAGAGGATGAGATGGCTGGATGGCATCACCAACTCGATGGACATGAGTTTGAGTAAACTCCAGGAGTTGGTGATGGACAGGGAGGCCTGGTGTGCTGCAGTCCATGAGGTCGCAAAGAATCGGACATGACTAAGGGACAGAACTGAACCTGTCCAAAAGTTGAAGTTGGACTTAGATATATAGAGGAGTTATCTTGTTTGAGTATTGGTGATATAACTCAAATCTTTTGAGCATAAGCTAATTGCTAGAAAAATCAAGAAGAGTTTGACAATGAGAAGCTAATAGTACCTTACTAATCTCTAAAAATCAGATATGGCCTACATCTGAATCCAAAATACTATATGCAATGACTGCAATGAAAGCTCCAATTAGACTGTAAAAACTTCATTGCCTTCTGAAGATTCAGCTCATTTTTTGAAATGGATTAATTCAAATTGAAGTCACCACCTTCTTGATTGTGGCCTAGATTTAATATCTCCAGGGAAATTCCTCACACACATCTTATTAAAGAATTTTTTAGGAACCATAAATGAAACTGAAATTTGTTTTACACAATATTTTCAAATATTTATTCATTAATTGTCTTATAATTTTACTCCATAGCACTCACATTATCAAGGACCATTCTCTTGGCCCTAAAACAGAACAGTAACACATTTGAATGTTATTAGAAGTAAGTGGATAAAAATCTAGGTGTGTTAACATCATCAGATTAATACAATTAGATTGATAAACTTACTTGAAATATAGAACATATAATAAGCTTTCAAATGACAGTAACCAAATAGCCACCACCTCCAAGAATCAAGCAAAAAGAAATGTTCAGAAGACTCCCAGATGGATGAATAAATTATCACATGACAACCCCATAGAATATAATGCTGCTGCTAAGTCACTTCAGTCGTTTCCGACTCTGTGTGACCCCATAGACGGAAGCCCACCAGGCTCCCCCGTCCCTGGGATTCTCCAGGCAAGAACACTGGAGTGGGTTGCCATTTCCTTCTCCAATGTGTGAAAGTGAAAAGTGAAAGTGAAGTCGCTCAGTCGTGTCCGACCCTTAGTGACCCCACAGACTGCAGCCTACCAGGCTCCTCCATCTATGGGATTTTCTAGGCAAGAGTACTGGAGTGGCTTGCCATTGCCTTCTCCGATAGAATATTATAGAGCCATGTAAAAAACGAATTGGAGTTATGTCAGGTAACAGACAAGGCTTTCCAGGAGATGGAGTGAGTACAAAAGACAAAATGCAGAGATGAAATGCCTGTAAATGTATTTACATATGTAGGCCTCTAAATATTTATATGCATGTATATGATGTTTGGGCTTCCTGGATGGCACTAGTGGTAAAGAACCCACCTGCTTATACAGGAGATGCCTGAGACACAGTTTCAATCCCTGGGTTGGGAAGAGTCCCTGGAGATGTGTGCATGTGTGCTAAGTCACTTCAGTTGTGTTGAACTCTTTGCAACCCCATGGACTGTAGCCCACCAGGCTCCTCTATCCATGGGATTCTCCAGGCAAGAATACTGGAGTGGGTTGCTGTGCCCTCCTTCTGGGGATCTTCCCCACCCAGGGATTGAACCCACACCCCCTGCATTGGAAAGTGAAGTCTTAACCACTGGACCACCAAGGAAGTCCCTGTTATTTATTTTTTAAAATAGCTTTATTTTTTCTTTTTTATAAAACTAACTTTCTCATAACAAAATACATTTTAAAAAATAGAGAAGCGGCAGAGAAAAAGTCAAGATGATAATTCTAACAACCATGTGACCACCATCAAGTCTTGAAGCACAACTTTCCAGATTATGTGATTAAGGACGATGTGATCCTGTGTACTATACTCTCAGCTTCCTTCATCGGATCAAATCAACCATTAATAACACCTGGTCAGGCATTCCCTTCTTGCTGACCTGCCTCCCAGTCCCTCAGTCAGCAGAGCATTGAGTTGTCAGCAAATCATCCTTTCGTTCGTAGACTAAGTGGTCCATCCTGGCCTCTGCTAAAGGACCATCATCCCCCTCACCACAGGGAGACCTGAGCTGACCTGATGGCCACAAACTCAGCTCCCTTCTGTGTTTCCCATCCTGCTCCCATCAGCAGGAGCAGGAAGGAAATTCTGAGCCCCTTTCATGCTCCTCCAGAATTAAGAGAAACTCAGGCTAGTGAAATCCCAGCCCCGTCTGTGTTTCTTAGTTTACTTTGATGGGGAGGTCCCCATGCTCATGATGGAGCAGCCTACAAGACAGTCTGCTCCCATGGCTCCAAAGGTAAAGCTGGAGTAAAAGGCCCACACTTTCAGCATCTCTTCAATTTGTTAATATATAACTCCCCTCCTTTCTCTGGATTCTCTCCCAGAAAGAGGTGATGGAGATGATGTAGAGAAAAGGGAACTCTTGCACAATGTTGGTAGGAATACATTGCAATGTAAATGTGATGTAATATAAATCAGTGCAGCCACTATGGAAACAGTATGGAGGTTCCCCAAAAGATTAAAAATAGAATTATCATATGATCTAGCAATCCCACTTCTGGGCACATACCCAAAACAATTGAAATCAAGATATGGAAGAGATATCGGCACCCTCTTATTCATTGCCATCATTGTTCAATATAGACACAATCCAGAAACAATCTAAGTGTTCTTTGACAAACAAATGAGTTTTAAAACAATGTGCTTTGTGTGTGTGTTCAGTCACTCAGTCATGTCCGACTCTTTTGCAACCCCATAGACTGTAGCCCACCAGGCTTCTTTGTCCACGGGATTTTTCAGGCAAGAATACTGGAGCAGGTTACCATGTCTTCCTCCAAGGCATCTTTCCGACCCAAGGATTGAACCCATATCTACAGTGGCAGGCAGGTTCTTTATTGCTGAGCCAGCTGGGAAGTCCATGTATGCGTGATGGAATATTATTCAGCCTTCAAAAAGAAAGAAAAATCCCATTTATGAGATCACAAATAAACCTAGAGAACATAATGCTAAGTGAAATAAGTTTAGATGCAGAAAGACAAATACTGCATGAATGGATTTATACGTGGAATCTAAAATGGAGAGTAGAATGGTAGTTGGCAAGAGCTGGGGGAGGGAGAAAGAGGGAGATGTTGGTCAAGGGATATGAAGTTTTAGATATGACGTTGCAAGATGAATAAGTTCTGTGGATCTAATGTACAGTGGGGTGACTATAGTTAACAATACTGAATTGTAACTTTAAACTTGTTTAAGAGGGTATATCTATTTTTAAAATTTATTTATTTAGTTGAAAGACAATTACTTTACAGAATTTTGTTGGTTTCTGCCAAACATTAACATGAATCAGCCATAGGTATACATATGTCCAGGAAGGTATATCTTAAATACTCTCAGCTGTAAGCTCACCGGATTCCTCTGTCCATGGAATTCTCCAAACAAGAATACCGGAGTAGGTAGTCATTCCCTTCTCCAGGGGATCTTTCCAACCCAGGGATCAATCCCAGGTCTCCTGCACTGCAGGCAGATTCTTTACCATCTGAGCCAGCAGGGAAGCTCAGAAATAGAAAAATTATAACTTGAAACTTGCTTGCTGCTGCTGAGTCACTTCAGTCGTGTCCGACTCTGTGTGACCCCATAGACGGAAGCCCACCAGGCTCCCCCGTCCCTGGGATTCTCCAGGCAAGAACACTGGAGTGGGTTGCCATTTCCTTCTCCAATGTGTGAAAGTGAAAAGTGAAAAGTGAAAGTGAAGTCGCTCAGTCGTGTCCGACCCTTAGCGACCCCACGGACTGCAGCCTACCAGGCTCCTCCATCCATGGGATTTTCTAGGCAATAGTACTGGAGTGGCTTGCCATTGCCTTCTCCGTGAAACTTGCTTAGAAGGGTATATATTAAATGTTCTCAGCACACACACAAAGAAGTAATTGCATGAGGTAATGTATATGTTAATTACCTTGATTATCATGATCATTCCACAATGTATACATATATCAAATCATCAATTGTACACCTTAAATACATATAATTCCACCTTAAATACATGTAATTTTTAATTGTCAATTATTCCTCAATGAAGTACAGGGTAGAGGGAAGACTCCATGTCTATTTCTTCAGAAACAGAAGGGCTGGGTTTCAGAAACTGTTAAGTCAATTTGGGAATCCTCTTGCAGCAAAATCCTCAAGCATACAGTTTGGCAGGAAAACCTTTAGAGTGTCACGGGATGCATTTTAATTCTTTTTAATTTCCCTTGACATCTCTGTTGTAATGTCAACAAATCCCTATCAGTCACCTCAGCAGCACACCCAAGAGGCAGATGCCTTCGGTGGGGTGATCAGAGACAAAGCAACATGCAAAAGTACAGAAGATGAAACACATGAATATTTTCCATAATATTACTTCCGCTGCACAAAAAGATTCATCTTTCAGTAATCACTAATAGCATTAATTCTCTCTAAGCTGATTCTCGGCTGCATTATAATGTAAGTGGTGACTTTGGTGATATTACCAGGTAATTGAAGCAGAAAAGTAACTCCTGTCCCAGGTGGTGCCAGTGGTAAAGAACCCACCTGTCAGTGCAGGAGACATAAGAGACGTGGGTTCGATCCCTGGGTCGGGAAGATACCCCAGAGGAGGACGTGGCAACCCACTCCATTATTCGTGTCTGGAGAATCCCCATCGACAGAGGAGCCTGGCGGGCTACAGTCAGGGGTCACAACGAGTCGGACACAACTGAGGCAGCTTAGCATGCATGGACACCCTCCAGAGAGAAAACAGGAGGTACTCAAGTAAGCAGATGCACTCCTTATACACAGACCAATGAGCACAGCTTAAATCTCAAAGGTGTAATCAATGAAGCTGAGTTCACTGAACGAAATTTTTGTGTAAGTTAGAGCTTCATGTTTTGGTGTGATGGGAGAGGCAGAGTTTAGAAACCTCAGGCCCAAATCCTGGAATGACTGAAAGGTGCCCAGAAGGGGTGTCCTACATAGCAATGCAGGAACTAGGACACACAGGCAAACAGCTTCATGCCATCTGGGGACATGAAGAACCACACGACAGGACCAATGGGGAAAGGGCAATGGCTTGACGAACACTGGGGTCCCCAGACCAAAGCAGACAGCACAGAGAGGGTTCCAAGTCGGGGCATGGCATACAGAGATCCAATCTGGGCAGTGAGCCTAGGTAGGTACTTGGGTAATGTCGTGTCCAGGAAGCCTGCACCCAGGAGTCCAGGTGAGCAGGAAGGTGCAGATCAGAAGAGCTTCAAGATTGGAACCAAGCACAGAAAACTGGTAGCTCAGATGGTAAAGAAGAGCCTGCAGTGCAGAAGACGTGGGTATGATCCCTGGGTTGGGAAGACTCCTTGGAGAAGGGAATGGCTACCCCCTCCAGTATTCTTGCCTAGGAAATCTGGTGGACAGAGGAGCCTGGCAGGTTACAGTCCATGGGGTCGCAAAGAGCTGGACACGACTTAGTGACTAACATTTTCACTTTTTTTTTTCCACAGAAAACTGGTAAAAGAAATGGGGCCGATCTGCAGAAGACGACACAAAACAGATCTCGAGGTATCCTGAGCATGGTCTGCCCTCCATTGTTCCGAGCGACAGTCCTGGGATGGCCAGACAATTCCAGGCAAGCAGATGTCACTCCCCAGAGCAAGGGCAGGCCCTGAAGCTGTTTGTGATTGCAGCGCTACTCTGAAGAGGCTTCCCAGGTGGAGGAAAGAGCTGGAGAATTCATGGGAGGCGCACAGGAACGAGTGAGAACCTGCCTTTAGAACGACAGGAGCCCTGACACCAGACATGCCTTTACCCTTTACCTTTAGATGCGGGCGCCTCTATCTCCTGCCGCCCCAGGGATGGGGGCTAAGGAACCATGAAAGCATTTTCAGGGCACCGCTGAGCTACACAAGTTGTCGCTTCTTGGGATTAGGATCAAAGTTATAGGTCAGGATGTCCTGCAGTATGTGAAGCCCTGGAGAAGGGAATGGCCACCCACTCCAGTATTCTTGCCTGGAGAATTTCAGGGACAGAGGAGCCTGGCGGGCTATACAGTCCATGGGGTCGCAAAAAGACAGACACGACTGAGTGACTAACACTTTCACATGTGGAGCCAGTTATGGCCTAAGCGGAAAGACGGTAGAGGGAGGGGGAGGAGAAGAGGCAGAGACGGAAAGGGGCTTCAGTGCTAGGGTAGCAGGAAAAAGCTCCAGTGACTTCATAGGTGCAAAAGCTCTGAATTAAATGCCATTTCAACAAGCCTTTATAAAGTATGGAAAGAAACACACTGCAGAACCAAACAGATGGGTACCCAGAAATTCAAAGTCAACGAATATAGTGGCCATTCTAAAAAAGCCAGTTCCTAGCAATAGCTGGTGGCTCGCCAGCATTCTCAGCTGGAAACTATAAACTCACTTTATTCGGGGACATCTAAGGCCTCAGGGCAGGATGTGATGAGTCCAGTAAGTGCTGACGATCCTCCCTTCAAATATTTCCAGAACACATCAGCTCCAGGCCATCCTCACCACCTGTGTTTGAATTCCAGCCCTCGTGGTTCTCACCTGCCTTACTGAAACAGCCTCCCAAAGCTGCTCCACCCCCATCTCCAAATGGATGCACAATGTGCTTTTTATTAAGGCTCCAGGAGTCTTTGGAACCTAGGAAGTGAAAAATGGACACGCCAGGGGTTCAACCTCTTTGGGTGTCCTGAAAGCCCCCATGGTCCCCGGTGGGTGGATATAAGTACTTCCACCCACACTGGGGGAGAAGGCAAAGGGGAAATGTGAGAGGCGTGAAGAGAGCCTGCCCTTTAACACACCCAGCTCTGCTGCCAGCTGCCCCGGGGCTCACATTTGGCCCCAGCCTGGAGCCAGGTGAGGTTCCTTAAAGCTCTGCTCTGCCCTCAGCAGGCAAAAAGGTTATTCACTAATTGTCTCTCCTTTCTTCCCAGGGGCTTCCCTGGAGGCTCAGATGGTAAAGAATCTGCCTGCGATGCAGGAAACTCGAGTTTGATCCCTGGATCGGGAAGATCCCCTGGAGAAGAGAATGTATTCCTCTCCACTCCCACTCCAGTATTCTTACCTGAAGAATTTCATGGACAGAGGAGCTTGGAGGGCTATAGTCCATGGGGCTGCAAAGCGTCAGACACTTTCACTTTCTTCCCTGCCTCCATCCCTTCATCTGCTTGTTTAATAAATATTCAGTGAGCACCAAGAATGATCCAGGCACCATTCAAGGAACTAGAAGACAGAACACTGAGCAAATAGCACATTAAATACATTCTGAAGGTCTTTTATCCTTCATAGCCCTCTGCCAGGAAAGTTGCCAGAACCCACCTGTTTGTCTACTGAGCATCAAGCTGTGTGTCTGCCAAATTCTTTTGAGTGGGATCTCAGATGGGTCTGGATTTCAGTGCCGACTCTTGTCTTTGGCACCACAAACTCATTCCCTGATGCCCTGGGCAGTTCCAAGATGAGGGGTTCCACACCGTCCACCTGTCCTGAAAGCCCCTGGGGTTGCCTCTTGAGAGTATCCCCTCCTTAAGACCCAAAGGATCAGCCCAAGGATGTCAGCTGAGCATCTGCAGTTTTTACAGCAGCTCTCCCCAGTCACTCTTCTCTGCCCAGGACAGAGGGATGAGCTTTGGATTTCGGGAGACCTGGGTCTGGTCCCAATTCATCCCCTTTCTAGCTGTGTGTGTGTGTGTGTGCGTGTGTGTGTGTGTGCGCGTGTGTGCGTGTGTGCGCGCGTGCATATGCATGTGCTCAGTCATGTCCAATTCTTTGTGACCCCTCCATGGACCGTAGCCCACCAGGCTCTTCTGTCCATGGAGTTTTGCTAGCTGTGGGGCCTTAGACAAATTGATTCACTTCTCTGAGCCTCTGAAAACTGAGACTTATAATCATGGTCACTAACACATCTACTGGGGCTTCCCTGGTGGCTCAGAGGTTAAAGCGTCTGCCTGCAATGCGGGAGACCCGGGTTCAATCCCTGGGTTGGGAAGATCCCCTGGAGAAGGAAATGGCAACCCACTCCAGTATTCTTGCCTGGAGAATCCCATGGACGGAGGAGCCTGGTGGGCTACAGTCCACAGGGTCGCAAAGAGTCAGACACGACTGAGCGACTTCACTTCCTTTCACTTTAACACATCTGTGGTTTAACCCAGTGCCCAGGACTGATCTGGGTTCCTCACCCTACATGACTCAAGGCTGAGAGCAACCCCTCAGGTGCATGTGCTTGTACTGACAAAAATAGAAACTGAGGCACCGAGAGGGTCAGGATGGGAACCCAGGCAGCCTCTCTTCAGCGCCCTTGCTCTCAAAACCTCTGCTGCCTCACTGGCTTGTCCACCCACAGCAGGCTCCAAGCGAGGGATGTGTGGATGGATGCCCGCCAACACAACTCCTCTGCCAGGCTCACCCCCAAGGCCTGCCACGGCCACTCAGCTAGCCCGAATTAACTTTGCAGGTCTGAGTCACCCTCCAGAATCTAACACATACTCAGATATAAGTCTGAGAAATGTGCAATATTGAAAAATAAGCCTTTATTTTACCTTCTCATGCAGAGTTTGTTGCCTTGTTTATGGGACATGAAAAATAAAGATTGCTTTTTTTTTCTTTCCTGCCAAGTGTAGTCTACATTTTCAGACGCGTTTTCAGAAGTAAGTAAAAATTATTGATTTCATTATAAGCATTCCCTTCCAGCTCTGAAGTGCTATGATTTAATACACAGCATTGTAAGTGATTGCCTAAAAAAAAAAAGGCTTCCTACCATTTCCTGAGGTGAAAAGTTCAACCGTAGGGTCTCCCAGCCCAGCAACTGCTGCTGTAACCATGAAGGGTTGTCTTGCTGACTAATGTTGGTGCATTATGCTGTTGCAGTGGGTAATGACACACCGCAAGGCCTGACTCATAAGAATCAGTTCTGCCGAGGAGGAAAAAACAAAGAAGGAAAAGCACTGGTTGCCATCGCCAGCTGGGTTGAGCTTCCTCCTCCATGAAAGCTCAGAGAAACCAAGAAGTGAATTCTCAAATTCCCATTCCTTGAAATGACAGTTGATCTAGTGCAAGAGTCTGGACTTTGGAATCAAACAGACCTGGGTTCTAACTCTGGTTTTACCCCTTCCCAGGTGTGTGATCTTGGACTGGTAACTGAATTCTTCTGAGCCTGTTTCCTCATCTATAAAACAGAGATAATAGAACCCAATTTGTTGGGCCGCCCTGGAGATGAAAGGAAATTTGATAAACACACCTTAATGGTGTCTAGAAAGTGGGAGAGAATCAACAAATATTTCTGATATTATTTAAAAAGAGGAAAACCTATCTTGGAGTCCTTCTCCTGCACCTCCATTTTATTTGTAACTTAGCAGTGTTCACAGGGAATTTTTATAGTAGACACAGGATTATTTTACCCAAAGTATAGAAGACCCTACTCTCTGGTTTTCTATTAACCAGAATTCCCATACATCTTAAGTACTACTATAATTGTTATGTGACTATGGCTCTTGAGACACTGCTGTCTACTGAAATATCTCTGAATCATCAAAAGACAGATGGAATCATGTGCAAAATGGCACTCTTCCAAATGTAATTTTTAGTGTCATTTTTTCCAGATATTCATTTGCCAAAGAGGAGATGTTCTTCACTCTTATTTAAAGACATAGTGAAATATCTCCCCCCCCCATTTCTTATGAATTTCTGATTAGTCAAAGAAGAACATAGCAAAGAGTTAATGAGAGTCTTGCTTTACTCATTCACCTACTGAAGGCTGGCAAATACACAAACCTTCAGAGAAAATTGTCTAGCCATTAGGATCACAGCAAGACCTAGGTGGCACCCATAAACCTAGAACATTAAGAAAACCATGGGTGCCCCACCTCAGCCTTCCCCCATCTACCTTTCCCTTCATTTGTGTCCCACTGGCTGGACCCAACAGGGAGCCAGATGGCAGGAAAGTGACAGTTGACATAATCCACTGAGTCCAGCCTCCCAGGGCACAGAACAGAAGGGGTGGGGGACGGGGAACACTCAGAGCGGCAAAGATATTCAGCCCCTGTTATCCAGAGATACGCTGTTGCCGTGGGGAAATTCTATTTTGGGGGGCATTTTTAAATTTTTTATGTATTTTAAATCAGAGGGTAATTGCTTTACAATATTGTGTTGGTTTCTGCCATACTGATATCAACATGAATCAGCCACAGGTATACATACGTCCCCTCCCTCTTGAACCTCCTTCCCACCCCTCTAGGCTGTCGCAGAGTGCTGGTTTGCTCCAGGCCTCAGACAGCAAATTCCCACTGGCGATCTACTTTACATATGGTAACGTATGCCTTTCCCTGCTACTCTCTTTAATCACCCCCTCTTCTCCCACTGTGGCCGCAAGTCTGTTCTCTAAGTATGCGTCTCCACTGCTGCCTTGCAAACAGGATCATCAGTATCATCTTTCTAGACTCCATGTGTCCATGCTAATGGACGATATTTCTTTTTCTCTTTCTGACTTCACTCTGTGTAATAGGCTCTAGGTTCATCCACCTCATTAGAACCAACTCAAATGTGGACAAACCATTTTTTTTCAATCAGCTACAAGGTAAGAGCTTTAAATCTTCCCTGACATAAACAGAAAGGTTAAAAAAGTTGAATAAGTCACTTTCCATAACCCAAGAAATATTTTAAATGCATTTTACTCAACAAGTCTTTGCTTCCTGTTTACTTGGACAAGGACAAGTCTCTTCTTTTTAAAGAGACAAGGACACTTCTGCTGGATTGCAACACAAGCATACCTGAACACACCCTCACCTTCTCAAAAATCAGGCACTAAACTGACAGTTTATGAGAAAAATAGGGTTGCACAGACCACACCACACCTATGCAACTTTGTAACCTAAGTCCTTACCAAAAAAAAAAAAACAATAAGATTGACGGCAAAAGGAGAAGAGGGCAGCAAAGGATGAGATGATTAGATAACGTCACCAACTGAATGGACATGAATTTGAGCCAACTCCGGAGGCAGTGGAGGACAGAGGAGTCTGGCGTACTGCAATCCATGGGGTCACAAAGACTTGGACATGATTTAGCGACTGAAAAAAACAAAAACAACAAAACTGGAACAGAGCAAACAAGCAGTTCAGCCTGTTTAAAATGCAACAAAAACAACATGGAGAAAACGTTAGCAGGTTGCTAATTAGAGCTGGAGACGCATACAGTGCAGATGGGAAGGGAGTGCTGAGCTGGAGGGCTCACCTGAAGATGAGCCCAGGAGGTGTGGCAACCTGACCCAGCCCAGAGCCACAGGCAACTTGTGGGTACCTCTTGAAGGAGGGAGCCCCAGACACGGTTATTCATCTCAGTTCTCTCAAAATGCAGTCAAAGGGCTCTTGCTGCTTGGGCAGCAAACTGAGCTCAAAGCTCTCCTTTGGAGGCTACAATTCCACTCCCCTTATGTGTGCTGGCTTTCCTTGTGAAGGAAAACCCACCTCTGAACCAAAATGACACCCGGCTCCATTCGCTGCTGTTTTTCTGGCTGACTTCCCTGGAAAACAGAACCCTGAGGCAAAGCTCATCCTGTGGAGGCTTGCGTGAGTGAAGGGGAAAGCAGAACGAAACAAGGAAGGAGGGAACAAATCGAAGGCTGTTACCAAGATGGCCACAGCGTCACCTTGACTCTGGGTAATTGGGAACCATGGCATCACAGGAAAGAAGGCGGGGGTGGGGGGTGGGGGGCAATTTCTCTGCCAGCTTCTCTCCGTCTCCTTCTTCTGTAAAGCTGACCTCAAGCTGCATGAATTCTGCTACTTTCTGGGGGTGTGTCACACCGCCCCCCCACCAGCCCAGGTACCAGCGGGGTCCTGTTGGGCAGGTCGGGCAGCTGCCCCCAAACCTGCCCATCACATTCAGGGGAGACAGACAGCTAGTTGGAAACCAGGTAGCAGCCCAAGCCAGCAAGAGTCCTTGCTGGTTGGGTAGAGGGGAATGTGGGGATGGGGGAGCATCAGCCATTCGGGAAGGTGCCAAGACTGGATTTAGTACTGACCTTATTCTTTCATTAGCAAATTGCTGGTGAGTTCGTTCAGGTCCTAGAAGCCCACAATAGAGCAAAACAGGCTGGACTTTAAACAAGGACTTGTACATTCTCCAGAAGCTGTGCTGTGCCATGCTGAGTCGCTTCAGTCATGTCCAACGCTTTGCCACTCCATGGACTGTAGCCTACCAGGCTCCTCTGTCCATGGGGAGTCTCCAGGCAAAAATACTGGAATGGGTTGTCATGCCCTCTCCCAGGGGATCTTTCCAACCCAAGGATGGAACCCATGGTTCATGCATTGCAGGAAGATTATTTGACCACTGAGACACCAGGGAAGACCCTCTCCAAAAGCTATGTTCTTATTTAAACATAGAAAAGCATACCAAGACCTACTGTCACCAGAACCCCCATAACCAGCCCCACCCTGTAATCTGTACTTCAGTGGATATTGGAGTGATTTTAACGTGCATCTATTCATCACTCCTGAATAAAATTCTTCGGTACTTATCCACATCTTGTTGTTGCTGTTTAGTTGTTAAGTCATGCCTGGCTCTTTTGCAACCTCATGGACTATACCCTGCCAGGTTCCTCTGTCCATGGGTTTTCCCAGGCAAGAATACCTGGATTGGGTTGCCATTTCCTTCTCCAGGGGATCTTCCTCACCCAGGGATCAAACCCACATCTCCTGCATTGGCAGGCAGATTATTTACCACTGAGCCACCTGGGAAGCCCTATCCACATCTTCATGGTGGATAAAACCTATGCTCCATAATTCAGCCTGCAAGTCACCTTCTCAGTGATTGTCCTTTCCAAGAGCATTTTTTCTGAACCCTCAATTTTCTACTCCCCACCCCTCCACTCCAGCTGCCTCTCTTCGATATCCGCTTCTGCCATTGAGGACCAGGAATGGTGGCTGAGGTTGAGTCAACAGACAAAGGAAATAGCACCCTTGGTGAAGACATTATTATCTCAACATGATAATCACTGATGAGTTAGCTGGACAAGCTTCATATTTGGTTTTATATAAAGTTATACAGCATGACAGCTGCCTGGGATCCATGTGGTACTATCACATTCCTGAATGCAGACTTCAGGAAATTTTTATCAAATAATATCACATTTCCATGCCTTTCAGCCCTCAGACACTTACTCATCAATTTTCCAGGATGATAAGATTTAAGATGTTTCATCCTTTCCTTGAGTTGAGAAAGAAATCATAAGCCTATGAGTATGCAAGTGGGAAAAAAAAAAAGGGCTATGTTTTCTTTTACTTACGATTCCCTTTCTTTTTGTGTCTTTCTCAGATGGAGATTGTTAGTGCTGACAATAATCGTTAAGTGTGCCTGATGTTTCATGTCTTGCCAGCTGTGTGTGGAATCCCATGCTGGGGACCAAATCGACACACACAGTTTGTAAATGGCAGCCACCATGCCCTCTCCGCCATTGTTCTTTGCTTCAGCTGGGCTTTTCATCAAGAAATGAGGCAAAACCAGCAGTAGGCCTTCCTCCCCAATCTGCTTAGACACTACCATGCTCGTCCACGATCTCGACAGTACACACTCCCACCCCCACTTCTGTATCTCACTTTCCATCCATTGGTACCAGAGTTAATAGTAAGCTTCCAACAAATCAAATGCATGAATATCCATTTGGGTTTCTAGATTCAGCTAATGAAGTAGATATCATCAATTTAATCCCCAAATGAGCCAGTTACTTAAATCAGCACCTTTCCATAGACTAGCTTTTTCCATGATTGTGTTTCTCTGAACATTGGTATCCAGCAAGAGATCAATAAGTTTTCAAGGAAAAAAACTGAGGGACAGTTTCCCGTTAGAAAATATGTTTAAGAAAGATGTGTGTATGTGTGTGTGTGTGTGTGTTGGTCAGTCATGTTTGACTCTTTGTGACCTCATGGACTCTAGCCCATTAGGCCCTATCCATGGAATTCTCCAAGCAAGAATATTGGAGTGGGTTGCCATTCCCTCTCCAGGGGATCTTCCCAAACCAGGGATCAAAGCTGAGTCTCCTGAATTGCAGGCAGATTCTCTACCATCTGAGCCACCAAACATGGGCTTATACAAATGTGGAAAAGCATCTTCACTGCAGGATTTCTCAGGGCCATTAATGTGCACAGTGATTCTCCCTCCGCAAGAGAACAGTAACATTTTTTAACACTTTTTTTTTTCCAGAATGATGGTTCACTTGGAGGGAATTTTTGAATGAGATTAACTTTTAAATTGGTGAACTTTAAGTAAAATAGATTTCCCTCCATAATGTGATTGGCCTCAATCCAATCAGCTGAAGACCTAGTAGAACAAAAAAACCAGCCTCCCAGAGCAAGAGGGAATACTCCAGGAGCAGGCCTTCATACCTCATCTGCACCACTGGGTCTCCTTTGTCTCCAAGCTTCAGACAGGAGCTACATCGTCTGTTCTCCTGAATCTCAAGCCTACCAGAACAACCCATATTGACTTGTTGCTGCTGCTGCTAAGTCACTTCAGTCGTGTCCGACTCTGTGTGACCCCATAGACGGAAGCCCACCAGGCTCCCCCGTCCCTGGGATTCTCCAGGCAAGAACACCGGAGTGGGTTGCCATTTCGCCTCCATAATTGCATGAGCTAACAAATCGATAGCTAGATAGGCAGATAGATAGATATAGAGAGATATCTTTTCTCAGTTGTATTCCCTGACTAATATAAATTTTGGTACCGGAAGTGGGGTGATAAGCCAACCACTGGAGGCAGGTTGGTTTCACTGTGCCCATTCCATCATGGAAGGGGGCAGCATTTTGTTTTTACTGAAATAACACTTTCTTTGGATATGAATTTGCTTCCCCTGCGTATAATCCTTCTGCCAAAACTACCATCCGTGAACTTACAGGAGGCCTAAGACACCATCGTGATATCCACACAGCATTGCTTCTGATCCAGGAGCTCACTTCACAGCAAATGAAGCTTGTGGAAGTCACTCATCTTACCATGTTCTGCATTATCTTGAAGAGGCTAGATTGATAGAATGGTAGAATGGCCAAAGACTTAGCCACAAGAGAACAGACCAACCAGTAATTACTAGTGGGAGAGGCAGGAGGGGAGGGGCCAAATAAGGGCAGAGGATTAAGAAGTACAAACAACAGGGAGCTCAGGCCAGCACTCTGTGATGACCTAGAGTGGCAGGGGTGCTGGGAGGCTCAAGAGGAGGAGATATATGTATAGTTTTGGCTGATTAGAGTTGTTATACAGCAGAAACCAACACAACTTTGTAGACCAATTACCCTCCCATTAAAAATTTTTTAAATAAAAATGGGAAAAAATAAACAATGGAAAAAAAGGTACAAACTGCTATGTTTAAAATAAATAAGCCGCAAGAATATATTGCAAAGTACAGGGACTACAGTGAATATTTTATAACTTTCAATGAAGTATAGTCATTAAAAATTTTGAACCACTATACTGAATATCTGAAATTAATACTGTAAATCAACTATACCTCAATTAAAAAAAAAAGATTCAGTTACAGTGCCAAGTAGTTGGCAATACCTGGTAGGGATGGGGCAAGGTTCTCCAGGAGACTGTATATGCTCTGAGTCAGTGTCCAGTGAATGGTGTTATTTCTCTGATAGAATTCATGGGTCCAGGAATCGAGGGTAGGAATGAGAGCAGCATCATTTACTATTACCCCTAGTAACACACGTGCAAAATTTTTCCTTCCTTTCCTCATGCTAGGAGGCCTGGAGGTCATAGTTACAAAGAGACGAAAACCGTACCGGGAAATCCAGCAATGATTCCATTGCGCTGGAAGTTAAGACCACCACCTTGGGCTTTTCATGCCTCCAAAACAACAGACAAACTAGGAATGCATTCGGCTGGCTGGAGTGACTGATCTTGACTAGCAGGTAAACTTGGGCTGCAAAGGAAGAGTATGCCTGGAATAAAGGAGATTTCTCAGGTTATCTCCAAGTATTACCGCATGGACTGTAGCCCACCAGGCTCCTCTGTCCATGGGGTTTCCCAGGCAAGAATACTGGAGTGGGTTGCCATTTCCTCTTTCAGAGGATCTTCCTGACCCAAGGATCAAACCCAGGTCTCCTGCATTGGCAGGCAGGTTCTTTATCATTGAACCACCTGGGAAGCCGCAGGAGATTTCTGAGAGTGTCTCCAAGTATTCCCACACCCTGTGATTAAGGTCACTGAAAACCTATAACAGCCCAATTAAGGTAGGGCTACTAATGACCTGGATCCTTCAGGAATGGAATTCTGGGTTACCCCACCAGGTAGAGAATCACAATCAACTGAGTTGCTTGCTGAAGGCAAAGAGAACATAGAATGGGGAGTGGAAGAGGGTAGTTATGAATACCGACAACTGCCAGGGCCAGTTACAGAAATGCAGACTGCAAGCATCATGAGTGTTTCATGTTACTTTGTTATGAATATGTGTGTGCACGCACAGGTGTGTATTAAGCAAACATCTGCCTTCTCCCCTCTTAGTTCTTTTTCTATGGTATAAAGAGATGAGTATAAGTGCCATGTTGACAAGAAGTGGACCTGTGTTGGTCAGTAGTATTTATCACCTTGGAGGCTGTTTTTGGAAGAGGTTAATATTTAAAGTGGCTTCTCTGGTGGCTCAGGTTGTAAAGAATCCACCTGCAATGCAGGAGACCCGGGTAGATCCCTGCGTTGGGAAGATTCCCTGAGGAAAGGAATGGCAACCCCCTACTGAATTCTTGCCTGGAGAATCCCACAGACTGAAGAGCCTGGTGGGCTACAGTCCATGGGGTCACAAAGAGTAGGACACGACTGAGCAACTAACACTTTACACTAATGTTTAAAGCAGTAAATCTTGAACAAAGCAAATTCACCTCCACAATGTGCATAGGCCTCAACCAATCAGTTGAAGGCCTGAATAGAATAAAAGACCAGTCTTTCTCAAGCAGGAGGAAATTTTTCAACAAAATGACTTCAGACTTCATTTTACACCATCAGCTTTCCTGTGTCTGGAGCCTGCAGGACCACACTGCAGATTTTGGACTTGTCAACCTCCATGATCATGTGAGCCAATTCCTTACAACAAATCCCCTTCTATTTTAAGACACATTCATCACTTCCATTAGTTCCTTGGTCATGTCTGACTCTTTGTGACACCGTGGACTGTAGCCTACCAGGGTCCTTTGTCCATGGGATTCTCCAGGCAAGAATACTGGAGTGGGCTGCCATTTCCTTCTCCAGGGGGTTTTCCTGACTCAGGAATCGGACCCGTGTCTTCTGCACTGCAGGCAGATTCTTTGCCATCTGAGCCACCCGGAAAGCCCTGAATATTCATTGGAAGGACTGATGCTGAAGCTAAAACTCTAATACTTTGGCCACTTGATACAAAGAGCTGACTCATTGGAAAAGACCCCGATGCTGGGAAAGATTGAAGGCAGGAGAAGGGGACAACAGAGAATGAGATGTTGGATGGCACCATCGACTCAATGGACATGAGTTTGTGCAAACTCCGAGAGGCAGTGAAGGACAGAGAAGCCTGGCGTCCTGCAGTCCCTGGGGTCTCAAAGAGCTGGACCTGACCAAGAGACTGAACAAAAAAAAACAGTTCCGTTTTTCTGCAGAAACTTGACTAATACATGAAGGAAAATTCTTTTCCCATGAAACAACTATTAAATTTTGCAAGACTAACTAGAGTTCCAAGAAGAATAGTCGGTTAGAGGAAATGCCACCAT
The DNA here is from genome assembly GCF_049115385.1 of Moschus berezovskii. Classification (NCBI taxonomy): domain Eukaryota; kingdom Metazoa; phylum Chordata; class Mammalia; order Artiodactyla; family Moschidae; genus Moschus; species Moschus berezovskii. The sequence goes on along the minus strand of NC_142477.1, from coordinate 18,935,260 downwards.
AGTCCATGGCCTCCAAGATCTGCTGTCTCGTACATACAGAATACTAGTAAGAAAGAGATGAGGGAAAAAAGTGAAGAAACCTGAAGTCATCATTGCCGCGGGTCAGCGAGCTCTCAAATCCATGACTTCATTCACAAGATAATTTCTCTATCGCTCAATAGCTGTTCTCTCACACACCTCAAAAAGATAAGTGACAACAACAAATAGTAATATGATCTCAGGAATCTTAGAAGCTGTTTTCCCACTTGACACACCTATATGCCATTCTATGTTGCATCACAGTTTTCCTTTGAGAGTTAAATTTCAGATGTGGCAATGGCACCATCTATGACCCAACTGATGCTGACAGACAGTTCCAGTGGACTTGCGTGTTTCCTGCAAGACATGCCTTCTGCCCTCCGATCCCCAACATGCTGAAAGACCACTGGCAAAGGAACTCTAAGATGTTCTCTGAACCCACTAGCAACCAAGTATCTAAGCGGTATGGCAAGGAATGTGCCCGTTGAGCAAAAATACTAACACAAACTGAATCCTTTGCTAAAATATGTGATAAAAACACAAAGAACTCTAAGCATTTGCTGTGACAATTACCATGAACTTCAGTACAATCTTAAGCAAACAACTAAACTTTTTTTTTTTTTTCTGCTATAGCCAGAGGAAATTCTTCTTATGTATTAAAATGAATGATTTCAGGCACTGATAGCTTAGGAATGACATAACTGTGCGTGCCAAAAATACTGCTAATACTCAGGAAATCCTTTCTTGAAGGAGAGAAGGAAAACTTATCAACTATTTTAAAGTAAAAAATATCAGTTCTAAAAAGTCCCATTTTGCTAGAACACATGTCTCTAGAGATTCCTTTTCTAACCTTACAGTTGATACTCTTGAGTGTTTTCTCACTTTACAAGTAAGATTGAAAAAGCACCTCCTACAAAACATTTTTTAATGTTTTAAATAAAAGGTGCTGAAATTCTACAGTGTGTTATTTTGGATGACGGTAGTATTTCATCCAGACTAGTGCCTGGGTGTGTGCGTGCATGCTAAGTCATGTCCGACTCTTTACGACCCCATGGACTGCAGCCTGCTAGACTCCTCTGTCCATGAGATTTTCCAGGCAAGAATACTGGAGTGGGTTGCCATTTCCCCCTCCAGGGGATCTTCCTGACCCAGGGATCGAACCCACATCTTCAGCCTTACCAGGTGGATTCTCTTCCACTGAGTCACCTGGGAAGTCACCTACAAAGCACAAGACTGTATAAGCTTTCAGATCACTGACAAGGTCAGCAGTTCCAATGGATTAAGCAGACCTGTCAGTAGATGAGTTTGCAATCCCTCAAAGATGGACTTCCTAATGAAGGGGGAAAGGGTTGAGATGCAATGGCCATCAGTGATTATGTGGGATCCACCCTAAAACTAGTGTCTTTCATGGACGTGAAAGAACGAAAGGCAGATGAGAAAATGTGGTCTTGAGAAGCATTATCCCCACAGAGCTGATCTGAAGGAGGGGTACATTTCAGATAAGATAGAAAGTGTTGCCATGTTTTCTCTAAGTTGTTAGGCACCATATGATGCTCTTCAAATAATGGTATGCCCTTCCCTCTACAACTCCAGCCACAGTGATTATTCAGCATTTCTGAAAGAGCACTCTGATATTGTTAAGATATAGGATCCTTTCTTTTCTTATTACATCTGGATTTTATTAATATGGCATCAGTCACTGTATATCACCCTCTGTGAATTTTGCGATGGCGAAAATGGTCCTTGAAAGGAGTTTAAGACATTTTTCAAGTATTTAGACTCCAGCAATGAAAGTAACTACATAATGACAAATGTATTATTTCAATTGAAAAGTCTTTTATAGGAAAGTAATAGGTTTAAAAATATCCTTAAGGCAAATAACTCTATACTGATAAAAATCACAGGACTCTGAAATGGCTAGAGAATGACATTTCTCGTTGAACAGCTTCTACCTAAGAAATTTTCCACAGTTTGAGGTCAGTCTCCTGTCGATTTCTATTAGCATCTGGTTAAAATAATGCAGGAAAAATTAGATTCAGGAGTACCTTGCCCTAAAACCTCATGCCCTGAAAGAATTCTATGGTGTATCATTATCTGAGAGGCTGGCACTGTGGCAGCAACCTCTTCCCCACCACTGAGAACCAGCTGATAGCTTGAAGGGGATGAGATGACACGGAACACACAGACCGAATGGCCACTCAGATTGTGTCCACCATTGAAAATAAGGCCATTTCTGCAGTGTCTGAAAATGAAGGCGATAATGCAGGGAAGGAGGGAAAGGTAAATGATTGCTATGGACTAGTGAGTGAGCGACTTGTCACCTATCATGGAGACGGAAATCTTTTCTAAGGGATCTACCTAGGAATAACAGCACCCAGAAACACTTAAGTAGGCCCACTACTTAATTCAAACATCTGTGTAACCTTTTAGCCTGAGGATATATTCCATATCACATCCTTGGGAGGAAGGGGGACTGTCATCATTGCCTCTGCTTTATAGCCTGGAGAGCCCCATAGTGGGAGAAAAAATAATATGCTCTAGATCACCACATTCAGTCAACTCCAAGTTGAGTTTGAAATTCAGATCTCCCAACCCCGAGCCTGTCCTAACATTTCCTGGGACTTTTCAGCTTTTTTTGGTGAATTCAGAATTCTATTTTGACTTTGCCGTCTTTGAAAGAAATCTGAAAATCAACCATACTGTTGACTTCATTCTTCAGAGCCTATTGATACTTAGAAACACGTCTGCTACAAGATAAACACCATGTTACTTGGTCACCAAAAGAGAAAAGAGATTGCGTTTAGAAACTATGTCCCATGCACAATTTTAAAACATGTGTAAACAGGAAGGACAAAGAGTATCGCTCATCATCCCCTTATACAAATGGTAAAATCCCAACTCATTGTATCACCCAGGACACCAAACCCTGAGGGGAATTCAGAATGGGGGAAAAAAAAGAAGGGTGCATTTTGTGCTTTGGATAAATGGGCCGATAGCTAGTGAAGAGTCAGACACGACTGAAGCAACTTCGCAGCAGCAGCCAGTGAAGAAGCATATCTAAGGAGGAGTTTCCGTGACCTCAGGTCCAGGTTCTTCCATTCTCCCACACAAAGAAAAGCACTAAAATCATTAATTGAGATGCCTGTTCTTTGTGACTAGCTTGCGTGCTTGCGTGCTCAGTCCCTTTAGTCGTGTCCGACTCTTTGTGACCGTATGGATTGTAGCTCACCCAGTTCCTCTGTCCGTGGGATTCTCCAGGCTAGAATACTGGAGTGGGTTGCCATTTTCAACTCCAGAGGGATCTTCCTGACACAGGGTTCAAACCCAGGTCTCCTGCATCTACTGTGCCTCCTGCATTGCAGGCAGAGTCTTTACCACTGAGCCACCAGGGAAGCCCTTGTGCTAGCAGTAATATTGTTATGTTTGACTAAATGTATTTCCCAGCCCCCTCAAAAATATATATATACGTATGTATGTATATACTGGCTCTTCCACTTCTCGGAGCAGTTTCTCAGAGCTATCTGAGAGGCTATCTCCTGGGCCGTTGTCCTTAGTCAGGTCCCCAAACAAAACTGAAACTGACTACTCTTAGGTTGGGCATTTGCTTTCAGTAGACACGCGCAATAAGTCATTACATTCAAGAGAACACCTAAAACTCCACGGAGCCATAAAACACGTCACTTGGAAAACCCAACAGGCTATGTTGCTTCCACCACTCTTTTGTTCCGGAGCCCTAAAATGCCAAGAACTTCCCTTTGCAGGTGTCACAGTGTCATTGGCTATGAAAAATTGTCTGTGACACCCGTTTCCTTAAAAGTAGGTAGAGTCAGCCTCGCTCGTAAAGATGAGAATGTTGAGTGACTGCAGCTGAGAAGAGGGCAGCTGGGGGGACAGAGTGCTTGCTTCAGCCGCACAGACACTAAAACTGGATTGAGGCAGAGAAGATTGGCGTGGCCCCTGTGCAAGGATGGCACGCAAACGTGTGAAGTGCTCCGTCTCTGGTGGGGGAGGGGTGGGAGTTGCTTCCCAGATGGCACTAGTGGTAAGAATACACCTGCCAGGGCAGGAAAGGTAAGAGATGCTGGTCGGATCCCTGGGTCAGGAAGAGCCCTGGAGGAGGACATGGCACTCCAGGATTCTTGCCTGGGAAATCCCGTGGACAGAGGAGCCGGGTGGGCTAAAGTTCCTTGTGGTCAAAGAGTCGGACACGACTGAAGCGACTGAGCACGGGGGAGGCAGAACCCTGCCTGGCTGTGCCCTAAATCCAGGACCCTTCCTAGCAGATCCCATCTCCCTAGGGAGACTTCCCAGGACAGACCCATCCCCCCACGTCCTCTGTTTTAATTACCGAGATAACAGTATCTGCTGCAAATTGCCTGAGTCCTTTTACAGATGCCAAAACGCCCACCAAATGGAAAAAGTTAACTACTTAATGACCATGAGTACGTAGCCCCCAGAGCTACTGGAGCCTGAGGATTGATAATGTTAACTCCTGTGACACGGTCCTATTACCTTGTCATCAACCAATCAAAGAATTGTGCTTGAGCTGATCACAAACCCAGTGACCTCTTCCCTCACCTGGCCTTTAAAAATGTTTTCCTGAAACCCATCAGAGAGTTGAAGTTTTTGAGCATTCATGCTGCCTGGACTCCGTGTCTGGAGGCTTATAATAAATTCCGCCCTCTCCTTCATCACAAGCCTGTGTCAGCAGATTGGCTTGACTGCTACAGGAGGGCAAGCAGACCCAGGTTTGGCTCAGTAACACATCCGAATTCGACCCACCCTTCATACAGTAAAGCACTGGTGTTAATTTAAAGTATACTGGCTGCCTTCTGAGCATGGGATCCATGCATGAATGGACGCATAGCTAAAATAGCATCAGTGTAGTTGTATCAGTCACTCAGCTGTATCCGACTCTTTGCGACCTCATGGACTACAGTCCACCAGGCTCCTCTGTTCATGGAATTCTCCAGGAAAGAATACTGGAGTGGGTTGTCATTTCCTTCTGCAGGGGATCTTCCCACCCAGGGATCAAACCCAAGTCTCTTGCACCTCCTGCACTGGAAGGCGAATTCTTTACAACTCGTGCCACCTGGGAAGCCCAAAATAGCATCATCTGTCAGCATTTACCTCTCTGCTCTGCCCATCAGAGAAAAGAAAAGCCCCTTTGCACCGTTAAATGAGTTCAAAGGGAGAACACACAGAAGAAGAAATGACTTGCTCAATAAAGATCCCTCCACTGGGCACCTTTTTTTTCTTGCAGATTTAATTTCCACAACACATGAAGGATACATAATTACTGTTCTTTTGATGTTTCAGAAACCAAAAGGTCACGTACTCATTTCTCCATGTACTGTCGTTAAAAGCTACAATAGAAGGAGAGGTAAGGTGGATTTTCTGCTTTCAAGGAGTTTATCATCTAGAAGAGTCACCAGCCGTGTGCAGGTCTGACTACACCCCATGCTAGAAACATAGAATCAAGCGCCGCAGGACAAGCCCCGATGGTGCTAAGGGAGATAAGAGTGAAGGAGATTATTCCAGAAAGCAGAAGAGAGTGAGAGATGGGACGGGCAGGGAGTCAGGAACCGAGCAGGCGAAAGCAGAAGAAAGTCTGGGAAGTTCGAGTGGGCTCTGGATTTGGGAAAGCTTCACACACCAGACCAACCAAGGGCAGTGACTATTCCCTCCACGTGAATAAGAATGACGTTTCCCATGACGGTGAGCTTTTCAGCCAGCCTGGGAAGGGGAGTGAGAAGCGGGCCCACCTTAAGTTAGAAGACTCCAAGGACAGCACCGCCTGTTTGTACTGAACTGAATTAAACTGGGCAGGTTGCAGGCAGGAAAGTGTGGAGGGGGATGGGAAGTGACTGGCTCAGGGTGGCGAGCCATGAAAGTCTGGGCCAGGGGGAGGCAGTGGGACCGGAAATGCCCAACCGAGATCTCTTGGAATAAATACACTCCCGTGTTAACTTTGTGAAAACACAGAAAGGACAACATGAACATCCTGTCCCACCAAACGGGGGCTTTTCTTTAGAAAAGGAGCTGGAGACTCCTGTCTGTCTGAGGAAGGCTAGAGACTCACCCTCTGGGCTTCTTTCCCTTCATTCACAATCACACCAGAGGTGGGATCCAAACAGCTTGGGATTCACAGTTCAGGTTGCTCCGGGACCTCCTGTGTGTCAATGTGTCTTACTGAGGCCTGAGTACTGAGGGGAGATGCATTCACCCAGACATGCAAGGTGGAGGGGAGCAGAATTTTGACTCCCTTAAATATGTCTCTTTGGCATATTAATTATCTTAAGCTGGTTAAGGTGGTGTTACTGGCAAAGAATTCGACTGCCAATGCAGAACACACTAGTGATGCAGATTTGATCCCTGGGTGGGGAAGATCTCCTAGAGGAGGACATGGCAACCCACTCCAGTATTCGTGCCTGGAAAATCCCATGGAGAGAGAATCCTGGAGGGCAGGCTGCAGTCCATGGGGTCGCAAAGAGTGGGACAGGACAGTTCCACTGAGCACATTTTCTAAGAAACGGCAGACAAGGGGAAAACCTCTGAAAATCAAGTAGAAGTCACCCTTTTGTAAGAACTATTTACATTTATAAGGGAATTCTCCACTTGTAAAGGTGTCTCCCTCCCTGGACCAGGAAAAGAAGCATGAGCAAGTCTCTACAGAAGTAAATCTGCACAACACCCTTAGCCTTGTTCACTGCACTTCTCCTGTAACACTTCTCTTGTAACAGGCTTTCTCTACCCTCAACATCCTCTTTTATCTTTAGCTGAGGATGGCATTTAAGGTGAGGGATTTAGCCATTTGGGTGACTTACTTTTCCTAGGTTTCTCCCATAAATACATGTTATTAAACATCTGTTTGATTTTCTCCTGTTAATCTGTGTCCTGTAAATTTAGTTCTTAAAGCAATCAGAAGAAACTGGAAGGGTAGAGGAAACTTTTTTTCTTCCCAACAAGAACACGGGCCCTTAATGTCACTGAGAATCTACAACCCACAGGATAAACTCAAGTTAATCCTCTCAAAGTAAAATGATAGGAATAATAGTAATAAACTTACCAATAAGTATCATATTATTAAACACTGTGTACCAGACACTTAGCAACACACTTCACATGCCTTCATCTGTTTTAATATTCGTAACCAGCCTTTGTGGGAGGACTGCCAATTTCGTCTAAATTCAAAGATGTTCACCTTTTTATAACATGTTAACACATCCAGGATTGGGTGTTTTACAATCTCTCTCTCTATATATATTTAATGTGGGAGCAATATTTTGGGGGATATATTTGGTTTTTCCCTCTGAAAAGTTACTATTAAATCATGTCATTTCATAATGATGTCTTAGCATATATACATTACCATGTATAAAATTGATAGCTGGATAGAAGTTGCTGTGTAACACGGGCAGCCCAAAGTGGCAGTCTGTGATGAACTAGAGGACGGGGTGAGGGAAGGGGAGGAAGGCAAGGAGGGAGGGATATCTGTACGATTAGGGCTCATTTGCACTGCTGTGTGGCAGAAATCAACACAACGTTGTATAGTAGTTTCCCTCCAACTAAAAAGTAAATTTAAAAAAACTTGCTTCCTAAACAAAATACTAATGATGATGTTGATGTCTCAGGATGGATGAAAAGTGAAGACATTGTCTTTGTTTTTAAATGAGAGGCAGACGAAGTAACAATTTCCCATCACAAGTAGGCAAGAAAGCAGGTAAGAAAAGCTGCCCAGCTGTCTTAAAGGCTCCACTCTGAATGACACTCTTCTATGGCTTGAGAAACAGTTCATTGCCTTATGAGGAGACTGCACGCAAGGATGCTCAGCCAGTGCACTAACCCAACCATACTAGTTGGTATCCATTTATTTATTTGACAAGCGGTGACTCAGCAGCTGTCTGACCCACATTTTATTGGCCAGCATGCTTCTGATGGTAAGAAAAGCGGTCTCTTTGCCCGTGGAACACAAACGAGCAATGAGAGAGACAGACTTCAAACAATAATAACATAGGCAAACATTGAATGGCAAACTACAAATCATCACAAGCAAAATCACACCATGTTATGATAACATTAATCAGAAGGTCCAGACATAGTCTGGGGTCTGAAGGATAGCCTTTCCTGAAGTTGTTATTATTATTATTATTATTATTTTTTTTTTTTTGGAGCTCATCTAAAAGATTCTACTAAGACTGGCAAAGGAGTGCCCTGGGGTGAGATCTGCTGGGTCTGAAACAATGCAAGAGGAAGCAGACTATACCATACTGTGGAAACTGCATGTGCAAAGGCCCCGAGGTCAGAGGGAGAATGTTGAATTTGAGATCTAGGAAGAAGGTGAAAGAGGTTTTGAAGAGGGGAGTTTGCCCACAGTGAGCCCAGACAGGCTTGAGGGTCATGGTGAGGATGTGGCTATTTATCCAAAGAACAGTAGGAGTCAGCTACATTTTTTATACTTTAAAATATCTGAAATCATATGTTGACAGTGAAATGTGCAAATAATGTATGTCAATGTTTTAAAAGCAACACAGTATCACAAGGTGAGAATCTCTTTCACAATAGTTGTGGCTTATCTCTACAGATATCCTAGGGTAAATACATGGTCTGTAACAAACATATGTTTGTTGTTTTGTTGTTTGGTCTGATCCTGTGACCCCATAAACTGCAGACCACCAGGCTCCTGTTTCCATGGGATTTCCCACGGAAACAATATTGGAGTGGGTTGCCAGTTTCCCAGGGATGGGAACCCATGTCTCCTGCATCAGCAGGCAGATTCTTTATCACTGAGCCACCAGGGAAAGCCCAATAAATATATGTTACCCATCAATTGATAGGCCAGGATTAAACCATTAATTCTTCTACTGAACCATCTGATACTCACCAGTAGTCCCGTGACTAGAATCAATTTCAGATACAGACAGATGTTCCCATATGGAAGGGATTCTTGACAGGGAACACCAGGGCAGGATTATCCCATTTCCAAAAGGACAGCTTCTTAGGGTGAAGCTGTCTTCACCCTAAAGCTGTCTTAGGACATCTTCTTCTGTTTTTGCTGAGAACAGCATCACTGGCTTCCTATTGATGTAAGACAGAAACAAGTACAAAATAACAGGTTGTCTTTCCGCTGAAGGCAGGCCGCAGTGTAGATGTCAGCCACAGAGTAGGAGGTGCTGAGCAGTAATAAGACTGGCCCTCACCCCAATGCCTGGAAGTGAGTGAGCTCCTTGGAGGGAGGAGGTGGGCTCAGAGAGAGCCTCCCATGGGAGCAAATACTAGGGGAATCGCCCACCATGCCTGTCTTCCAGCTAGAGGCCACTCTCTTCCTGAGCTCGAAACCACAGCTACAGGAAATCCAAAAGAAAATAAGACTGGAGGATCAGGAAAATCAAATTTGCAGTGGAGGTGGAGTGGGTTAGGAGTTTTATCCAATTTATGGAATTTTAAGATCTGCATTCCCTGGTGGCTCAGATGGTAAAAGCGTTTGCCTACGATGAGGGAGACCCAAGTTTGATCCCTGGGTCGGGAAAATCCCCTGGAGAAGGAAATAGCAACCCATTCCAGTATTCTTGCCTGGAGAATTCCATGGACAGAGGAGCCTGGTGGGCTATAGTCCATGGGGTCGCAAAGAGTCAGACAGGACTGAGCAACTTCACTTTCTTTCTTTCACTTTCTTCAAGATCAGCAGCTACCTCATATAGAACTGGAGGGAGTGTCAATTGTTCCTATCTTTTGGAAACTAATTTGTCAATCTGTATCAATGGGCCTCCCTAGTGGCTCAGGTGGTAAAGAATCTGCCTGCAATGCAGAAGACGCAGCTTCAGTCCCTCAGTCAGGAAGATCCCCTGGAGAAGAGAATGGCAACCCACTGCAGTATTCTTGCCTGGAGAATTCCATGGACGGAGGAGCCTGGTAAGCTATAGTCCATGGAGTTTACTTATCAATAACTTTGGACTGCAAGGAGATCCAACCAGTCCATCCTAAAGGAGACCAGTCCTGGGTGTTCATTGGAAGGACTGATGCTGAGGTTGAAACTCCAATACTTTGTCCACCTCATGCAAAGAGTTGACTCATTGGAAAAGACCCTGATGCTGGGAGGGCTTGGGGCAGGAGGAAAAGGGGACAACAGAGGATGAGATGGCTGGATGGCATCACCAACTCGATGCACATGAGTTTGGGTGAATTCTGGGAGTTGGTGATGGACAGGGAGGCCTGGGGTGCTGCAATTCATGAGGTTGCAAAGAGTCAGACACGACTCAGTGACTGAACTGAACTGAACCTTAAAAATGCCCATACATCTTGAACCCATAATTCTATTCCTAGAAATATATCTTAATGGAATAATCAGAAATATAAAATTATGTAATAATTATGCTAATTACATATTAATTATATTAATCAATTAATTATGTAGGTTATATATAATTACATAATTACTTATACAATAATTTTTATATAATAAAGTCTCATTATTTACAGAGCCAAAAATTCAGATGTATAGAGTTGGCCAAAAACCTAAAAATTTTGCAAGATGTTACAGAAAAACACAAATGAAAATTTTGGCTAACCTAATAGTTTATGATAGTTTATAGATCCAGTCCTGGGAAAATGATGGAATAATTATAGCATATACAGAAGATGTATATTTTGCAGTCACTGAAAATCGTATCTTTAAAGAACATTTGATGATATAGGAAAATATAATCCATCAAGTTTAAAAAACATCTTGTGAAACTGTATATACAGACAGTATAATTTTAAATACACATCTACAGACACATATTAATGGGACAAAATGTTGACAATGATGATATCTACATGCTAGTTGCTTGCTTTTGCTATACTTCATTTTCTACAATGGGCAGGAAACGTTTTTAAAAATAGAAGAAAGAACAGGAAAATAATGGACCCTCCACCCAAAATTAACTTTTCTTTTTGCTTCAGAAATTTAGTGAAGTAATAGGCTGTTCCTTTGGAGAAGGCAATGGCGACCCACTCCATATTCTTGCCTGGAAAATCCCATGGATGGCGGAGCCTGGTGGGCTGCAGTCCATGGGATTGCTAAGAGTTGGACACGACTGAGCGACTTCACTTTCACTTTTCACTTTCATGCATTTGAGAAGGAAATGGTAACCCACTCCAGTGTTCTTGCCTGGAGAATCCCAGGGACGGGGAAGCCTGGTGGGCTGCAGTCTATGGGGTCGCACAGAGTCAGACACAACTGAAGCGACTTAGCAGCAGCAGCAGCAGGCTGAGCCTTGGAAGGGAAGCTATGACAAACCTATACAGCATAAAGAATCAGACACGAGTGAGCAACTGAATAACAACAAGGCAGCATATTAAAAGTAGAGGCATCACTTTGCTGACAAAGGTTCATCTAGTCAAAGCTATGGTTTTTCCAGTCGTCATGTGCAGATGCGAGAGCTGGACCATAAAGAAGGGTGAGTGCCAAAGAGTTGATGTTTTCAAACTGTGGTGCTGGAGAAGACTCTTGAGAGCAAGGAGATCAAACCAGTCAATCCTAAAGGACTGAATATTCACTGGAAGGACTGATGCTGAAGCTGAAGCTCAGCACACTTTGGCCACCTAATGCAAAGAGCCGACTCATTAGAAAAGACCCTGAAGCTGGGAAAGATTGAAGGCAGGAGGAGAAGGACGTGACAGAGGATGAGATGGTTGGATGGCATCTCTGACTCAAAGGATATGAGTTTGAGCAAACTCTGGGAGATAGTAGAGGACAGAGGAGCCTGGCGTGCTACAGTCCATGGGGCCACAAAGAGTCAGACACAGCTTAGCAACTGAACACCAACAACAGGTGTTCTAGACGAAGGTGGAGTGTCCTTTGTTCCTAGCCCAGACCCCTCTCTTTTTGAGAATGCATCCCTCTGATTTCTGGTTGCACACTTTTCTATACGTTGCACTTTCATAAACATCATGTAATTTGTTTCCATAAACTTGATCACACTGTCACTTTTTTCACTATCATCAGATTTTCAAGAGCCATTCAGGTTGCTCTGTATTGAACTAATTCATTTACTTTAACTGCTGTAGTGCATGCATGTGTTCGTGCTCGGTCACGTCCAACTCTTTGCAACCCCACAGACTGCAGCCTGCCAGGCTACTCTGTCCATGGAAATTTTCCAGACAAAAATACTGGAGTGGGCTGCCATTTCCTCCTCCAGGGGCTCTTCCTAACCCAAGGATCCAACCTGCGTCTCTTGCATTGGCTCATACCACCGAGCCACCTGGGAAACCTGCTGTAGAGTTTTCATCAAATATACCACAATTAATCTATTCCCTTACTGACATTTAGGTTGTTTCCAGTCTGTAGCTACTACAAATAACGCTGCAATGGAGAACCTTCATCATCAGAAAAAGGTCATTAAGTTTAAAAGACAGACAAAGCTGATGATGGAGGTTACACTGAGTCTGAGAAAGGAGAGCTTCTGCTTCACACTCTGGTTTCTTCCTCATCGCCCCGGGCCCTCCAGAGGCCACCTGCCCTGGAGCTCTCTCGTGCTCTGAAGAGGACCTGAAGGCCCAGATGTCCCTAACCAGGCACCCTCTGTCTTGCCCTGACCTTTGCTAACACCTTCTATTGCCTGGACACCAACCACCAGATGCCTGACATGCTTCTTCCTAGAAATAGCAAGCACCAGGAATCTTATGAATTTGTTGAAGCCTCAGGACTTGGAGGAGGAGGCACCGGGAGGTTAGGTACCGTGCCTGCGGTAACACAGGCAAGTGGATTCAAATTTAGACAGTGTGACTCCGAAGTCCATGCTCTTAACCTCTGTGCCCAAGGCCTCTCGGAATTTTCCATTAGCCAACTCCTTATCTCATTTTTCTTTTTACAGGCTCACCTCTCACCTGCTATGCGGGAGAGATGTGAGACTTCCCGGGGTCTGGACTCTGACTCCAATCTGTGGTCATCATCCACACAGGCTCACGGTTCACACTGCTATGGTTTCTGAACCACCGTCCCCCCCAAATCAATCTTTGCATTTATAATTCCAATCTTGTCTTGGTTTATATATTTCCTGAGCCCCTCAAATCCTCAGTGTCCTGATCCCTTTCTTCCTCTTCTCTGGCACTAATACCATGCTGCCAAAGCATTGAGGGTCACAAAATTAAGTAGTAAAGCTGTAAGCTTTTCCCCCTTTGTCTTTATAAAATGTCTGTGTAACTGGTGTGTGTGTGCTAAGTCACATCAGTCATGTTCCACTCTTTTTGATCCTGTGGACTGTAGCCCACCAGGCTCCTCTGTCCATGGAATTCTCCAGACAAGAACCTGGAGTGGGTTATCGTTCCCTTCTCCAGGGTATCTTCCTGACCCAGGAATTGAACTCGGGTCTCCTGCCTTGCAGGAGCCACCAGCGAAGGCCACACTGGATTAGGATGGTCCTTAAATCCAATGACTGGTGTCCTTAGAAGAAGGGGAGATTTACACCTAGATACAGGGGTTGGGTTTGGGTTTTGTTTTGGTTTTTATGTACAAAAAGGTCAATGGAGCAAAGATTGGCATTATTCTGCCACAAGCCAAGGAAAACCAAGAATTATTGCAACTCTCAGAAGATACAATATGTGAAGAAGTATTTTTTCTTAGAGCCTTTTAAGGAAGCCTGGCCCTGCTGACACCTTGATTTTGAACTTCTAGCATCCATGCTTTTGAGAGCATGAGTTTCAGTGAAGTCATTTAGTTTTTGTTGATTTCTTATGGCAATCTTATGAAGCTAGCACCTAGACCAATCACTGTGATGATAAGTTGAAGATTGTCATGCTGAATGACAAGCTATCTATTTGCTGCTTATGAGACACATTTTAAATAAAATGTCTTTCAATCCAGTGTGATTTCATCTTAATCTTTTTTCCAGTTTTATTGAGACATCACTGACATACAGCACTGTAAGTTTAACATATCCAGCATGATGACTTACATATATTGTGAAATAATTACTACAATTAATTTAGATAACATCTTTCATCTCAGATAGATACAAAAGAAGAAAAACACAGTTTTTTCCCATGTTATGATACGTCTTAGCATTTACTTTCTTAAACCTCATCTTCATCTTGATTACATCTACGAAGACTCTATTTACAAATAAAGTTACATTCGCAGGTACCAGGGGCATTGAGCATATCTTTTGGTAGATACACAATTCAGCACAGCACAGTCCCTTTATGTTTAACACAGTCATTGCTTCTGCCAAGAGCATAGGGCAAAGCACATGGCAAGAGCCTTCTGGTGGCCTCTCCCCTTGGTTAGTACAGATCTTAGAGTTCCATGGTGGTTTATGCTGTCCCTTAGAAAGAACCAAATTAAAATAAATGTGTTATCATTCCAGAGTGGTTAGGAAGTTATTCCCCTTCTACTCTTTTGGAGGTGATTTTTGTATGCTTTTTGATTCTAGAAGGTTCTTGGGTGTGTCTTACTGCTGCTATGCTCCATGGCCTTCATTTTTATCTTTTTGGCTGGTCAAGGTTTTCTCCCTCCTCCACACTCTCCACCCACCACCCTCTGACCAGGGTTGTCCGTATAAAGGACAAATCAACTCAAGCACTATTCCTCTGATCAAACACCACAAAACCATTTTACAGACGTTGATTGTCTATAAAATGGGAAGTTTATGATCATTGTGGCTCTGTTAGCAAAAGGAAAAAAGGCAAGCAAGTCATAACTACTGTGTAGGCAAATAAGAGGATCTATCTGCAATAGTCACGGACAGAACAAAAGTCAAACTCTTTGGTCTGGATTTCAAAGCTCCCACCACCATCTTCTCTTCAACCTGTCTCTTCAAGTCTTGCCACTAGGATCCCTATGTCCCCCTGCTCACATGACCCCATGGGAAAGGCCTGGACTTTCAAGCTCCTTCACAGTTCAGGAATGTACTCTACATCTTGATGTGCCCTAATCTTTACCAAGATAGTCAGTGTTAACCAATCGACTTCCTAGACCCCATCCCCAAAGGCTCAGTGGAAATACCACACATTCCATGAAGCTGCCTCCAAGACCTTACTTGAAGAAACTTGCCCTTCTCACTTCCTCTGTATCTCCCTCCACACATTGTTTTCCATCTTCAGGTACAAAAACATCTTACATTCCCATCTAGTATGCATAAGAATAGAGGTTCCATCTTACTTGCCATCACATTGCCATATCTCAGACACTTTCCTGGGAGAAAGACACTTTAGAGCCCTGGCACGGTGTGTTCAATGGAAAGATCCGCTCACAAGCAAAATCTGTGAACACTTCAATCCCACACTTACCCACAAACCAATCAAGACATACACATGTAGTCTCAATTGTTTGGGGTCAGGTCTCTCGTTACTTAATCACTAAGTCACGTCTGATTCTTTTGCGACCCCAGGGACTATAGCCTGCCAGGCTCCTCTGTCCATGGGATTCTCCAGGCAAGAATACTGGAGTGGGTTGCCATTTCCTTCTCCAGGGGATCTTCCTGACCCAGGGATCAAACCCATGTCTCCTGCTGTAGCAGGCAGATGCTTTACCACTGAGCCACTGTGAAGTAGCTCTCTCATAGTGAAGGAATATTCCTGGACCATTCTCTCCTTCACTAGCCAGAAATCCTTGACTCCTTATAATTACTGAAAAATTTACAGATGTGAAATAATACCAGATTTGATTATCTGTCATTACGAATGTCCACAGTAGCTGGATCAGGGGAAAAAATGCAGTTACACAATAGATATAATAAACCCCTTCTACAGCAAGATTATTGTTCCAATCATTTACAGTCTGATGTTGCTCTGATGTTTGTTACCTTATAAAGATGGCTTTTTAACTTTTGAGCTACTTAGCAATGAAGGATTATGTTACTATCAGGATGGTGAGTTCTGCTCATCTGAAAAGTGTACCAAGAGTTTATTGGGTGCTGTGATTCATGACTCACCAAGGGGACAATAAAAATGAGGTCCCACACACACCGAGCTTTGCCTGGAGTTGTGGGGCCTGCCCAGTTTTTTTAATTTTGTGATCCACTGCTCTACACATATTGGAGAAGGAAATGGCAACCCACTCCAGTATTCTTGCCCGGGGAGAATCCCAGGGATGGAGGAGCCTGTTGGGCTGCTGTCTATGGGGTCACACAGAGTCGAACATGACTGATGCGACTTAGCAGCAGCAACAGCAGCTCTACACATGGATATTCTTTTCATACTTGTAGGTACCAGATCAGTTCTGTTAGGTAGGGCTTAATGTTGTGAAATGTAAGGAAAAGATGTAATAATTACCTGTACTTATCCTGTCAGTCATTCCAATCACCAGACGATGATATGAACACAATAAGAAAGAGATCTTGCCCGACTCTTCTCTCTGAAATAGAGAAACTGGAAGAATGCCCTCGGCTCATCTGACACTTCCATGCAGAAAGTGGCCCGTTCCCGATGATATCATGGGACTTCTGGTGGCTGTGTTTATTTTGATTGGGGATTTTGCTTTGAAACAGAATAAAAAGTAAAACCTGACTTTCCCATGCTTGTCTTCTGGGTATCTGTTCAATATTCTTCTGGGTGTGCCCATTATTTGAGACTTCCTCTTTCTAGCCCTGATCCTTCAACCCAATGGCCCTGGTCTTCCCGGTCAGGGCCCTATTCCCCACCCTCTCCTCACCCCTCATTCACCATGTCCCATTAGAAATTCTGGTAGCCTGACTCTCGGTCTTTAGAAATGTATGCTCTCCACTCACCTGAAAGAGTGCCCCTTTAAGCAGAACTCTTTACAAGAGAAAACCTGCCACCAATTTGCCCAAATTAAAGAGGGGTTCCTTTCATGGATTTGTGGTCTTACTGTCAACAGCTGCTCAGAGTCAACAAGGCAAGGTAGAAAAAAAGGATATTTATAAGCAGGAAATTTTATTACAATCTCAAAGTCATCCATTGAAGGCGCCTGCCTTTTTGCCCTCAAATAGAGGTTCTGTTGTCGGTCATTTATTAACTTTCTCTAAAGCAGTCATTCCTGGATTTCGGGACTTCACAGAAGTCCTACTTTTACGTGTTGTTACACTCTTAAGAAGTAGGATTTTCAATTCAGTGGGGTTGGTCTAATTTCCCTAGTAAGAATGTTAAAATATAGTAATAACTAATGATTATTCTTGCCATTATCTTGTGAAAAGAAGGTCACTTGAATATCAGAAAAGAATTGACTTGGTCTCATCATGAAGGCAGTTCTTTAATTATATAAATTTAATTTTATGCTCATATTTTCCTCCTATCAAAGACTGGTGAATCTTTGGTCCTGACCTGGCACTGGCGCAAGGACCAGCACTTGGAAGCCGTCACTCTGGATGTTGATATCTGGCCAAAGCTGTGATGAACCACCTACACTCTGCAGGTCGTGGTAAACAAAGTTCACTATGCATGCATTTATACATTCAGTCATTCCAAAGTGGTTAGAAAGCAACTGGACCAGCGAGCCAGACATACCTTCACCCAGACTCAATTCCACCACTTGCTCACTGGGTGAGGCTTATGTATGTCACTTAACATTTCTAAGCTCCCATTACCAGGTCTATGAAGGGGAGAGACAGCAAAAATTCATGGAGTTGTTAAGAGGAATAAATGAGGATTAGCCAAAGGGTGTTTGTTTAAACAAATTGGTCATTTGTTCCAACAAACCAGTCATTCGCTAGATCTGGAGTTGTCTCACGTGTCAGACATTGTCGAAGACCTCAAAGACACAAAGTCAAAAGTCACCATTTTGTCTTCAAGGAGCTCATGGTGTAAAGGAGAAGACCCACAAGAGGATGGCTGGATTCAATGAAACCAGTGCTAAACTAGAGGTAAAGATTGGAAGCCATGGGGCGTGTAGAGGATTGAGAGCATAAACAAAAGAGAAGTAGGGTAGATGGAATCAGAGCAAAGTGCAGGAGACACAAGAGATGTCGTTTCAATGCCTCGGTTGGGAAGATCCCCTGGAGGAGGGCATGGCAATCCACTCCCGTATTCTTGCCTGGAGAATCCCCATGGACAGAAAAGCCTGGTTGGCTTCCCTTTTCATCACAAAGAGTCAGACATGACTGAGCAACTAACTGGATGAGTCCTAGATCGATCTGTAGTGATAGACTGGAAATGTGCAGGTTACAGTCTGTTGGGACAAGAGCCCCTGGGTCACCATGTTTATTGGTTGAAGAAACAGTTCATCAAAGCAGTAATTTCCCTCTATCTTACTGTCTCCATCCTGTTTGGGTTGCCCTGAGAAGATTCTTCACTGCGAATTCTGACCTGAAGAAAATGAATTCTTAGTGAAAAAGAAAAGAGAAGTTAGAGCTGCTAGCCTTGGGAAAATCCTGAATGTAGATCTTTAGAGAAAACCAGAGTATTTGAGTGAGTGAATCCCAGGCTATTGCCCCGCTCCTTGCTACTCAAAGTGTGGCCCTCCACCCGGCAGGATCCACATCATCTGGTAACTTGCTGGAAATACAAAATTTCAGGCCCCAGCCAACTACACAATGGTCTGAGATACACATCCTTAACCTCACTCTTAGTGAAAAATCCAAGGTCTGAGACATGCTACCCTAACCTCACTCTTAGTGAACAATGTCTGAGACACTCGACCCTAGCCTAACTCTCAGTGAACAAAAGACAACCCCTGGACCAGAAGTCGAAGGCAATGGCAAGCCACTCCAGTACTCTTGCCTAGAAAATCCCATGGATGGAGGAGCCTGGTAGGCTGCAGTCTGTGGGGTCGCTAGGGGTTGGACACGACTGAGCGACTTCACTTTCACTTTTCACTTTCACACATTGGAGAAGGAAATGGCAACCCACTCCAGTGTTCTTTCCTGGAGAATCCCAGGGACGGGGGAGCCTGGTGGGCTGCCGTCTATGGGGTCACACAGAGTCGGACACGACTGAAGTGACTTAGCAGTAGCAGCAGCAGGACCAGAAGTGATCATCATCAAAACCCTCCTACTGACTTGGATTGACTTTACTTTCATTTCTTGGCATTCATTTCTCACCACCATTCATTAAAGAATAATAGATACAGAACAGAGAGCAGGGCTACCCCAGAGGTATGTGACTTATAACTGCCTGATTATCTTACATTACACATTGAAGTTGAATAACATTTACTTGCATGTATATCCATGATCTTATTTATAGCCCCAAACAACTTATAAATGTGTTTTGTTTTGTTTTTTAACACAGGGGAAGGCTAGAGTTCAGAAACGTTACATGGCTTGCTGGGTCCACACATACATCGTCAGGTTCCAAGTCCAGGGTCCCTCCCTAAAGCCGAGCAATGCATCATCCGCCACAACTGAAAAGACAGGCCATGTGAACTAGTTGCAATGGCCTTTATTTCCAGGCCTGTAACTAGCAGCCCCATTCAGGACACAGTTCTGAGCTGCCAACCAAGCCTACTGCTTGCTGCTTTCAGTACATGGACAGCCACTGGAAGCCTAGCTATGGGTCCCTAATCATCAATGGCTTGCTCAGAAACATCTGAAGTAGTCACCCAGTCCTGTGAGCCAGGACATTTACACTCCTGTTTGTATTCTTCTCAAGCCCACCTGATGCCTTCAAGACACAGAGTCAAAAGTCACCATTTTTCCCTTTAAGGTGCTCATGGTTTAAAGGAGAAGACCCACAAGCGGATGGCCAGATTCAGTGAAACCAGTGTTAAAAGAGGAGTAAAGATCGGAAGCCATGGGGCTTTCAGAGCTTTGAGAACACAAAGAAAAGAGAAGGGCAAGTTGAGTCCGAGCAAAATCGTAATAGGTATGCAGTGAAAACAAAGTGAAAGAACTACTGGGCCCTTAGATGAAGGAGTACGTCAAGGCTATATATTGTCACCCTGCTTATTTAACTTATATGCAGAGTACATCATGAGAAACACGGCTGGAATACAAGCTGGAATCAAGATTGCAGGGAGAAATGTCAATAACCTCAGATATGCAGATGATACCACCCTTACGGCAGAAAGTGAAGAGGAACTAAAAAGCCTCTGATGAAAGTAAAAGAGGAGAGTGAAAAAGGTGGCTTAAAGCTCAACATTCAGAAAACGAAGATCATGGCATCTGGTCCCATCACTTCATGGCAGACAGATGGGGAAACAGTGGAAACAGTGGCTGATTTTATTTTTCTGGGCTCCAAAATCACTGCAGATGGTGATTGCAGCCATGGAATTAAAAGACGCTTACTCCTTGGAAGAAGAGTTATGACCAACCTAGACAACATATTAAAAAGCAGAGACTATTTTGCCAACAAAGGTCTGTCTAGTCAGAGCTACGATTTTCCAGTAGTCATGTATGGATGTGAGAGTTGGACTATAAAGAAAGCTGAGCGCCAAAGAATTGATGCTTTTGAACTGTGGTGTTAGAGAAGACTCTTGAGAGTCCCTTGGACTGCAAGGAGATCCAACCAGTCAATCTTAAAGGAAATCAGTCCTGAATATTCGTTGGAAGGACTGATGCTAAAGCTGAAACTCTAATACTTTGGCCACCTCATGCAAAGAGTTGACTCATTGGAAAAGACCCTGATGCTGGGAAAGATTGAAGGCAGGAGGAGAAGGGGACGATAGAGGATGAGATGGCCGGATGGCATCACCGACTCGGTGGACATGAGTTTGAGTGAACTTTGGGAGCTGGTGATAGACAGGGAACCCTGGCAGGCTGCGATTCATGGGGTCACAAAGAGTCAGACACATCTGAGCTGCTGAACTGACTGACTGACTAGATGAGTACTAGATTGAACCGGGTTTTTTTTGTTTGTTTGTTTTTTAAAGTCACTCTGTCGTGTCTGACTCTTTGAGACTCCACAGACTGTAGCCTGCCAGGCTCCTCTACCCATGGAATTCTCCAGGCCAAAATACCGGAGTAGATAGACATTTCCATCTCTAGGGGATCTTCCCAACCCAGGTCTCTCACATTGCAGACGGATTCTTTACCAGCTGAGCTACCATGGAAGCCCAGATTGAACTGGGTCAGGTCCGTTCAGTTCAGTCACTCAGTCGTGTCCAACTCTTTGTGACCACATGGACTGCAGCACGCCAGGCTTCCCTGTCTGTCACCAACTCCCGGAGCCTACTCAAACTCGTGTCCATCATGTCAGTGATGCCATCCAACCATCTCATCCTCTGTCATCCCCTTCTCCTCCTGCCTTCAATCTTTTCCAGCATCAGGGTCTTTTCCAATGAGTCAGTTCTTCACATCAGGTGGCCAAAGTACTGGCATTTCAGCTTCAGCATCAGTCCTTCCAACGAATATTCAGGACTGATTTCCTTTAAGATTGACTGGTTGGATCTCCTTGCAGTCCAAGGGACTCTCAAGGGTCTTCTCCAACACCACAGTTCAAAAGCATCAATTCTTTGGCGCTCAGCTTTCTTTATAGTCCAACTCTCACATCCATACATGACTACTGGAAAAACTGTAGCTCTGACTAGACAGACCTTTGTTGGTAAAGTAATGTCTCTGCTTTTTAATATGCTGTCTAGGTTGGTCATAACTTTCCTTCCAAGGAGTAAGCGTCTTTTAATTTCATGGCTTGCAGTCACCATCTGAGGTGATTTTGGAGCCCAAAAAAATAGTCTTTCACTGTTTCCACTGTTTCCCCTTCTATTTCCCATGAAGTGATGGGACCAGATGCCATGATCTTCGTTTTCTGAATGTTGAGCTTTAAGCCAACTTTTTCACTCTCCTCTTTCACTTTCATCAAGAGGCTTTTTAGTTCCTCTTCACTTTCTGCCATAAGGGTGGTGTCATCTGCATATCTGAGGTTATTGATATTTCTCCCCGCAATCTTGATTCCAGCTTGTGCTTCCTCCAGCCCAGCGTTTCTCATGATGTACTCTGCATATAAGTTAAATAAGCAGGGTGACAATATAAAGCCTTGATGTACTCCTTTTTCTATTTGGAACCAGTCTGTTGTTCCGTGTCCAGTTCTAACTGTTGCTTCCTGACCTGCATATAGGTTTCTCAAGAGGCAGGTCAGGTGGTCTGGGATTCCCATCTCTTTCAGAATGTTCCACAGTTTGTTGTGATCCACACAGTCAAAGGCTTTGGCATAGTCAATAAAGCAGAAGTAGATGTTTTTCTGGAACTCTCATGCTTTTTTGATGATCCAGTGGATGTTGGCAATTTGATCTCTGGTTCCTCTGCCTTTTCTAAACCCAGCTTGAACATCTGGAAGTTCACAGTTCACGTACTGTTGAAGCCTGGTTTGGAGAATTTTGAGCATTACTTTGCTAGCTTGTGAGATGAGTGCAATTGTGGGGTAGTTTGAGCATTATTTGGCCTTGCCTTTCTTTGGGATTGGAATGAAGACTGACCTTTTCCAGTCCTGTGGCTGCTGCTGAGTTTTCCAGATTTGCTGATGTATTGAGTGCAAATTTTGAAATAGCTCAACTGGAATTCCATCACCTCCACTAGCTTTGTTCATAGTGATGCTTCCTAAGGCCCACTTGACTTAGCATTCCACGATGTCTGGCTCTAGGTTAGTGATCACACCATTGTGGTTATCTGGGTCATGAGGATCTTTTTTGTATAGTTCTTGCCACCTCTTCTTAATAATTGAACTAATATTAATAACTGAACTGGGTAGGTAAATCTAAATGCCAGGGATTTCTGAGGAACAGATGAGAAAAGTTCTCATAACCTCAGGGCAGGATTGAGTGAGTGAATCAGAAACATCTTATGGGAACAGAGACCCTAAACAGAGCAGCTGGCAGAGGCAAGATTCGAGGAACCAGACTGGAACTCTCACCTCGCTCTACAGAACAAGCTGAATCCTGAAGGCATCAGGAAGGGCATATGGGCCGCCTGGCTTAGCGTGGAGAGAAGGGAGGTGTGGCCCCTCAGAATCATCTAGGCTTGTGGTGGGGACTAGACACTGGACAGCTCTTTGGATCTTCTCAGGGATACTCCGAAGTCAGTGTTACAACTCACATTTCACAGCGGAAGAGATGGAGGTCAAGTTAAATCAACGGCCAAGGTCACAGAGCCAGTGAGTGGCAGCATGAGGTTCGGCCCCGGTGGGTCTGATCCAGAGTACGTTCTCTTCTGTGGGACGTCGATGCCCGCAAGGGAGGACTGCAGAGTGAGCATCCTCGCCTCTCTCTCATGTGCTTCCGGAAACTTCTGACACATGTGTGTTACAGTCTCTTGATTGTGGTGTTGTGCATTAACTCACAAAACTAAACATCAGAGGGAAGACTATGTCCTGGGCCTCTGAGTCCTTCCCACCACTTTGGGGTCTAACACTGCTTCAGGATTTCTGCAGAGCCTCCAAAACTCTATGTCCACATCTTAAACCTCAGAAGCTATGACTGTGACCTTATTTGGAGAAACGGATCTTTGCTGGGCCCTAAATCCAAGGGACTTCCCAAGTGACACTAGTGGTAAAGAACGTGCCTGCCAATGCAGGTCCATGCTGGAAACAACGGTTCAATCCCTGGATTGGGAAGATCCCCTGAAAGAGGGCATGGCAACCCACTCCAGTATCCTTGCCTGGAGAATCCCATGGACAGAGGAGCCTGCAGGGTTATCGCCCATGGAGCCGCAAAGAGTCAGACATGACTGAAGCTACTTAGCCAGCATGCATGCCAATCCAAGGATAAGGTCCTTATCAGAAAAAGTCGGAGGAGATTTGAGACTCAGGAGACTCAAGGGAGAAGCCACATGAAGACACTGCAGAGATCAGAACTGTGAAACCATGAGCCAGGGAACATCTCAGCCTCCAGCAGTGGGAAGGGCAGGACCCAGCCTCACTGATTTCCAACTTCAGGCCTCCAGGACGGCTAGAGAATAAATGCCTGTTGTCTTCAGAACCCCAGTCTATGGTGCTTTGTCATGGCAGCCACAGGAAACAAATTCACACTGAAAGGAAAGACTTTTCATTTTGTAACAACCATCCACAAACTGTGCTGCTGCCTACAGCCTGTTGTTGTTGTTCAGTTGCTAAGTTGTATCCAACTCTTTTACAACCTCATGGACATAGCCCACCAGGCTCCTCTGTCCGTGGGATTCTGCAGCAAGAATACTGGAATGGGTTGCCATTTCCTTCTCCAGGGGATCTTCCCAGCCCGGGGATCAATCTAATGCACGTGTCCACGTTGGCACTGCTGAGCCACCAGGGAAGCCCGCATGCAGCCTACAAAACTTACTTTACTCTAGATTCACCCAGATTTGAAAATCTAGATTCAGAGTATTACTGGTTTGAGAATATACAAGTAGAAAATAATATATATATAAAGTGGGGCAGTGCATCAGTCACTTTATTTTCCTGAAAGATAAAAATGTCTTTTCCCATAAGATAGTTTGTAGTCAATAGATAACATTATCTCAGGCTGAGGGTTACTTATGCTATTTCTATAGTATCCTAATTGACTTTTCTTAAATGGGCATTAAGCATACAGGAGAGGAAACAGAGAAAGAGTGAACACAAAGAGCCTAGACTTCACCCACAAATCTGTTTTGTAGCCTGCAATCTGTCAGAAAACCTGCAAATCCCCCACTAGGTTTTCTTTCTTTTCTTTTTTTTGGTATAAACAGTTTCTATTTTGAGCTTTCTCCACTTCTCTTTCACGCTAATAAGACATTTTTAAAGCAATCATGAGCCCAAACTGAACATAAGTAGGGAGACAGACCTCTGTTAAATGCACTACATTATCCTCTCTCTGTCCTCAGTTTGAATCATTCTTTCTGAAGATCCTGCAGTAATCTGTCATCCTCTGAGTGGAACTGAGAAAGTTTCCCTCCCTGGAGCACTGTTTACCTGGCAGGTGAGGTTATAAAGCCCAGGACTATACTGGAAGTAGAGAAGGGAATGTGTCATTCCCAGGGTAACCCTAGGGAGTCTCTGGATTTAGCGGGTTTACTGTGCCCCGGCTCCATCTCCGACTGTGTGAGCCCTGGAAAATAACTCAGCCTCTCTGAGCCTTGGCGTTCTCGCTGGTAAAGTGTGAAGAAAACCAGTGCCCACTCTATAAGGTTTCAAGATGAAGGAAATACAAGTGGCTCGACCCTAAGATCAATTTTGTTTGCATCCCCCTCCATCAATTTGGGCACTGGAAATCATTGGTCACGTTCTTGATTTACTGTCACCATAAGCACCTGGTTTTCCTCCCACCTCTCTGAACTCCCCTCAGCAGGTGTCCCTTTTCTAAGCATGAATGCTGGAGTACCTTGGACCTCTTCTTACTCCCTTGATGGCTTCTTCCAGATCCTTGACTTCAGAAAGCCCCCTTTTTTTTTTTACTGATGACACCTGAGTCTAAACAACCAGCCTCCCCTGGGAGCTCTTGATCCACTGGGCCACTCACCTCTCTTTTGGACACCACCTGATGTATAAGAAGCATCACAAAGGTGTCATGTTCACATCAAACTCTTGATCTGTGTCTCTAAAGCTGCTCCTTTCCCCTAGCTGCCCAGTTCAGTAAATGGAGCTGCTAGTTTGGACTGAAGTCACAACATGCTTCTTCTCTTGCTCTCAGCTCACATCCAAATCCATCAGCAAATATGTCCATCGTAATAACAGAGTATTTCTGCAATTTATCACTTCTCACTTCCTCCAACTTCAGGTCAAGGCTTCAAACCATCACCGTCTTCCTCCTAGATGACTTCAGGAGCTTCCTAACTTGGCCCCCTGCTCTCATCCTTACCCTCAACCTAACCTTTTCTCCACTAAAGAAGCAGTGCAATTCCTTTCAAACCTACATCAAAATGTGTGCCGGCTATAATCTCCAAGAGCTTCCCCATTCCACTCAAATCCCTAGCTACCCTCATCCCGACCCCTCTTCCCCTTCCACCCTCCATCAACATGCTTTGCCCTTCTCAGCATCAGGGAACTGCTGTTCCCTCTGCCTGGGAAGCAGACAGATACCCCCTCGACACAGCAACTAAGCCACCCTCTGCCACTCTGTATCCCGTGTTCAGGTTAATTTTCTTCCTAGGACTCATCTACTTTGCATTATATATATGCTGGTTGGCTTTGTCCCTGCTAGAAAGATAGCTCTAGGAAATAAGGACTTTGTTGCATCCGTTGCAGCATCCTTGGTACCTAGAACACTGCCTGGCACATTGATAACTGTTGAACAATGGAATAAAGGAATAAATAAGTGAATCCACAGATGAATCAGTGAATGAGGTTCTACATCTAAAGCCCTGAGCATAGCATTGGCAGCCAAGCTACCTGAGATAAGGTACATAATTAATAAATATTACCTTCTGCTGTACTTGTTCTTTTTATTTTTAATTATTATTTGTCAAGGTGCTTTCCACGCCCTGTCTTTCCTCCTGGCCCTTCAACCTTTTAGACCTCTCCCTGCCATTCCCAAACCTCTCCCCTGAAACCTAAGAACAGTCAGAAGACAATGATGAAGATTACCATCGTGGCGAGAAAGAATGTCAACGGCCAACCCTCTTCTACTTGTCACAGAGTTTGATTCTGCCAGATACACAGATAAGGAGGACGGTTGGATGAATTGTCTTCAGCTATGGCTGTAAAATGGCCTGGATGCTTGGACAACCTCAATTCCAATAACGTGTTCTATCCTTTTCAACTTAAGAGCTAAAACGTAAATATTTCTGCCTCCGAATAACACTTATCAGGCTGAAAAGCAGCCCCAAACAGTATTCAGGGCTCAGAAAACACAACCAATCTTACCTTTAATGACTACTGTGTTGTTTTGGAGATTGCACACATTTAAATATGGGGGATTTCATAGGGAAAAGTTAGGTGTTAGTGCTTAGTTGTGTTCAACTCTTTGTCACCCCATGGCTGTAACCTACCAGGCTCCTTTGCTCATGGAATTTTCAAGAAAGAATACTGAAATGGGTTGCCATTTCCTACTCCAGGGGATCTTCCCTGACCAGGGATCAAACCTGCACTGGCAGGCAGGTTCCTTTACCACTGTGCTACTTATTAATGTCTACTGTGTTGTTTTGGAGATTGTACACATTTAAATGGGCTTCTCTGGTGGCTCAGATGGCAAAGAATCTGCCTGCAATGTGGGAGACCTGGATTCAGTCCCTGGGTTGGGAAGATCCCCTGGAAAAGAGAACGGCTACTCACTCCAGTGTTCTTGCCTGGGAAATCCCATGGACAGAGGAGCCTGGCAGGCTACACAGCTCATGGAGTCGCAGAGTCAGACATGACTGAAATATGAGGAATTTCGTAGGGAAAAGTTAGGCAAACCTTGAGAAATGCAGACCAAATAAGCTCGCCCCAGAGTTCGTACTGAAAACTGTTACAACAATAGATTCACATCAAATGTAACTGGTATCATTGTTTTGAGCTTCGGATCACATACTCTGTGTGGGCACGTCAAGGAGAGATGAGCATGCAAATGACGCATCACTGTTAACACACCTTCAAGAAACCTTAGCAAGGTCCTTAGGAAACCTTGGGGCAAAGACAAGATGTTTTTCTTGACTCCTGGGATGAGGCCTCGGGTACATGGCTCCCCTGGCCTGGTAGGCAGCCAAGCCACCCCAGATAAGGCCTGTCGGGGAGGCCTGGTCTGTACAGACTCCCCGGCGCCGGCAGCTGACAGGGTTAGTTAGGGTGTCAAGCTCAGGTCAGACACCTACCTGCGGCCCCAGCTCTGCGGGGAATTGGAAAATTACTAACCCAAAGGCCAAGAGGACTCTGTCTAGGTCCAGAGTCACCAGAATTCCCATCCTCCCCAAAGGCTAAACACTCTCTGGGAGACAAACTGGCAGGTTTCTTAGACAGAAGGAGACAAAAATCACTGACTCAGGCAAAGCAGAGCCTCTCTGGAGGAGCTACAGCCTTGAAGACATGACTGAGACATTCTTGGGTGGAGCAGCTCACCCCGAAAATAAACAACTTAGCAATTCTCCTCCACCCCAAACAAGCCTCTCCGTGAACCGCCCCACCGCGGCCTCCACCTCAGGCCAGGCCACTCTGACTGCTCCTGAAACTACAGGAGTTTCCTTCCCTCGACCACAGGAACCACACCCTGGCATGTCGGGGTCCCCGACTGGCCACAGACTTGGCCCAGCTCACACGATGCCCAACTGATCTCAGGCCAACAGGGGCCTGCTGCGGACGCAATCCCTAGCTCAGTCCACTTCAGACGGCGACCCTGGGTCAAACCCTGCATGGATGTGGTCGAACTAGAAGCAGCAGAAGAGAACAGTAGCTGGGGGAAAACTGGAGGCCTAAAGTCCTCTCTGTGTCCTTGCTCAGTCGTATCCCCTTCCGTGCGACACTACGGACTGTAGCCCACCAGGCTTCTCTGTCCATGCGATTCTCCAGGCAAGAATCCTAGAGTCGGGTGCCATTTCCTATTCCAGGGGATCTTCCCAACCCAGGGATCGAACCTGCGTCTCTTGGGTCTTCCACAATGACTAGCAGGTTATTTTCCCATTGCACAACCTGGGAAGCCTATAGCCACCATTTTCAGCTCTGAAGACAAAGCAGGACGACCCCATCGACAGCTGTGGGTGCTTTCCTGCATTTCTGTTTCCTGGCAACAAGGTGATGGGTCCAAGGATGCAGTCCTACCAGGCCAGTTCACTGACAGCAAGAGGCCACACCTGAATTCCGCTTCCTGTGCCCAAGGAACACTCAGGGTCTCTAGGACCACACAGCTGGCCTTTCCCAGCCCTCCCCTAGGCAGCTGGCATCTTGGCTAGATGCAACATAAACATCTTGGATGTTTATCCCCTGGGCAAATCCCACTGTATAAAAGGAGAGACCTTCCACAGGAGCGTGACCCCATGGTGTGTGCAGCTGTGACCCAGCTCAAGAACGCCTCGACATAAAATGCAGAGAGAAGAGGGAATTGTATTGGCAGGAACCTGTATTGGCAGGCGGGTTCCTTACCAGGTAGCTGAGCTGGTAAAGAATCCACCTGCAATGTGGGAGGACCTGGGTTTGATCCCTGGGTTGGGAAGATCCCCTAGAGAAGGGAAAGGCTACCCACTCCAGTATTCTGGCCTGGAGAATTCCGTGAACTGTATAGTCCATGGAGTCCCAAAGAATCGGACACAACTGAGCGACTTTCACTTTCACTAGGGAAGCAATGTTGTGGTTACATTCAGTTAAATAAAATATATGATTAAAATTAATTTCACCCAGGGACTTCCCTGGTGGTCCAGTGGTTAAGACTCTGGGCATCCACTTCCGGGGGTGTGGGTCTGATCCCTGGAGAAACTAGGATTGCACATGACACACAGTGTGGCCATAAATAAATAAATAATAAATGTCTTTGAAAGTTTTTAACTTCATCTTTTTTGTTTTGCCTTTTACACAAAGCTACTTGTGGTGGGCTAAATAATGGCCTCCAAGAATACCTACTCCCTGGAATCTGAGACCAACACCTAAATGGCAAAAGGGTTGCTACTGCCTTTTATGGCAAAGGTGAGATTGTCTATGAAACATAGGCCTCACTTCTGCACAAAGCAGCCAGCCATGACCTTGAGTTGTCTTCCTTTAGGGGAAGGAGAGTGTACATTTGCAGCTGTAACTAGAATGGTGGGCCTCATTAAGCAGAAGCATCTTTGAAATATTGTATGTGCGGGATGATGTATATAGGTGTTACACAGCCAGTGTGAGGGGGCCATGCCCTAAATACCTGTTGGGCTGTCTGCCAGCTCATCTCTGGGGCTCCCAGTAGTCACTGGGGACATTAGGACCCCATCCCCGACTCCTCTGATTGAACCAGGGTGAGCACCTGACCATAGCTGTCCCACTCAGGGTCTCTCTTGATGAAATACAGACCTGGGACCAAAAAGAACCTGACAATCTAAGTTCAGGAGTTATGGCTGGGCATTTTCTAACCATCATGAGGACCAGAAAGGCAAAGGATGAGAGAGGAGAGAAGGGAGGAAAGGAAGAAAAGAGGGCAGGGAGAACAAGAGAGCGCGAAATTGGGATTGGAGACGCAGAGAGAGTCCCCGTGATTCTCAGTCCCTCGTTCCAGGCCCTTCCTGAGGCCTGGGTCCTGTGAGCTGTACCATACCTTCACCAGAAATCCCTCTTTTCAACTTCAGCTAGTTTAAACTGATTTCTCTTACATTCAATCAAGAAGTTCAACCAATATACCTTCTCAGAGATCAACTGAGCAAGGAACATGTGCTTAATCGCTCAGTCATATCCTACTCTTTGTGACCCCATGGACTGCAGCCTGCCAGGCTCCTCTGTCCATGGGGATTCTCCAGGCAAGAATACTGGAGTGGGTTGCCGTGCCCTCCTCCAGGGGATCTTCCCAACCCAGGGACTGAACCCAGGTCTCCCACAGAACAGGCAGATTCTCTACTGTCTGAGCCACCAGGGGAAGCCCTTTCTCCCTTCGCCCTTCCTCCCTTCTGCATTAGGCAAGGAATGTAATTCACATGAAAAGTACTTTGCAAAGGGCACAGCATCCGGAGAGGCTGTTATCAAGGCAGCCCCTGCTTGATAACAGCCCCTGCTTGTCGCTGCTCTAACTAGTGATCTTGCCCCCAGTTTGGGGAAACCCTGACTTCCTCCTGTCTCTTCTCTCAAGCCTGGGGACACAGGCCTTGCTCCCAAGACATCCTCAGGCCCTCATTTCCGAGAGACCACCAGCACGGTTGCTTTACACCCAGGAGTCCATTGCCTTTTCTCTTTTCAACCTAAAGCAGGAGATATGCCACTGTCTAAACAGTCTTCAAAATCTCTTGCAGTGTTGCTATCATGTGGTTCTGAGTCTCTTTATAATGATCCACACAACTCTACTGACCATACAGACTACAGACTAGGGGAGATGGTCTGAATGGGGAGACCTGGTCAGGATCTCGTGAGGTGCTTGTGAAAATGCAGCCCCCTAGGACTCACCCTGTTCTTCAGTCTGAATGCCAGACTCTAAGCAAGGACTGGGATTCTACATGGTTAGCAAACAACATTTAAAACACTCTGGCATGGAGATCAATGTCTTTTAAGTCATGCAGGTCTGGGTTCAGTACCAAGCTCACTCCTTATTTGTTGTAAGGCCTTAGACAATTTGCTGAACTTACGTATTCACGCTTCCACAGCCTAAAAAGGAGAGGGTAATAGTAGCAAATGTACAGGATTACTCTGAGGATTAAATAAGACGATGTATGTAAAGAACTAGTGTAGTGTCTAACATACGGAAAGGTTGTAATTTAGCTACTACTCGTAATATAGCAAATAGAAAACTCTACCAAATTCTAAAGCAAATGAATTGGATTGAGTTGATTGATTTAATATCAATCAAACCTCCCTCTTCTCCATCCGCCACTTCACATCCCTATTTCTGGGCTTCCCTGGTAGCTCAGGTAGTAAAGAATCTATCTGTAATGCAGGAGACCCTGGTTTGATTCCTGGGTCGGGAAGTCTTCCTAGAGAAGGGATAGGCTACCCACTCCAGTGTTCCTAGGCTTCCCTGGTGGCTCAGACAGTAAGGAATCTGCCTGCAATGTGGCAGAACTGGGTTCCAACCCTGGGCTGGAAAGATCCCCTGGGGGAGGGCATGGCAACCCATTCCAGTATTCTTGCCTGGAGAATCCCCATCGACAGAGGAGCCTGGCGGGCTACAATGCATGGGGTTGCAAAGAGTTGGACACAACTGAGCGGCTAAGCACAGTACAGCATGCACAATATTCAAACATAAATTCAAACTTCCTCATCCAGTCCTTTATGAGACGGCCAGCTGTATTGTTAAATGCAGTGTGTAATTGTATATTTATATACTCTTGAAAGTCCCTTGTACTACAAGGAGATCCAACCAGTCCATCCTAAAGGAGATCAGTCCTGAGTGTTCATTGTGAGGACTGATGTTGAACCTGAAACTCCAATACTTTGGCCACCTGAGGCAAAGAACCAACTCTTTGGAAAAGACCCTGATGCTGGGAAAGATTGAAGGCAGGAGGAGAAGGGGACGACAGAGGATGAGATGGTCGGATGGCATCACTGACTCAATGGACATGAGTTTGGGTAGACTCTGGGAGTTGGTGATGGACAGGGAGGCCTGGAGTGCTGCAGTCCATGGAGTTGCAAAGAGTGGGACACGACTGAACTGTATATTTATTTACACATTTATATTTATTTGTTTAATAGCTGTTCCAGGAAAGAATGGATTGTACTTTATTTGTTTTAATGTGCGTATATACTTATCTCAAAGGTGGTTTATCAAAATAATAATTTATACAAATAAAATAATCACCCTTTTTAGGTGGATAGTTCTCTGCATTGGGGAACCACAACCACAGTCAAAACACAGAGTATTTCCATCATCCTAAAAGTTCCTTTATACCATCTTGTAGACAGTCGTTTCAGATCTCCAGCCATTGGCAACTACTGGTCCAATTTTTGTCCTGTAATTTTGTATTTTCCATAATGTCATTTGTGTGAGTGCTTAGTCACTCAAGGTGTGTTCGACTCTGAGGCTCCAGGAATCTAACCAGGGTCTCCTGCATTGCAGATGATTTTTGTTCCTTCTGAACCACCAGGGAAGAACATAATGTCATATAAATATTATCATATTGACTCTAGCTTCTTTTGGTCCTAATAATGCGCTTGAGGTTCATCCATTGTGTTGTGTGCATCAATGGTTTATGGTTTCATTGCTCGGTAGCATTCCACATATGCATATATCACAGCTTATTTATCCATTCATCAGCTGATGGCCATTTGGGTTTTTTTGCAGTTGTTGGTAATTATGAGTAAAGGCTGCTACGAAGACTCATCAGCAGGTCTTCTTCTGGACACACACTTTCATTTCTCTTGGGTAAATACCTAGAAAGGGGTTGTTTGATACGTGTATGTTTAACTTTATTAGGAACTCTCAAACTGCGTTTCCAAGCAGTTGGTTATACCATTTTGTATTCCCACCAGTGGTGTATGAGCGTCCAATATGCTCTGACTCCTCACCAGGACCTGGTGACATTCGGTGTTTTTTGCTCATTTCCGTGTTTTTAACTTTATCCATTCTTATAGGTATTTAATGGTTTGAATGTGTATTTCTCTAGTGACTAACTAGTGAAGCTGAAGTCTTTTCATATGTTTGTTTGCCTTCTGTACATCTTCTTTAATGAGGCAGATTTTCAAATGTTTACCCATTGCTTAATTGGGTTTTATGGATTTCTATTATTGTGTTTTGAAAGCGTGTGTGTGTGTGTGCATGATTCTGGATACAAGCCCTTTATGAGATGTATATTTTGTAAATGTTTTTCCCTGCCTGTGGCTAGTGTTAATTTTCTTAACCATACTTTCAAAGAGAAGGTTTAAATTCTGAAGTCCAAGTCAGGACACTTTTGCAGATGGTTTGTGCTTTTGATGTGTGTCTTGGCCTAACCTAAAGTCACAGAGAGTTTCTCTCATGCTTTTATTTAGAACTATTGTATCAATAGTTATCAGAGATCAAATTGCCAACATTCTTTGGAGCATAGAGAAAGCAAGTCTTTGGAGTGTGAGAAAGCAAGGAAGTTCCAGAAAAACATTTCCTTCTACTTCATTTACTATGCTAAAACCTTTGACTGTGTGGATCACAACAAACTGTGGAAAATTCTTAAAGAGATGGGAGTATCAGACCACCTTACCTATCTCATGAGAAACCTGTATGCAAGACAAGAAGCAACAGTTAGAACATTACATGAAACAACTGACTGGTTCATAATTGGGAAAGGAATATGACAAGGCTATATACTATCATCCTGATTGATTATTTAACTTCTTTTCAGAGTACATCATGAGAAATGTTGGGCTGGATGAATCACAGGCTAGAATCAAGATTGCTGGGAGAAATATCAACAACCTCAAATACACAGATGATACCACTCTAATGGTAGAAAGCGAAGAGAAACTAAAAAGCCACCTGGTGTGGGTGAAAGAGGAGAATGAAAAAGTTGGCTTAAAACTCAACATTCAAAAAACTAACATTATGGCATCTGGTCCCGTCACTTCATAGCAAATGAAAGGGGGAAAAATGGAAGCAGTGACTGATTTTATTTTGGGGGGCTTCAAAATCACTGTGGATGGTAACTGCAGCCATGAAATTAAGACATTTGCTCCTTGGAAGAAAAGCTATGACAAACCTGGACAGCGTATTAAAAAGCAGAGACATCACTTCGCCAACAAAGCTGATTTTTCCAGTATGGATGTGGGAGTTGGACAATAAAGAAGGCTGAGCACCCAAGAATTGATGCTTTCGAATTGTGGTGCTAGAGAAAACTCTTGAGTACTTTGGACAGCAAGGAGATCAAACCAGTCAATCCTAAAGGAAATCCACCCTGAATATTCATTAGAAGGACTAATGCTGAAGCTGAAGCTCCAAAACTTCGGCCACCTGATGTGAAGAGCAGACTCATTGGAAAAGACCCTGATGTTGGGAAAGACTGAAGGCGAGACAAGAGGGCAGCAGAGGATGAGATGGTTGGATAACATTATTGACTCAATGGACATGAATTTGAGCAAATTCCTCTGCAAGACAGAGAAGCCTGGCATGCTACAGTCCACAGAGTTGTGAAGAGTTGGACACAACTTAGCAGCTAAACAACAATTATAGAAAAATAAAAATAAAATGCATAAGGCATACATCTGTGCTCTGATTAAATCTGTCTCAAATCCTCTTCTCAGAATAAAAGAAAAATAAACAAGAAAAAAACAGGCATGAGAATTTTATCTCTGCTGTCCATATTGTCTTCTTTTGATTTAATTTTGTTTCAACATGTAAGACATAAATGTTTCCAAAGCCAAAATTTGATAAGTTACATTCAGAGAAATTCTTCCTCCTTCCCTGTTCCACATTGGTCTCTTACTTTTTTCCTTATAAATAAACATTTGAAAAATTTTTGTTTATATTTCCAATGTGTCTTTTCACAAATATAAGCAAGTACACACAGGTACACACAGCCATATTCATATATCTCTCCTTTTTTATCCCCCTGTAGCAAACCATTTGAGATTGGCACCTTGCTTTTTTTCACTTATCAAAATAGTCTGCAGGGATGTCCCTAGTGGATTCGATCTCTGCTCCAGAAGATACCACATGCCTCAGAGGAACAAAGCCGTGTGCCGCAACTACTGAAGAACACTCACACTAGGACTGCACATGGCAACTACTGAGCCCACGTGCTGCAACTAGCGAAGCTCGCTTGCCAAGAGCCGGTGCTCCGCAGTAAGAGAAGCCATTGCAATGAGAAGCCCACACACTGCCCCTGCTCACCACAACTAGAGAAAGCCCACTCGCAGCAGCGAAGACCCAGTGCAAGCAAAAATAAAAAATAAAATTAATTAATTTAAAAAATAGTCTGAAGATCACTTTCTATTCAGTTCAGTTCAGTCGCTCAGTCGTGTCCGACTCTTTGCGACCCCATGGACTGCAGCACAAGGCTTCCCTGTCCATCACCAACTCAAACTCATGTCCATCAAGCCGGTGATGCCATCCCACCACCTCATCCTCTGTCGTATTATTTTGCGACTTTATATTAGTACACAGAAATCTCCACTCATCTTTATAGCACATTTTGAAGCATCTGTGTGGTCCCTTAAACAAATATTATCAAAGAAGTTATTAAAAGTGAGAACTATCACTTTTGAAAAATGTTTGCTGCTGCTGCTGCTAAGTCGCTTCAGTTGTGTCCGACTCTGTGCGACCCCAGAGATGGCTGCCCACCAGGTTCCCCCATCCCTGGGATTCATTGAAGTACAATTGATTTATAATGCTGTGTTTAATTTCGGCTATACAGCAAAGTGACTCAGTTATACATATATATTCTTTTTCACGTTCCTTTCCATTGTGGTTTATCACAGGCATTGTTTATAGATCCCGGTGCTATATGGTAGGCCTTTGTTGTTCACCCATTCTGTATATAACAGTTTGCATCTGCTAACCCCTGAACTGAACTGAACCCCAGCCTCTTGATCCATCCCCCCGCCACCTCCCTCAGGTGGCAATCACAAGTCTGGAGAACTGTAACTCATGACAAAATTTAACTAGCAAATTCTAGCTTATCCGCAGCAAAAGCTGAATTTCAGGATAATTTCCCTAAGCCACCCACCTCCTACCTCTAATTGTGGGGATATGCTGAGAGTTGAAACCGGCTTTGAAAATTAAGCCAAGCACATTGCAAGCAGGCTCTAGGCTGGAAGGACACAGAGGCAGTGAGAGTAAAGCTTGAAGTTTGGGGCAGAACGTTTTGCTCTCTGGAAGCTTGGATGTGGGTAGAAATCACGATATCACGGAAGAGGTCCATATGTACATGAACACAATGACACAGTCGAGAATCAGAAGCTCTTCCTCGGCCCATTCACAGTGAGCCAAGTAGTAACAATGCACTAGACCCAGATGTGGAACCATAACGCTGGAATTTATATCTAGTCTGCTCGATTTGGGAGGGCTTACTGATCACGTCAAAACTGAACACCGACATCTGGGTCTAAATCTTCCATCAAAACTGTCTGTTAGGGGTTCCCTGGTGGAACAGTGGATAAGAATCCACCTGCAATGCAGAAGACACTGGTTCAATCCCTTGTCTGGGAAGATCCCACCTGCCCTGGAAAACGGAAGTTCTCCTCAAACCACAATTACCTAGCCTGTTCACCTAGAGCCTGTGCCCTGCCACAAGAGAAGCCACTGCCGTGAGAAGCTCTGACTCCGCAACCAGAGAATAGCCCCACTCCCCTCAACTAGAGGAAGCCCCCAAGCAGCAATGAGGATCCACTGAAACCAAAAAATAAAAATAGAATTAATTAAAATCCTTCCTCACTACTTTATTCAAAAAATTGGTTATACTAAATGCATAATATTGGAAAATTCTGTGTGACCCATGTATTAATATTCCCAAGTGGCTCAGTGGTAAAGAATCCACCTGCAAATGCAAGAGATGCAGGAGATAGAAGCCCGATTCCTGGGTTGGGAAGATCCCCTGGAGTAGGAAATGGCAACCCACTCCAGTATTCTTGCCTGGAAAATTCCATGGACAGAGGATCCCAGTGGGCTACACTCCATGGGATTGTAAAGAGTTGGACATGACTAAGCAAAAGAGCACACACACAGTGCATTGATAGATGAAGTCAGTCTTACACAAAGATTTATGACAAATGTTGCCATATGAAGTCCATTGCTGTCTTTCCAACTGGATGCCATTGGGCTCCTCAAATCAATGAACCGAACAGTAGAGTCCTAGAACTGTATGATCTTAAACATGATCTTTTATTCTGTCCTTTGCAGCAGATATTCCCTGAGGGGGTGTGTGTGCTCAGTTGCTCAGTCGTGTCTGACTCATTGTGACCCTACGGACTGTATCCCACCAAGGATCCTCCGTCCATGGGATTTTCCAGGCGAGAATACTGGAGTGGGTGGCCATTCCCTCCTTCAGGGGGTCTTCCTGACCTAGGGATTGAACTTAGTGTCTCTTGAGTCTTTCATATTGCAGACAGGTTCTTTACCCCTAGCACTACCTGGGAAGCCCATCCTTGAGGGTAGTTTGAACATATCCATTTATGATCAGTAGCAGAAAACAGTAAACCAGACATGTATGTAACTTTTAGTTTCTTTTTTTGCATTCAGTTCAGTTCAGTTCAGTCACTCAGTCATGTCCAACTCTTTGCGACCCCATGAATCGCAGCACGCCAGGCCTCCCTGTCCATCACCAACTCTGGGAGTTCACTCAAACTCATGTGCATAGAGTCAGTGATGCCATCCAACCATCTCGCCCTCTGTTGTCCCCTTCTCTTCCTGCCCCCAATCCCTCCCAGCATCAGAGTCTTTTCCAAAGAGTCAACTCGTTTCATGAAGTGGCCAAAGTATTGGAGTTTCAGCCTCAGCATTAGTCCTTTTAATGGACACCCAGGACTGATCTCCTTTAGAATGGACTGGTTGGATCTCCTTGCAGTCCAATGGACTCTCAAGAGTCTTCTCCAGC
The DNA here is from genome assembly GCF_049115385.1 of Moschus berezovskii. Taxonomy (NCBI): domain Eukaryota; kingdom Metazoa; phylum Chordata; class Mammalia; order Artiodactyla; family Moschidae; genus Moschus; species Moschus berezovskii. The sequence goes on along the minus strand of NC_142477.1, from coordinate 18,897,410 downwards.
ACCACAGTTCAAAAGCATCAATTCTTCAGCGCTCAGCTTTCTTCACAGTCCAACTCTCACATCTATACATGATCACTGGAAAAACCATAGCCTTGACTAGATGGACCTTTGTTGGCAAAGTAATATCCCTGCTTTTTAATATGCTATCTAGGTTAGTCATAACTTTCCTTCCAAGGAGTAAGCGCCTTTTAATTTCATGGCTGCAATCACCATCTGCAGTGATTTTGGTATTAGAGTCTTCAAAACGGAGTATTAATAATTTCAGGCATTAAAATCATAGTATATTGCTGGTCTTTTATGAAATTGTTTTGGGAAGAGTAAATTTTTCCATGCTTTGAAATCAATGCTAACTTGTACTTCTAAGGAAGTTGCATAAATATTTTTTAGAACTCATTTTCTTTTTATGAACTTATATATGCCCATGTGTTTAATACTAAAAAGTATAAAAGGAAATAACACTATGCAGCTATAATGAACCACTGTTAATAGTTGAGCATATTTTTTCCAGCATTGTTTCCTGTAGGTACACAATTTTTTCTTACACTATTGGATATAGGGTCTGTAGATCTCGTAATGATGTTTGTTGCTGTTTTTCAGTCGCCAGATCTCACCGAACTCTTCTCAACACCATGGACGGCAGCATGCCAGGCTTCCCTGTTACTCACCATCTCCTGGAGTTTGCAAAAGTTCATGTCCGTTGAATTGGTGATGCCATCCAACCATCTCATCCTCTGTCACCCTCTTCTTCTGCCTTCAATCTTTCCCAGCATCAGGGTCTTTTCCAATAAGTCACCTGTTAGCATCTGGTGGAAGAAGGCAATGGCACCCCACTCCAGTACTCTTGCCTGGAAAATCCCATGGCGAGAGGAGCCCGGTAGGCTGCAGTCCCTGGGGTCGCTAAGAGTCGGACACGACTGAGCGACTTCACTTTCACTTTTCACTTTCATGCATTGGAGAAGGAAACGGCAACCCACTCCAGTGTTCTTGCCTGGAGAATCCCAGGGACGGGGGAGCCTGGTGGGCTGCCGCCTATGGGTTGCACATGAGTCAGACACGACTGAAGCGACTTAGCAGCAGCAGCAGCAGCACCTGGTAATGATTATTAGCCAAAAGCAATCAACTCTAAACTAAAAACTTTGTACATTAAAAGTAAAGCTGTACCCTTTGAAAGGTAATACTCTGAATCTAATTTAAATGATTTTGTGATCTCTTCTTGGCTTCTGGGTAGTTTAGAAAAATTTCCTATTCATTACTATCACCAGTATTCTGGAGTTATGCTTTCAAATAACAGGTAGGTTAAAAAGAGGAAGACAGAGAGAGAAAGGCCAAAACTCCCTATGAAATCTGATTTTGAATCTTTGACAGAAAAAAAAAAGTAATTAACAGTTCCATTCAATTTCACATTGTCATAGTGTGATTGAAATGCAAAGCCAGATGACACAATTAAATCATTTACTTAAAAATAAAAAGCACACTTAGAACACTCAGACAAGGATGATGACCTCTCATTGATTCACTGGAACTTTCTCACTGTTCCTTCCTAATCCCAAAGCTGTGTGTTTGCAGCAGCAACAGCCATGTGGTTGGTCCTTGTCCAGGGACCAACCAAGGCAAATTGAACTTGCTGAGGATCGATTGAGAACCTTATCAACCCCGGATTCTAGACAAAGGTCGGTGTAATTAGACTGCTTTAAGTAAAATTGCTAGTCGACAGAATGGATAAACCATGAGGTAATATTTGCTTTAGAAAAAAACTCCTTCCCTGAATATCCTTTAAATAATAGGCTCTCTTGATCCACTTAAAACAAGATCCAACGATAGTAAAACACCTTTGAGGAACTTCCTTTTGAAGAGAGTCCTGTACACAAGAACTTCCTGTTTTGCAGAAAATCTCTTAAATAATACTATTTGATATATATAACACAACAAATAATTACCAGAATTTTAATTTTAATTACAGGGCATGTAATATGATGTTACATCAGAGCTGCAAGGTCAATGAGCTTCCTATTTCTCAAGGCCTTTTTCTGTTTGGAATTTTAAAAGGTCTTTTAAAATTTAAAAAAAAAATAGAAAATGTAAATATTTCATGGAAGTAAGGAAAATATCTAATATTTTCAAATAATTGTGAAATACCTGAATCCAGGAGGTGGCGGTCTCAAGCTTACGCAAGCTTAACAACCCTAAATGGGAGGTGACAGGCTTGTGCCCGGGTGTACAATTACTGTATTACTTCTAATAATCAATTTATTTAATATGCTAAGTAAACTTTAAGAGATGGGGGAGGGAGTGCAAAATAATATGAGAAAGGCTAAAAAACATGCAGACATATCAACCCCTCATTCAAAAATTACGAATTTCCGGAGGCAGAGCATTTAACAGGGCACAGCTCCAAGTGCAGGGCCTTTGCGAGCACACAGGTTACACGCCTATGAATCTAGACGTGCACACGAGGTCTTCTGAATCCTCCTTTAAGGTACAGTCATTTCCACGCAACCTCTCCCTTCATGAGACGCCTCACGCTGCGGGCCTGGGCCCTCGGGTCACAGCGCACCAGTGCAGACAGCCGTGCTGGATGACGGCGTTTGCTGCCTGGCTCACAGTTCTGAATTTTTAGGTAAAGCATTCAGCACAGCTCTTATTTACCCTGAAATCACTGGGGCAAGTGTCATAAAACAGATTTTTCTTTCCTTCTCCTTCTATACTAAAAAGAGTCAGACTTTTCGAGTTTTGCTTTGTTGTTTACAATCGTGACGTCTGCAGAGGAACCTCAGCTCACAGTTGGCAAAGTCGGCTGGGGGCCGGTCTGGGTCCCCCAAAAGCCGGCGCGCCCAGCCTGGGCGCCTTTGGGCACGATGCCCGCGGCCCTGCGCGCATTCCACCCCCTCCCCACCCGCGCCCCGGGATGCGGGTCCCCGTCGCCCCTGGACACCCTGAGAGAGAGACAGATGCTCGTTTTCTGGGTGTCTCCCGCCCTCCCAGAGCGAAGCCTCCATCTCTCCCGGGTCCCCAGCTGTCCAGGTGGGCTCCAGCAGGTCCCCGCCCCGATCTAGGCGGCCACCCGGGGATGGGGCTGGCGGGGCGCCCGCTATGGGAGGTTGGGGGGGTTCCTCCCAAACCCGCTCCCTCCCGGCCCCTGCGCGCCCCATCCCTTCCCGAGCATCCGCGCTCCAGCCGCCCGTCACCCACACGTCCGGGCTCTTTCCGGGACAGCGCGGGGACCCCAGCACCCCCGGCCCCACGGCGCTCGGGCGTCAGGCCCGGCCAGGGAGCCGGGGCAGCCCGGGAGCTCCCGATCGCTGGGTGCGCTCTCCGCCTCAGGCGTCCCCCGGGCGGCGCCGTCGGGCGCAGGCGGCGCGCTCGCCCGACCCCCGCAGCCCCCGCGCCGCCGCCCCCTCGGCGCGGCCCGGGCTCCGCGCGGCCCGGCCGGCGCAGGCGGCGGCCCCGCGGCCCGTGCGTGCGCAGCGCCCCCCGCGGCCGAGCGCAGCGCAGACGGCGGCGCCGGGAGGGAGGGCGCCGCCCGCCCGCCGCGGCCCGGCCCGGCCCGGCCCCTTCCCCCGCTCGCCGCCCGCCCCCAGCCCCCGGGGCCGCGGGCCGTGTCCGCGCCTCCGCGCCCGCCCCTGATTTCCTCCGCGCGGCGGCGGCGGCGGCGGCGCCTCGTGCGCGCGGTTATTTATTTCCGGGCCCAAAGCGCTTATAATGGAGCCGCTGTCAGCAGAGCCTCCCGCCGCTGCCGCCGCCGCCGCCGCCGCCGCCGCCGCCGTCCCTCCTCTTTTTTTTCCCGGCAGATCTTTGTTGTGTGGGAGGGCAGCAGGGATGGACTTGAGCTTGAGGATCTCCTGCTAGAGCAGCCGCGCTTGGAGAGAGGGCGCCGCAGCCGCGAGGAGGAGCCGCCGCCGCCGCCCCGAGGCCCCTCCGGACCCGGCCTCCGCGTCCTCCCGCGCCCCCGCCCGCCCGCGCCTCCCGGCTCAGTCCCCTCGCGGCGGCAGATGTGTGTGGGGTCAGCCCACGGCGGGGACTATGGTGAAATTCCCGGCGCTCACGCACTACTGGCCCCTGATCCGGTTCCTGGTGCCCCTGGGTATCACCAACATAGCCATCGACTTCGGGGAGCAGGTAAGCCCCGGCCACCACCTCCCCCGCGCCGGGCAGAGACGCCCCACACTCTGCGCCCCGCGCCCAGCTCCTGCTTCCTCTCTGCCGTGGCCTCAGATGCCCGGGCATTTAGTGGATGGGGACAGAGGCGAGTCACCTGCTCCGCGAGGCTCTTTTTAAAATCCTCGAACATTTGGTGGGGTTGACAGCTTGTCAAAGATGACTTTCCGGCATTCCATCCCCCCCTCCTCCCCCCAGTTATTCAGCAGACTTTTCCAGCTCTCCCTGGAAAACGTAAAAAGCCCGGAGGACTTGGAGCTTCACCTATAGAAAGGCTTTTCGTGCACGGAAGGAGTATTATGTAATTTGTGATTATGTAAACCTCTGGTTTGTGAGTAAAATGTAGTTTCTAATAGCTTCAGTGCCGGCGGTTTTATTTATCCAGAGTTTGTGGTGATGGTGATGATGGGGGGAATTTTGCATTAGAATGTGTTCAAGTTGATTTTCCAGGCACTACTACTTTTTTTTTTTTTTTTAAAGCTCATGTATGGATTAGAGGTGTACCAAATGTGTTCTGATAAGCCAGCCATTGGCCATCTCTAGTTTGGGGTTTCTTTTTTTTTTTCCCCTCTCGGATCACCAGAGATGGGGCGCGCATTTTTGTTTGTTGCCTTCTCATCCTTGTTTCTTTTTCTTGTTTTCTCCCATTTCTCTCCATGTGGCGTCATTGCAAATCGAGCGCTGCAGACTCCAGCCGCGGGGCTTTGGTGCTTGGCACTCCCCACTCCGCCGGTGGGGACAGTTTTCGCAGGCCTCCTGAGGGATGCGGTTGCATTTTTAAGGCTGGGAAGAGTGTTGAGGGAGGGGGCAGCACCTGTCACCTTGATGGGCAGGTCTCCGAATGGCCCCGGGGAGTGACTGAGCAGCACCTGCCATTGTACCATTTCTTTTCCTTTAAGTCAAGAGACTTGAAAAGATGTTTGTATAGAAAAAAGCATCTTTTTAGATGCAACTGAACTTAGTATAAAAAAAAAAACTAAAATAGTTTTTCAAAAGGGGATACCTTTGACTCCTCCTTTTGGTGAGTATCTGCTTGCCTTTGTCTCTCTGTGCTCAGAACTTTTGACTGAATGCACCTGTTTAGCTACCGAATGCTTAACCCACCTTAAAAGCTACTTTTTTACTTGAAATTTTATTGCAGACAAGTGTTCACAACGTAGCAAAGCCTCTGGAGACCTCTGTCTAGCTAGGAAGCCAGCTTAGTTCTTTTGATGAAATACTATGTCCTTTCTGTTGCCACTTTGCTCTGCCAGCACCTCCCTAGGGTCTCCCAAGGGTTCCACCTTCCCCCTTCCCCTCCCCTTCTTGCATAATTAACTGGTGACTTTGGGCATTTCCTCGAATCTTTGGAAAGGTTTTTAGGCCTGAACTTGTTACCTTGCACATTTTACGTGAGTTAAGTTCAATGTCTTCTCCTTAACCTTTTACTATTTTCTTATCTTTTTGGAGCTGCCCTAAAGGCTCTGAGGTTGCTCAACTGATCCCTTCATCCTGAACTGTACTGTCTGTGTGTGTGTGTTTTAGGGATAACTGGGAGAAATGAGTATTCTTTGCCATAATTAAACGGCCTGAAACATACCACAGTGTTGCCTCACATTTGCCTTGATTTAGTGCAAGGTGATATAACTAAGAATTTTATTTTAGTGTAAAGAAAGGTGTCTCCCTGAGGTCATAAAAGGGAGGCTAGACATAAAAGAAGCCATACCAGCGGTCTATCCTCGTGGGTCTAATTTAAACTCATCCTTGAGACACTAAGCTCCTCGATGTAGGTGACATAAGCAAAGTGCCAAAAGAGTTGTCTTGTTTCACAGAAGCAAGTTTTAGCAACAAGTGTTTTGTTGTTTCTTTTTTTTTCTTTTTTTGAGGCCCTTATCCCTTAAGTGCCAGTGTATTTATGAGGTTACAGGCTACCTGGTGGTGCAGATAGTTTAAGGGAAGAAATTGATATGTTTCCAAAATCTTGCTTTGCCTTCTGGCATCAGATGATAATTTGCCAAAACAGGGCAGGGTGCAAAGAACAAAATTGACTTTTTCTTACTGTAAAAGCTGAAGAGAGACCGGGTCTTAGGTGGGTCGTGAATAAAAGAATATTTTAGGCCAACTGCTTTGAGGCACACTAAAGAGGAAAAATGATCTTATTATATGCAAATATGGTTCTACTTTAGACTTCTGAAAGTATGCAGCTCTTGACATGCAGTCTTCTCTAGTTCTCTAGATGGATGGACACATGTAGGTCTCTACCTTCTTTCCAGGCAGACGGGTGTGTTACACCTTGCTCTGGGTGAACAGTGATTCACATTTCAGTAATTTACTAATCCTCAAGTAGGCAGGTGACATGGGTGTCCAGAGGTCAAAACAGCTCCTGGTTCACAAGCTTTCGAGAGGATGAAGAAACCCAAAATTAAAAAATAAAGCATCTCACTAGCTTTTAAGTCTCAAGAACAAAAGGATACTGAAATCATTTTAAATGTTTCTTAGGTGAAGGTTTTTCTGTTCATAAACATCTCCGTTTGTGGTTTCTGTAGAAAATGTGGACAGAACTTTTAAAATGAAAATCCAACTATATGCACAATTCCACTGAAATTTGAATAAGCTGCCTGTGTGACCGTGTGAAATTATTACAGTCATCTCAGAGCTGTTAGTGTTGGGGGGAGGGCACTGTGAAAAAGTCTGTGACAGTCCGTCCAGGGCCTCCTGATGGTTTTCCATGAACATTATCTGTTTTGTATAGCTTTCCCTGTAATGTTAAGGTCAGCCAAGGAAGAAACCTGAATATTATGGAATATTTATTCTAACAAAATCTTTCATTACACTTTTCAATTTTGATGGTGGCAGTAATTTGGAGGTCGGCGCACGTGTTGAATTCTACACTGGGTGGGAAAAAAGGCTATATGGAATAGAATGACCTGCTTCTTAATATTAAGCATAGGTATCATAGAAAAAAATGGACTTCCCTGACGGTCCAGTGGTTAAGACTCCGAGATTCCAATGCAGGGGGCAAGGGTGTGACCCCTGGTCAGGGAACTAAGATCCCACATGCCCTGCAGTGCCCCAAAAGAAAGAAGAAGAAGAAAGAAAAAAGGAGAACGCATCCCTTACTGCAGAAACTAGAATAATGCTTGTAGAACCCTTTAGGTGTGTCAAACACTGAAAACTGTACTATATGTGAAATCATCATTTTATCTCTATTTTTACAAATTAAGAATCAAAAGGATTCATTGCTTCCATTCATCGAGCACTTTGTTTGTATTTGTAACATCTCAGCACATGTTACATATGAGAAAAGAATAAGAGGCCTAGGCGTGTTAAGGCATAAGTTCACACACAGGCAGTACAGGGCAGAGCCAGGGTTCAAACCATATCTCCCTGACCCTTAGCCATTCTGGTCTCTGCTTATGCACTGAGAGCCACCCCAAGAGTTTTCTTAGAAATTTAGAAGCAAGTTCTGGCTTTTCTAAGTCCCAGCGTTGGTTTAGATGTAATCTTAGCTGTTGTATTTTGAATTTTAAAAGACTCAACAGATGTAGGATGGTCATAACAAGGTCTTTCAGGAAAGGGAGATTGTGACCAAGAGGGTCATATAAGAAGGGCCCAATTATCTAGATCATTAATTAAATCAATGCTGTATCTTACTTTGATGAGGTTGGCATAGCCTTTGGTTAAAAGTGAGGGGAAAAGGTAAGAAACAACTGATATTGCCCAAAATGGTGTAGAAATCACTTAGTCTTTATCATCCAAGCAATACAGATTGTTAAGGAAAGATGGAAGATGCAGAGATAAGTTTTGAACAATGTATTTCTTCAGAAGTATCTGCAAATGTCCATTTGATGTCACCATATTCAGAGGGCTGTGATTTCTGTTTAAATCAAACTTGATACAACGTCCCTGAATTTCTTAAAAACCAAATTCACCAAATTATGTAGACTAAATCAGTGATTTATTTTTTAAAGTATCTATTGACACTTAAAGGTGGCACTATTGGTAAAGAACCCTCCTGCTGGAGACCTAAGAGATACAGGTTCGATTCCCGGGTGGGGAAGATCCCCTGGAGGAGGGTACGCCACCCACTCCTGTATTCTTGCCTGGAGAATCCCATGGACAGAAGAGCCTGGAGGGCTACAGTTAACGAGGTCGCAAAGACTTGACCTCAGTGACTGAGCACACACACACGCCATGACACTTAAAATGTTCAGTTCAGTTCAGTCGCTCAGTCGTGTCCGACTCTTTGCGACCCCATGAATCACAGCACGCCAGGCCTCCCTGTCCATCACCAACTCCCGGAGTTCACTCAAACTCATGTCCATCGAGTCGGTGATGCCATCCAGCCATCTCATCCTCTGTCGTTCCCTTCTCTTCCTGCCCGGAATCCCTCTCAGCATCAGAGTCTTTTCCAGTGAGTCATCTCTTCGCATGAGGTGGCCAAAGTATCAGAGTTTCAGCTTTAGCATCATTCCTTCCAATGAACACCCAGGATTGATCTCCTTTAGAATGGACTGGTTGGATCTCCTTGCAGTCCAAGGGACTCTGAAGAGTCTTCTCCAGGACCACAGTTCAAAAGCATCAATTCTTTGGCGATCAGCTTTCTTCACAGTCCAACTCTCACAGCTTTGCTGTGGAGATTTGAAAGAGAAAAAAGATGAAGTTGTTCTCACTGAGGAAGAAATGTGTTCTGCTCAGTGCCAGGTAGTTTGACACCCAAGTGATTACTTGTTATTGCAGGTTATTTCAGGTAACCCTGAGTGAATCAGTCAATTTGGTTGGGTCCAATATGATACAGGAAAGACCCAAGTTATCTGTGAGTGAAGAGTTTTGCATATGAATTGTTAATTACTAGAGTAAGATGTGTGACAGGAATGTTTCACGTTTCCCCAGCCCCCTTTCTTACTTGTGAAACCTTTAGTTAGGTTTCCATGGTATAAGAGGGTTTCAAATTACTAACATCACAAAATGGGAGGGAAAAAAGAGAGAGGGAAGCCCCAGAAAAGTAGCTTAATAAATATTCCCTGTGTCTACTAATAGAGAAATGAGCTCCAGCCCACCCCAGTTTTAAAAAGGTCTCCAGGAGGTATGGGGATGTTTTTAAGTGAATGTTGTACATGGTCCTGGCCACTTCATCCAAGATCACTATGTGATGGAACATATCCCCAGGCAGAGCTTGTCCTGAGTAATAACAAAAGTGTCCATTGCATGTTTCACTTTCCAAAGTACTGACAGACAGAAAAGGAAATCCCAGAATGAGTTTCTAAGTAGCTGTAGGTGAGAGACTCTTTTCCTCCTTCAGTCTATTCTATACTCATGGACTAAATCTCAAAACAATATTTATGTTTTCGAATTATTAAAGTAACATATGCCATTTAAAGTTTGGTTTGCTTGTGGGCTCAGCCATGTTCCACTCTTTGCGAACCCATGGACTCTAGCCCACCAGGCTTCTCTGTCCATGGGATTTTCCAGGGAAGAATACTGGGGTGGGTTGCCATTTCTCTCTCTCTCCAGGTGATCTTCCTGACCCTAGAATTGAACCGATCTCTTGGATTTCCTGCATTGGTAGGCGGATTCTTCACCACTGCGCCACCTGGGAAGCCCCCAAAGTTTGGTTACATATTAAAAAAAAGTGGGGGGAAATGTAAATTACCTCTAATGCTACTGTGAAGAAAAATCCCTTTAATATTTTAGATATCTCCTGCCTTTTTTTTTTACATAATTAAGAAGATATATATACATATATATATGTATATATGTTTCACAGAACACACAGGTGTTTTCCCCATATCACTTAAAGTATTTAACTGTGGTTTGAAATAGCAGCATAATTTGTGATTGTGTGAACATGCATAATTTCCTTTGCTGTATTTTCTCCTATTGTTTAAATGGTGAATTTTTTGTTTGCTTTTTCCAATGTAAACTTAGTGGACATTTTTGTGTAATAGGTAGATAATGTGTTTTCTCTGATTGCCTTGGGCTTTATGCCTGGCATAATTTGATGCCTATTTCAGTTTCTCATTCATACATAGAAAATGAGGTCACTGGCAGTCTGTATTTAGTCAAGGACACTGTGGCCCTCCTTAGTCCAATTGACAGTTATGTCTCCACTGTGTTTTCCCAGTTTCCTTTAGATGTACAGATGTATTTGCATTTAAAGTACCTCTCTTTCATTGCACTTAGGTAAGTAGACTATTTCTAGAACCTCAGAGATATAATCTTGTGGTTTGTTTCTTTACTTATTTATTTATTGGGGTGGTTTGATGAGCAACCTAACTACTACTTTGTCAGAACACTTATCTAATACTTCATGTGTCAAGAAAATACCTAAATCTTTTTCTAGTAATACATCAAATTCGTTAAAAGCAGTTTTAAAAGTATACCAAATAATAATAATAATATATATAATATAATAATAATATCATTTATGGTACCACCTCACTTTTTTGATGTGACAAGCCCAGTTTCTTATTGGTGGCCAGTAACTGGTTTCCATGTCATTTTATTCTCCCTTGTCTGATCTGGGACAATGGGGTAGGTTATGTTGGGATGAGAGGTGAGGTCATATGTGGAAAGTCATTCCTTTAATATCCTGTGTAAGTCAGAATAAATAAACTCGTTAAACTTATACCAGAGTGACTTGGGTCATGTCTACATTTAAAAAAATCAATGCAGTAATTTTTTTAGCACCTGTGACTTAATTAGTTGATGCGGTGATGCATAATGCTGCATTTTCTGGATATGAGCTACCTCTCTATGAGTACATTTTCTTGATAATTGAAGCTTATCCCTTAAAATGCAGATCGCTGGTTTTCTTTTTGTAGCACGAGATTGTTATTGCTGGAAAGCTATATTGCACATTTTTCTACCATATTAAATAAATACTATATGCAAAGCATTGGAGAAGGCAATGGCACCCCACTCCAGTACTCTTGCCTAGAAAATCCCATGGATGGAGAAGCCTGGTAGGCTGCAGTCCGTGGGGTTGCTAACGGTCGGACAGGACTGAGCGACTTCACTTTCACTTTTCACTATCACACATTGGAGAAGGAAATGACAACCCACTCCAGTGTTCTTGCCTGGAGAATCCCAGGGACAGGGGAGCCTGGTGGGCTGCCGTCTATGGGGTCGCACAGAGTCGGACACAACTGAAGTGACTTAGCAGCATATGCAAAACACAAAGAACATCTTTCTGGTGGCTTGTTAATGTTGTGCAAGGCAATCAGCTGACAAGCTATCCACTGTCAGGTGATATTCAAAATACTTAACAACGAGTTTGGCACTGACTGATAAAAATAATAAGATAATAATGAATGAAAATAGCAAATACATGTTGAATACTTGCTTTCTCATTTTCTGCTTTGGATCTGCCCTGGACCCCAGAAACTAAAATCCATTAGAAGTCCATGAAAAAAATGAAGAATATATAATTTTGGAGGCCTCCCTTGGGGAAAAAAAAAGCATATATACTTTGTGACACTAGCCCTCCTGCCCTGGCCTAATTTTGTTTCTTTTCTAGAGAGATTCTAGAGTCCGTGTCAGGTAGATGACATTTGAATAAGGGAAGCATTTGACACAGCCCCTGCTCTCCAATCAGGTCAAATCGGTTGAGAAAACATACAGGAAACACTTTTGCAGTCAGAGCATCACAGAGCAAGATGCCTCATTGTACACTGCTGCTGCTGCTGCTAAGTCACTTCAGTCGTGTCCAACTCTGTGTGACCCCATAGACGGTAGCCCACCAAGCTCCCCGTCCCTGGAATTCTCCAGGCAAGAACACTGGAGTGGTTTGCCATTTCCTTCTCCAATGGATGAGAGTGAAAAGTGAAGTCGCTCAGTCGTGTCTGACCCTAAGTGACCCCATGGACTGCAGCCTACCAGGCTCCTCTGTCCATGGGAGTTTCCAGGCAAGAGTACTGGAGTAGGGTGCCACTGCCTTCTCTGTTATACACTGCAGTTTGTGATAATGGGAAACGAGGTATTCAGCGCTCAAAGTAGCACACAGTGAGTGTGTGGTCTTGGTGATGAAATAGTAAGCCGTGAAGAGGTAGTTCTCATGGCTTGTCTCCCCTTCCTCCTTCTCTCTAAACCCTCCTGTCCCCAAAGTGGATGCCACCCATCTATAGAGATGAGAATCCCATGGACAGAGGAGCCTGGCCGGCTACAAGAGTCGGACACGACTCAGCGACTAAACCATCATAGAGATGAGACTAGAAGTCACAGGAAGGGAAATTAGTGGACTTCATATCAAGCCATATAAACCCCAGGTTTTGTTCCTGTTTTTTGCTTTGTTTTTTAATATATATTTTTGGTCACGCCTTATGGCATGTGGGATCTTAGTTTCCTGTATGCATGTTTCAGCCAGTCATGTCCAACTCTTTGCAACCCTATGGACTGTAGCCCGCCAGGCTCCTCTGTCCATGGAATTTTCCAGGCAAGAATAGTGGAGTGGGTTGCATGCTCCAAGAGATCTTCCTGATCCAGGGATCACACCCACATCTCATGTGTCTTCTGCATTTGCAAGTGGGTTCTTTACCACTCACACCACCTGGAAAACTCCTTAGTTCCCTAACCAAGGATCAAACCAATGCCCCTTTCACTGGAAGATCGGAGTTTAACCACTGGACCATCAAGCAAGTCCCTCTGTTTTATTTTTGCTGTTTCTATGGTTTGGGGTCATTCAGCTGCAATGACAACAACCAACTACCATTCACAACGGTGAGAACAAATGATCTTACAATGACCAAGTCAGCTGATGATTTCTGCATCACAATTTTCTGGGTCTATATAGCTGCTTCTCCATGCCAAAAGTGTTTTCCAAGTCCACCTTGGGAAGGGAAATAACTTATTTGTCAGGGCAAAGGTGGTATTTATTCCACTAGATAATGAGTGTGTACAGCTGGTCCAGGAAATGCCACGTGGTCCCAAGGGTAGATGAACCAGCTTTGTTTGTATCTCTTGGTCTAAGTTACAGCTCACAGGGTCTAGCCGGCTTTTACATTTTTCATGGGGTTTTGATATCACAAGATTGGCGAGACTCCATGAGACTGATGCCCGGCACTGTTGCAAGGTTGTCTTCCTGTAGGTGGGTTTGTCAGTATGAACATACAGCCCTCTTACCAAAGTGAGTCCACGTTTCTCTCCCCAAGCTGGGGGTGGCTGAGGGGCTGGGTGGACGGCTCCTTCTTCTCCAGCATAAGGAGGCGAGAGGCACCTCCTTGCCCATGTCCTGAGCCTGCTCTGCCCGGCTGCAGTGTGCCCATTTTCATCCCGCCTGGATGGGGACTGCGGCCTGGTCGTGGGGACCTATGACTCCAGGCTGGGAGGAAGTGAATAGCAAGAGTAGGACTCTGGCTGAGAACTCTCAAGGATGACTAGGAAGGTGAGGCTGAAACTCCTCAGGGGATGCAACTGGAACTAAATGGCTGGAATGCAGAACGCTTACCAGCAGATTAAAGGAGCAAACTGAGCCAAGATGAGAGGGACACGAGTTGGCTCTGTGGCTGTGATCTTCCCGGGATGTGAGAAGTAAAGGTAACTTACCTTGTGAGGCACACAGGAAGGGTTAGTTTGGGTGGGAGAACTTTCAAGATTTTGGTCCAGCATAAGCATTTACATGGCAAGAGCTGGTCACTCCTGATTTCCTTAACTAAAGAATAGTGCATGTGTGCTAAGTTGCTTCAATCGTGTCCAACTCTTGGCAACCCTATGGACTGTAGCCCACCAGGCTCCTCTCTCCACGGGATTCTCCAGGCAAGAATGCTGGAGTGGGTAGCCATTCCCTCCTCCAGGGCATCTTCCTGACCCAAGGATTGAACCCACACCTCTTGCAGCTACCTGTATTGCAAGTAGATTCTTTACCACTGAGCTGCCCAGGGGAAGCCAAATAATAATGAGCCCACATCAATAAGATTGTCAGCATCCCTGCTCAGTTTTTTGTCTTTTTTTTTTTTCTTTTTTAAGAAATATACCATTAAGTCTAGGAAAGTTTCTGAGTCCTGGACTGTCATTTTTTTCATTTGCCAGTTGGCATAGGTGTGGCTGTTTAGTGTTTTCAGAGGTGTCTTTAGGATGATAAGAAGTATATATACTATTGACTGCTGCTGCATAAACAACCCCAAGATCTGTTGGCCACCGGATCGTGCATTTTAACACAGGGCAATGGTGATGTGGAGAGTCTAAAATAGCAGATTACAGAAAAGGAGAAAAAAAGTCATCTGACTCCTTTAAATGGTTTGGCAGGAAATTCACCGTGGCTGGGACACAGCTGCCTCCCACGACGTGTGGCCTAAACTTGACATTTTATAATGATCGACAGCACAGAGGAGAGTAACAAATAACCACGCTTCATAAGAGAGTGGTAACTGTTACCTCTTCCGGATCCTGGCCAAGTGCAACGCAGAAGCAACTGAAAAGACCCCTTGCCACCCACTTGATCCAAATCAGGGAGTCAGAGGTCTCTGCTCTGCTTTAGACTCACATTCAGTTCTGTTTCCCTGGAGTTCTCCCAGGGAGCTTGTTTTTTTCTTGGGACGGTTATGGTTCCACCCCCTCCCGTTTCCTTTGCAGCGTTGCATCACCTGGAGTCCCATGTGAGGTCAGGGTGAACCTCCCAGCCTCCCACACTGAACCTCATATCTTTCCGTGTCAACACCACCTGCACCTCACACCTCTTGGGCTGCTTACCAAACCCAGTGAGGCTCCCTGGCGCTATTGGCAGTTTCATCCAAGTGTTTACCAGGCTTCCCTGGATGAGCCAGTGTTTCAGTCTCGAGGAGAAAGGAGCCTGGACTTAGTTCCATAGATCCACTGTAGGGCCCCGAGCGATCGGTGGCTGAGATGCAGAACCACTTTTGTTTTCCTAAAATTCATGATTAGTTGCTTTTAGGCTTCATATGTCCTCTTTCAGGGGAGGAGGCTGTTTTTCTTTCCTTTTTCCATTTATATGCAGTGAAGTGTACAGATCTTATGTGAACAGGTCCATGAGTTTTGACCGATGACAAATGTATACCCGTATATAACCCACACCCTGATGGCTCAGTGGGTAAAAGAGTCTGCCTGCAATGCAGGAGACCCAGGAGATGTGAGTTTAATCCCTGGATCAGGAAGATCCCCTGGAAGAGAGTATGGCCACCTGCTCCAGTATTCTTGCCTGGAAAATCCCATGGACAGAGGAGCCTGTTGGGCTTCAGTCCAAAGGGTCGCAAAGAGTTGTGCAAAACTGAGCAAACTAAACACACACACACCAGTCAAGATATGGAGAGTTTCCATCAGCCCGGAGGGTTTCTGGTACTCCCTCTCCCAGGGGCCAGCCGCTGTTCCAAGTGCTGTGGGAGCCTTTTTAATTGCTCGGACAAAGCGACACGCATGCCTTCGGTCCCAGATAACTGAGTTTGAGACCACTCGTTGTGATCGCAGTCTATAGCCCTGTTACTCTTTCCTGCTGCCCAAAAAATGGCTCAGTCTTGTGGATTTTAGTGGGTTTAAGGCAGGTGGACACTTTGACTCTCTGTGTGAAATAACTTTTCTCTTTATTTTGTACTATTTGGTGTTTGTAATTCTTCAATGAATGTACATCCATCAGTTATATGATCATTTTGATTTTCAGATATGCTTAAAAATTAAAGTCTGCTTAGAAAGTTGACACCATGAAATGTGGTATGTGCATGCAATGGATTCTTTCCAGCCCTATAATAGAAATGAAATCATGATGTATGCAACAGCATGGATGAACTTTGCTGATGTTATGCCATGTGAAATAAGCCAGACACAAAAGGACATGCTTTTGTGTGTGTAGATGCCTCCACCTATATGCAGTATCTCAGATACTCTTACGTCATAGAGGCAGAGGGTGGAATAGCAGTTACTAGGGTTTAAGGGATGGAGGAATTTGAGCTATTGTTTAATGGGTACAGAGTTTCAGTTTGGGATGACAAAGTTCTGAAGATGATGGTGGTGATGGTTACACAATACTGTGAATGTACTTAATTCCACTGAACTGTACACTTTAAATCAGGGATCCTCAGCCTCCGAGATCTAAATGCCTGATGACCTGAGGTGGAGCTGATGTAAGAATAATAGAAATAAATTGACAATAAATATAATGCACTTGAGTCATTCCCCAACCATCCCCCGCACCTCGTCTGTGAAAAAAATTGTCTTCCACAAAACCAGTCCCTGGTGCCAGAGAAGTTGGGGACTGCTGCTTTAAATGGTGAACATGATAAATTTTATATTATGTATATTTTATCAAAATTTTAAAATTTTCATGAACTTCATAAGCTGCTCAGAAAGCCAATGAGTTTTGCAGAGGGCCTCTCTTTTTTAAAAAATGTTTATTAATTTTATTCTAGTTATGCTGCTGCTAAGTCGCTTCAGTCATGTCTGACTCTGTGCAACCCCATAGACAGGAGCCCACCAAGCTCCCCCATCCCTGGTATTCTCCAGGCAAGAGTACTGGAGTGGGTTGCCATTTCCTTCTCCAATGCGTGAAAGTGAAGTTGCTCAGTCGTGTCCGACTCTTAGCCACTCCATGGACTGCAGCCTACCAGGCTCCTCCATCCATGGGATTTTCCAGGCAAGAGTACTGGAGTGGGATGCCATTGCCTTCTCCGTATTCTAGTTATAGTCATTGTATAAAGAAGGAAAACAAAAAGTATAGAAATGAAAGGGCTTCTCTGATAGCTCAGATGGTAAAGAATCTGCCTATAATGCAGGAGACCTGGGTTCAATCCCTGGGTGGGGAAGATCCCCTGGAGGAGGAAATGGCAACCCACTCCAGTATTCTTGCCTGGAGGATCCCCATGGACAGAGGAGCCCGGCGGGCTACAGTCCATGGGGTTGCACAGAGTCAAGACAGGACTAAGCTACTAACACTTTCACTTTTGTTCATAGAGAAGAAAATGAAAAAATAATCTCTAGACAACCCCCCACCTGGAACTAGTGCTGCTTATTGTTTTAGTGCGTGTCCTTCTCATCTCTTTTCTATCTGTATATTCTAAAACAAAATTGCAGCCTCTTTCCATTTTACCTCAGAGGCAAGTTTCCCTTGGTTTTTCAGTATTCATCTCAAATGGCATTCTTTCACAAGGATACACCATTCCCAGATTAACTGATGCTCTGTGGCTAGATTTCTGTTTCATTCAATTACAAACAGAGCTCTGAAACGTGTTTGTTCAGAAATCTGTGTTTCTGATTATCTCTTTGGATTAACACTAGAAATGCTTGCGGGCTTGTGCCCCTTTTCAAGGCTTCCCCTGTGTGTGAATCCGCACGGCTGTCCCAGTTTCCCCTGCAGGCACCCATTGGATGTGGGCCCAGCCCAAGCAGGCATTCCCACCCTCAGTGCTAGAATTGGTGTTCTAGTTCTCTCAAAGCCACGTGGTACTGAACTCCTTCAAGTGACTTCTTGTATTAAAAGCATGTTTTAAATGCCAATGAGATCAATTCAGTGTTTCATCATGTAATACTTTTAAACTCTTTCAGGCCATACATTCTTTCCAGGAAGCACGTATCAGTACGTTCACTGCCCAAAGCAAAAGAGTTAGTTGCTTAGTCGTGTCCAACTCTGCCATCCCAGGGACTGTAGCCCGCCAGGCTCCTCTGTCCATGGGATTCTCCAGGGAAGAGTACGGTCCCCACCCCCACTTTAAAGATGAACAGATTGAATACCTGTGCCAGGTCTGCAGAGGCACAAGGCTCCTCAGTTCTGTGGCTCATGCCTCGAGTCTCAGAGGAGAATGTTTGGAGTTGCCTGTGTTCTAGGGAAGGGCAAAGCTAGTGATATTTAAGGGAAAGGGAAGATAAAAGGTCCTCCTCTCTTTTCTACTCTCCTTAACTGTGACTTCTTCCTTTAACCCAATCACCTTGCTATTTAGAGCCCACTTTGGAGAAAAGGGGCAGCGTGGACCGAGGGAGATGGTTCAGGCTGATCGAGAGATGCACTGGACTCCTGTGGCTTCTCCTCTGTGGTGTCCAGCAGTGCTGCAAGCTGACCTCAGCATGGCTGAGACAAAGAATTCCACTTCTGCCAGGCCCCCTGGACATGACCTCCTCCGTCTGTGCACCCCGCCCCCACCTTTGTGACCTTGAGCAAAGGCCTTGACTTCTGGGGCCTTCAGTTTTCCCAGCTGTTAAATGGGTGTAAAGGGTTTCCATCCCTTGTTTTGAAAATGTAGACCACACAGACACTGGACACAGAGAGCTTTGAAAGATATGAGGAGCTTTGAAAAATATGTAAAGCAACATGCTAGGGCTTTACACCAGGCAGGCTGCTGCTACACCTGTTTATTTTCACCCATCCTTGACTAGAGCTGACTTTTCTTCCCTTGTATTGAATTTGTGCTTTGCATTAAGGAGACCTGTTAAACTAGGGCCAGCTAGGTGCAAGCAGAAGTATGGTAGAGGACAGATGCTGGAAATACTTGGTTTTTACAACATGTGTGTCAGCAGTATTTCTGCTGGGTTCCCCCACTTTGGAGGAAAGATATTTACAAATGGGTCTACTCAGTAGTACTTTTTGTTTGTTTGTTTTAGTTGAGTTACTAAGGCTTAGGTAACGTGCCTTTTGAAATGATAGGTTAAATTTCCATTTGCTCGTAATCATAGGTGGCTGTTTGGCACAGATTTGGGGGAGGGTGGCTACAGGGACCACTGACTGCTTCTCTAATCTAGACATACAAATAGGACCTAGCCTTTTTCAAAAGGCTTCCCTGGTAGTTCAGATGGTAAAGAATCCACCTGCAATGCAGGAGACCCTGGTTTGATTCCTGGGTCAGGAAGCTCCCCTGGAGAAGGAAACGGCTACCCACTCCAGTATTCTGGCCTGGAGAATCCCATGGGCTATATACAGTCCATGGGGTTGCAAGGAGTCAAACACGACTGAGCAGCTTTCACTTTCTGGCAGTAACACACCAAGATGTTTGAAACCAAGTATGGGGGCTGCTTAATGAGTTGAAAGTTGTCACCCTCTTTCTTAAGTGCTTAGTATATAATTTTGGAGTGTTTTCACTATTAAATGGAGAATCATTTCACTATTAATGGATAATATGGAACAGAGTGGCCAAGGGTGTCTTCATGAATGTGTTCCTTCAACAGGTGTTTCTTGAACACCTGCAACGTGGCAGGTTCGGTGCTAGTCCCTGAAGATGAAATAGGAAAAAGGACTGACTCAGCCCTTGCTGGTGCAGTAGTTAATCCAGAAGGGCAAGTAGACAAGCAGCAACTATCAAAGAATGTGATCAAGTCTGAGATAGAAGAAGAATAGGACGTTTACCCCGGACCCTATAACCCATCCTAAGTGTCAGGTCAAGCTGAGACCAGAGATCTAGAGACAGTGATGTGTCCTGTCTTCTGGAAAGCAAGAGAATTCCTGGTAGAAAATGGTAGATGCTTGGTTTGACTGGGAAGCGGGACAAGCCAGAAGCAGGCAGGAGGGCGGCTGACAAGGTGAGCAGAACCCAGACCAGGGAGGACCCACTCAGTCAGGGTAAGAAGTTCTGCCTTGATCATTAGGGCAGTGGGGAATTTTGAAGGATTCTCGGTGCTTGGATTTGCCTATTTGAAAAGGTGACTTTGGTTCCAGTGTGGCTAATGATTGAGACGGAGGTGAGAACAGAGGCAAGGAAACTGATTGAGTTGCTCCTGTGGCCACCACCAGAGAGACAGAGGCGGATGACCTGGAGTAGGGCTGGGGCAGGGAGGGTGAGCTACAAGAGACATGATGTCTAGAGTCAAACAGCCTTGGCCGCCGATCGGGTGGGCTGGGAGAGGATGAAGCCAATGGTTATGTTACCCAGCTTTAAAAAGAGCTGGTTTGGAATGAAGAGAGTGAGTTCCATCTCGGTCGTGTTAATTCACTGATGACTGGATGTAGTGACATGTTTCAAACTGCTTGTCTGAGAGAGAAGACAAGTTATGCATAATGGTGGGAATGGCAATAAATAGTATCGGGATCACATTGCTACTGTTTGTCTCTCTCTCTCCTGCCCATCCTCTCAAAGGGGCAACTCCATTAAGTTATCCATAAATGGGAGCTTTTTGCCTAAATGCAAATGCTATGAATATGCATTTTTTCCCTTTACAATGTAAAAATACTTTATTGTAATGCAGTCATTTCTCAGCCATTTGCCTTAAGGAAACAGTGATTGGAAAATTCAAAAACACTTCTGAATATTTGGTTTTGGAATACATCTAGGACTTTGGGGGAAGCATGTTTATCTGCTTCATCATCACGCTGTGCTAAGGATACTATTACAGTTAGAGTGGGTACCTGGTGACAGCAGAGCAGTGCCATCTGGAGTTAAATCTGATGAGGCTCCATGATTTTGCTCCATCTCTCTGTATATTAAATGTTTACTCTGTAAGCAGCAGAGAGGGGGCCAGCCTTAGAGGGGTTCTTTTTATGGTTTTATATTCATTTGTGTGTTTGTGTTTGGTATTGTCTGCAGCTTACAGCCTGGTTGTAATTCATAAACCTTACTGAGAATACATTTTGCTCTAAAAATAATATGATAAATTGTGGGTAGATTTCCAGGCCACTCGACCAAAGTTACATAACCCCTAATGTTATTAAAATATTATCTGTTTGCACCAAAGAGTAGTAGAAAATCATGCTGTTAGAATAGTAGTCCTTGAGGAAAGCAGTGATGCTGAAAAATATTATTTATCTTAATTAACTTTACAAACAGTTGGCTTCGTAAAACGTAGGGAAGGTGCTGGCAGTTGGGAGGGGATGACATGGGTCCCCGGGCCTTTGAGACTGGGTGAATTTAAAATCAGAATGTCTTCTCCATCTGCGTGCCTCATTAGCTGTGATCGTGGTCATTTGAGAACTCATAAACGGGAGTGTCCGACAGTCCTTGGAGGATGACTTGGCAAGACTTGTAAGAGAGATGTGAAACAGATTTCCTGGAGTGGAATTAACAGGAGGAACTGGGCAGATTCTCCTGGATGGATTGTGGGAGAAGCGGGGCGTGTGAGGCTGGATGCCCCTGTACACTGCTGTGGGACCCTTACTTCCTGCTGGTACTGGGGACCCAGGGCAGCCAGGGTGGTGATGGAAATAACAGGAAGGTCACGTGCCTTCAGCCACTTCCGTGGGAAACCACTGCCTGTAACCTGGAGGCATCTAAAGTCTGCAGTGGTGAGCCTCCCCTGCTAGTGGGACAGGAAGGCAATTTTAAATGTTTTCATATAGAAAATAGCTCTGATTTCTTTATGGCTAGAGAAATACTCGCTCTGCTGGTCACAATCAATAGCTCCCTGGACTTCAGAATTCATCCTCCTTGCTCTCTAATTTATTGTGACCTAACCACTCCAGTATTCTTACCAGGATAATCCAATGGACAAAGGAGCCCGTCAGGCTGTAGTCCATGTGGTCGTAAAAGAGTCGGACACAACTGAGAGACTGAGCATGCCCGCAATCATGTCTTAGGTGCCTAGCTAATTTTCAAGGGCCCTGCCACTTCTATATCATGTTTCCTTCTCTGTAATTAGTCTGTAAGAGGCATTCAAATTCTAATTAAGGGTGTTGTCACTAAGTTTTCTAGTGAGAATAGAATTTTAAAACAGCTATGATATATATCTATTGAGGTGGGCTTACCTGTGCCTTCATTGCAATTGATATCCTCTTGAAAAATAGTCAAAATGCAACATTTAATAGTAAGACACCGATGAGCTACTAGGAAGCGCAGAACTGAGATGAGACTTTTGGGAAGTGAAAATATTTTCTGTAATTGGACCATATTCATATTGTAAAAGAAATACCTCTAATATGTGTGTGTGTGTGTGTTTGTGTGTGTGCTGGTGGTGGTGGTTTAGTTGTGTCCAACTCTTGCGACTCCATGGATTGGGAACCTAGTAGGCTCCTCTGTCCATGGGATTCTCCAGGCAAGAATACTGGAATGGGTCACCATTTCCTTTTCCAGGGGATCTTCCCCTCTCAGGAATCGAACCCAGGTCTCCTGCATTGCAGGCAGATTCTTTACTGTCTAAGCCATGAGGGAAGCCCTGTGTGTGTGTACATATATATACATATCCAAATACATTTGTTTCTTTCTTTTTCTAAGAGTCAGCCAGGGTTATTATTCAGTTCAGTTCAGTCGCTCAGTCGTGACCGACTCTTTGCGACCCCATGGATCGCAGCACGCCAGGCCTCCCTGTCCATCAACAACTCCTGGAGTTCACTCAAACTCATGTCCATCGAGTCGGTGATGCCATCCAGCCATCTCATTCTCGGTCGTCCCCTTCTCCTTCCGCCCCCAACCTTTCCCAGCATCAGAGTCTTTTCCAGTGAGTCAACTCTTTGCACAATGTGGCCAAAGTATTGGAGTTTCAGCTTTAGCATCAGACCTTCCAATGAGATACCTTAAATTAAAAGGGGGGTGTAAACAAACGTTTAACCCAGTTTTTTTTTTCTTTAAGTTCAGCAGAAATGGATAGTCTTTTCTCAGGATGCTGTAAATGAACAAGGACTGGTGTGCCTGCAGCACAGAAAGCCAAACTCTGAAAGCAGGTGTTTACAGCAAAGTTAGGATTTATTGCAGGGCATCAGGCAAGGGAGCGGGAGACAGCCTCACATCTACCGCCACTTAGTCTTTGAGCTGGGGCTGTTTGTAAAGGGGAAGAACCAAGAAGCTGGGGTTAATCATCTTCTTGTGATATCTCCTGCCATTGCTTCATTGTAGTTGTAGGGGTTCAGAATGTTCCCCACCCCCTTGTCTTCTCTGGCCAGGCATTCCATGGCTTCGGGGGTCTGTTAGCTTATCTTGCTCTGGAGAAGCCACCTGAGTCCATATGTTAATGATTATATCTACAATAGCAATTATAGTCTGTTAAAAGCATTAACAGCAGCAATTTTAGTCTTCTGACTCTGGTCGATGAGTGTTCAGTTAGCCCAGGATTAAAGTCGGAGGGGACAAGGAAGGGAATAAAGTTTTGGATAGAGAGATTAATCATCAACTCGGCAAGGGAACTAAGATTGAGGGGGACTTGGTTTTTCTTTTTGCTGTTTTTTTTTTTTTCATGATCCAGTTGGATTTATTCCAGGATTATGAAGGTGGTTTATCACTTGCACATCAACCAGTGTGGTACACAACATCAACAAAAGAAAGGATAAAAATCACATGATCAGCTCTCTTTCTTTGAACGCCAAAAACATTTTGTATGGGGGTGTAGCCAGTTAACCATGTTGTGACAGTTCCAGGTGAATGGTGAAGGGACTCAGCCATACATATACATATATCCATTCTCCCCCAAACTTGGGGGGGTTGTCTCAATTTTCATGCAACAAAATGAACATCACCCTTTCCCTTGCCTGGTGCACACTTCACATTTGGAGAGCACTTCACAGTTTATAAAATATATTCTCATTGAATGCAGTAGTTGTGGCACAACCTACGGGCACGCTGGGTGACCCTTTTTGGGAGAATGTGGAGCCATCAGCAGGGGATGGCTGTGGAAGATGAACCTGGACGTGAAAACCCAGTGGTCCCCAGCCCGCACTGCCCTCCTCTCTGAGGGGAGCCCCATCTTCCTTCTGTGCCCTGGGCAGTGCTTCTTCACAGGGGTCCCCTTGAGCACGGAAGAGTGCGGAGTCCAGTCTTGGCGTTACAGAAATCGGCATGAGCTGTAGGGAGCTCCTGGGAGTCGGGGATCTATGCTCGGGTCAGCAGACCACGGCTGGAGGACCGCCTTCCTTCGCTGTGCGTCTCCCTGGACTAAGCCTCCTCTTCTTCCTGTTCGAGGGTCTGCTCTGTCCTCAGGAAGAGGATGCGTGCTTCCCCTCCAGCACTGAAGTGGGGTCACAGCCCAGGCTCAGCAGTGCAGAGCCACTTGCTGGCTGCACCCTGTCCTCCTGGAAGCCCATCCTCTTGCTTGTTCACTGCTCTGTCCTTCAGCATCCCTGCCTGCAGCTCTACCTTCCCCAAACTGCAGACAGTCTCCTCCTGCCCCTCCCTCTCTCCTCTGAACGTGAGTGCCTCCTGGTCCTTTCCCTTATCTATGCTGCAGAGGATCGCTGTCTTCAAATCTAATCAAGTAAAGGAAAAAAAAAAAAAAAAAACCACTCCATGTGGGCTTCCTGGCCTCTCATTGGCTGTACCTTCTGGAAGACTTTGCAGTTTCCTTGCTTTTCAGCACCTTTTCATAAATCATGTCTCTCTCTTTTTTTTTTTTCTTTCCAAGCATTCATTAATTTCAGATTAGTTTCCCCGGGTTTCTGCCCAGCTGAGTTTCTTGCCTTTTCATGGCAGCCAGCTCCAGAAGCAAGCAGCCTTCGTTCTACCCTTCCTGGGGCCTTCAGGCTCTGCTGCCCTTTGCACCTGGTCCATCTCCACCATCCACAGCGTCTCTATGTCTGTGTCCCCATCCCCCCCTCCCATGAACCCCTGAGGGCAAGTGATGCCTCCTACCTACTTTGTCTGCTCCGGGCTCCCCTTCCTACAGCTTTCAGGAGCCTCAGAAGGGCACAGGTGAGACAACTGGGTGCAGTGAACCCCCTTCCTGAAAACATAAGCCACGTGACACATGCGATTTGCTCAGGGTTAATGGGGCTGGCGTCTCAGTGTGCAACCAGGGTGGCCTCCCTCCTCTCCCAGCCAGGAAGCGGCTGAAACAGTGATGAATCTGGAGGGGATTACTAGCAGCACAGACTTGATATTTGGGCTTGTCACCCTGTCTTAAGTAGCCACCTGGAAGATTGAGTACCTTGAAAAACAGTTATTCTTGTGTTTGGGTGAGAAATCCTTTTCTGGTGAAATAAAACATGCAGAATGATGCCTTATTGGGGAGGTGATTTCAGCCCAAGGGAAAGGGGGGTGATTTGTGAGCACTGGGGTGCCCGCCTGATGTGGAGACGGTCTTAACCATACAAGGCACATCGTCCCAGGGAGTTGGGGGAGGGTGCCTGGGGGACCCCCCCCAGTCCACTCCCAGCCCTCAACCCTGAGAGTCCACAAAAACCAGCTTCTCATTAGCAACGCACAGGCCAGTGACATTAGAGCAGTATCTCAGTGCACGGATATCTTGTTTGATTGACAGCTATTTTCATCCAGGGCAGGGGAATCACCCTGTACAACCACGGCGAGAATTAGACTGAGAACATCCAGAGGTGAAGGGCAGCATTATAATATTAGCTATTATCTCCTAAGAAAGAGCATTCTGCACTTTTTGGGTCATCAGAGAGGGCTGCGGCCAAGCCCAAATGCTCTGAATATGCCACATTGTATGTCATGGCAATGGCAATATTACATGTTATAGGATGGGATCAGAACAGAATAATACTGGAGTAATAGTCAAGGCAATGGTTTTTCCCGTGGTCATGTATGGATGTGAGAGTTGGACTGTGAAGAAAGCTGATCGCCGAAGAATCGATGATTTTGAACTGTGGTGTTGGAGAAGACTCTTGAGAGTCCCTTATACTGCAAGGAGATCCAACCAGTCCATTCTAAAGGAGTTCAATCCTGGATGTTCATTGGAGGGACTGATGCTGAAGCTGAAACTACAATACTTTGGCCACCTCATGCGGCGAGTTGACTCACTGGAAAAGACTCTGATGCTGGGAAAGGTTGGGGGCGGGAGGAGAAGGGGACGACAGAGAATGAGATGGCTGGATGGCATCACCGACTCTGTGGACATGAGTTTGAGTGTACTCCGGGAGTTGTTGATGGACAGGGAGGCCTGGCGTGCTGTGATTCA
The DNA here is from genome assembly GCF_049115385.1 of Moschus berezovskii. NCBI lineage: Eukaryota > Metazoa > Chordata > Mammalia > Artiodactyla > Moschidae > Moschus > Moschus berezovskii. The sequence continues at coordinate 18,871,580 of NC_142477.1, read as the reverse complement.
TGGGGTCACGGAGAGTCGGACACGACTGAGTGACTGAACTGAACTGAACTGAATAGTCATCTGATAGCTACCAAATGCTGTTGCTATTAAGCTCGCCTTCCCTATCTCTATCTATCCAACATTTAGCTATCAGTTCAGTTCAGTCACTCAGTCGTGTCCCACTCTTTGCGACCCCATGGACTGCAGCACCCCAGGCCTCCCTGTCCATCACCAACTCCCGGAGTTTACCCAGATTCATCTCCACTGAGTCAGTGATGCCATCCAACCATCTCATCTTCTGTCGTCCCCTTCTCCTCCTGCCTTCAGTCATTCTGAACCTTTAGCCTAATAACCTGTAAAAACTTCTGTACAAATAAAGTTTAGCAATCATAGTTTATAAGTGCTCTCTCTATTGAGAGAAAGAGGGGAGGGTAAAGTCCCTTGCTGTGTGTGCTTAGTTGGGTCTAACTCTTTGCAGCCCCATGGACTGTAGCCTACCAGGCTCCGCTGTCCGTGGGATTCTCCAGGCAAGAATACTGGAGTGGGTTGCCATTTCCTACTGGAAGGGATTCTGATTTTGTTACATCATTGACAGTTACACAGAGGGAGAAAATGAGATCAGGAGTAGAACTTGAATGCTTTCCTCCCAAAAATCTAAATGAGATGGCAAGAGACAAAATGCATTTGGGACCGAACCGCTGCATCAAGTTTATAAAGAAGAAATCTGATTTCCAGTATATACAGTTCCTTAGCAACTGAGGTTGAGGTGCAAGTCCAAAGGGAAAACCGTGGAAATAAGAGTGGTATGTTTTTAAACCACAACACTGTTTGGTAAACTAAACTCTGTTCTCTTTTGCCCGTGATATGACATGTACTTGTTTGCATTTATTTCCCTTTTGAGGTTATTAAATCATTAAGTACATAACCTCAGCAACATTCTATTCGTTTTCTGTCATTTGAGGTTTCCCTTAGCCTGATGTAAAATATTTACAGGTTGTTTGAAATAAGCTAAATTTTCTTTTTAATGGGATGGAGCTAATTTTTAAAAAGGAAAGAAACAACCCAGAACAGAAACCTTAGAAAGCAGAGCATGGATTTGCCATAAAGCTGATGGTGGGACTTCGAAAGCAAAGCGTGCAACCCAGACTGGATGAGACCGGTACAATTAACCCTTTAGTGACTGCCCGCTCCTCTAGTCTGGATGTCAGTGTGGTTTCCCAAAATATAAAGATAACTGTTTTATACAGGTGCTGTTGTCCCTTTTAAGGGTGGACAGCTCCTAAGCTTGGAAGCATTTTTCCTTCTTTTATCTCCTCTGAGATGTGTTTGCATTTTGTAGTTTTTCTGTTTGTTTTCAGTGGGGAGGGGGGTGAGATACCAGGAAGGGTAGAGGGAGATGAAACACTCTTTTCCTTTCAATAGATCATGAAAAATAATTTATCCCTTACCTTTCCTCATAATGAGATGTCATCTGCTTCCTAACAATCACTCTTGCTTTATCACGGAAAGGTGCAGTCGTGACATTTGAAGTTTCTCATCATCAAAGAACAGAGTGTCCCATTAAAAAAAACAAACAAACCAAACTGAGCACCCTTACTGAATTTTTCCATTGTAGTTTTTTGTGGGATCTCCTAACTAGCTGTGGTTATTTAGAAACAGTACTTTGCTCTCCATCCTCAGCTTGTCAGAGAGGCAGGGTCCCTGTCTACAGACACAGGACAAACAGCACCTATCTCCCTGCCAACCCCTGTGCTTGGTCAGCCTGAGCAGTAAGATGGTCCTTGGCTGATGTCACCCTGGCGGTTGTTGGGGACCCAGAGGACAGCTAAAGTGACAGCATCAGCCCCGGGTAGGGCTGCTCCCCGGGAGCACAGATGAAGCTCTGGATAGACACCATCCTTCTTGATGATGACCCTTTTGTTCGCTAGCAGAACTGGGAGCTGGCTGCTTCTCTTGCTGAACCCTCAGATCCTGTAGGAAGACAGGATACCTTCCTTCCTTCTGCCGTCAGGGCCTCCTTATACACAGCTGCTATCTGGAGCACCGCGGTGCAGCTTCTGCAGCAAAGATGCATTTCAAGACCAGGGACAACTCATTTTCCCCTCAGTCATCTCTGTCTTCTTTACTGGCCATGTCATCACTCATTTTGGGGTGCCCACTTTGACCTTTCTCCCCACACCCCCCTGCACGTATCAGTGGAAATAATAAAGGTTTAGCTCTTGTCAACTAACACTGTGCCTTTCATGATTTATCGGCCGCGTCCTCTCCTGAGAGCAACACGCTGATTTTGAGAAGCCCTTCATCTTACAGGACAATCTGCAAGTTTGAAAAGCTCCAAACTTGAAGTTTATTCTTAGACCATTTCATAGTGTGTCAGGTATGCATGTTTTCTCTCAGACGAGTTGTGCTGGATGAAGTAGACTGTGTCTCTCATAGAAACAGCCCAAGAAACAATAATCAGTTGCTTAGCCATGACTTTTCATTTCCTCTTGAACTCCCATTCCATTGCCCACATAGGAAATAACTGCCAAAGAAATCCCCTGGAAGGCTGAATGACTAAAAAGCACTTGGAAGTGGTTATTAAATAAATCTTACCCACTTCATATCAGAGTCCAAACTCCACTGACGGTTACACTGAATCCATGTAAATGAGAGGAATGCCTTCCTAAACCGTTGACTCATGGAAATAGTGTACTTGGACACCTTGGTAACAGTCTGTAAACTTTAAGAATCATATCCATTTCCTGGCAGTTTGACATGGTGCTAAGAGCATGATTTACCAAAAAATAGGGCTTCCCTTGGCTCAGGCAGTTAAGAACCAGCGTGCCAGTGTAGGAGATGCAGGTTTTATCCCTGGATCGGGAAGATCCCCTGGAAGAGGGCATTGCAACCCACTCCAGTATTCTTGCCTGGAGAATCCCATGGACAGAGGAGCCTGGCGGGCTACATTCCATGGAGTCATGAAAGAGTCAGACATGACTTAGTGACTAAGCAACAACTCACAAGGTTAGTTGTTTTCCTGGGCTCTCTTAGATGGTGAAAAGCCCACAAGGAGATTTTTCTGTGTCCAGTTTGCAGCACCAGGATTAATCTGTTACCTTTGGCACATCTCTGATCAGACTCACCTTAGGTACCCTTGCATCTTTGGCCATTGACCAGTGTCATAGGACATTAAAGGGACCCCCAAAGAGCCCAATGTGGGGAAAGTCCAGTTAGGCTCTGTCTGGTTCCCTTGGTGGACTGGAATCCCAGGGGAACTTGGGCAACCCTGTGTTGCTTCTTCTAGGGCCAGAACAAAGAAAAGATTCCTCTCAAGTCATTGTCAACCCAGCTTTTTGTGTCGGGGGGTTCAGAAGACCCTGTAAGTTTGTGGCATGTGTGCATGGGTGCGTGGGGGTGCCAAGTTGCTTTAGTCGTGTCCGACTCTTTGTGGCCCCATGGACTATAGCCCACCAGGCTCCTCTGTCCGTGGGATTCTCCAGGCAAGAATACTGAAGTAGGTTGCCATGCCTTTATTCAGGGGATCTCTCCTTCCCTGGGAAGGGATCGAACCTGAATCTTCTGCAGCTCCTGCTTTGCAGGTTGGTTTTTTTTTTCTTTTTACCACTGAGCCACCAGGGAAGCCCCTAAGTGTATGTGATAAAAGCAGCAGGTACTCAAGTCTTATGAGGAACTCCTGCACTCTGGCACCTAAACACACACACACACACACACACACACACACAGTCTTTTGTTTGATCACTTGATGTTGCCTTCTTGTCCTTGTCCTTTCTTAATGAAACCAGGAAATGCAAAATGAATCAAAGCCATCCTGTTTTCTTCTACCAGCAGCAAAGCCTTTAAAGCAGGGGTCCCCAACCTCTGGGATCTAATGACTGATGATCTGAGGTGGAGTTGCTGTAATAATAATAGAAATAAAGTGGACAGTACATGTCATGTGCTTGAATTATCCCCAAATCTTCTCCTCCCGCCACACCCCCCCCCACCATCCATGGAAAATTGTCTTCCACGAAACCAGTCCCAAGTGCCAAAAAGGTTGGGGACCACTGCTTTAAACCTCAGGGTAGTGGCTTCAGGTGCAGGAGAAAGGGGAGATAGACAGCTCTGGGCTCATTTATCCACCCAAACTAGATTCTCACGAGATTCACTCATTACATAAACAGGTAAAACGATACTACATTTTTGTTCTTTGCCAAAGTAAACCAAATGGAAGATTTATTGGAAGGCACGTTTCTGTCAGCACCATTCATCTGAATGGTAAATGATCAGATATCTTATTAAAGTCCTCCCTGAAAGTTCAGTTGTAAAGAAAGGTTTGTGTTCCCCTCGCCCGCTGAGTTAAACAGGAATAGAAGAGCAGGAAGAGGTTGATAATATGATAGGTTGCTAAATCATTTCTCCCCCGAGGGAAGCATTTTTAAGTAGAAAATTGATACCAAGCCAGCGGCTCCAATCCTCCCTGGAAGACAGTCCTAGAAGCACCAGAATTCTCGGACCCAGACAAAGAGCTTGTTATACACAAAGGGAGGACTGGGGGCTGGGCGCCAAGAAAGACAGAAATAACTCTCACGTTCAAAGCAAACACAAAAAATCCTTAAAGTTTGGAGACTGTGCTGATGAACAAGTCCTAATCTGCCTGCTCTTCAAGCTGGGCCATGGCGAAGCAGAACGTTACATGGTGGACTGGGCACATCTGAGTCCAGATGGCCTGGCAAATATAAAGTCATCTCTGACTTCCTCTGTGTCCCCAGATCTCTGAGTTACAGCTACAACCCCTTGGGTGTGGTGCGTTCCTCCTAAGCTGCTTTAGTCATGTCCAACTCCGTGACCCTATGGACCGTAGCCAGTCAGGCTCCTCTGTCCACGGGATTCTCCAGGCCAGGATACTGGAGTGGCTTGCCATGCCCTCCTCCAGGGGATCTTCCCGAACCAGGGATTGAACCCACGTTTCCTAGGGCTCCTGCATTGCAGGTGGGTTCTTTAACACTGAGCCACCAAGGAAGCCACCCTTTAATAGAATCTAAATAGCCACAGCGAAAACTCACCAAAGTGAGGACAAGCCTGGAAAGTTAGAAGCTACAAGGGAAGCCCTTGGAAGCTACAGTCAAAATCAAAATAGCATTCATGTCTTTTTTTTTCTTAAGTTTTTTTCTTTTTTTTTTTTTGTATGGGCCATTTTTAAAGTCTTTATTGATTTTGTTACAATGTTGCTTCTGTTTTATGTTCTGTTTTTTTTGGCCCCAAGACATGTGGGATTCTAGCTTCCCAACCAGAGATCAAGCACACACATCCCTACACTGGAAAGTGAAGCCTTAACCACTAGACCACCAGGGAAGTCCCAGCATTCAGGTCTTCCTTTAGGTTGAGGATCTCTTCTAAATTCAATTTGACAACTGCTTTTGAGCTGATAGTCAGGGAGGTTGGCATAAACATTGAAATAGTACATGTAGCTAGAAACAGGAGAAGGCAATGGCACCCCACTCCAGTACTCTTGCCTGGAAAATCCCATGGACAGAGGAGCCTGGTAGGCTGCAGTCTATGGGGTCGCTAAGAGTTGGACACAACTGAGCAACTTCACTTTCACTTTTCACTTTCATGCATTGGAGAAAGAAATGGCAACCCACTCCAGTGTTCTTGCCTGGAGAATCCCAGGGACAGGGGAGCCTGGTGTGCTGCTGTCTATGGGGTCACACAGAGTCGGACACGACTGAAGTGACTTAGCAGCAGCAGCAGCAGGTGGAAACAATGTTGGGCCCATAGTAAGTTCAGGGAACCTTGGCAAGTGAAACACAATTGGGCATTTAGGAAGTAAGCGAGCCTGTTGTGAGGAGAATGGACTACGGAGAGAAACAAGACAGTAGAATTGTCCCAAGACTGCCAACCGTGGGGATATTAAGAAATTCCAAAAGGCTTTAGGTTATACCTGAATTCAGGGGAAGAAAGGCGTGAGGCAGAGGAAGACAGACCCAACGGCCTGGCTACAGAAGTCGTTCTGCTCTGTAGCCAAGGGGCTTGTTTGCTCTGTGGTGAGTGTGAGCTTGACTGCAGCTCAGAATGTCAGGGATGATGCAAGAACACCCTGTTCTTTCCCCTTCACCCCCCACTCTGTGGATTCACAGAGGGAGAGAAAAGCATTGTGCCCATTACAAAAAGGTCAATTCAGTTCAGTTCAGTCGCTCAGTCGTGTCCAACTCTTTGCAACCCGATGGACTGCAGCATACCAGGCCTCCCTGTCCATCACCAACTCCCGGAGTTTACTCAAAATCATGTCCATTGAGTCAGTGATGCCATTAAACCATCTCATCCTGTCATCCCCTTCTCCTCCCACCTTCAATCTTTCCCAGTATCAGGGTCTTTTCAAATGAGTCAGCTCTTCGCATCAGGTGGCCAAAGTCTTGGAGTTTCAGCTTCAACATCAGTCCTTCCAATGAATATTCAGGACTGATTTCCTTTAGGATGGCTGGTTGGATCTCCTTGCAGTCCAAGGGACTCTCAAGAGTCTCCTTCAACACCACAATTCAAAAACATCAATTCTTCGGTGCCCAGCTTTCTTTATAGTCCAACTCTCACATCCATACATGACCACTGGAAAAACCAGTAGGCATTCAGGTGTCGAAAATAGATCCCAGGTATATTTACTTACCTGTATGTGTACAATGCATGCTCACTGTGTGTGAGCAGTGCTGCCTGGCAGGCAGTTTGGAAAGTTGGGATTTCATTAACCCTGGAAGGTTCTTCTTAATGCTTCTCTTGCATCATCTTCTTTTAGCGAGACCCATATTCTCTGCCACCCAGAGCTTACGTTGGACAAACCAGGACCATCCAGGAGAGAGAAGAACCCGCCTTCCACCTGAGTTTCCCCCCTCCCATCCGCTGCCTCTTCAGGCTCAGGCAGACCTGGTCCTGGAAACCCGCTCTTGCTTGAGGGTTGTCTGGTTGACCTCTTCTCCTCCTTGGAGGTGGGCTCTTTTATTTTCCTTTTGGCCAACCCCTATACTCATCAGCAGAGGCTCCCATCTGTTGGGGTCTAAATCAACTCTGAATGTTCATTGGAAGGATAGATGCTGAAACTGAAACTCCAATACTTTGGCCACCTGCTGCGAAGAGCCAACTCATTGGAAAAGACCCTGATGCTGGGAAAGATTGAAGGTGGGAGGAGAAGGGGATGACAGAGGATGAGATGGTTGGATGGCATCATGGACTCAATGGTCATGAGTTTCTATAAATTCCAGGAGTTGGTGATGGACAGGGAGGCCTGGCGTGCTGCAGTCCATGGGGTCACAAAGAGTTGGACATGACTTAGGGACTGAGTAACAGTGTTGTAGAGAAATGAGAATCAAAGGACATGGTTAGGGAGCTGAATGGCCCAGGAGATGGGCTTCCACCACCTCAGGGCAGGCAGTTACCATCCTCAAGGTGTTCTAATCACCCAGCACTCTGACCGCTGCTCAGTGCCCCCCTTACCATGAAGCTCCCGAAGACTCTGCTGTCCTGCGGCAGAACCACGTGAGAACAGAGGAGATGGTGGGGAGGACAGATTTTTCTCTCTCGGCATCTTCACGTGTTCTGCATTGCATGTCCAGAACATTCTGCTCTAGGCGCTGTTACTGAAAGAAGAGGGATGGAAAACCGTCACCCACCGGTGACGTGACTGCTCAGCCACGGCTCATGAGCAATTAGTGAACAGAGGGGGCTTGGGAGACTGAAGAAAATTCCTATTCCCTGCACCTGCCAGCAAATTCGAGTTCTGCCCAGGAAACTTGGCTAGTGTTTTCTCAGGATGCTGCAAACTAAAGGCTCAGTAGGCCACCTGGATGGTCAGCTCCCTTTCCTCTCTCTGCATCTATGCAGAGTGAGACGGGCTTCCGTGGTGGCTTAAATACCCGGGTTCGATCCCTGGGTCGGGAAGAACCCCTGGAGAAGGGAATGGCTGCCCACTCCAGTGTTCTTGCCTGGAGAATCCTATGGACAGAGGAGCCTGGAGGACTGCAGTCCATGGGGTCACAAAGAGATGGATGTGACTGAGCAACTAACACACACACACACACACATGCAGAGTGAGACAGAGCTCATTCCCTAGAAAGAACTAGGCGAGGCTCACCTACCTGCATGTCCTCTTGGCCCAACCATGCTGGCCAAGCCTGAACAACTAGCCAGTCCCAGGGCTCGGAAGGAGGCCGCTGGACTGGTGTGGACCCTGCAGGCCAGGCTCCTAGGGGGTGGTGCTTGGTCAGAGCTGGTCTGTGTCCTTGGCCTTCAGATCTGCTGGTGAGCTGAGCTTTCCATGTGCTTCACTGACGCTTAAAACACACCAGCAGTCTCCAGACTGACAGGTGGGAATTGATTGGCAAGGCTGTCAGCTGGGTAGGAAACCCCACTCCCAGCCTCAAAGGGGTCTCAGGTGAGATCAGTATTACAAAGAACCCCGGCTCCCAACTCTTTTTTACCCAATCTACTTTAAAAAGAGCAGACACTGTAAATTTCCTCACAATACATAGCCTTCTATGCATCTGTTATGTAGGAATTCATCTGATTTTATCTAGTTATCTAGATAAAACCATTGATCTAGTTAGCCTTTTACTACCTCCTGGGGGTAGAAATTGCTCAACGTTTATTATTCTTTTGTAAAGCACTAGTCCATTTAATTTTTCTAAAAATAAAAGCAAAAAATAAAACAAAACCTAACTCCTTAGAACTTCAGAATTGATACCCAATTCTAGAACTCAAGGATTTGGGGAAGACACAGTGCCCACGTATTGTTGAACCTTGACGACATCACTCAAACTGAAATAAGCCAGTCTCAAAAAGCCAAATACTGTATGATTCCACTCTTGAGGTACTTAGAGGGGCAAAATCAGAGACAGAAGGAGAATGCTGGTGGCCGGGGCAGGGTGGGGCGGGGGGAGGGAAGTTAGTGCTTGATGAGTACAGAGTTTCAGTTCTGCAAGGCGAAGAACATTCTGAAAATGGATGGCGGTAATGCTAGTACAATAATGTGAACACACTTCATGCCACTGAACTTCCCACTTTATAAAAGTGGTTAAAATAGTAAAGCTTATGTTTATTTTTACCACAATTAAAAATAAATTTTAAAAAAGAAAAAAATATTTTATGCTTTAATTATTTTCCCTTGGACCTCTTTCAGGCATTTGAAAGCACTTGAAATATTTGTCCAGATTGAAGAGGCCCTGTTTTTTTCTTTAAAAACCTTGTGTGAAAAAAAAATTAAACATATAAAAAAATAAAAACCTTGTGTGTTAGCTCTTCGTCCCTCTAAACATTTTGTTTGCTCATTTCTCCCTAATGGTGCTTCCCAGGTGGCGCTAGTCGTAAAGAACCTGCTTTCCAATGCAGGAGACCTAAGAGGCGCAGGTTAGATCCCTCCAGGGAAGATCCCCTGGAGTTGGGCTTATCAACCTTCTCCAGTATTCTTGCCTGGAGAATGCTATGGACAGAGGAACCTGGTGGGCTACAGTCCATGGGGTCGCAAAGAGTCAGACATGACTGAAGCAACTTAGCGCACAACACTTCTCCCTAAAGAATGTAAAGTAGTGGTTTGATAATTAGTCCCCTTATGCATGTCAGTCATATACATTCCCCCCCAAAACTTTTAGGACAATTCCAGACATGTGCTGTAGGGCGAAGGAAAAAATCATAATTGTTAGCCAGTCAAAAGTGAAAAAGTGTCAGTCACTCAGTCATGTCCGACTCTCTGCGACCCCTTGGACTGTCCATGGCAGTCTCCTCTGTCCTTGGAATTCTCCAAGCAAGAATACTGGAGTGGGTTGCCATGCCCTTCTCCAGGGATTGAACCTGCATCTCTTGTGCTGTAGGGTGAAGGAAAAAATCACAATTAAGTGCCTGTCAAAAGGCACACTGATTTGGAGGAGTTGTGGGTTTTCTTACTGAGGCTTCACTCAATGGGAACTTCCCTGTTTTCCGTTCATCTTCCGTTTCATAGATGCCCTTGGCATTACCTTCTGGGATGCATCTTGGCTGTCTCGGTATCCAAACCTTCTCCTTTGGGACAGACTCTGAGGCTGCCCGAGGAATCATTAGTGAGTCAGAGAGAGCTCTGACAAGTCACTGGTATTTAAAAGCAAATCTGAAAATTCAGTACTTACTAATTCAGCTCATTTGTCATGTCCAGAAGCCGTCTTATACAGCAAATTCAAAAGCATTTGCCTTTGCTTAAAGCTAGCAACTAAATCATTAGAGTAATTGTCACACTGTGGTTAATAATACTGTATAGTATGTTGGAGAGTTGCTATGTCGCATCTGACTCTTTGTCACCCCATGGACTGTAGTCCACCAGGCTCCTCTGTCCATGGGATTCTCCAGACAAGAATACTGGAGTGGATTGCCATTTCCTCCTCCAGGGGATCTTCCCCACCCAGGGATTAAACCTGTGTCTCCTGCATCTCCTGCCTTGGCAGGTGGATTCTTTACTACTTAGCCACCTGGAAAGCCCTGTTACCAAGGCAGTAGATCTTAAAAGTTCTTATCACAAGATAAAAGGTTATAACGATGTGTGGTGATGGATATCAACTAAACTTACTGTGGTGATCATCTAGCAATATATAAGTATAAATCATTATAGTTTACACTTGGGCTTCCCTGGTGGCTCAGTGGTAAAAGAATCTGTCTGCAATGCAGAAGACATGGGTTATATCCCCTGGGTCAGGAAGATCTCCTGGAGAAGGAAATGGCAACCTGCTGCAGTATTCTTGCCTGGAAAATTCCATGGATGGCGAAGCCTGGTGGGCTACAGTCATCCATGGGGTTGCAAAAGGATCAAATACAACTTAGCAACTAAATAACAAAAAAAACATAGTTTATACCTGAAACGAATATGATGTTGTATGTCAATTATATCTCAATTTTAAAAAGTGGGAGCAAGCGTTTGCATTATTTTGATAGTGGTAATGGCTTCACTGGTATATGTGTATGTCAGAATATCAAAGTGAACACATTAATGCACCTATTAAATATACCACAATAAAAGGATGTTTTAAAAAAAAATTTAAAAAGAAGATATGTAATGAAAAAAGAGTAACTGTCACAAATCAATAAAAGACAGAGATCAATTAAGCTCATAAATAGGTTATTCATTTCAAATTTATGTGAATGCAAGTTTTAAAAAATCAAAATTTGGTTGTGCTCTGAATCCAGAAAAGAAGGATCCATGTTTGTGATTTTTTCATGTTTCACAGCCCCCTCCTTCCTAGAAAATTGTAGCAGAAATAGCTTTCTTAGTGTGGTTCTTAACGTGTTTGTCCTCGCATAAAATAGAAAATGGTGGACACATATACTTTGCTGGAGTAGTGTTCCTTCTTTAAAATCTCTGAACCATAACTTGGATGAAACAGAAAAAGGAAAGCCAAGCTATTATTAAAAAGTGTTGGGGGAATTCCTGGCTTTGGTCAGATGCTCCACCTTTTGAGAATTGAAAAGAGTATTGGGATCTCTTCATGAACAGACAGTTTATAGGAGATGTGAGGTGTGGTCAGGATGAAAACCAAATGGTATCATCTATTGCTTGTGTGGCAAGAACCCCCTCCCCTTTTAAGATATTAAGAATGTCACATATATTCTCTTGTTTATTCTCAGAAGGTTTCTGGGACAGTCACAGAGGGGCATGGCTATGTGTCTTGGGTGAGGCTAGCCTGGACATTTATTATGTGAGATTACAAAAAAGTCAGACATTGGTCATTTTCACTGGTTCGATGTGTGATTGGTTACATGGTACTTGACATAGGTACATGACATGCTTGACATGACCTTGACATAGTCAAGGTGAAATTCCCACCTCTGATGGGTAATATTCTGTCTTACATTACTTCACAGGTCAAGATAAATGCTGGGTCCCACAGACATCTGGGGCTTCTTTGGTGGCTCAGATGGTAGAGAATCTGCCTGCAAAGTGGGAGACCTGGGTTTGATCCCTGGGTTGGGAAGATCCCCTGGATAAGGGAATGGCCACCCACTCCAATATTCTGGCCTGGAGAATTCCATGAACTGTATAGTCCGTGGGGTCGCAAAGAGTCGGACATAACTGAGTGACTTTCACTTCATGGACATCCATGACTTGTGTAAAGTGTCTTATTTATGGTGCAAAGTTAGAATATTGAGAATGATCAGCTAAAAGCTGGCTGCCCTTAGGACTTTCATTCTGTTATCCAATGGTAGTTTCTTCTAGGAAAAGGAGAATTTAGGGCTTGGCTTTTTCTAGTCTTGATTTCAGCCTGACGGTAATAGGAGTTTGGAGACTGATCAAAATCTAACCAGCCTTGAAAGCAGAACCAAACAAAAGCCCGTTTTTAAAACTAAAGATTAAAAAAAATAAAAGGACTCTGTCTGGTTTTTGTTCTTAACTGATAAAACTCTAAGAATTGAGGCTACGTGCTTAAACTTGACAGAATATGCTGGTACAATATTCTTTAAAAAGGACCAAGTCAGAGAGTAAGACAAAACCATGTGTGTGGGGGGGGTGGGGGTGGGGGGCTGTGTTTTACTTCCTGTGTTCAGTTCAGTCACTCAGTCATGTCCAACTCTTTGCGACCCCATGAATCACAGCACGCCAGGCCTCCCTGTCCATCACCAACTCCCGGAGTTCACTCAAACTCATGTCCACAGAGTTGGTGATGCCATCCAGCCATCTCATTCTCTGTCGTCCCCTTCTCCTCCCGCCCCCAATCCCTCCCAGCATCAGAGTCTTTTCCAGTGAGTCAACTCGCCGCATGAGGTGGCCACAGTATTGGAGTTTCAGCTTTAGCGTCAGTCCCTCCAATGGACACCCAGGACTGGTCTCCTCTAGGATGGACGGGTTGCATTGTTTTTACAGTAGTGAAGACAATAGTGAAGCATTCTGGCTTCATCACTCCCCACACTTAGGTTTAAACTTAACGGTATAGGTCAGGAAGTAAAAATGTTGGATGCCGTGGTCACTATGGAGCTTCCCAGGTGGCCTCAGTGATAAAGAGCCCGCTGGCCAATGCAGGAGACAGAAGAGACACAGGTTTGATCCCTGGGTTGGGAAGATCCCCTGGAGGAGGGCATGGCAACCCACTTCACTATTCTTGCCTGGAGAATCCCATGGACAGAGGAGCTAGTCAGTTACAGTCCAAAAGGTTGCAGAGAGTCAGACACGACGGAGCAACTTAACATGCACATGATCACTATGGTAACTCACTCTTACATCTCTTGCTGTATTTTCTAGACCTTTCCCCTTAAAGTAGCATGAGACTAGGTTTGGTTTGCTAAACTGAAGTAAAGACCCATTGGGATGGTCAGATCAAAATCACTTTAAGGGACTTTGCTGAGATGTTCACGAATAGCTTTCTGGTTGCCTTATCGGTCAAAGAGATTCTCGTGATATTTACAGACGCCGGAGTCCCCAGTGCTCAGGCCCTTCAAGCTCTCTGTCTTCGTGTGGATAATGACCTGTTGCATGGCCAACACAGACACACCTCAGCGGCTGGGAGGGATTGGGTTGGGTTTTTACCTGGGCACACCTGTAGTTTGCATACCTTGGAATAAAAATTTCATGCCATGGAGTTTTTTTGTTGTGCTCATTAAGTAATTTATTGAAAAAATAAACTGTTTCTAAGTTTCCCTTTATCAGAAAGTGTGCAAAGAAGTGTCTGCCAAATAGCACAATCCCAGTGGAATTAAGCAAAAGTCCTCTGGGGACCAGTTGTTTGTGTTGGAGCTTCTCCCCTCCTGTCTCCTCTCCTTCTGACACCCAGGCAGGGGAGTGGCCCCTCTGGGCTTGCAGGGAGGAGGAGCACAGCTCTGGAGTAAAACGTATTTGTGGTTTTCTAAAGGGAGAGGGGATTACCCCCAGAATGTGATCCTGTTGGGAGACAGACGGTGCCTGGTTGAGCAGAAAGGCAAACAGGAAATGGAATTTGCAGTCAGCAGGAGCATCTGCTAGAATCTCACGAGCCCCAAACCTGTAGTAACACAGCACAGGTGTTTCTGGACCTTCCCGTGGCTTGAAATGAAATGATGGGGGAGCGGGATGAGGTGGACGCCTCAGGGTACGTGTAGGACTCGGTGCTTTGCATCACCAGCATACCTCCTGTAAGAAGGACTGGTGGCCTGATGGTAGTTTTGTTTTTCAATGTCAGAGAAACATTTCAACTGCCCAGAGTGAGCCATGGGCACAGACTGTCAGGTCTTCCTTTTGCAACGGGACAGGCTCTTCCAAGACACAAACTGATCGAATGATTACCTAGAGGCACACATTTATCTCTTAGCAACATGTCTAGGTCTCAACAGAACTAAAAATATTTATGGAAGCACTTTATAATTTTACCATCTCTGTCCAAATCCAGAATTACAACTCCAAAAAAAAAAAAATCTCGAAAGGATATCACCATAAAAATTAGTTGTAATAGTATTAAAAGACACTTGCTCCTTGGAAGAAAAGCTATGACCAACCTAGACAGAATATTAAAAAGCTGAGACATTACCAACAAAGGCCAGTCTAGTCAAGGCTATGGTTTTTCCAGTAGTCATGTATGGACTATAAAGAAAGCTGAGTGCTGAAGAATTGGTGCTTTGGAACTATGGTGTTGGAGAAGACTCTTGAGAGTCCCTTGATCTACAAGGATATCAAACCAATCAGTCTTAAAGGAAATCTGTCCTGAATATTCAATGGAAGGACTGATGTTGAAGCTGAAACTCCAGTACTTTGGCCACCTGATGCGAAGAGCTGACTCGCTGAAAAAGACCCTGATGTTGGGAAAGATTGAAGGCAGGAGGAGAAGAGGAAGAGATAGTTGGTTGGCATCATTGACTCAATGGAAATGAGTTTGAGCAAGCTCTGGAAAATGGTGATGGACAGGGAAGCCTGGTGTGCTGCAGTCTATGGGGTCACAAAGTTGGACACGACTGAGCGACTGAACTGAACTGAATGGAGTATTAGGAGTCATGATTAAACCTGCTTAATTTGTAAATGTTAGTGGATAAACGACCTTTTCTTCTCTCCCACAGCTGACTTATTTGAGGACACTGCTTTGCTTTGTCTTAACGATGGTAATCATTACAAAAGGTTAAATCGCCCTGACTCTGTTCCAGGTAATGGCTCTAAGTGCTTTTTGTATATTAATCCATTCATCTGCTAAATAACCTGACCACACCGTGATTGTTGGGATCCTCTTTCTCCAAAGGAGGAAATAAAGCACACAGACCATAAGTGACTTGCCCGAGGCCACACAGTAGACCTTAACATTTTTTTTTAAGAGCCTCAAGGAATTTCAGTCATCAGTATATGCAGGTTTTTTCGCTAACACTGCTCTTTTCTCCCTGTTTTTGAGCATGCTTGCCTTGACTATGGAGAAGGAAATGGCAACCCACTCCAGTATTCTTGCCTGGAGAATCCCAAGGACAGAGGAGCCTGTTGGGCTGCCGTCTATGGGGTCACACAGAGTCGGACACGACTGACACGACTTAGCAGCAGCAGCAGCAGCCTTGACTGTAATTAGCGAACAGACAAGAATACTGGAGTGGGTTACCATTCCCTCCTCCAGGGGATCTTCCTGACCCAGGGATCACAGGCACATTTCTTACATCTCCGTCTTCTGCATTGGCAGGTGGGTTCTTTACCACTCCTGCCAACTCCAATGAACATCTATCTCCACAATGGGGTACTTGTTACTCTAAACCAGTCAATGACTGAGTATTTTAAATGGATGTTTTCCACTGTTGTGGCTCCTGGGGTTATCTCTGTCTTACAGACAGGGAAACTGGAGTTAAAGTTGGCAGATAACTTGTCCAGGGTCAGACAGCAGTGTTCTCTGTGCCCGCACAGCAACCCAGAGCTCATGTTCTTTGCCCCATCCTCAGTCCTTCTTTCTTTGTACTTCAGGATGGTATGTAAAATCACCGTAGTCCTCTCCATGCTTTAAAGATGTTGATGAATTTTGAGGAAGGGGAACCACCCTCTGAGTTGAAGCCATATCAGTGTGGAATGCCTGTGTGTCATCTTGAGTCGTGCTCGAGCCCCTCGAGGGTGCTGTTTGCTTTCCTAATTCCTTCCTGCTGCCAAGGCTGAGGCCGTTGGTTACTGAGAAGTGTTTTAACCCAGGGGAGAGAAGGAGTGCATTAGGAAGGATGGCAGAGCCCCAGACAGTCCCTTTGAACTTACATATTTCTGTTCTGTGAACACAGAAATGACCCACTAGGGGGCCGTGACTATGTACCAGGTCATTCTCTTCTTAGAGAATCTGATGCGTTGGGCAGGGCCTTAGGTCAGCCTGGCTCATCTCCCTTGGGCACAGCATAGGCCAGTCCACAAAGAGTAGCATCTTGACTATTTCCAAAGGTCTCTGGCAAATATCATCACTTGCTTTTAAGCTTGTGCAGCAGCTTTTTCAGTCCTGAATGTTTAATGTGACCCTCACCCCCTCATTGTTTTTATTTTTTAACTCCCATAGCCTTGGAAATCAACTCTAAAACCCTATACCCTGGCCCAGGGAAGAGCAAGCTCCAGGTCTTACAAGGATGGGTCCAGGTTCCATCAAAGTGGGTACCCCATTTTTTGAAAGTTCGCTTTGAACCACTTCGCTTTTATGAAAGACCTCCATTAGTACCTTTCTGCTAACTGAAAGAGATCTTAACATAATTTTCAAATTTAGGAAAAAAGTCAAAAAGCAAAAGAGCATTCAGTATTAGTTTCTCTGTGAGCCGTTGCAGAGCAGCTCACACATAGGGCAGGGAGCACCGCACCTCCAAGCCCCTTCACTGACACCTGCACTCAGCAACTCAGCATCCAGCCGCCGTAGCTTTGAACGTGTCTGAGCATCCATGCTTCATCTCGATTTATTCTGTGCATCCATTAGCAAGATGTCTTAAAGGTAATTGCATCTTCACTTTGCATCATTTTGGCTTCAGAAAGATTTCACTGGCATGCTGTGCTTTCAGATAGCAGGGGGAAACCTGTATTGCAAACAGCCCAATATGCTATACAGGTGCCAACTAAGGAATGTCACTCACCATCCAGCTCTACAAGAATTGGGCCATCAGTCACTGTAGCCGCTGACTTCCAACACACCCCAAAAGGAATTCAGGGTGGAGATCAAGAATGAGACACTGTGCTCTGGGAAAAACTGGCAGAACAGGCCTTCAGAGAGTTAGATAGTTTCTGAAGAATTTGATGAACCGAATTTCTTGCATCGTCTCATATCTCGAAAAGCACTAAAGTCGTGAATGGAGACATCTTGATCCTCGTGACTAGCAGAAACCTTCTACGGAGGTGTAGACTTGACTGCCCGTACTCCTTTGTCATGATCATATGTATACTGACCTCCCCACCCATCTCTTCAGGACAGTTCCTCAGAGATGTCTGAAAGACTATCCCCCAGGCTATAGTCCTCAGTGGGTTTCCTGGGTGGCTCAGCAGTAAAGAATCTGCCTGTGATGCAGAAACTGCAGGAGACGCGGTTCTCTCCTGGGTTGGAAAGATCCCCTAGAGGAGGACATGGCAGCCAACTCCAGTATTCTTGCTTAAAGAAATCCATGGGCAGAGGAGCCTGGCGCAGAGGAGTCCATGGGGTCGCAGAGAGTAGGACATGACTGAAGCAGCTTAGCACCCACACATAGCCCTCAGTTAAACACCGAATAAACTCAACTCATAGCTTTGATGTTGTGCGGGTTTTCTTTGTTTGTTTTTAGTTGGTGAGAGCTTTGGCCAGTCTCTCACCAGTCACTCTGAATAGCTTACTCCCTCGTCAGCAAATTAACCCCCACCCTGTTCCCACCCCAAGACCTGAGCTCTACAGATAAGGTGGGTGACAGAATATCAAGACAGATACCTCATTTTTCATGAGTGTGTGAAGTCAATTCTTGTTTCCAGCCTTTTCTGGTGGAACTTCCAAAATGTATGCTACACTATAATTTAAGAATGGGATGAATCTTCACCTGCTTTGAGACTTATGATCTATCAGGAGCCTTAAGATGAGTGGAGGGAAGTCACTGACCTCACGTGGTTCTATTTGCTGCCCAACTGTTCTCTGTCTGAGACACAGGAATAAGAACCAAGTTGGCTGAGCTTGGGGCCCACAGAAGCAACTGTGTGATTATATCAAGGAACTGAAAGCACATTAAGCACCAGAAATTGTCTCTGGCCACACACTCGTTTGGTTGTAGCTAGATATATTTTAATCGTCCAGTGGAAGGTTGCTGGAAGTGATTTCTGTAAACGAGTTAGGTTTCTCCTTTTCAGCAAGGTTAGGTGTTGATGCATTTCCCAAGATCTTAATAGTCATATTCTTCCCTACTTTTTCATTGCTTTCACAGTGGGACAAATCCCTTTTTAAAAGATTTTATTTATTTGGCCGCGCCAGGTCTTAGATGCAGCATGTGGGATCTAGTTCCCTGACCGGGGATCAAATCAGGGTCCCCTGCATTGAGGGTTGAAAGTTTTAACCACTTGACCACCAGGGAAATCCTCAGGACAGATATCCTTATTCCCATTTTAGAATTAGAAAACTAAAGTATGAAGAGTAACTGGAACTTCTTCAACCTTGTTGGAAACTTACCTTCTCTGTTTCCTCTGGAAGCAATTTTAAATCAATCCATGAGAGTTTGTTTTTTTATTCTCATGCTGTGATTTTAGATGACTTGAACCGGTCTATAAATCTGCTTATTTACTAAATGTAACCTGTTTATTTTGACTTTTCTCTGCGTGTAACCCCTAGAACTATTAATTAGCAATTGAATCATTGACTTTGGTTATTAAATTTTTTGGCAAGGAGATACTGCTTGCTTGTTGTTGGGAAATATTTTTTTCTGTCATTGCAACTGTTTAGGGATCTTATAACAAAGCACAGTAGTAGGAATGATATTTATTTACATGTGGAAAACTGTCAGAATTTCCACCGAGACAATAAAATTTATGTCTATGACAGCAACCTTTTAATAACTTTAAAATACTTTTTGTTGTGCTTTAGTTTTTGAATTGCATTCTATTTTGGAAAAGTAACTGCTTAAAGACTACTTTCTTCATATGATTTTCAGACCAGAAAATATTTTTAAAACCTTGTATTTGGAGGTTATTGATCTAAAAATTGCTTTTTTTGTAGGAGGCTGCCAGGAAATTTCACTGTGATTTTGAGTAGAGCTGTGCACTGTTGGTATTTGGAGCTCTTGAGAAATACAAGGGCAGCATTGGGTATTTCACTGGCAAGTACTTCCCCCTCCACCACCCCTCAAAATTTAGGTTAAGTTTTAAAAAGCAAAACCTTTTTCATGAGTGATTAATCTTTGTTCTTCAAAGTTTGTCTTCCTTATTTTCTAAATTCAACTTAGTGATGAAAAAGATTATGGGAAATAATCTATGATTTGGTACCTGCTTTTCCTCAACTAGCAAGAGGAATATGTTAGCTGTAGAAAAAATACCACTTGTTTTCAGTTCTGTGAATCCCTTACTGCTACTGCTAAGTCACTTCAGTCGTGTCCGACTCTGTGTGACCCCACAGAGGGCAGCCCATCAGGCTCCCCCGTCCCTGGGATTCTCCAGGCAAGAACACTGGAGTGGGTTGCCATTTCCTTCTCCAATGTGTGAAAGTGAAAAGGGAAAGTGAAGTCGCTCAGTCATGTCTGACTCGTAGCGACCCCATGGACTGCAGCCTACCAGGCTCCTCCGTCCATGGGATTTTCTAGGCAAGAGTACTGGAGTGGCTTGCCATTGCCTTCTCCGAGAATCCCTTAGTTGAGCAAATTGCCCAGAATATGCTGCTGGACATTACCTTTGGTGCACATCGGACCCTGTGATCAACTAAGTTTGGGCAATGTTGGGTTCACCAGAGTAAAATCGTTTTCAAAGATTTTTTTCGTGAAACCTGATCTTTGCAAATGATTAGCATGTATTTAAACACCTATTGAAAGAAATAGGGTTCTATGACTTTTTCAAAATCAGCAAATCATCAACAACAAAAGCCAGCAGACTGCCGCTTTGTGTCCAGAATTCCAAAGCAGTAAATCAACTGAAAGGACGCCATCAGGCAGGTAACATGGGGTCACACAGGACCCTGTGAGTGCCTGCTAAGTCACTTCAGTCGTGTCCAACTCTCTGCAACCCTATGGACTGTGGCCCTCCAGGCTTCTCTGTCCATGGGATTCTCCAGACCAGAATACTGGAGTGGGTTGCCATGCCCTCCAGGACACTGTAGGAGCAATCCAATGCCTGATGAAGCAGCCCCTAGAGGGGTGCTGGCTGCAGCCCAGGGCCAAATCATGGTCGTGGCAGAATGAAGAAACTCTCCAGCCCTTCCTTGCCGGCATCCTTCCTTGAGTCCTCAGCCTTTTCCTGCGCACCCTGTCTTCAGAGTGTGAGTGCAGCAAGCTAGCGGGGGAGGCTGGCATTTCAGGAAGGACAGTGGAGAAGGGTGAGGTCAGGTATCAGTGAGGGGAGCCTGGAGATCAGAAAGGAACCCCAGGTCCCATTTGTTCCTGCCTCTCTCCCCACAGGGGCGGAGTTCCATAGGGGAAGCTTCAGCCAGTCATAGGGGCTTCTGGGGGGTGATAAAAGTTGTAGAATATTGCTTTTTTATTTTTTTAAATATTTGTTTATTTGGCTGTTTTAGGGCTTAGTGGCGCCATGTGGGCTCCCTGCATTGCGCAGGCTCATGGTGGCGCTCTGGCTCAGTACTTGTGGCACAGGGGCTTAGTTGCTCCGTAGCATGTGGGATCTCCCTGGACCAGTGATCGAACCCACCTCCCCTGCACTGCAAGATGGCTTCTTAACCACTGGACCGCCAGGGAAATCCCACAGAATATTGCTTTTAAATGCACCAGCAGTACAACAAATAGTATCTCTTAATGTAAAAAAAAAAGAATACATGAGAGATTGCCTTATATAACTTTTAAAACAGCTTTAGATGTGTTTGGATGTGTCACCTTTTATAAGGTCCAGCTTTGGGAATATTCAAAATTACATTTTCCCTTGAATTCTGTTGATCGAAAACGTCCCTTCGTCTAAAACTATATCCTTAAAAAGGTGGGGGGCGGGGGGAGGGATAGTTGAACCACCCCTCCATGAAGGCTTACTGAGAGCATGGGATACCTTTACAGTAACCAACTGGCCCAGTCTCCCCAGATTGAGGAGTTTCCAGGCATCTAAGACTCTCAGTTCTAAAGCTCAGCAACACCCAGGCAAACCCACTGAATGCCAGGCACCAGGCTAGATGTAGCAGAAAATAGGCATCACACACACACACACACACACACACACACACACACACTCTCACCTTCCCCAGCCTGCAACGTGGAAATCTCCCAAGCCCTCAGGAGTGTCTTACCTCCCACTTATTTCCCGCTCTCCCCGCCCCCAGGCCCTGGGTAGTGTTTGATTTGGCCTCTTCACTGAGTGCGGGGACAACTCCTACCCCTGCCATCCAGTGTTGCAGTGTGGGTCTGTGTAAGCGGCGAGGGAGTGTCAGCATCGGGGTCTGGCCACAAGCAGTGTGTTCTCTGCATGATAGGGCCTTGCATTAGGAAAACACACTTGTCCCACAAGCCCAGGCACAAAAGAGGATTGTTTTGAGGGGCAGCCTCAAATCCCCAAGAAGACCTCTGCCTAACAATCTTGCTTACTATGCCCATTTAAAACAAAAAACAAAAAAATACCTGCTTCATGGTTATCCTTAACGATCTATTCAGTCTGTCATGGCGACTTTAGTGTATCATTTAATGAAGTGCTTTTCAACTTAAAATGCTGTACTTTCCTGACATTAATTCATCCCTCCATCCATCTCACACATACAGAATAGATGAGTGGCTTCCTCTTCACATCTAAAAATTGCAAAACCAGGATCAGAAATCCTGCATTAATAATTCCCCATCTGATAGATCAGGGATCATTTTAGAGGCTAGGTTGATATTTTCTTGGCTGAAATTATTAGTCGGTTAGGAGAGAATTAACAAACTTTGATGAAGACACATAACTTACTCATGTATTACGTGTTTTATAGATCTTGAGGATGGGGAAAACAGCTTATATTTGTCTCGGGTCCCTTTTCTAAAACACAAGACATGTCTAATAAACTTTGAACTGTACTTTGATTTTTTTTTTTTTTTTGAGGGGAGGCAGTTTCAAAGACTGATGTGTAATGTTTGGGCAGCACTGGCTGAAGTGAATTCTAGATCCTATGTCGAACATTCCTGTTCATTTGCTACACAAAGACAGGCAACATGTCCAAATGCATTTTTCCTAAGCATTTGGTCATTTATTTATAAAGTGGGAATTTGACACTTTTCTTTCTATATCTCAGAGAGAGGCTGTGTTATTTGTAGAACTCTGATATTCTCCAGTAGAAACTGGCTCCTGACTGTACTGTATGTTCAGCTTTTAATGGTTTGGTTGGATTATTTCTAGAAATCTGACCACCAAATTGAGAAAGGAGAACAGAGAGCATGTGCATATCAAAGTAAGTGTTTCTGGTTGGACTCAGTATGGTAGTGGTTGAAAATACCGATGAATTCACCCGAGTTCAAGTGCAGGCTTTGCCACTCACTCATGGTGTGACCTTGATTAAGTCATTTAACCTGTCTCAACCTGCTTCCTCCTCTGTAAAGGGCTGGTGAAAAGATAATAGAAAATATGTTTCATCGGGTGGTAGTGAATGTTTGACTAGTTCTTCTGGCTTCTATTATCCCTCTTCATTATAATATACAAAAAAAGTCGTCCGTTAACTAAACCTGTGGTAGAGACTCATGCTCTGAAATTGCTTCTTCTGAGTCACTGCCCCATAAGCAAATCCCTTGAGTAATTCAGACCTTAAAAATAGGGACATTTGACTTGGGCAAAGTAATTTGCTAGCTTGTTCTACCTCTGATCGGGAATCAATGCCGTATTTTGCTAAGCTGATCTTTTCCTGCAGCATGGCTAGAGTCTAGGCCATGAAGCATTTTCACAGGTAAAATTTCCATATAATGAGATCCTCACTAGAGAGCATATTACCAATGGTTTTTATCCTGTGGTAGGGGCTCAGAGAACTGCATTCCAGTAAAGACAAACCTGTCTTTATGATAGAAGTTATTGTTGGGTGTTAGCCAAGGTGATCTGCCGTGAACAGCTTCATTGTGTAGTGGGATTACTGTGGTTCCCACTTGTTTTCTAACAAGATCCTTAAATCAGGAATCCCAGGAAGCAAAAGGAATGACAAGATACCCACTTAATGCAGGAAGTGGGGTGGGCTATGAAAGGTTGCTTTGGGAGTCCTTTGTTGATAACCAGCCTTCTTCTCAGCTGGGCCTGGACCCTGTGTAACACCCAGGTGAATAATCCTAAAGGTGTGTGTGTGATGTGTGCACGTTTATATTTAAGAGTCAACATATTCTAGTGGTTGAGAATACCAACTCGAGATCTAGACTGTAGTTTGTACCCTAGTTCATCAACTCACATTGGCCAGATACATTAGGTAATTATTGAACTCTTTGTGTTCGTTTTCCTTGTCTCATAGAAAACAATTTTCTTGTCTACCCTCCTCATAGGATTGTTGGGAGAAATATAAGAGTTCTTGTGTGAAAGCACTTAGAACAGTGTTTGACACATGGCGAAAGAATTAGCTGTTACTGTTACTAGATTATAATCATGCCTTCAGGAGGGAAAAACAATGGATTAGAGTCTGATAATACCCTGAGCAAAAAAAAAAAAACCAACATCTATCACTTAGCCTGTTGAAAGTTTCTTTCTTGATGGTGCCACAGCCCTTGTCAGTGAGGTGGCTGTGCTCTATGCGGACATCCGGGAATCCAGGTCCCTTGTATGTCACAGTTCATATTCTAGGGCATATTCTGGGCATATTTTGAGTTCACTGATCTTCAGCATCCAACTGGCAGATAAGGAAAGAGGTTTGTCTGCTCAGGAGTTCTTAGAGACCAGAGCTTCTCCCACACTCCCACATTTCACTGGCTTCATTACTTCGCCCACATCCTGTTGACTTGATTTCACATTTGGTGCTTCTCCCACATTTCCTTGGCCAAAACTCGTCACGTGGCCCCACATACCTGCAGAGGAGACTGGGAAATGTAGTTTAGCTATGTGCCCAGGAGGCAGAGAAGAATGTGAATATTGGTCAGAACTTGGATAAGCCAATAGCAAATAGATGATTTTGACTTTGCATAAAAGTCAAAAAGCATAAGCGTTTTTCAGGTTAATTTTGAAAATTAATGGGAAAATCTACTCCCTTGTTTGGTGCACAATGCTCAAACTGTCATGTTCGGGCAGAACTTCAACTCCGTTACCGTTTCTGAGTAAAGTAATAATGAAAGCTAACATTTATGGAGCATTTACTGCATACCATCATACTAAGCAATTTACATGCTTATATTATCTTATTTAATAAGATGAAATTAATTTATTCAGTCTCCACCACAGCCCTTACTGTGTAGTACCAGAGTTGTCTGAATTTGATGAAGAAAGTGAATTATGGAGTAGTTGTTAATCCAAATGAAAAAATATATATTTTCATTTATATATATATATATATATGAATTGATGAAGAATTATAGGATTAACAGAAATTAACAAAATTTGCTAGAGAGCAAATTTAAAGTCGTCAACTCTTTTCTTCTTAGGAAACCAAGTCTAGCTATACAACAGAAGTGACTAAGTCCAGGATAGGGTGTTCACTCTACCTGATACAGCACTCATTAATTTATCATAAGCTGGGTTGTTGGTCGGGGAAACCTGACACACATGTGCATGGAAAAACACACATCGGTGTGTACTTTATCCTTCGGTTTAGTTTAGTTTATTTGCTTAGCTAAACATGCTGTGTTTATTACCAGGTTAACCATGCATGCTCTGCCTTACTCTGAAAAAGTAGCTTTTCTGTCTTAACCTGGTATCTGTTTAGATATTCCTTGAAAAATCGGTTTCCTTACTTGCATTGGATCTTACCATTTTAATCACAGAGGTTAAATAATGTAATGTCACTGGTATCTGTGCTTTTATCTTTTGAGTATAGCATCCTAAAGAAAACAGATAAAACCACGATTCCATGAGCCCCTCTAGGTGGACAGCATCAATACTGATCTTTGAGTCACGAGCTTATTAAGAGATTCTGCATGATCAGGTAAAATGAGTCAGCTCCTTGCCATCTTTATCAGTTCTATAGACTGCAAGTCCCTCCATGGAACTAAGAGAAGCTTGTAAAAGCAGTGAAAAAGCTGAGATTTAAACAGATGTCAGATGGAAGCAGCAGATGTGTGATAGTACAAAGGGTTTTGATAGGCCATGGAATAGCTGAGTAATTAGAATTTCTGTGTGCCAGGGAACCTACACTGTGGGCCAAGCCTCAAGACAGTTGGACGTGTGCCCAGTTCTGCATGGCCTCATCTGCCTTTCGAGAAGTCTCAGTGTGGCAGCTAAATAAGGAGGATATCTACCTCAGAGCATTCAGCTTTAGGGCCACAGCCTCGTTTTATAAAAACAGGAGGGGCTTCCCTGATGGCTCAGTGGGAAAGAATCTGCCTGCCACTGTAGGAGACAGGGGTTCAATACCTGGTCCAGGAAGATCCCACATGCCATGGAGCAACTAGGCCCAGGCACCACAGCTGTTGAGTCTGTGCTTCGAGATAAGAGAAGCCATTGCAGTGAGAAGCCAGCACAGCCCACCTGGAGAGGAGCCCTCATTCCCCACAACCAGAGAAAAGCCTGTGAAGCAGCGAAGACCCAGCATAGCCAAAAATAAATAAATCTTTAAAAAAATAAAATAAAAGAGGAGAATTTAGACTAACCATCAGAGCTATCTATTACTGATTTCACTACTAGGTCTCAGAGTATCTTCCGCTACATGAAGTTATAATTTTCCTTATATTTTTTTCTTTAAAGTGATCTTCATTGCATTGAGAAGGTGACATTGCTTACCTTGAGGATGTGTAACCAGAGCCCTGGGGTACTGAGGTGAGCTCCAAGGCCAAGCTCAAGGAAAGAGCCAGGCAGGAAATGCAAGTATACAGGGCTAACTTCTTGGACTGTTGACTGTGGTAATATATTGTGTTGGCCAAAAAGTTCATTAGGGTTTTTCCATACCATCTTATGAACTTCTTGGCCAACCCAATAGCGACTTGGGACTTGGGACCTCATTCTTGAGAGCTGGGGATCCTCTTAACATATCAGGAACGAGGAAAAAGTGATTACCTATATCAGCTGGTTAATTGCACAAACTGCAGGACTTTTCTCTATGTAGATTATTTGGCATTGTTTAGAAATGACTAATTTCTTAAATATAATAATATATCTTGCTATATGTTTCCTATAAGCAGGAATGCTTTAGATAAGATTTTTCTTAAGAAACAAGAAAACTTTTTTGAAATTAAAAACAAACAAAAACTTCATAAATCCCTCTATATCCTTTGATTTTAACTTAGTAGCAAATAACAACTCTGAGAATCCATCATGCAAGAAAATTTATACCATGTAATCAGGGATTCAAAATTATGACCATTCAGTATCTGTGTCTCTTCTCTGGGAAATATCAGCAAACATAGTTTTATGTTAAAGTAAGAAATGACTGCTTATTTTTGTGATGCGTAATCCAATATGGTTGTTCTCATTCCACGAGTTAAACTGAGGGTGTTTTTGGTTCTTATGGCACATCAGGCCGCAGTGTTTTCGATTTCATGACCACAGACATGCATTTCACCCCTTGTCTAATTCAAACGCAGCTCAATTTTAACACTAAGAAACCTCTTTTCTCTGTCTGTGCTCTAGGACAAATCGCTGTCATTATTCCCCTTTAGGCTTCTAGTCCAGTTTGGGTTTGGATTTCTAATCAAGAGTAGGGTGCCTGCAACCGACACATAATTTCTAGGCTAGGTCTACACAGCTGTAATCCCCCTGCCAAGCCCCTGGTAGATATCCGTTTTCCATCACTTTTTAATTTTTTCCTATTCACATTTCATCAGACCCCGTTCTTTCTTCCCTCTTTCAAGGAAGGATGGTCCTCCTGGAGCTCAATCATTTCAGCCTTCATATTTGTGGAGAAAAAAAATATTACAGAGATGGTGCTTGCCTTCAGTCTGAAGGTTCTGCAGACTCTTCGTCAGTATAAGATATTCTTGCTACCACCTACTTGTTCAGCGGGTTTCTGTCTGCTGCTTGTTTTTCCAGGCAACGGCACCACAGGAAGAAAGGAAAGTTTAAATGTGGAAATGACTTCTTATGCGTCAGAGGCTGTAAACTTGAAAGTCATTTTGCTCCCCAGTCTGCTCGAAAATAATCTGCTTTTCCTCTCTCGGTCTGTCAATTATTGAATTATTGTAAGAGGATCCCCTACTCGTACTCTACCCTGTGATGGGTTTTTTGCCATCAGATGTTGTAAATTGTTCATTTCCACAGTCAGGTGTAGTTTCATACCCTAGGTCTCTCTCCTTATTTAAAAATTATTTTTATTTTTTAAATTACTGCTACAGTTAGTCCTGATATTCCGGGAAATAGACACACTGACATTTAAATGAATCACAGTTCAAAGCACTTAGGACCAATCAATTACATGAACTAAAGTTATTTTCTTTTTCTATTATAGGCATAAAATCATATGGATTCAGTTTTCCAATGGCCTAAGCAACTGTTAGCAGTAACCTCTGAAGTTCATACTTTGCCCTTTGCAACAGAGTCAGTGTCAGAGGTATAGTTGAAAGTTTGGTTTCATTTAGTGTTGTAAAATTTCATAATGGTGTTCTTAATTTCTCCAAGCCCAGATAACCACAAATGAGTACAGCATGTATTAGTGGTATTTAATGATAGGTACTTAGGGTACAAGAAAGGGCAGAGTGGTTTTCATGTATTTCTCGGATTTACAGTTTTGTGGTCATGAAATTTCTGTCGTTTATCGGCAGGGTTTTTATTAATACTATTGCTGTTTGCACTGCTTCTGAATGCATTCTGTATATCATGAAAAAGGCCACTATCTTTTAATATACAATCAAAAGATTATGTAACAGAGTTAAATCAGTAACTGAACAGATGGGCCCGTTGTAGGGTCATTATGTGATTCTGCTGGTGTGCTGTTTCTGAAGTGTGAACTATTCATTCTGTTCAGATGGCTGAGAAAGCAGCCTCCCCCCAAAGATCTAGACCAATACAGCACTGTCCAACGCTCATGTCATGTGAACTACAGATATAATTCAAATTTTCTAGTAGCCCCACTCAAAAGGTGAAAGAAAAGTGCTATAGTTCCTTTTACTTAATATATCAAATACTATCCTTTCAACATGTAATCAAACTAAAACTATTAAGGAGACATTTATTTTTTTTGTACTAAGACTTTGCTAGCCAGTGGGCATTTTACACTTGGACCACATCTCAGATCAGACTGATCACATTTCAGATGCCCTGTAAGCCACACATGGCCAGCGGTTGCCACACTGAACAGCGCAGGTCTAATGTTTTCACAAAGGAAGTCCATTAATGGCTTGATGGCAGCTTCAGATAGGAAGAAGAAAGAATCATTTGAAATGTCTGCTCATTTACAGAAAAAGAAATGTCAGTTCAGCTGCCCTCCTGTCCAATCAAAATGCTGACAGAACTTTCTGGAAAATAGAACTTTAATTTTTTTTAATTGTTAATTTATACAGGTCAAACGCTGCTCCGTAGAAGGATTGACTTTATTTTTATGGAAAAGCAAACAAACACTGATTTAATGTTTGTCATTACTTAAAGGAAATTTAAAAGCAACATGCGAGAACCTCAATGTAAAGGATTCCTTTTTTTCACTCCTTTATCTGGGTCTGCCGTTGCCATAGCTACAGGGAAGCAATCCAGTAGAAATTAAAGACTTCAGCTATAGTTCCAAAACTTCTTTAGTTATCATATTCCTTTTCATCAGACGGTTGTTTTTATTGTATTGGGCTCTTTCCCACTGAAAATGTGGAAGTTTTGACTAATGAAGGCATATGTTCTGATTTAGTATGGTCAATGGGGCATTAATGCCATTTCAAAAGCTTTGAAGCCCTTGCTTATAGCAAGTATGAGCCATAATTAGCAAAAACTCCTAGCCAAAACCTGTCGTGAAATCTTTATTTGTGATGATTTTCCTCCCTCAGTGCTTCCTCTAGAATATGGTCTATTTTATGTCATTCTGTTTTGGGAGTCCAAGAGTTTTTACTGTAATTCTAAGTAAGGTGATAACAGGCTCTGTCTTTGTGACCAATTAAGAGTTGTTGCCAACCAGATGGCCCTCACTGTGAGGAAGCTAAGACCTTTGAGCTTAATACTGTTGATTGGAGATGGAGGTCTTGCTAGGTTATTACCTTCACGGGACAACTGATAGTGACATGTGCTTGGAATTATCTTGGAATGTCTCTGCAAACCCACAAATGTATCATCCTTGAGATGTTAGGCTCTCATAAAGTCTTTACATCTTTTTGAAGATTAATAACTTAAAATTATGGGGCTTCCCAGGTGGCTTGATGGTAAAGAATCCACCTGCTAATGCAGGAGATGCAGGTTCCATCCCTAGGTCGGGAAGATCCCCTGGAGGAGGAAATGTCAACTTGCTCCAGTATTCTTGCCTGGAGAATCCCACGGACAGAGGAGCCTGGCGGGCTACAGTCTATGGGGTTGCGAAGAGTTTGACATGACTGAGCAACTGAGCGTGCACGCACCTTACACTTATGGTGTGTGCGTTCTAAGTCGCTTCAGTCATGTCTGACTCCTGGAGACCCTGTAGACTGTAGCCTGCCAGGCTCCTCTGTCCATAGGGTTCTCTAGGCAAGAATACTGGAGAGAAATTGATGAAGATTCTCTCCTTAACCAAGTATTTAGCCAGCTTTCTTCTGAACAAGGCCTGAACCTTGACCTTCAGTGTCTATCCTTGCCTGGCTTGCCTTTAGCAAGAGTCCTGCTATGTCAGTTTATAGAGAAATCACCTGCCTTTGCTGTCTAATCACCCTCAATATCCAATCAAGTTCCACATCCCCCAACTTTGATGGATAAGCTCTTGACCTGCTCTTAGCAAGAATCCCCATTCTTGCTATCTCCTTGTAGTGATTTTCCATCCACTGACCCCTCTCTCTGCTCATTGGCTATAAATCCCTACTTGTCTTGCTGTGTCTAGAGCTGAGCTTGATCTCCCATCCATTACAACAGTGTTGACACCCTAGTGCAATTGTTGTTTAGTCGCTCAGTCGTGTGCGACTCTTTGTGACCCCATGGACTGTAGCCCACCAGGCTCCTCTGTCCATGGGATTCTCCAGGCCAGAATACTGGAGCAGGTTGCCATTTCCACCTCCAACGGATCTTCCTGACCAGTGATGAGCTTGATCTGTTCCCCATTACCACCCGCTAGTGCTATAGTTCTGAATAAAATCTCCTTTCCTGTCTTACCAAGTGTCAGAATAACTTTTCCTATCATCTATACTTCAGTAAAAAATAAATAAGAATAACTTTCTCCCATCAAAATAATGAGTTGCATAGGAATCCCATGTATTAAAACTTTGGGTTTATTTTATTGTATAATGGTACACAGTAAGTTCTTATTTCATTCCATAAAAGCAGTACTTTAGCTAAAGTCAAGCCTATGGTTAGAACTGAAGTTCATACTTATTTAGCAAGTACACTCATCTATTACCCTTATTTTATGTAGACACTTTATTATACTTACCACCAACATGTGGGCTTCCTGAGTGGCTCAGTGGTAAGAATCCTCCTGCAATGCAGGAGCTGCAGGAGTCATGAGTTCACTTCCTGGGTCAGGAAGATCCCTTGGAGGAGGGCACAGCAACCCACTCCAGTCTTGCCTGGAGAATCCCATGGACAGAGGAGCCTGCTGGGCTATAGTCCATAGGGTTGAAAAGAGTCGGGCACTACTGAAGCAACTTTAGCACACATACGTGCACCACCAATGTGTAAAAGCTGGCCTAAAGCTATAAAAATCTTATTTATAAAATACAAGGTTTCCATAGTCTTAACTGTTTCTGCAGGAGTAAGGTGTTTTCAGTTTACAGCATAGTGTTTGCCTCCAAATATGTGGGCAGGTGTATCTCCCAGTGATGTTCTCTGCTGCAGCAGCTGCTGCTGCTAAGTTGCTTCAGTCGTGTCCGACTCTGTGAGACCCCATAGACGGCAGCCCACCAGGCTCCCCCGTCCCTGGGGTTCTCCAGGCAAGAATACTAGAGTGAGTTGCCATTTCCTTCTCTACTGAACTGCAAACTTAATTCAACATCAGGCTTAATGTGTTTTAACCTACTTGCAGGAAGTCCATAGGAGGTGGCTTAGAAAGTGGCTCTCTCAATGGATACTAAAATGAAGATGAGAAAGCATTCCATTTAACCTTTGGACAGTTTTTTAACTGCAGAAAGAACCTTGTATAAATGCCAGACTCATCGGGAGGGCTTATTTCTCTAGACAACCCTGACCCACGTTGCCCACCTTCCTGAGTGCCTAACACCAGTATTGTCCTAGATTAAGAGATGGGTACGCAGGTTTGTCTGTCAGTCTGTTTCCTGCCAGAATGTCTTTCTTCAAGGTTTAGTTATTTTAAAAGTTATGAAAAAGAGAGAAAGACAGCAGAATAATATGTAGTTTCAGTATTTCTTTTATCTGAAGATAATTATGGAAACTTCCCAGAGAGTCACCTTCCACGACTGGACCAGCTCTTTCTGGACACCAGCGGTGCCCTTCTGTAACTGACTAGGGCCAGTTCATGCCAGCGGCCTGATCATTCATTCCCTGTTCAGAGTTGAGTCTTAGAGTGAAACTACTTTCAATCTCTGTGTTAAAACCTCAACAAATTTCTGTTTGTTTTTATTAGATTGACCAAAATCTTCATTCAGGTCTGTCTTTACTATCTTACAGAAAATAGAATAAGATATTTCATGATTTTGAAAAAGCTCGCTCTTTTCAAAAATGACTCTGCTGAAGCAATGAAATAAAAGTCTTTTGTTGGGGCTTTTGCTAAAGGATCATGTACTGAGTATGTACTATATGCATATCTCAACAGGCTATAGAATGACAGTAATTCAGTGACACTTTTTATTTCTTTCTGAAAGAAGCCAGGGCAGAACCACATATCCACATCAGAAAAGTGATGGCCATGTGACTGGGGGTAGCATGGAGGCCAGTTTGCACTTACTTACCTGCTTGTGATCCTTTTATTTCTTCTGCCTCATTAAAAAAAATTTCTTTTTATAAAGCTGGAAAATTCAAGGAGAGGTAGACGATGGTGGGTGGGGGCCAGCTTTCTCCCCTTGCTGGTCCTGCTGGAGAGCAGAAAGGACTTGGAGATGGAGTTTGGGCAAAGCCTGGACTTCTGCATGGAGTAAAGCAGGCAAGAGGACAAAGCTAAAGCCTTCATCGGGACACGTTGTGAATCATAACTGTGATGGGTAGACTAGTTTGATAGATGTTGGTCTTAAAATCGTGCCCTTTCTGCATCTGCTCTTGAATTTTAAATTTGAATGCTATTATTACAACGAGCTCTTTATCTTTCACAATGAACGTGTGGATGACCCCTCTCTCCAGGTGAAATCTCTTTCTACTGGATGCTGGTGGTACAGGTGGCATAGCCGGGTCCTGGATGCTGGTGGTACAGGTGTTGTAGCCAGGTCTGTGGCACAGCCACCTTCTGGGAATGATTCTCTAGACAAAATGCCCTGAAGAAATAAGCTATCTTTTGATTCTTCACGTTGTGAATTTCTTCAAAGTGGTGGTGAGGGTCAAGAGACTGACCTCTTGACTCTTTCTGTATAAGATAAATACAGAAGGAGGGCAGAGGAGTAAGAAGGAAGCTGGTTGGACAGTCTCTGGTGGATGCAGAGTATATAATAAGAGGAGGATGAATTCAACAGAACAATTGTATTTCGTCTCATGATAGTTAAGAAATAATCTCTGTTCTTTCTGGCATCCTCGTAAGTTCTTCATTTTTTTTTCTTTCATTCCCTTTTGGCTCTTCCTAGTTCCATCCTTGCATCTCACTCATTTCCACTCGTGTTTTCTTCCCTGTGTTTTAGCGACACACACAGAATCCTACCACTGTCACCCAGCATGCAGAGTCAGACAAGCTCTGACACATGTACCCCACGGCTGCCAAAGTGCGCCATGGAAAGCCAAACAGAATCCGTAAGCTTTGATTCATCATTTCTACCCCATGGTGTCCAATCCGAGGCTCTTACACGATACATCCTTTCCATCTGTCTATTTGGCAAAAACAACAGAAAGAGGAGAGCCCATGTCTAAAGGCATTGGTGCATTTTATCCAGTGATATGTTCGAATTTAGAAAATAACATGCCATGGAATCATCAAAGCAGATTTTATATTATTTTTTAATTTAAAAAATTAACCCAACATTAACTCACAGCAATACGTGTGGGAGAGCCAAGATTCATAAAATTAGGTAAAAGCTCATGTGTCTGTTCCCTGAGCCTGTCTTTCCTCACATCCCAAGTGAGTGTTTTTCTTTTCCCTGTGGGAGAGTTTGTTTTGCCATCACATTGCATAGTGTCCAAAGCCCGTGGCTTGTCATGTTGACTGCCCTGCCTCTTGGTCGGGTGAATTTTTGAGAAGCTTTTCTTGGTTCCAGACCAGCCTATTACAGAGGCTCCACTGAGAAACAGTCAGATATACTCGACATTCCTGTTCCAAGGAAGACGGCTGAAACTCATGGCCTCGTGAAAACACTGACACCCAAATAAAAACCTTTTGTGAGAGAAGAGATCCAGAGAACAAGTCATCAACAAGCCTTCTACGTCCTTTGTGAGGCAGTCATGATTTATTCCCTCTTCTAAACTTGACAGTTTCTAATCTGAACCTTTCTCTTCTCTCTCATGCTAGGGCCTATTCCATTCTTATGCTCCAGATCACCCTGGGTGCTAAATTAGATCATTTGGCAGTGAAAGCACAGTGAGAAGAAAAAAAAAAAAAAAATCACCCATCCAGTTATTCGAGGTTTAGAAGAAGCTAAACTTAGGTTCATTTAAAAACTTAGGTTCGTTTAAAAACTTAGGTTCATTTAAAGTAGCTCCTCTCTCTTTTCTTGGAGCTTCTAAAACAGCCCTCTTTTATTTTGTATGTAAGGAAACTGAGTCCCCAAGAGGTTCCTTGTTGAAAGTAACACACTTAGATATGGCAGATCCAGAAGTGGAATATCCTGTCCTAAGACAACCACCTCCTTCCTTCAGATGCTTTATGTCAACAAAGCAAAAATGCTTTTAGGTTGGAAAAAGGAAACTTCAGCATAATAGGTCTCCACATTAGAGTAACAACACAGGGGTGAATTTTAGGTCAGGAATGCTTTCTCACCATCATCTTCAGTGTGTTGCCAACTGATACACCAGCAATACCTCTAGCAGAATTGAACAGTCCAGTGGATGGGACTTGCAAACAGAAAAATGTAGGGACCGGAATTCAGACTTAGCCATGTATTGGTTAGCCAAAAAGTTTGTTTGGGTTTTTTCGTAAGATCTTACAGAAAACCCTAACAAACTTTTTGGCCAACCCAATGTAGGAGTAACCCGCCCACCTTGGGAAATTACTGGCTTATTAACTGGAACCCTTGATCTTTGGAGTCTGAGCAAGCTGAGTTTTAGAATAACTAGACTCAACAGGATTCCATTCGGAATCCTTTCCAACTTGTTCTCAGCAGTAGTTGGTCTCTGGGTTTGGTGCCTCTGTGCTCGCTGACCCTCTGGTCATCGTTTCTGTCTGCCTGTGGCCCCTGTGTCTGTATGGACCCCCAGTGTTCCTTGCTCTATTTGTCTAGAAGTGGCCAAGCTGTGGTTATATTATCTTATAAGTAAAGAATACTCCTTGGCAGGAGCTAATAAAGACTCTAGCATTCATGAGAACTGACTTTGGCTAAAGAATTAGCATATCTCTGGAAATCATATGGATTCGGAATCATTTGGAAAATCAAGATTGCTCATGTTTTGGTAATAATCCATGGGAGGAAGTGCATGGTGAAATAGCTAAGATTACAGATGAGCATGGCTGTTGGTGAGAATTGTGAAGGCTGTGGCTTTGTCCTGTGATAACATATGCATTTGCACACACACACCCATTCACGTATGTGCACATTGTTAGCTAGTGAATTTATGGGGAGGGAATCCTTTTGATTATAGCAGAGTGAGCATCGCTTGTTAATCTTCACCTTTGGTATAACCCAGGAGACTTGTTTATCTCTCTCTTGAACACATTAGCCCAGAGGTCCTGCCAGAGATGTGTATATTTCATTAGGTGGAAGGTATTGAAAATGAAACAAAAAATGTTCCCCTTATTTTTCTAAGTAGCCACAGGCCTAATGTTCTGAGCGTGGTTTGTCTGTGTATAATTACAGAATTGCCAAAAAGGGCAAAATGAAATGTTGAAAAGGACAGAGATAAGATGATGATGTATTAGAACATACTTCAGAGGTCAGGACACTTTAGACTAGAAAGGTGAAAACTCTACTAAATATTCCAGTTCTGTTTTCAAGTAGGGAGTGGCCTTGTTTAATAAATATTGCTGTTCTGGATTTAAGACTCAGTTTCCCTCACCACCCACCATGAAGTTTGAAGGAAGTATATTTTTATTTAGGGAGGAGAGGGAGGGAGATAAAGAATTGGATTGGGCGACTTTTAGTAAACTTAATGACCCAGGAGATGCTGTATGAGTTGTTCAGATAAATTCTTAAATGAATAGACTGAGGGTGTGTCCTTGAGTTGGAGTCAAAGAATGCTATAAAATATGCCTTCATGTCAGAAACAGACTACATGCTGAGCTTAAAAAATGATCTGACTTAATCCATCTGCTTTGGGGCCCATTTATTATATTTACATTTTTAGATGCTTGATGTTTGCCAGAAGCTAGCACGTTGATCTCTCTCTCATTCCCTCTGTCTCTCTCCTTCTCACACACACACACAAATATACAGAGTCTTCTGCACTCTGATTTATGATCTGACAAATGTATAACTAACTAACTTTATAAAGCTATATATAAATGAAATAAATGCCATGTAAAGATTGACAATTGTCTGTGGAAATGATATTGAAAGAAAGGAATGATTGACTCTGATGTGAGAGGCAGAAATGCCGTCTCAAAGACCTTAGCACCTGAGCTGCATGTTGAAGGATAAGGGGGAATTAGGAGAGAGGTGTGCGTGGCCTGAGGAATCGATCCAAGCAAAGCAGGAGGGAAGTGATGCTCAGGACCTGGGCAGGATGCAGAGAAAGGCGGGCAGAAGAAGCAGCTGGAAAAGGACCTAACACAAATCAGACACAGGTAGGGGTTTAGACTTATGGTTGTAGGCAGTGGGAGTCCTTACTGGGTTTTGAAGATGGAAGTGGCATGATTTTGTCCATGTTTTAAGAAGCTGTCTCTGGAGCAGTGTAAGGAAGCAAGTAGGGAGCCAAGAAATTTGAATTGGAGCTGCTGAGCTGTGGCAGATTCACTGATTGGTAACCAAGTGCCTGTAAAGCTTAGCCTCTGAGGGTTGCCCCACCCAGGGGTCCACAGGGAGGCTCCAGGCATTGACATAAGTATCGATCCTTTTCACATCAGGAGTTTCCAGCATGACATGGAACTTTGTGATCACCTTAGCACTACAAAGCTGAGGCAACTGCTACACATTTTGATTCAATTTAATTCACCTTTCTTCTTGTGACTCTTCTGTAGTTATATTTTGGCCAAAATAACTCTGCCATATGAACTTAATATTCCCCAAGGGAATTCAGGCTTCGCTTGGCATTGTGTATCTGCACAGTGTTTTTGCTGAAATTCATACCCTTGAGAGCATCTGTGAGCCAATTTCAACACCTCCTTGTAACATCCTAAAACCTTTACATGCACTGAAAAATGGGTAACGCTCATAAGAACCTGTTCAACCACATATAAAAATGACAAGGACGATGACACAAAATAAAATTAAAACGCAGCACCGAGCTTGCAGTGTTAACCGTCCATAGCACTCAGTGCGTGCTGCCTTGTGTTCATGTTGCTTGTACCTCGGGTCTCTTTCCACGTCTAGACTGTCAGTTGCTTGACGACGTGTATTCTTTCTTCATCTTTTGATTGCCCCTCAGGTTAAGGGGAAAATTAGTCTGGTATTTGTTAAAATGATGAGGAAGATTTTATTCAGGACTATTGCACTAGATTGGAGAAGGCAATGGCAAGCCACTCCAGTACTCTTGCCTAGAAAATACCATGGATGGAGGAGCCCGGTAGGCTGCAGTCCGTGGGGTCACTAAGAGTCGGACACGACTGAGCAACTTCACTTTCACTTTTCACTTTCACACATTGGAGAAGGAAATGGCAACCCACTCCAGTGTTCTTGCCTGGAGAATCCCAGGGACGGGGGAGCCTGGTGGGCTTCCGTCTATGGGGTCACACAGAGTCGGACACGACTGAAGTGACTTAGCAGCAGCATTGCACTAGATGGAGAAGGCAGTGGCAACCTACTCTAGCACTCTAGCCTGGAAAATCCCATGGACGGAGGAACCTGATAGGCTACAGTCCATGGGGTTACTAAGAGTTAGACCTGACTAAGCGACTTCACTTTCACTGTTTATTGCACTAAAGAAGGGGGGACAGGGGATGAGATGGTTGGATAGCATTCCTGACTCAGTGGACATGAGTTTAAACAAACTCAGGGAGATAGTGAACGACAGGGAAGCTTTGTGTGCTGCAGTTCATGGGGTCACAGAGTCGAACATGGCTTAGCAACTGAACAACAGCAGTATTGCACTAGGGGGTCAACGCTATTGTAATAGGGGAAAAGATCAAGCTCAACTATGAGTCCAGCAGGACAAGTGGAAATTTACAGCTGATGAGCTGAGGAGGGGGCTCAGGGATGGAAAATTACGAAGAGGAGACATCAAGGATGGGGTGATCCTTGGGACTTCCGTGGTGGTCCTGTAGTTAAGACTCCACACTCTCAAGGCAGGATATACGGGTTTGATCCCTGGTCGGGGAACCAGATCCTATGGTACAGCCTGTAAAACAAACAAAAAGCAAATAAAACCAACAAAAGGATGGGGGATCCTTGCTAAACCTGACCTCACAGGCCTTGCTCAAGGCAGGCCAAGTGAGGGGGATAAGACATTTCATCAGATATTGAGGGTAATCAGATATCAAGGGTAGGAGAGTTCTTGATAAACTGACATGTCAGGCAGGATTCTCACTGCAAATGACTCAGCAGGCCAAGGTCAAAGAGACATAGTGGTAAAGAGGGCTCAAAGGAGTTTGACTGATGTTGGGTTGATGAGAGAGTCTTGTCAGCTACAAGGCTGAGTATTGCTTGTTCAGTGTTTGAGAGAGAGGGAAAGAACGTGTGTGTGTGTGTGTGTGTGTGTGTGTGTGTCCTGTAATGCCCCATACAGTTTGCCTCTGGACAGAGAGGTAGCATTAGAGATTTGTGTAACAGTCAAGGGAGCTCTAGGGGGAGGAACTGGCCAGTATATTAACGAGGGCAGAGGGAAGAGGCTATTGAGAACATGGTTCAAATCAGAAACATTTACCCAGTTTACTTACATTTTGGTAGAAAATGACTTTTTGGTTTTGATTTAATTTGAGGAAACATCAACTTTTAAAGAAAAATCAGTTTTCCCTTAGCAGTTTTCATGATTCTTGATGCCCCATTGGTATATTTTTAAAAATTAATATTGCTAACAGTAAAAAACTATCTTTAGCATGAAATGATTTAAAGTAGCCTATCAAGATACTAAGGACTTCCCTGATAGCTCAGCAGGTAAAGAATCAGTCTACCAGTACACGAGACGTGTGTTCGATCCCTGGGTCAGGAAGATCCCCTGAAGGAGGAAATGGCCACCCACTCCAGTATTCTTGCCTGGGAAATCCCACGGACAGAGGAGCCTGGTGGGCTACAGTCCATGGGGTCACAAAAGAGTCCGACATGACTTAGCGACTAAACCACCACCACCACCATCAAGATACTAAACATAAGAATGTCTGTTTTACTTTTTATAATTAGGTATGTGTCTTTTGAGATGTCTTTGTTAAATATGTCTTCTTTGAGAAAAAAAATTAAGTGTCCTATCAGGAATTTTATAGAGGGGGAAAGGAATGAAAAGGCTCTGATGGAACCATGAACTGAAATAGAAAAGTACATTATTTTCTATGTTCATACTTGAAGAAGGACTTCTAATGAGCAACATGTATAATATATATAATGTGCCATGTATTTTCCTGTTGGTCTTTGGACCTTGAAGAATTAAGGAGAAATTGAATAAAGATGGATAATATCAAGCCCGACTCTTTATAAAAATGTGGATGAGCTATTCCAGCTCTAGGGCCTTGTTGCCAATGCAGATGTGAATTGTTTAACTTGGAGAAGGGTTCATAGCGGTCACAATTTTGTTCAGCAGAAAACAGGAACTTAACAGAAAGTGCTCAGAGTTTCTCTTCGTGTTAGACCCTAGGACTCCAAAGAAAGGGGTTTCCTCTGAAACAGAAATGTGTTCAAATGTTAGTAAGCTAAAAACTCAGTGATTGAAGATGGAAGTTTCAGTGTTCTTTTTATTCTTGTGATATCACACAAGGTTAATTGTTGGCTTGCTTTGGGGGACAATGGATCAGGTCATCAGGCTGCTATTTTGCTGTTACTTCCAACAGTGCACACCCACAAGGCAACTCGAAGGTCTCTGCAGTATCCTGGGGGTTTATGAGCTGAAACCAGCAAGCCTGCCTCCCACTGACTTTTCACAGTTGCGCATGAGGACTTTTTCATCTGGAAAAGAATAATGTGTCTAGTCTAGGTGGAGTCATCAAAGAAGAAAGAGTCCAGGCGCCCAGACTACTGGTTTCTCCTCTTCCACCTCCCCTGTCTCTGGGCTGTGGAGCTTGGTCAGCCCTTTCTTTCTCTTCTGTGTGAGTCAGGTCATAAAGTGGCTGAGCTTGTTTCATTGGCAGTGTTGAGATTTTTGCCAGCCGAGTAACTGTTTCGTTACAGCCAACGTAGAGCATTGGGAATGCAAGATGCTGCCGGGGGTGGGGGGCAGGAGGTCCCCTCATTCAGGAGGCTTTGTGGGCTTGTGCTGGAGGAATCATGAGCCGTACGTGCAGGAACACAATTTATCTTTAGCTTTTAATCGTCCATTTATTTTCCTCCTACCTTCTTCACCCCACTGTGCCCCGCTGAAATCATAATTCTCTGTCAAGAGACATTTTGTCACCATGGAAATGACAGCATCGAATCTGGAATTTTATGAATGCACTGTACCATCCAGTGGTCTCAATGTAGAAGAGGTTAAAAAAAAAAAAAAATATGACCTTGACAGTGATTCACAAGGTTTAACCTCATACCAAGTCTTTTGTTCTTTTGCTGACTTTTTAATTTAGAAACAAAAAGTCCACCATGGAATAATAAGTCAGGGAGCCAAGGACAAGTAATGCTTCCTGAGGGCATAGAAAGTGGATGTTAAACATACGCTTGTCCCTTTAGTCTCTTAGGGTTGCAAGAGATTCCTGAAACCTGAAAATATGGGAATAAATGGCCAGGCACTGAATTCATGGTTAATGTAACTGGTCTTGCCAGTCGGGTGTTTTAAACACAAAATCAATGAATGTTTATCCCAGACAAACCTATCAGTATAACCAGGTACAAATATGCTCAACATTATTCTACTTTGCATTTTAAAAGTTAATTTGTGTCTTTCACGAGTGTTATTCTCCTCTTCCACGCAACTCAGATTTGTGTCTTGCATCTTCCCTTTCTTGGGTGGGATTCAGAAACTGTTGGTGGTACATAGCCTCTGAAAACCAGAATAATGGGCAAGAGTGCCAGCAGAGACTGAAAACAGAGCCAGTGTCTGTGGCTGCAGTTCAACTGGCATCAAAACCTAACTTCCTGTTTAGGCTCCTTTGTGAGCAAAAGCTTGGTTTCAGATCTTAATACTGTTTTGGCTTCAGGAGCCCGGTGCCCACTCCAGGGTCACATTGAGACCAACTGGGCTGACTCAGAGGAAGGAGCCATCCTGTTGAGTCATCCACTCCACTTCCTGTGGGTCCAGAGTTTTCTTTGGAGGCTTCTCATCTAAGTGGTCCCTGGCCTTAGCCTGAAAAGTCTGGGAAACTCAGAAGGTTAAGACTTGAACATCTGCAGGACAAGCTTCTGCCTTGCATCTCTATAGAAAGGCATCATTTCATCCCAGGAACAGTTGACTTCAAGGAGAAATAGAAAGCAAGCTGGGAGGGGGCGGGTGAATCAGAGCTCTCTGTTGTGATGGAGACACATTTCATTGAAGCACTTAAATACTCCCTTTACCTGTGCCACTTTGCTGCCATGTAGACTTACTGCAGGGGACACAGTGGGCTTCCCCGGTGGCTCAGGGGGTAAAGAATCTGTCTGCACTACCAAAGACTCAGGAGACGTGGGTTCAATTAATAGGTCAGGAAGATCCCCTGGAGAAGGGATAGGCTACTGACTCCAGTATTCTTGGGCTTCTCTGGTGGCTCAGGCAGTAAAGAATCCACCTGCAATGCAGGAGGCCTGGGTCCAATCCCTGGGTCAGGAAGATCCCCTAGAGGAGGGCATGGCAGCCTACATGCCTGGAGCCTATATGCCTGGAGAATCCCATGGACAGAGGATCCTGGCAGACTACAGTCTAAAGGGTCGCAAAGAGTCAGACAGGAACGAAGTGACTTGGCATGCACTCCGGGGACATGCCGATCAGGGGTCTGATTTTTAAAGATTTATAACTTAAATGAAGATTTATAACCAGTGAAGGTCCATGTAAAGACTTAATGCAAAAATGCAAAATATTTGAATAGGCTTGCCTTTCTCACAACTGGTATAGGTTAAGGAGATTGGTACCTAAACAACGGAGAAGTACTCATCCCTTAGCGCTCATGAACTCAATGTGTTGACATTGGTGATGTAGGAAGGGATTCCATCCATGTAGCTGTGACTCTGTGGTGGTGGGTTTAAGACTGGTCTAATGAGGAAGAAGGTGCAAGAAAATTTTCATCTTCATCACATGGAAGTTTTTTTTTTAAAAAAGAGTTTTTTGGTTTTTTTTAAGGTAGAACTATATCCTCTGAATTCACAATGACCAATGTGATTTTGTATCTAAAATAATGCTGCAGTGCAAAGGTGCTGCATGCTTACTCTCTCTCTGCTTTGTTTCTTCCTCAGGGGTAAGTGGCTTCCCTGGTGGCTCAGACGGCAAAGCGTCTGTCTACACGCGGGAGACCCGGCTTCGATCCCTGGGTTGGAAAGATCCCCTGGAGAAGGAAATGGCAATCCACTCCAGTACTATTGCCTGGAAAATCCCATGGACAGAGGAGCCTGGTAGGCTACAGTCCATGGGGTCGCAAAGAGTCGGACACGACTGAGCGACTTCACTTTCAGGTGTAAGTTCAGGGATTCACTGTCTTTCCCACATTTCTTTCCTGTACTACGCACACAAGGTCACAAGAGGACAGTTAGCACTGTCTGGAGGATGGATCCCATCTGATACAAGAGCCACCTCGGCTCATTCCCATTAGAAGGGCCTCCAAGGTCAACACACACAGGAACTGGCCCTGCTGGCTCCTGATGCTCGCAGAGTCATCCCTGCCCTCCTAGCGGGAGGGTGACCTCTTGCCATAGCTACAGCGAGCATCCCTCTCCTGACTTCCTGAGAAAAGGGTTCCTAGTGTCCAGTGGTCAAATAGCAAACGCTCCCCAGACACTGCCAAAGGGGGACTGCTCTGGTGGACTCTGAGGTCATCACTAATGGTAATTATTAAAAATTGAGATGAACAGTGCATTTAAAACATTGAAGTCCCTTGTTTTAAACCCTGTTCAAGCAGTCAGCTTACATAGACTGTTTCTGCCCTCAAAATAAATTTTAGGTTGGGATGTTTAGGTTGCGTTGTTTCTTTTTTGGGGGGGGAAGTACCTCAGGGAGCAGGTAGCGAGTGGAGAGAGGTGACACATGGAGAATAATTCTCTTTAACTGATTAATAGTTTTATTTTATTCAACAACTGCTGAATTAGGCAGCTTGTACCTTTAGTGTTTTTGACCCAGATGCACTGAGATGGCAGAAGTGTAGAGCAATTGAAAATTATGGTTACAAAATGCACCCAGGTTGCATGTGACTGTATGTCTGCTTATATAAGTTTTATAAGTGTATCTTTTCTCCCCACCTAGATTGTGAACGAGTCAGAAATTACCTATTAATTTTACATGTATCTTCTCAAAATCTCTCTGCTAATCAAAAGACTTAGGAGCGCAGACCACTGAAACTGAAGATTTTCAAAACTGTCTGTTGACTGACATCTGGCTAGACTGCAAGCTCAGTTTACCTGGGAGAACAGCTAGCAGCATGCGCTAGCCAGTGACAGTGTGGTCTTAACTTCGGCTGGGAAGGCAAAGTGAATATTTTTGCAGTCGGAGGAAGCCTTCCACCAAGTTCTTTGTGCATCTAGCCTCGATAACGTATGGCACCTAGTCCGTGTCAGTTACCATCTAGTGAAGAAAAGAAGTGTAGAGACCAGGCCGGTAGATACTAACAAGGTAGTTAAGAACCGGGAAGCAGATTCCATGCAAACTAGAGGTGGTTGTTATTGTTGCTGTTGAGTTGCTAGGTTGTGTCCCTGGAGAAGGCAATGGCACCCACTCCAGTACTTTTGCCTGGAAAATCCCATGGGTGGAGGAGCCTGGTAGGCTGCAGTCCATGGGGTCGCAGAGTCAGACACAACTGAGCAACTTCACTTTCACTTTTCACTTTCATGCATTGGAGAAGGAAATGGCAACCCACTCCAGTGTTCTTGCCTGGAGAATCCCAGGGACAGGGGAGCCTGGTGGGCTGCCGTCTGTGGGGTTGCACAGAGTCGGACACGACTGAAGCGACTTAGCAGCAGCAGGTTGTGTCCAACTCCTTGAGACCCCATGGACTGCAGCATGCCAGGCTCCTCTGACTTCCACTATCTCCTGGAGTTTGCTCAAATTCATATCCATTAAGTCAGTGATGCTATCCAACCATCTCATCCTCTGTCACCCCCTTCTTCTCCTGCCCTCAGTCTTTCCCAGCATCAGGATCTTTTCCAATGTGTCGGCTCTTCACATCAGGTG
Source organism: Moschus berezovskii (assembly GCF_049115385.1). Lineage (NCBI taxonomy): Eukaryota > Metazoa > Chordata > Mammalia > Artiodactyla > Moschidae > Moschus > Moschus berezovskii. The sequence continues at coordinate 18,827,596 of NC_142477.1, read as the reverse complement.
GCCAAAGTATTGGGGTTTCAGCTTCAGTATCACTCCTTCCAATGAATGTTCAGAACTGACTTCCTTTAGGATTGACTGGTTGGATCTCCTTGGAGTCCAAGGGACTCTCAAGACTCTTCTCCAACACCATAATATGAAAGCATCTGTTCTTTGGTGTGCAGCCTTCTTTATGGCCCAGCTCTCACATTTGTACATTAATACTGGAAAAACCATAGATTTGACTATTCTTGCCTCAAGAACCCCATGAACCCCATGAAAGGGAAACTAGATACTTCAGAATAATACCTTAAGCAAGAGAGGCTAAGCCAAATTTCAGAGTCCTTAATAACCTCCAGCTGTCATGCAAATATATAGAGAATCACACAATTAGCAAACCTCAAGAAGTGAAATGAAGTCACTCAGTCGTGTCCAACGCTTTGTGATCCTGTGGACTTTAGCCCACCAGGCTCCTCCATCCATGGGATTTTCCAGGCAAGAATACTGGAGTGGGTTGCCATTTCCTTCTCCAGGGGATCTTCCCGACCTAGGGATCGAACCCGGGTCTCCCGCATTATAGGCAGACGCTTTACCGTCTGAGCCACCAGGGAAGTCAGAAAACCTCAGAGGCCATCCGAATCATGCCAGGTGAGCCAGTGACTTCTCCAGACCCCAAAGCCACTCGTGCCAGAGCAGGAACCAGATCCAAGGGAGCCTGCAGCTCCTAATAGTATCACCCTGTTTGATCATCAGTGAGCACTGGTGACATGTCTTTATTCTCCTGTTGAAAAAAATACCCTACCCTCAGTATTCATTCCCTCAGCTGTGCATGTACACCTAGCAAGAGCATATCCTATTTAGAAAAGTCAGCAGTATGACACTGCTTCAAGAACAGGATTCTGTAGGCAGAATCACCTGGGAAACTCTCTAATACCATTGTCCCCTTAGAGATTGATCACACAGATTGGCATATAAAAGCTTTGAGAAGTTCTAAAAAAAAAAAAAAATGTTCAACTTCGTCTCCTAAAATTATTTGCCTGCCTTGTGCTTTTTTATATTTAGCACATTAACATCCAGGAAACAGTGTTCCTGGAACATACTTTCAGAAACTTCCAGCGTGCTTGTCAGTTTCCAAACCTAGAGTGACGTCGGTAATCACCAGGTCAAACATTAGGGACAGAGTGGAAGCAATGGAGTTTGTTTCCGAAGAATTGAGCAAACGCTGGGCGACAGTGAAGGACAGGGAAGGCCACTGTGCTACAGTCCATGGGGTCGCAAAGAGTCGGACATGACTGATATACTGAACTGAACTGAAATGAAACAGCCTGAAAAAAAGAAACCTTTTTGTCCAGTGATTCTGTTAAACCTTCTAAGATATATACATCAAAATGAGACCCAAAGAGCACAGATACAAATTTCTTTGTAAGAAATATCACATGAAATAGAATTTTTTTGGGCAGCGATTCACTTGACAATCTGAAAGGAAAATATGTCCAATATAATTTTAACTCTACTAGGCTCCAAGGAACAAAATACTAATAAGGTGTTATTGTGTTGCAAGAGGAGTAATTAACCAGCCTCACAGTCTCTGGGCTTATCTCACCATATTTGCCTTTGTATAGTTTGTGCCACAATCTGCTTTTGCAATATGTCTTGTGAGTTCTCATTTGAAAAGGGTGAGGGCTTGCTTGAAGAATCCAGTATTTTTCTTCTTCATTTTTTCCTGTGCTCATTAGTCAATTTCACACAATTTGGGACTTATTTTCACTTAAAGTGAGCTTCAGTTCAGTCACTCAGTCATGAACGACTTTTTGTTATTCCATGAATCGCAGCACGCCAGGCCTCCCTGTCCATTACCAACTCCCGGAGTCCACCCAAACCCATGTCCATTGAGTCGGTGATGCCATCCAACCATTTCATCCTCTGTCATCCCCTTCTCCTCCTGCCCTCAATCTTTCCCAGCATCAGGGTCTTTTCAAATGAGTCAGCTCTTTGCATCAGGTAGCCAAAGTATTGGAGTTTCAGCTTCAAAATTAGTCCTACCAATGAATACCCAGGACTGATCTCATTTAGGATAGACTGGTTGGATCTCCTTGCAGTCCAAGCGACTCTCAAGAGTCCTCTCCAACACCACAGTTCAAAAGCATCAATTCTTCAGCACTCAGCTTTCTTTATAGTCCAACTCTCACATCCATACATGACCACTGGAAAAACCACAGCCTTGATTAGATGGCCCTTTGTTGACAACGTAATGTCTCTGCTTTTTAATATGCTGTCTAGGTTGGTCATAACTTTCCTTCCAAGGACTTAGCATCTTCTAATTTCATGGCTGCAGTCACCATCTGTAGTGATTTTAGAGCCCAGAAAAATAGTCAGCCACTGTTTCCACTGTTTCCCCATCTATTTACCATGAAGTGATGGGACCGGATGCCACGATCTTAGTTTTCTGAATGTTGCGCTTTAAGCCAACTTTTGCACTCTCCTCTTTCACTTTCATCAAGAGAGCTTAAGAACCACAAAATATTGTTAAGAGAATTCTCTAGTTTAGAAGAAAAAGCTGTATCTTTCTTTTTTTCAAATGCAAAAAACAATGCCTATTCAAATAGCAAACAACAATGCTTAGTAGATCACAGTTGAATTTTACTCTCCTTTAAGGTCAATTGTTTCCACCCTCTTCTTGCTTAATTTTGATGTTTCATGATAGGGCCTCCAAGTTCAGTTCAGTTGCTCAATCATGTCTGACTCTTTGCGATTCCATGGACTGTAGCACGCCAGGCTTCCCTGTCCATCATCAACTCCCAGAGCTTGCTGAAACCCATGTCCATTGAGTCAGTGATGCCATCCAGCCATCTCATGGTCTGTCGCCCCCTTCTCCTCCTGCCTTCAATCTTTCCCAGCATCAGCACCTTTTCCAAGGAGTCAGTTCTTTGCATCAGGTGGTCAAAGGATTGGAGTTTCAGGGGCTTCAAACCAGTGACCAAATTGTGTGTTGTCATTAAAATGCCACAGAGAAAATAGTAAATGTTTATGTGCATGAACATGAAAACTCAGCCTTCTGAAAAGAGCTCCTGTTTGCAGCAGCGTGTGAGGGGTGAGGTGCAGTGGATATGCTTGTGACCACACCTGGATCTGGGCATTTGAGGTCCCTCAGCAGAGTACACACGATTTCCATGCCTTCTAGTTCCACTGCCTCCGGAAACATACAGCCCAGCAAAGGGAAACACAAGAGCGTGCCTCCCAAAGCACAAAAGCAGTTCAATTTCCATTGCCTCACCTGGCGCTGACGCGAACGCAGTATGGGTTTCTTCGAAGTTTTAGGACAAGGTAGTGCTAAGTGCAACCTCAGTCCAATTCCAAGAAAAGAAGACTGGTCCGTTCCAGATCTTAAGGCTGTATCTGTTAAAAAGCACACTTGCTGTATGATTTGTAGCCAGCTCTGTCATTTGCGTGTTAGGTTTATCACCTCCATGGGAAAAAAAAATTCAGTAGTACCTTAGGAAGTAATCTGTCTGTGGGGGTCAGCTTTTAACCACAGCGCTTTTACAAATTGCAGCCATTAGTAAACCTGGGGTGATTTATCTTTAAACTGATCTAATAGCAAGCAGAAGGATTTTCAGTGGAAGGAGAACTATTCAGTAATTAGGGTGACAACGAAGAAAGAAGAGAGAGAGCAAAGGAGGATTTCGTTAGAACATCCTCAGGGCTCCGGGGCCGCATCAGCTGCCTTCAGGTCAAGGGTTTTCTCGGTAGCCCCACGTCTGCCTTTCTTGGCTTTGCAGTCAGTGCCGAGGCGGTGCTGGGCACTCAGGAAGCTGCACGTTACACTTCCAGCTTGAGTAATTCACCTTTTTCCAGGCCTCCACTGTAGCTAAAATAAGCCTCCTTTGCACATGGCTTTTGCTGCCCCAGAACAGCTGGCGTTCCCAGCATTTCCCGACAACGCTTCCGTGCTCGAAACCATGAGGTCTTCCTGGGCACAGACACCGTGGTGCCCTTTGCTGGAGAGAACAGGGCAGCTGCATGGACTCCAGCTGCATCTCACGGGACCTGGTTCTCCCCAGGGTCAACAGATCCCTGGCGATATTTCTGTTTATCCCAACAGAAGTTTGCCATCAGATACGCGTTCGCTTTGCAAACATGTTAGCTTTGCAGACTCAAATGCATCCTCCGTGAGCACCACTTCTAACACTTACAGAGACACATTTTTCCCCCCGTGGGTGGTCACCCCATTCATCAGTCAACAAAGAAAAGCAGTGATGGCAGAGGAAGAGGACTTACTGCCCCATGAGAGAGCAAACAGGGCAAGAAAAGGCTCCTGCCAGGACCTTGCTGGCTGCCCTGCCAGAGGACACCAAATGGTCCCAGCCGGCTAGTAGAATCTGTTGAGGCTGCAGCAACTCATGGTATCCCTGTGGGTATTTTTCTTTTCTTTTTTTTTTTTTGACTTAAAAATTTTTATGTTTACATACAGATGAAGCTCAATGAAAAATTTCAGTGGGGAGAGCCCCTGGAACTAAGAAAAAATCGTATTTATTTTTAATTGGAAGAGACATGAGTTTGAGTGAACTCCGGGAGTTGGTGATGGACAGGGAGGCCTGGCGTGCTGTGATTCATGGGGTCGCAAAGAGTTGGACACGACTGAGCGACTGAACTGAACTGAACTGAATTGCTTTACAATGATCTGTTAGTTTCTGCTGTACAACAACGTGAATCAGCCATATGTATACATCCATCTCCTCCCTCATGAGCTTGCCTCCCACCCCACTCCACTGTGGGCATTTTTTCAAGTCCAGGATCCTTAGATGTCAAGGCCAAGGCTGCCTGGCCCTAGTCAAACATCCTTACCTAAAGATTGTTGTTATTTAGTCAGTAAGTCATGTCCGACTGTTTGTGACCCCAGGGACTGTAGCCCACTGGTGCTCTGTCCATGGGATTCTCCAGGCAAGAATATAACTTGGTAAGAATGTCCATCTTTCTCTCTCTCTCTTTTTTTTTTTTTAGGCTCCGCTGTAACTATTGTTTTACTTTTGGTTTACATAACTTGGAGAATGGTTAGTCCCAGACGTTGTTTCCAGCTTGTGTGTTCTGGGAGCCCAGTTTCAGGGAGTTCCCGCCACCCCGCCCCTGCCGCCCCACTGAACCTCAGCTAGAAATCCTGACCTGTTCTTTCCTTTCATCAGTGTTGATTGACAACCTGGATAAGGTCCTGCCCTCAGGGAGACTGACCCAGAGAGGGGTGCTCAAGGCATGTGAGAAGCAGATCTCACTTGTTGCATCAAAATGAATGTTGGCCCTTGGGTCCTGGACTGAATACCTGGCGTTCCCTGGCGTGTTGTGATAAGAGGTGGTTTTCTGGCCCTTTCCTTCTCACGCTAGCCCATTACATACATTCCTACTAGATCAGCCTTCAGAACTCAACACTCACAAGCTCTCTTTCCAGCTGCCAATCACATCCACTCTAAACGGCCCTGACCCCACCCGACCCCTCATCCCTCCACCCCCCAGGCCCAGCCTCTTTTCTGTGAGCCCGGAGCAGGCTCTGCTCCATCACTCCAAACCCCCACCCAGAGCCCTCCCCGCTTCTCCTTGCCACCGCAGAACCCTTCCCGTCTTCTCCAGCACACGTGGGGCCTGTCGCTGATCAAATGTCTCACTGCCAGTCCTTATCTTACCACTGTTTAGCATTTTAATCACTCTTTGCATGCGTGCTAAGTCACTTCAGTCGTGTCCGACTCTTTGCAACCCAGCCAGGCTTCTCTGTCCCTGGGACTTCCCAAGCAAGAATACTAGAGTGGGTTGCCATGCTCTCCTCCAGGGGATCTTCCTGAGCCAGGGATCGAACCCGCATCTCTTCCATCTCCTGTACTGGGAGGCGGGTTCTTTACCACTAGCGCCACCTGGGAAGTCCCAGTCACTCTTTACTGGTTCTGTGTTCTCTAACCTCCTTGGCCACCTGATGTAGAGAGCTGACTCGTTTGAAAAGACCCTGGTGCTGGGAAAGATTGAGGGCAGGAGGAGAAGGGGACGACAGAGGATGAGATGGTTGGAGGGCACCACTAACTCAATGGACATGGGTTTGGGTGGACTCCAGGAGTTGGTGATGGACAGGGAGGCCTGGTGTGCTGCGGTTCATGGGGTTGCAAAGAGTTGGACACGACTGAGCGACTGAACTGAGCTGAACCTCCTTGGAGGCAGAGACCTCATCTCCAGTCTCTTTTGTATGCTCCATGGTCCTGGGCATGTGATAGCTACTAAACCGTCTTCCTAACCAAGCAATTGTCAACACGCCAGGTCCACGCAGCACCTGCCTGGCCAAGATTTACCAGGTAAAGGTCAGAGCTGGGAGGGCCTGGGTAGATGTCTGACTTAATGAGTTATCGCTGAAAGCTGCTTTCGAACCTGTGAAACCCGTGCTGTGTGACACACACTGCATGTTTCCTTCTAAAGCTGACAGATTAATGAGGATGTATATTGAGTAACAGGGAGTTTTCTTGGTTTTGCTTTGCCACTGCTGCTTGTGACTGCATGGCTGAATTTATTCAGAACCCATGTCCACTTATCTTTCAAGCAAGGGAAACGTGTATAAATAATGAGAGGCAGGAAGCGATTATTAAGGCTGAAGGGGCCTGGTTAGGCAGCACTTGGCGAAGAAGGCACTTTGGGAATTACTGCATTGACTCTATATCTTTGCATTTTTATGGAAATCACAAAGCACCTACCATGTTACTTTCCTTCTGCCCCTTACCTCTCCACTGATGGGAAAGCCTGAAGTTTCATACAGTTTGAGTCATCACAGTCACTTCTGGAGGACTGAGCTCGTCATCACCCAGAAATAGAGTCCCTCACCAACCCCCTGAGATCACACTGCAGGCTGTGTGGGTGCAACCCAGTGCATTAGGATAGAATTCAGAGCCTGAATCTCTCCACAGGCTGCGGCTACTCCGAAAAGCAAGTTAGTTCCAAACCTGCCCCAGGTCTTCAGGAATAATTTTCAGTCTGCCCTGAACTAAAATTGCATCCTGGGACTTCCCTGCAGTCCAGTGGTTGAGACTCCATGCTTCCAATGAAGGGGGCACTGGTTTGATCCCTGGTTGGGGAACTACGATCCGACATGCTGCTGCACAGTGTGGCCAAAAATAAATAAATGCGTATAAAAAATGGCTTTAAAAATAAAACATTTTTAAAATCAAAAAATTAATTAAGAATAATGAAATAAATAGAATAGAATAAGGTCTTCGCAATTGGCAGTAGTGGTAAAGAACCTGCCTGCCAATGCAGGAGACACAAGAGACACAGGTTTGATAGCTGGTCCAGGAAGATCCTCTAGAGGAAGAAATGGCACCCCACTCCAGTATTCTTGCATGAAGAACCCCATGGACAGAGGAGCCTGGCAGGCTACAGTCCGTGCATTGCAAAGAGTCAGACACGACTGAGCATCTGAGCGCTGACTGAAAGAACAGAACACAGTGGCATCCCGAGGTCCCGTGGGGGCCTGGGAAGTCCCTGACGTGCCCTGGCTTAGGTCAGGGCAGAGGTCCACAGCATCATATCTCCAGAGTTTTTATCTGGGAGAGGGAGAAAGGGTTGGCCTCTTTTGGTACTAAGCACTTTAATGGACATAATCTCAGTTAATCCTAAAATCTGTCCTACAGGAGACCGGCTGGGGCGAGCATTCCCATTTTACTAAGCACCGTGCATCTCAGAGACACAAAGTCATGTGCCCAAAAGAACCCAGCTAGGACGAGGGGAAACGCAGATCTCAGTGATGGCCCACAAGCTCCCCGGCTTACTCCACTGGGTTTCCAGGCCAAAGTCCCAGCTCTGCCACAAATAGCTTTCTGACTTGGGAAAATTATATTTTCCCCGTGAGTTTCAGTCTCTCCATCTCTCACAAGAGCTAAGACTCCCTACCTCGCTGGGTTTCCAAAAGAATTAAATAAACTGTGAGCACTCATGAGAAGATGGCTTGCACACACACCTATACACACTTAGGACAGCTCTTGGAAACAGAACTTCATATCATAATGCTAATCTCTACAGGGATGAATCTGTAAGTTTAGATTTCTCCTTAGCAGTTCCTTTAAAAGATATTTTCCAAAAGAAAAGAACCAGTGAAAAGGGGATTTGGGTCTCATTCCAGATATATTTTAAGGTTCTAGTCCCTTCCAAAATTTACAGGCAATGTCAACAAATACTTGGTTTGTCTAATCTCTTTGTGGTTTGCCGAGAAGGTGGATTCAGTGTTTTTCAAAGTTGGGACTTCCTGTTTTTCCCTGATCAGTGTTTTTCTCTTTGAATTCTTCACTTTTTTGCATCAGCCAGGAACACATGTGGTGCAGTCATATGGAACTGTGTTTGAAAGGGTTAGAAATTAGGTGATATAATACTTGGTCATTTTTTATCTATTCAGTGGACTTCCATCTTCACATAGCAGTAAGTGACTATAGAGAAAAAGCTTTTATTCTGTAGAAATGGTCTTTTAGCAGGACCAAAGGGGAAATTTTAATCATTTTACTTGTGAAGAAGCATCATATTCCATATTGAGTAATTGAAAGGAATCTTAAAGCTGTAAAACAGATTAAAATGCACTGTCAGAGTTACACAATGAGAAAATCTACTTGCTACTCAAAGTTCAGAGCTCTCATTGGTTTTATCAACGTGAAATTAAAAGAAAAAAATTCTGCACTTTGCCATTTAGAAACTTAACAGACAGCCTTTAGAAATTCCCTTTTACTCTCTGTGAAATAGGAAGAAATGTTTGCTTTGGTTTATTCCCAAGTGTTAAGGAGAGGTTATCAAGGCAAAATCTTGAGCACTTCAAAGCATTTCTAGCAAAGGAACTTAGCATCTTCATCATCAGCACTCTGGGACACAGGAGTTTAAAGTACTTGAAGTGGACCTAAATGTATAGAGGGATATTAAAGTTGGTTTCAAAAACAAGTGTTGGAGCCATAAGGAAGCTTAAGGTTCAGGCTTGTTAAAACAGTTCTAATGCTGAGGTTGGAATGATTCTTAAATTCTTCTATAAATGCTGTTATATGCAATGCCAAATGAGTTTAGATGTAGTTTTAGCCAAAGAGTATAGTTTTTGTACATTTCTTTTTGCACAGCTATTTAGGTCTCATTCCATATACTTTTATTCTAAAGTTCTTTTCCATTCATTCTGACCAGTTAGAATTATTATCCTGTCTGCATGGCTTGCAGAGGTGCGCTGCTGTGTTTGTGTCTTAGCAGTGTTTGTGTCAATAATCCTTCTGTGTGTTTCTCTCTCCGCCTTTATGTTCTCTCTCCCTCTCCCCCACAGCTTTTTCCATCTTCAGCTCCTTGAGTCTGCCCCCCTCCTTGTCATACAAAACCTCCCTAATCCTCAGGACTACTTTCACTGACAAACAATTCATTTCTGTTCATTTGCAAAAAATCCGTGTTCAACTCTTGCAATCCCCATTGACTGCAGCCTGCCAGGCTCAAGCCCCTAATTCAAAGGTTTGTGGGGAACATAAAGAAATACTCAAATACACTTAGTGTGTATAGCTTATTTGTCTGGCCCCATGCTCTCATTGATCAGCGTACATGACATAAAGGAAGTGAAAGTCGCCTGGTCATGTCTTGTACAGTCCATTGAATTCTCCAGGCCAGAATACTGAAGTGGGTAGCCTTTCCCTTTTTATAATTAATAAATAATATAATTATAAATATTGTATTTTATGATATATTTTATAAATGTGTACAAAGGTGAAAGTGAAAGTCACTCAGTCGTGTCTGACTGTTTGCGACCCCATGGACTATACAGTCCATGGAATTCTCCAGACCAGATTACTGGAGTGGGTAGCCTTTCTCTTCTCCAGGGGTTCTTCCCACCCCAGGGATCAAACCCAGCTCTCCCGTATTACAGGCGGATTCTTTACCAGCTGAGCCACAAGGGAAGCCCAAGAATACTGGAGTGGGTAGCCTACCCCTTCTCCAGCTGATCTTCTAGACCCAGGAATTAAACTGGGGTCTTCTGCATTATAGACGGATTCTTTATAAACTGAGCTATCAGGGAAACCCTTATGATATGACATGGTGGCCATAAAAGATTAACTGTCTGTTTGACCATCGTATGATGTTTATTGGTCAATAAAGAGCACGGTGCCAGGCAGATCGTCCGTACTGACTTAGTATATCTGAGTGAATGAAATCATTCCATGAATAAATAAATGATAACAATAATTTCTCATGACAGGAGCAATCATATGGCTGAAACTGATTAGAGAGGGTTTCCCAGTGGAAAGAAAGATTTGACCTTGATCTCAGAGGATGGCAGACACTGGCATTTCAGCTAGGATTAAGGGCTAGCACAGCAGGGGAATTCAGAGGTCAGGGTCTTCCCAAGGGGAGCACTAATAGTGAAGTTCATAGAACTCCAAGAAACCTTCCCTGCCCCTGCAGACTAGGTTCAGTGCCTTTCTGCTGTCGTCAGACTGTGTTATAATTGTGGTGTCACCTGTTCATAAATATATCGTGACTTAAGCACTAAAGTCAAAAAGGTTGTTGTTGTTCAGTCGCTCAGCGGTGTCTGACTCTTTGCAACCCCATGGACTGTAGCTCACCAGACTCCTGTGTCCATGGAATTCTCCAGGCAAAAATATTGGAGTGGGTTGCCATTCCCTTCTCCAGGGGATCTTCCTAACCCAGGGATCGAGCTCTGGTCTCCTGCATTGCAGGCAGATTCTTTACTGTCTGAGCCACCAGGGCTTCCCTGGTGGGAGTTAGAAGTAGGTAACAAAGGGCTTGAACAAGCACCAGCAGGAGGATGAGTTAAACAAGAGCAGATTTGTCTTTTCTTTTGCTCAGAGGTCTAGATTTTGGAGACTTGCACTGTCTTTGGACAGCACACAGCTTCTAGAATTCAGCCTCATGTTTATGTTGTCAGAAATCAGGGTGTCTTTCAAGTGAGATGAAAAAGAGGAACCTTTCTAAGAGGCATCATCCCAGGTCATTGCAAAAGCACGCTGATAATTTATCAAAAGGGACTTCCCGGTGGTCCAGCGGTTAGGACTCCACCCTGCCATTGTGGGGGTCACAGGTTCAATCCCTGATCAGGGAACTTAAGATCCTGCATGCCGCGGTGTGACCAAAAAAAAAAAAAAATTTGCTCTGTGGAGTGATTCCCTGGCTTTGCCTCCTAAGAATTAGATGTTTCATCTATCTTCTGTGTATTCATTTTTCATTTTAAACCATCAAAGTAACATATGTTCTTTGTCACAAGGAAAGCTATACAGATATGAGTGTCAAGCTGATCATTTTCCTCTTCCTGCCTCCCTTCATCCCATCTTGCCTAAAATAAACAGTATTAAGAGTTTGGTATATGTCACTCTCCAACTTTCTCTCTTCTCATACCCATTATTTACCCATTTTTGAGGATCTTTTTTTAAAAAAAATTTTAGTAGAGTAAGAATATACTATATTGCTTACAGTACAACCTTCTGCTTCACACTGTGATCATGAGCTTATTTCCAGTTGGATACATTTAGTTGCACCTCAAGCTCTGTGATTGCTGGGCAGCATGCCCCTGTGTGCATGGACCATATACACAGCAAATAATAACCATAATTACTTAGCCTTTCCCATATTGGCAGACAGACAGATTGTTGGCAACTGTCTGCCATTGCAAAGAATGCTTTAATGAATGCCTTTGTTTGAGAGGCATCCTGTACTTGGGCTTTATTTTGTTTGGATAGATTCTAACAGGACATTAATGGATTAAAGAGACGGTATGCTCTAAATGGTAATACCTTTGGACATCTTCCTTTGCCAAGGATTACAGTTGACACTCCAGCCAGTGCTGTATGAAATTTCCTTCTGTGCTGTGTCTTCACTGGAGGCGTGGAAGGAGCATATGGTGTGCCCAGTAGGTCTGTCTGGAGCCAGAGGGGGCCCGAGCTCCTGTCCCATTGTCAGCAGGCACATCAGGGTCTTCACATTTGGAATCACTGGGATCTTGAATGGGCTTGTGCTGTTGGGTTGGTCAAAAAGTTCATTTGGGTTTTTCCATGTGTATGTGTGTGAGAGCTAAGTCACTCAGTCGTGTCCAACTCTGGAATACCATGGACTGTAACCTACCAGGCTCCTCTCTCCATGGGATTCTCCAGGTAAGAATACTGGAGTAGGTTGCCATACCCTCCTCCAGGGGATCGAACCCACATCGCTTATGTCTCCTTCATTGACCGGCACGTTCTTTACCACTAGCACCACCTGGGAAGCCCATCAGTTTAGTTCAGTTCAGTCACTCAGTCGTGTCCGACTCTTTGCGACCCCATGAATCACAGCACGCCAGGCCTCCCTGTCCATCACCAACTCCCGGAGTTCACTCAAACTCATGTCCATCGAGTCGGAGATGCCATCCAGCCATCTCATTCTCTGTTGTCCCCTTCTCCTCTAGCCCATAAGATGTTACAAAAACAAACATTTTGGCCAACCCAGTACTTTAACCAATGCCCTTCTCAGGTGCTTACAGGAAGCTTCTGTGCAGGGAGCTTTCTAAGCCACTCATCCTGCAGAACTTCTCTGCCAGACTGCAGGGTCAAGGTTGACCAGGCCACAGGTCAAGGCCACACTCTCCCATCTATACCAGCATCACCTGAAGCCAGTAGCCCACTCTAGACTCCTTTCAAAGGGAAAGACCTCAAGGGAGTCTTCACTCAGCCTAATCTACCTAAGGCTCTCAGATTCCTCAAACTATACTGCCATCAGAAAAAAGTAACGATTTCCTTTGGGAATATTTGCTTCTAGTATTTAACCATCTGGATGGGCATTGGGGGGGTGTTTATCCCACCTGCCCCCATGCCTCCACCTGCCATCCTCAGTCTAGTGTTGAAGGAGAAAAGAGTGCCATGCTCTCGGTCTCCGTGGCTTCTGGTTTGGGTCCACCCTGTATTAACCAAGAACCTTAGGCAAGTCACAGAATCTCTTTGAGCCCCTTTTCTATAAAATAGGAATTTTCCATGCTTACCCTGTTGTTGTAGCATTGTTATATACAGCCAATAAGATAATGTGTGAAGGTCCATTCAAGATTCTGCCACACTGCCTATGTAAGAGATTGGTATTCTTCATGTGACCCATAAGTCACGTTTCTGGAATAAATTATTGTACACTCAGCAAATATACTTCTGTGGCTGCAGCAACCTCGGGGCTCTGAGGGCCAAGTGGACAGGGCCCACGTGTCTCCTTTCACTGGGTCCCTTCGTCCCCTCATTCATGTAGGCAAAAGGGCTGGAGCAAGACAGCGCTTCAGTCTACTCTGAATTCCCAAGATCCCAAACCTGAATTATAGTGAATCTGGATTTAGAGAAGGAAGCTCAGCATGTGCATTTACTGGCTCACTATTATGTACATGAAATAGTAAGTAAAAAAATGAATTCATTCCCTCTTTAGAGATTTTCAAAGCAGTTCAATTTTACCCACACTATTCTATAGCTTATTCCTTTAGCATATCACTTTTCTGGTGAAAAATATTCATCACAAAACATGGTTATAGTTGTAAAAGCAAGCAAGAGAGCAAGTGAATCACTCAGCTGTGTCCGACTCTTTGCAACCCCATGGACTGTAGCCTACCAGGCTCTTCTATCCATGGGATTTTTCCAGGCAAGAATACTGGAGTGGGTTGCCATTTCTTTCTCCAGGGGCTCTTCCTGACCCAGGGATCAAACTCGTGTCTCCCGCATTGCAGGCAGACACTTTACCATCTGAGCCACCAGGGAAGCCCCCAAACACTGGGATCATTGGGGATATGAACCCAAAGTGAACCCAAAGAGAACATAAATTCAGAATATGTAATTCTTGAGCCCTTGCTACAACTACTGACACCATTTGTCTCTTGCCTGGTTTGCTTGTGTGACAGTGACATTCTTGGTCCTTCTTTGTTTTGTGTTCTTAACAGTTTAACTCAGTGAGATGATTATACTTTACCTAGAATCTCAAAATCGGGTCAATAATTTAGACCAATAATAGCAGTGGAGGCAGGGGGAGGTCATGACAAGCTTATTCACACACAGCAAAGAAAACAGTGGCGGGGCTTTATCCCATTATATATCACTTACTTGTGTTGGGATTCTTTTCTCAGTGTGTGTGTGAATCTCTGTAGCCATGCACCAGTGTGTGCATCCATGGGCTGGAAGGACTAACCTGTTTAATGACTAATTTTGAATCTCACAGTCACCTCCAAAAATCAGTCAGTTCAAAAGCCCCAGACCCTTAGAGATCTTTCACAAAACTTGGTGTGTGCTAGTTACATAAATACCAGCAGTGAGTCATAGCTGAACCCTGAGCAGCAATAAATGAAGCCCACAGTTGAGAATCCAGTAGAAATTCTGCACAAGCTAAAGATTCTAGGATGATGCATTATCCCAAGTGTAAAGGAAGATCAGAGACTTTCTTGAGTGGTGTTTCTTGAAGTCTGGAGAGCCTCTTAGCGTTTCTACCACCCTGGTGATGGAACTGGTGCATAAGCTCAGGGAGACTGTGGTCTGTGTTCCCGGGTTTCGTCCGTACCCTTTGTCGTGTGGTGCTCATGCCAGAGCCTTAGTGACCTGATTTCTCTTAGCCTCATTTTCTTAGCACGACTCAGATATGTGATGACTTCAGCACCACTCCTTTCATCTTCCACTTTTACCCTCGTAGTGCTTGCAACACATCACAGTTTAAAAAATAATCTTGCTTCCACGTCTTTGGAATTTTCCATAAAAATCCATCTTCATCCCAAGGTTCTCTGTGTTCTGCTCAACTAATCCTGTCTGTTTAAAGTAAGCATTTGGCTCTGACTGCAAAGTCTACTTCAAACTGAAAAGAGGGCTTGGTTCAGGATAACCGAATGATGGTTAAGATCTTAAGCCCAGAGGTCAAGATGTTCTGGCTTCTTCTCCCAGCTCTGTGCCTCCTAGACAAAGTGGTTTAGTCTCTACATGTACCAGTGTTCTCGCCAGTAAGCTGGGAAATAATAGTACATCCCTGACGGAGTGGACAGGAGAAGTGAAGATCTTAGAACCATGTCCGTCACAGCACAAGACCAGGAAATGTTAGCTTCCAAGACATTTCCATCATCATTACTATGGTGGTCATTGGATTTCATAAGCTCCACAGACAAATCAGCATTTGCTTTTTCTTCTCTTAGAATGAATACATTTGTAAATGTCAATAGAAGCGCGTTGATGACATTTCAGAATGTTGCAGTTGAGTCAGGAAAAGGAATGGAGCTTCAGAGCTACTTGCTCAGAGGTGTACAGCCAAATTTAAGATGCTAGAGGAATCAAGAAAAAAAATCTATTCCTAATCATGAAGAGAGTGTTAAATAAGCAGAATACATAAGTATGTGCTCAGTCGTGTCTGACTCTTTGTGATACCATGGACTGTAGCCTGCCTGGCTGCTCCATCTGTGGAATTTTCCAGGTGAGAATACTGGAGTGGGTTTCCATTTCCTTCTATAGGGGATCTCCCCCCATCCCAGGGATCAAACCCACATTTCCTATGTCTTCTGCACTGGCAGGAAGATTCTTTACCACTGCGCCGCCTGGTGAAGTGAAGTGAAGTGAAGTCGCTCAGTCGTGTCCAACTCTTTGTGACCCCGTGAACTGTAGCCTACTAGGCTCCTCCGTCCACGGGAGTAGGCAGAAAGAAAGCATAGAAAGTTAGTAAAAAGACTCCCCAGATCCCAGAGTCAGCCTATTCTATTGTTTATGGAGTTGTTGTTGGGTTGGTTGTTATTCTGTCTTTTATATATAAAAGCATTTTAAACTTGGTTTTAAAGTGGGATGGATATAATCTTGACATATTAACCAACATATGGAGTTGTTGGTTGTATATAAAAGCATTTTAAACTTGGTTTTAAAGTGGGATGGATATAATCTTGACATATTAACCAACATATGGAGTTGTTGTTGGGTTGGTTGGTTGTTATTCTGTCTTTTATATATAAAAGCATTTTAAACTTGGTTTTAAAGTGGGATGCATATAATCTTGACATATTAACCAAGAATTAGCATCATTTGGGGACCATATAACTTTATAAGTATTAAAAGCTAGTAGGAAATATAGAATTTTAATAGTAAAGATGTACAATCAAGGTGAGGAATACGTAAGGACTCTTAAATAGCATGGGAAGTGTTGGTTTTTTAAAGTACACTAAAATTTTCATAGTAATATTTCTTCCTTGTCAAGCCTCCCACCATCTTGAGTTAAAGTTAAGTTTAGATAAATAGTCACTCAGTCACGTCCAACTCTTTGCTACCCCATGAACTGTAGCCTGCCAGGCTGTCTGTCCATGGAATTCTCCAGGCAAGAATACTGGAGTGGGTTGCCATTCCCTTCTCCAGGGGATCTCCCTGACCCAGGAATCGAACCCGGGTCTCTTGCATTGCAGGCAGATTCTTTGCCATCTGAGCCACCAGGGAAGACCTAAGCTTCATGTTCAAATGAAAAATCAAGAAGTTTTGAGGAGGGTCCTGTGACACTAAAATTTATCCTTGGGTGAACTAACATCTTTCTGGAGTAAAAGATCAAAAGTAAAATGCTTTTTGTTTTCCCTGAAGTACTGAAGAAACCAACAGTAGAAAACTGAGTTTGCCAAATTTGGTACCTGTTTGGTAATTTGTTCTTTATAGAAACTCCTCTCCAGGTGTGAGAAATGACAGAGAAAAGCAGTGTTATATTTTGGACTTGCCCTGTGTTGTCTCCCAGTCTTCAGGAAGCACTAAATACGGACGGTGCTGCCCGGAGCAATGACTCTGATGACCAAAGCAACCAGGCTTCATTTTACCACCACTCCCTTTAAACCACAACCTCATGTGTGGGTGTCAAGCTCTTGGCCAGAGCTCCATAGACAGAGCGAGGCTGTCTCCTTTAGCGGGGTATAGATCCTTGAGAAAATAAAACAGGGCTGGAAAACTACCGGGAAGATAAATGATCTAATTTAACCCAAACCGCTGTTTAAAATACAGACAAACAGAACAATAAGAGTGGAAAATTACAGGAACCCAGACTCTTTGAGAGGATTGAAATCCAAGGTGCTGATTATCCAGGTCACTGGAAGACGCTGTTCCCATAGGTAGCTCTGCTACACACGTACTTCTGAATTTTCCACTTTCCCACAAATGCAAATTTTCTGAGGACCTTAGGTTTGAGAAAAAAAATGTAATGATATTTCTTTTGCCACAGTAATACTGAGTTTGCTCCATGTCCATGTCATAGAATGTGTAATGGGATGGTTGAAGCTATAGACAGGGGAGTAGTCTTTTATCAAAGAGATTAAATGACAATCTAGCCAGACAGAACATTACCCATCCCTGTCCCACTGGTTTGTCTAATCCAGGGTGAGGCAAGTGAAGAAAGTATTCATCTTACTAGAAGTAAAGTAAAGGGACTTGCAGCATTTTATGTAGTAATCTATTATTTTAGGGAACAAAACCAGTTTCCAACTCAACACCTTTTTCTGACAGGTTTTTTTTTTGAAGTATAGTGCTTTACAATGTTGTGTTAATTTCCGCTGTACAGCCAACTGATTCAATTTTATCTTTATACACCTTCTTTTTTATATTCTTTTCCATTATGATTTATCACAGGGTATTGAATATAGTTCCCTGTACTATACAGTAGGACCTTGTTGTTTATCCATTCTATATGTCATAGTTTGCATCTGCTAACCCTAAAGTCGGGCTTCCCAGGCGGCTCAGATGGTAAAGTGTCTGCCTGCAATGCAGGAGACCAGGGTTCAATCCCTGGGTCAGGAAGATCCCCTGGAGAAGGAAATGGCAACCCACTCCAGTGCTCTTGCCTGGAAAATTCCATGGAAGGAGGAGCCTGGTAGGCTACAGTCTTTGGGGTCACAAAGAGTCAAACGCAACCCTAAACTCACAGTATATCCCGACTGTCCTTCCTCCCCCCAACCTTGGCAACCACAAGTCTGTTCTCTATATCTGAGAGTCTGTTTCTGTTTTGTAGATAAATTCATTTGTGTCAACTCAGCACCTTATTGTGGAAAAATTTGAAGAGCCATTTCTATATGAGCAACATGATCATTTTCTTAGCATGTGACCATAATGTCAATTACAAGATTGGCATCCAGCTGTCCTTGGCACTGCTGAACTGGGTGGCCCTCTCTCCCCAAGCCTGCTTACCCTTACAAGCACCCATCTTTCTGAATTTGGAGATTATCACCCTGTTTACCTATCAGGGCACACTTAGCTCTTCGTAGGGTTCACTCAGATTCTCTGAGAAGGTTTTCCTTCGAATCTAAACTTCTGATTTTCTTTTCATGGCAGCTGACTTCTGTTATAGGATTTGACTTCACAGGGGGACAGCTTGACATCCAAAGGACGTGGGGGGAAAAGGAGCCAGAAAAAATCTTTGCTTAAGCTTTACACTTGAGTCTAATCATGTGGCCCAGTGTTAAATCCTATTTATGTCCATATGTCTACAGTTAAGGAGTCACCTTATCCAGTACTTACTGGGTGCCCCTGTGATGCTGGGTAGAAATAGCAGGGGCAGTACTTATCTATCTCATGAGAAAATATCAGAGCTACAGGAAGGTATACCGTGCCATTGCCGTCTCTTTGCATATTTCAAATACATCAGTTCTACCAAAAACAGGTTTATTTACCCGGAAAAACCAAACCTGCTGTCGGAGGATTTTATGAAGGACAAGCTACATCAGCTGGATGTTAGTTAACACTTTTTTTTGGTTCACATACTGAATTTTGGCTATGCAGCATGCATTGTGCTGGGTAGACATAGGAAGGCTGGTAAGCAGTAGTAGTCTGGTGAGACGAGCAGTTGAGTAACCAGGCAACCAGTGCAGCCCAGTGAGCACGGGAATGGGACCTGGGTTAGGGTACCAGGGAGCACAGGGGGGGCACCTTCCAAAGTGTGGTTCCTGAACTGATTATGAGTTTACTAGGCAAGTGAGGTCAGGCAAAGGTAAAGGTGATTCTGTGTAGAGAAAAGAACTTGAGCAAAGACCTTCAGCTGAAAGAGAACATGGCCTATTCAGAACACCACGAATAGCTCAGGTGTACTTCCCCAGCGGCTCAGCAGTAAAGAATCCACCTGCAACGCAGAAGAACCAACTTCGATCCCTGGGTGAGAAAGATTCCCCTGGAGGAGGAAATGGCAACTCAGTCCAGTCTTCTTGTCTGAAGAATCCCATGGACAGAGAAGCCTGGCGGACTACTCTCCAGAGGGTCTCAAAGAGTTGGACATAACTGAAGCAACTGAGCACGCACTCATAAAACACAGTGCCAGGCAAGCGCAGAGAGTTGAGATCAAACAGACAAGCAAGGTCAGGTCACGAGTGGCCTTTGTGAGAGGTCACTTGGTGCACAAATATTTATTTATATTTATATAGTTATATAATTTATATTTATATTATTATAGATTATTATTTATAGATTTTATAAATGTCATCTATGCATGAGCCGGACACTGTCCCAGACCCTGAGGGAAACCTTTATGAAGCCCACGGTCTGTAAACAGGATGCAGCCTTGAAGCACCTCGATGCCCTTGTAGGAATTTGGATTGTACAATCTGACCATCATGTGAAGGGAAGAAGAGCTTGGAGAGGAGAAGACCACCAGTGACTTGACCCAAAGCACGGTGGTGGAGCTGGAGAGAACTAGACAGATTCAAGAGTGACTAAGGGAGGAGTATGGATAGAACCAAGCAATCACTGGGTGTGAGGTCTGAAAGGCATCCAGGGAGATCCTCAGGCTTCTGGGCTTAAACCTTGGACGCATTCATTCGAAGGGAACCGAAGAGGAAGGCCAAGACTGTGGGAACCCAGGTAGCCTAGTAGATGGTGAAGTTTTCAAAACGTGGAGTGTGAGGAACCAAGGGCGTTCAGATGGAGATGAGCGGGTCTGAAACTTAAGAGAAGCCTGAGAAATCTGGAGAGATGGACCGGAGACTCCTGAGTGGACAGGGAGTGACTGAAGTTGTGGCGAGGGGTAGGGGTGCGGGGCGGAGATTGCTGAGTCAGAGTGGAGAGGACGAGGAGGTGAGGGGAGCCCTGGGAACACCAGTATTTAAGAGACAAAGAAGAGGCATCCAGGAGAAGAACTGGAGCAGAAGAGCTAGGAGGAGAACCCAGAATCTTTTGTCATCGAAGCCAGGGAGGAAAACGTGTTTGAGAGAGAGGGGGTGGCCCAGAGGGCAGAGCGGCTGAAAGGTCAGAGGGGGACCGGAAGTGCGCATTTAGTTCAGCGGGAAGAGCCTCTGCGGGGGAGGGGGGGCCGGAACGGAACCGGAACCGGTGGCTGCTTGCAACCCGGCGTTCTGTGCTGACGCCTGTGGTGTTGCCCAAAGCCTGTGAGAGCTGCAGTTCTGGGTTCCGGCGCCTCTGCGGCAGCCATTCTAACAGGCTGAGGAATACGTGGGAAAAACCAAAGTGGAAATGAGAAGCACAGGCAGCACGTCATAGAAGCCGTCTGTGAAAGGAAGGTGAGAAAGAAGGCGGTACTGAGAGAAAGAGAGGACTCAGAGAAGCTTTGTTTTTCAGAGGGAAGACACTTAAGCTTATGTGACTGAGAATGGGAAGGGGCTAGTGGAAAGGTGAAAAGTGTTAGTCGTTCAGTCATGTCGGACTCTGGGATTCTCCAGGCAGGAATACTGGAGTGGGTTGCCATTTCCTTCTCCAAGGAAAGAACCAGACAAGTAGCAAAGATCAGAGAAGCCAGAGAGGAAGATAGTGACTCCTGCCCAGGTCCAAGAAACAAAAATGCAGAAACCTACATTTACTGAGATGTGGACCTAGATTCCGTCATACAGATTGAAGTCAGTCAGAAAGAGATACACGTTTCATACGTTAATGGATATATGTGGAATCTAAAGAAGTTTGTGTAGACGATCTTATTTATGAGGCAGAAATAGAGATATGGGTGTAGAAAACGGTCGTATGGACACTTAGGGGGAATGGGGAGGATGGGATGGATTGGGAGATTGGGATTAACATGTATGTACACTACTATATATAAAATAGGAGAAGGCACTGGCGACCCACTGCAGTACTCTTGCCTGGAAAATCCCATGGACGGAGGAGTCTGGTGGGCTGCAGTCCATGGCATAGCTAAGAGTTGGACACGACTGAGCGACTTCACTTTCTCTTTCATGCATTGGAGAAGGAAATGGCAACCCACTCCAGTGTTCTTGCCTGGAGAATCCCAGGGACGGGGGAGCCTGGTGGGCTGCCATCTATGGGATCGCACAGAGTTAGACACGACTGGAGCGACTTAGCAGCAGCAGCATATATAAAATAGTTAATAAGAATCTGTTCTATGACAGGGAACTCTACTCGATGCTCTGTTGGTGGCATAAAGGGGAAGGAAATCCAAAAAATAAAGATATATATATATATAAATCTGATTCACTTTGCTGTACAGCAGAAAATAGCATAATATTGTAAAGCCACTGTACTCCAATAAAGATTTTTATTAAAATAAAGGCAATGTGAAGAAAAGAGAAAGAAATGTGAAAACCCAGGGAGCTAGCCCTGGACTTGCCTGGTCAGACAAGCCTTTCCATTGTAACACCGAGAGGAGGTGGAAAAGGGTTTGGGGCACATGTGTTTTGTTGAGCATTGTTTTACAGAGAGAAGCAATGAGAAATTTAGTTCCGACCTGATGGATTCCCTATTGCAGATGAAGTAGAAGTGAGGTTATCTGCCAAGGAAGAGGGAACAAGGCAGCTGAGAAAGGGATGGAAAAGATGGAAGAATAACTGAGCAGCGAACAGCCCAGTTGAGGATGGAGACCAGTGAGTCCTGGCAGCAGCCTGTTTGTCACATAATTTATTCCAGCCACTCTCAGAGCCCTTCTAGATGAGAGTGGAATGGATAAATAATTAGATGAATCCAAGGTCAGAGATTTGCAGGCAGTGAGTTGTAGGTATTGACAATGGTGTAGTTAAAGTGATAACCATGACATGGAGGGTAGAATAAGGCAGGACAGAAAGGAGGAGCCAGGGGAGGAGATGGGCGAGATGAGAGAGCAACAAGTTTAGTGGAGTTCAGAATAGACAGAAGGGGAACAACAGGAAGAGCCTCAGATCTCCCAGACAGGAGATCAGCCGTGGTGGCCTCCAGGCCTGCTCTTAGGGACAGGGTGTCACCTCCTGGACCTGTTCCCGGGGTGGGGGTAGAGGGAACAGAGCTCTACCCAGCATCCAGCTAGCGAGGAACGTCTGCTGTTCACACTGGTGTGAAATGATGGACAGGATTGGGGTGAGGCGGTGACTCTTAGTTTGAAGACACTCAGTCTGCAGTGTAAAGATGTTTCTGGTCTCTAGAACCTAAGTTTAAAATGTCAGGATCTCTTTTAGGGTTTAATGATCTAAGACAGTTCATACCAGAGAGATCACATGGGATTTGTTAGCCATTTCCCTGGACGTTGTGGGTTTTCTTAGGTTTTTCTGTCTTGTTTTGGATTTTTTTCTTTTTCTTTTTTTTTCCCCACTTTTTAATATCCTGTCATTTTGCTGACTTTCGGGAGGAAAAAATTTAAACCCTAGAACACCATGAACCTGGCAGATACTGGGAGATAAGAATGCAGGTAAGACCCAAGGAAAGCCTTCTGGAGCCAGATAAGTTTTGAAGTCAGACATTGCATGCTGCCGAGGACCCACAGCACAGAGAATGCTGATCTGAAGTGTGATTAGGGCCGTGTGCCAGCTGTCTGGGCCCAGAACCAGGCTGGGTTGAAGGGCAGCTTATATTTATAGTGGTTGGAGTCCTGGTAGATGTGGCTCTAAAGTATCTTTACTCTGGAAAGCTTGTGAGTCTTTAGACACTTGCCTTTGAACAACAGGTGAACTGCCGCTCTTACCGTTGTCTAGGGACAGAATTGTGACTCCATGCCTGATTCTTTCCAAAGACATCTCAGACATCTTAGCTGAATTTCAAGACCACAGGGCTTCCTCTTTCCCAGCCTCAGCTGCCGTTCTTCCTGGTCTTGGCTAGAGATGCAGCTGTGATCACAAGTGACCTGGCAGGACACTGCTAGCTAACTGACGGATGCTGAACCACAGCATCCTTACAACCCCAAGGTAACAAGGAGGGTTTGTTTACATATATTTCTAGAAAGATGCAAGGTTGAATCTCAGACTCCTTTCCATCGATACCCTGGCCAGATGATCTCATTTAGTTTCCTGCCTTTAAATACTATCTATATGCTGACGGCCTCCAAATGTCCACAGCCCAGACATCCCCCTGGACTCCAGGCTCACATAGCCAACTGGCTTACCTGATTTCTGTGTTTGGAATCCTACCGGTGTCTCACACCCAATAGGGGACTCCCCAGTGGAAATCTTGTGTTTTCTTCCCCAGCCTTCCCTCCCGAAGTGCCCTCACTCAGTAACTAGTAACACCATTTGAGCAGTGACTCAAGCCAAAAAAACTAAGCTCTTCTCCCTTTTCCTCACACCCACCATGTAGTCCATCATTAGATTCATTTATTTTATCTCCCCAAAGCTCTCAAATCATGGCAGTGGGGGGAATGAATTGAGAGATTGGGATTGACATATATACACTATTGATACATATACTCACTATTGATAACTAATGAGAACCTACTGTCATAGTACAGGGAACTCTACACAATGCTCTGTGTGGCCTAAATGGAAAGGAAATCCAAAAAAAGAAGGGATATGTATACGTATAGCTGATTTGCTTTGCTCTACAACAGAAACTAACACAACATTGTAAGGCAACTATGCTCTAATAAAAATTAAATGAAAAAAAAATACACAAAAAGCTCTCTAGTCTGTCAACTTCTCTCTATCTCCCCATACACCCTCTTCCAAGCCATTGCCTTCTTTTCTCTGGATCACCATGTGATCCACAGTTCACGAGTGAACTCCCCACTTCCTGCTGTGTCTGACCCTCTCCAGGCCACGTCCATGCCTGCAGCCAGGAGGATGGTCATTCCCACCTGGGCTCGGACCCTTTGACAGCTTCCCACTGCTCTTAGATCAAAGCCCCGTGTTCTTTACTGTGACCTGCGATGACCTTAGTGCTCCCTACTCTTCCGAATTCACCTTATATCCCCTCTACTCTCATTGGATGCCCTCCTACAGGTGTGGGTCTTCCTCCAGCTCTTCCTATGGTGGGTTCATTCTTGTTCTTCAACTCTCAGCTCAAATGTCACCTCTTTGAAGGAGTTTCCTTGTCTGGTTCATCTGAATAGGCTCCTCCCAGGAATCTCCAGCTCGGTAATTCCATCTCTTCAGTGTCCGTAGCAGGAAATGTTTATACTGTTTGTGTATATTTCATTTCCTGCCTTCATACCCTCATCGCTCACCTATCATGTGATCCCCTGTTATGTTTAGGACTGGGGATGTGGTCTGAACCAAAGTTCTCTGTGCCCTGGAACTTACATCCAATGGAGAAGGTAGACAGGAAGACCAATGACAAGTAAATAGACAATATAACGTCTGGCCACCTGATGAGAAGAGCTGACTCATTGGAAAAGACCCTGATGCTGGGAAAGATTGAGGGCAGGAGGAGAAGGGGACAACAGAGGATGAGATGGTTGGATGGCATCACCAACTCAATGGACATGGGTTTGGGTGGTCTCCAGGAGTTGGTGATGGACAGGGAGGCCTGGCGGGCAGCAGTTCATGGGGTCACAAAGAGTCGGACACGACTGAGCGACTGAACTGAACTGAACTGAATGAACATGCTATGAAGAAAAACAGGGTAAGCAAATGGAAACGACAGACAAAGCAAACCGTAGGTGACAGAAGGGTGCATGAGAACTAATGGCTGATAAGAAAACATCACAAATAAATAGGCATCTGGTCCCATCACTTCATGGGAAATAGATGGGGAAACAGTGGAAACAGTGTCAGACTTTATTTTTTGGGGCTCCAAAATCACTGCAGATGCTGATTGCAGCCAGGAAAGTAAAAGACGCTTACTCCTTGGAAGGAAAGTTATGACCAATCTAGATAGCATATTAAAAAGCAGAGACATTACTTTGCCAACAAAGATCCGTCTAGTCAAGGCTATGGTTTTTCCTGTGGTCATGTATGGATGTGAGAGTTGGACTGTGAAGAAAGCTGAGCGCCGAAGAATTGATGCTTTTGAACTGTGGTGTTGGAGAAGACTCTTGAGAGTCCCTTGGAATGCAAGGAGATCCCACCAGTCCATTCTAAAGGAGATCAATCCCGGGTGTTCATTGGAAGGACTGATGCTAAAGTTGAAACTCCAATACTTTGGCCACCTCATGCGACGAGTTGACTCACTGGAAAAGAGTCTGATGCTAGGAGGGATTGGGGGTGGGAGAAGACGGGGACGACAGAGAATGAGATGGCTGGATGGCATCACCGACTCGATGGACATGAGTTTGAGTGAACTCCAGGAGTTGGTGATAGACAGGGAGGCCTGGTGTGCTGTGATTCATGGGGTCGCAAAGAGTCGGACACGACTGAGCGACTGAACTGAACTGAGGTGCTTTATTCAAGCTGATTTTGAAGAAGTAAATTATTATAAGAAAATTAATTTCAAGCCATAACTCACAGTGTAAGTTCCAGGAGGAGTAGAAAGTTAAATGTGCAAGTGAAACTATAAGCTAAACAAAATTGCCTCAGCTAAGGATGAGTAAGAATGACACAGTCCAGAAGTATGGAGAGAAGCTCCATGAAATGAAGGATTGACTGCATAATAACTTCATATTTCTGATATCAAAAGAAAATCATAAAATTAGGAAGTGAACAAACTGAGGGAAGTAAATGGCAATAATAAAAAGGCTCGTATTATTAGCGTAGCAAATCTCCTCAATTCAAAAGCTCTTTTTTCCTTGCGTTTTAATGCTTCTTAAAGTCAGGATTTGTTTTCTCATCACAGCATACATTTAGTATGGCCAATAAAAATGTTAAAATATTAGCTCTTACAGGCAATAATATCTTCATCTTACAATCAAAATGTGATTTTTTTTCAAGTGTACACAAATTAGCATCAACATTGAAATTCCTAGTAGAAAATACCTAATCCATTCATTAAACAAATGCTTGAATGTTTATAATGTAGCTAGGGGGCCTTCCCAGGTGGCACAGTGGTTAAAGAATCCGCCTGCCAATGCAGGAGACTCAAGAGATACAGGTTTGATCCCTGGGTGGGGAAGATCCCCCAGAGTAGGAAATGGCAACCCGCTCCAGTATTCTTGCCTGGGGCGGAGGAGCCTGATGGGCTAGAGTCCATAGGGTCACAAAGAGTCAAACACGATTGAGAGACTGAGTATACACTCACACACAGTGTAGCAAGGTGGTACGTGTATGGTGGTAAACAGTATAGGCATAAATCCTTGCTTTCCAGTGCCTTTTCTAGGCCAATTGTGCGTGACACCCTGTATGCTACTTATAGATGATCTAAGATCTATTATTTCAGCGAGAATAAGAACTGTGATAGAAGCAGATCCAATCAAGTCAGCATGGCTCTAAACCCTGTGCTTTTTCCTCAAATTACCATAATTGTTGAGCTTAGCGGAGTGTTCACACCCGGTCTTGCTGACAGAGCTATCATTCCTTATGTAATTCATTTTTCTCTCCTGCCTCCGCACTGGGTTTAGGACCCTGTCAAGGAACAGTTGGTGGAAATAGCATTACTGTGGATGCCCCAGCCAGACTGATGCCTTTTTAGCAAAGAATAAAGTTTTGCCAGCTAGACACCTAAAAAGACTAATCCTACATTATTTTAAAACTTGTGCTAATATGTAATATATCATTATATATTAATGATATTATATTGATTGTATCATTAATTATATATTTAAATGCATGCTAAGTCACTTCAGTCATGTTGGATTCTTTTCAACCCCATGGACTGTAACCTGCCAGGCTCCTCTGTCCATGGGATTCTCCAGGCAAGAATTCTGGAGTGGGTTGCCGTTTCCTACCAAGGGGATCTTCCCAACCCAGGGATCAAACCCACATCTCTTTAATCTCCTGCCTTGGCAGATGGGTTCCTTATCACTAATGCCACCTGGAAAGCCCTTAATTATATATACTATATATTTAAATTTAAGCACAATTTTAGCAATGAGAAGCAAGCAGTTTACAGGCATAGGGTGGAGAAGGATGAGAAGGAAAAAGAACAAACCATACACTGTTCTCTATGACTGAGAGAAACGTAATTAGAAGCTGTATTGAGCTGGCATCCCTGGAAACAGAACCTGCCTTGGGAAATTCTCATGTGACTGATTTATTGAGTGCGTGCTCTCAGGAGAAGGGGAGCGGGAAGCAGTGGGTGGTGCGGAAAATTAAAAAAGGATGTGGTCTCCACTAGAGACTACCTCCCACCTGATCCCACAGGGAGCTCTGGAGCATGAATTATACCAGCGTTGATCCCACAGGGAGGCAGGGGAGGTGACCTTGTATATCCCTGTGTCAGCCCTTTATTGTCTGGGTGCTGCCTGGGTGGGTCAGAAGTGGCCTAACCAACCCAAAGTGGCTGGGAGCAGTGTTTCCTGAGAAGGAGGCAGCTGTGAGTCTTGAGTGGCCAAGTCCCAGGACCTGGGGATGGATGTGCTAACCAGTAAGGGACATCTGGGTGGGAAATCAACCACATCGACTGTAGAGGTCCAAAAGGAAATTAATCTGGGAAGATTATCAAGTGATAGATCTTGACACATAGCAGGAGTCCTCTGACACCGTACACCTTTTGAACACAGGATTTATTGTCAAAGAGCTTGTTGGTTTTGAGTTTGCTTCAGGCTGATAAGATATTAGATCAGCTTTGGTAGAAGGAAATTTGTTCCAAAGGAGGGCATCATGTCAGATATGAAGGTTCTGGTGGAAAATTTTAAGTTATTACTGGGAAAAAAAGGAAAAGAGAATGAGAGATATAATTGGAAGCAGTTATCAAAAGCTACCTTATATAATCACGCAAATGTTACTGGCTCAGCGGGTAAGGAATCTGTCTGCAATGCAGGAGACACAGGAGATGTGGGTTTGATCCCTAGGCTGGGAAGATCCTCTGGAGGAGGAATGTGAACCCATTCCAGTATTCTTGCCTGGGAAATCCATAGCTTGGTGAGCTATGGTCCATGGGGTCACAAAGAGTCAGACATGACTGAGTACATAGCGTATGGCATCTTATATAACACCACCTGTCAGAAGAATGACACTGAATTTCTACAAGTATCATATGCTTTTATTTTAGATTTTTCTAAAATAACCTTACACGTTGGTATTTTCTACAATAAAGACGCGTTTTGCTAACAGTGCTTTGCATATAATGGTAGATAAACATCAGGGACACTTGTCAGAATCCCTGGAATGTACAGCACCCAGTATCAGCAGTGGACTGAGTGATAATGACGTGTCAGTGTAGGTTCATGGATTGTAGTCAGTGTAGCTGTCTGTGGGTCCGCTGTGTGTGCTTGGGGAAGAGGGACTGTGGCAGCTCTCTGTACTTTCTGCTCCACTTTACTGTGAGCCTAAAACTAATCCAAGGAATTAAGTCTATTTTAAAAGTGTATATACAATGGAATATTAGTCATAAAGAAGAATGAAATAATGCCCTTCGCAGCCGCATGGATAGATCTAGAGATTATCATAGTAAATAAAGTCAGAAAAAGACAAAAACGTATGATATCACTTCTCAGTGGAATCTAAAAAAATGATACAAATGAACTTACTTATGAAACAGAAACAAACTCACAGACAGAAAACAAACATGGTTCCCAAAGAGGAAAGAGGGTGGGAGAGGAATAAATTAGGAGTTCGGGATTAACAGATACACATTACTATATATAAAATAGATAACCAACCAGGATTAACTGTACAGCACAGGGAGCTATATTCAGTATCTTGTAATAAACAGTAATTGAAAAGAATCTGGAAAAGAATATGTTTAACTGAATCACTTAATTACACACCGGAGTCTAACACAGGATTATGAGTTACCTAAACTTCAATAAAAACTAAATTTAAAAAAATGAAAAGTGTATACAGAAAGCTGATCTCCTGCCCAGGCAGTTGCCTGTTCCTAAAGACAGAGGTGATACTCTGGTGACATTTTTATTTATTTATTTGGTAGTCAGAAAATTTTATTTATTATTTATTTTATTTATTTATTTATTTTAATTGGAGGCTAATTACTTTACAAAATTGTACTGGTTTTTGCCAAACTTTGACATGAATCAGCCATGGGTATACATGTGTTCCCCATCCTGAACCCCCCTCCCACCTTCCTCCCCATCCCATCCCTCTGGGTCATCCCAGTGCACCAGCCCTGAGCACCCTGTATCATGCATTGAACCTGGACTGGCGATCTGTTTCACATATGATAATATGCATGTTTCAATGCCATTCTCCCAAACCATCCCACCCTCGCCCTCTGCCACAGAGTCCAAAAGACTGTTCTATACATCTGTGTCTCCTCTGCTGTCTTGCATATAGGGTCATTGTTACCATCTTTCTAAATTCCATATATATGCCTTAGCATACTGTATGGGTGTTTTTCTTTCTGGCTTACTTCACTCTGTATAATAGTCTCCAGTTTCATCCACCTCATTAGAACTGATTCAAATGCATTCTTTTTAATGACTGAGTAATATTCCATTGTGTATATGTACCACAGCTTTCTTATCCATTCATCTTCAGATGGACATCTAGGTTGCTTCCATGTCCTGGCTATTATAAACAGTGCTGTGATGAACATTGGGGTACATGTGTCTCTTTCAATTCTGGTTTCCTCGGTGTGTATGCCCAGCAGTATGATTGCTGGGTCATATGGCAGTTCTATTTCCAGTTTTTTAAGCAATCTCCACGCTGTTCTCCATAGTGGCTGCACTAGTTTGCATTCCCACCAACAGTGTAAGAGGGTTCCCTTTTCTCTGCACCCTCTCCAGCATTTATTGTTTGTAGACTTTTGGATAGCAGCCATCTGGTGACATTTTTAAAACAAAGTTCTTCTACTTAGACATCCATTCCCACAAGCTCCAATCTAGTCGATTCGTCTGTGTGCTCAGTCTCGCAGTCGTGTCCCTGCAACCCTATGGACTAGAGCCCATCTAGCTCCTTTGTCCATGGAATTCTCCAGCCAAGAATACTGAAGCAGGCATCATTCTCTCCCCCAGAGGATCTCCCAGGCTCAGGGATTGAACCCGAGGCTCTGTGTCTCCTACATTGGCAAGTGGATTCTTTACCACTAATGCCACCTGGGAGGCCCCAATTTACTCATCTAGTAGGTGAAAAAGTTAGAACCTCAGAGGGGTGGTCCTGCATAGGGGATAGTTAAAACAGAATATTCTATGGCCACATCTCCAGCAAGAATTATTCAAAAACAGTGTATTTAAAGATTTTCTTTTCCTATTTGTGTGCACAAAGATCAGGAGTGTATTTCAAATTAAAGTACAGTAAGAATCAGGTGAATAGCATCCACAGATGGTATAAAAATTCCATTAATACCCACTTTCATGACATAGAGCTTACTTACATTATGTTATGAAGGATACATATGTAAGTACAGTATTTCACACATACACACTCACACACAGGGAAAAAAGGACCCATTACCCACTCCATGAGATGGATGGATGGCATCACCGACTCTGTGGACATGAGTTTGAGTGAACTCCAGGAGGTGGTGATGGACAGGGAGGCCTGGCGTGCTGTGATTCATGGGGTCACGGAGAGTCGGACACAACTGAGCGACTGAACTGAACTGAACCCACTCCATATAAAGTGGTTGACCCATTTCCAAAATGCCTGTTGCTATTGTGTAGATTCAGCCTGCAAATAAAATTTAACATGTTAACCTTTTAACCAGAACATCTTAGAATTATTTTCTGACATTAACATAGAACACTTGTTGGGTTTTTTCTATTCCTTTCATAGGAATTTCATAGGTGATAGCAGACAGCTATCTCCCCCACAAGAAGATATGTCAAACTGAAGCTAATATGGGTGAAAATGAAAATAAATAACCTTTATCAAATTACAAGGAGACTTATCCTATAAGCTGCTTAGCCTTCCTATGGAAACACAACCTGCTGCATTTTATTGTGAGAGAGGAGACTACGTTTCTAATCTTGTTTGTGGGTCTCTTCCCTCCACAGGCCTTGAACCGGGGGATCGCTGCTGTAAAGGAAGATGCAGTGGAGATGCTGGCCAGCTACGGGCTGGCGTACTCCTTAATGAAGTTCTTCACAGGGCCCATGAGTGACTTCAAGAACGTGGGCCTGGTGTTTGTGAACAGCAAGCGGGACAGGACCAAAGCTGTCCTGTGCATGGTGGTGGCTGGGGCCATTGCCGCCGTCTTCCACACCCTCATAGGTAAGACTGTCAGTCGTCCCTTAAGAATCCAGCTTTGCCAGTTCCTTGTTCCTCTTAATCTATTTATGTGTATTTATTGTAGTAAGTGATTTCTTCCATAATTATTAAGTATCATGAGAATTTTAAGGGCTGGGAGGAATGGAGTTGGTGCTTCTAGGACCAAAAAAAAGAGATGTCCTTTCTCTTAGAAGTTGTATGTCTCTGGTTCCCAAACCCTGTGTCAGAGAGGGAGGAGTTTCATCAATATGTGATTAGATTTAGGACTTCCCTGGTGGCTCAGATGGTAAAGCGTGTGCCTACAATGCTGGAGACCCAGGTTCAATCCCTGGGTCAGGAAAATCTCCTGGAGAAGGAAACGGCAACCCACTCCAGTATTCTTGCCTGGAAAATCCCATGGACAGAGGAGCCTGGTAGACTACAGTCCAAGGGGTCACAGAGAGTCGGACACAACTGAGTGATTTCACTCACTTTTGGTAAGGCTTCCCTGGTGGCTCAGACTATAAAGAATCCATCTCAATGCAGAAGACCAGGGTTCGATCCCTGGTTAGGGAAGCTCTCCTGGAGAAGGGAATGGCTACCCACTCCATATTCTTGCCTAGAGAATCCCGTGGACAGAGGAGCCTGGAGGGCAACAGTCCTTGAGGTCAAAAAGAGTCAAACATGACTGAGCAACTAAGCACAACGCACACACACACAAAGATTAAAAAAAAAAAAAGGTCAGGTGCTTTTGTTAGACAGACATTACTTAACCTTTTTTTCCAATTAAAGTATAGTCGATTTACAATATTGTTTCAGATGTAAAGCACACTGATTCAGCTATATATATAACTTTTTTTCAGATTCTTTTCCGTTACAGTTTATTACAAGATATTGACTAGAGTTCACTGTGCTATACAGTAGGACCTTGATGTTTATCTACTTTATCAGACTCACTTAATCTTAAGAATAAATACAGAATGAGCATTATTTAGGATTAATGCTTATCAGCAGTGAAAACAAATGAGATTGTCTTCTGTATTAAAATTGTCTCATATTAGGACCTCATGCTTCTATTTTAGATGAGACTCAACACCCTGGGCATAACATTCTTTGCATCAAACAAGAAAATTAGGTCACACAGAGTGATTGACCCGTGGTTAGAAAGCCCCTTCCTTTAGAGTCAGAGCTCTACTTCTGCTGCCTTCATGGTGGTGATAAAAACCCTTAAGGGCACGATTTCAGAACCTATAGACTTCAAAACAACTCAGCTTACCTGGCATAAAAGTTGAATGGCACACCTACTGAACCCAGTTACCTGAAGCCCGTGAACAACCCCTCACAAACTTCAGCTCAGCACTGGCTGCCTGCGAACCATGAATGTCCGTGGTGAATGAAGAGCCAGGAGATTAACCCACACCATTTCCCTTGTACTCAGGTGTCAACTCAAGTTTACTCGTACAACTGTGAACCTGGAAGTAAATAGAGCCAGCTCTTTGTGGGTTTCCTTTTTAATAGAGCATAGGATTTTGTGCTAAGAACAATGAGGACCAGAAGATGCTTCCCATGGGCCAAATATCCAGACCAAGTGTTGCTGTTGATCGTTTTCATTTGGACTGAGAGCTTCAGGGCGTGGGGTAGAGAGGAGATGCCTTTCTTTCCCTCAACTTACACCCCAAATACTGAGCTCTCTACTGAGTTTTAAAGGAAACTTCAGCAACAAGAATTCATCTGGGCCATTTTCATAGATGGCACAGTGGCTCAGTCAGTAAAGAATCTGCCTGCAGTGCAGGAGACCCGGGTTCGATCCCTAGGTCAGGAGGATCCCATGGAGAAGGAAATGGCAACCCACCGCAGTATTCTTGCCTGGGAAATCCTATGGGCAGAGGAGCCTGGTGGGCTACGGCCCACGGGGTTGCAAGAGTCGGACACGGTTTAACGACTAAGCTCCCACCACCACCACGTTTATCTGAGAAAATGACATACATGAAATGAGCAGGTCTAAATAAGTTTTTGCCTAAAAAAGGAAGACAAATTAGTTCCTTTTTATAAAATTCCTTCCAAATAAACCCAACACTTCCTGTTTTATGAGGGAATGAGACTTTGGGACTCACAGCTAATTACTAGCTGTCTGTAATTAAGGAAAACTTGAGTTTTCTGTGTTATTGACACAATTGGGAGGTACAATTTGGTCACTGAAATAAAAATTGAAGTCATTTTCTAATTTAAATCCAAGTTTTTCAACTTTAAAATGGAATCCTAAAATCTTAAATTTGAACCAAAATGATTCTTCATGTGATGAGTTGACTCGCTGGTAAAGAGTCTGATGTTGGGAGGGATTGGGGGTGGGAGGAGACGGGGACAACAGAGGATGAGATGGCTGGATGGCGTCACTGACTCGATGGACATGAGTTTGAGTGAACTCCGGGAGTTGGTGATGGACAGGGAGGCCTGGCGTGCTGTGATTCATGGGGTCGCAAAGAGTCAGACACGACTGAGTGACTGAACTGAACTGAACTGAACTGAAAATGGTTCTACTTCCAGATATTTAACAATTGTTTTTATCACTGTTGATATTTTTACAGTTACTATATAGCATTTTCCCCCAAAATAAATGCTTTCCACAGTCACTGCAAAAGCACATATCAATTTCTTTCAAACATTTACAACTCAAATTTAATGATTTTTCCCCCTGTAGTGCACTGGTCTCATTTCAATTTTCTGTCTAAGGGTTTAATTCTTCTCTTGCCTTATCTGCTTCATCAGGCATATTTGCTCATCTTCTTGTCTCCTGGTTTTTGTTTTTTTTTAATAATCCTGTATGCCTTTCTGGGGCTTCCCTGGTGGCTCAGGAGTAAAGAATCGCCTGCAACGCAGGAGACACAGGAGATGTGGGTTCAATCCCTGGATGGGGAAGATCCTCTGGAGGAGAGCATGGCAACCCACTCCAGTATTCTTGGCAGGTAGATCCCGTAGACAGAGGAGCCTGGCAGGGTATAGTCCATGGGGTTGCCAAGAGTCGGACACGACTGAAGTGACTGAGTACGCAAGCTTTTCTGTCCTCAGATCTTGCCAATGCTTTCCCAGAACCTTGACCAAAGCTCCAGATAGGATGTTGATCTCTGCCACCTTTTCCAACATAATTTTCCCATTATCAGTAAACATCCACCCATTTGGTTTCTACGTTTCAATGTGTCACCTACTCTAGACACTAAAACCCATTTCTCATGTCTTGCTGCTGCTGCTAAGTCACTTCAGTCATATCCGACTCTGTGTGACCCCATAGACGGCAGCCTACCAGGCTCCGCCGTCCCTGGGATTCTCCAGGCAGAATGCTCATGTCTTAGTCATGCTAAAAACAGCTGCTTCCATCTCTTCTTGAACAGTCAGCTCTCGTATGTCTATGCTTGAGACAAGGAAACAGTGATAGATAAAACAGAAAAGCAAATATTCCAGATATATTTGACTTGAGAAGCCATCGTCTGCTCTCAGGCAGACTTCTTATTGTATTTGCTTGGTCTGAGAGTGAAATGAGTATGTATTTAGCTCAGTCGGTAAAGAATCTGCCTGCAATGCAGGAGACCCAGGTTCGATCCCTGGGTCGGGAGGATCCCCTGGAGAAGGAAATGGCAACCCACTCCAGTATTCTTGCCTGGAAAATCCCATGGACAGAGGAGCCTGGTGGGCTACAGTCCATGAGTCGCAAGAGTCGGACACGACTGAGCGACTAAACCGCCACCACCATCATTCCTCACAGGAGCAGCTCCTCAGTAAGGCTGAGAGTCCGTACAAGAAAGCAAGGTGTTACCAGGTCACCAGCTTAACCCACAGAGTGAGAGAGAAACCAGAGTGATCTAGGCTAGAGACCTGGTTTCTTTATATCCTCTGTTCGGGCGAAACCAGTCTTATTGCCGTAAACGTTCCTTTTTAGGTGCTATTTCCCCATCTCATTAATGGGTTTATTTCTTTTATCAAGACCTTCTAACTTTTCCATAGCATTTACGTAAGGCCATTTGAGAGCAGAGGGGAGGAAGCTTCTCTCTCTCAGGGCTGCGTCTGGAAAGCTCATGAGGTGAGTCATCTTCTGTTAGTCAGTCCCTCAGTCGTGTCCCACTCTGTGCGAGCCCGTGGACTGCAGCACGGCTTCCCTGTCCTTCACTGTCCCCCAGAGTTTGCTCTAACTCATTTCTGTTGAACTGGTGATGCCGTCCAACCATCTCATCCTCTGTTGCCGCCTTCTGCTCCTGCCCTCAATCTTTCCCATCATCAAGATCTTTTCCAGTGAGTCAGCTCTTCACATCAGGTAGCCAGAGGATTGGAGCTCCGGCCTCAGCATCAGTCCAATGAGTATTCAGGCTTGACTGGTTTGATCTCCTTGCAGTCCAAGGGACTCGGTCATCTTCTAACTGGCTCTGAAAGCATGAGTTGTATTTCAGCATGTGCCGTGTTCAGTCGCTTCAGTCGTGTCCAACTCTTTGCGACCCTGGAGACTGTAGCCCACCACGTTCCTCTGTCCTTGGGATTCTCCAGGCAAGAATACTAGTGTGGGTTATTACCACGCCCTCCTCCAGGAATCAAACCCGCGTCTCTTAAATCTCCTGCTTTGGCACACGGGTTCTTTACCACTAGTGCCATGTGTGGATCACACACCCCTTTCTAATTTTTCCCTTATCTTTGATACAAGATGCACTGGTGAGTTTGACCCAAGGCTCTAAATGACTATTTTGCCTCGCATAAGATTACAAATGGTGACTCTTCTTATCTCTTATGTTTCCTTAATTCCATCCAACCTCAGACTGTGGCTTTAACACCACCACCCTGTTGGGCGTTTTGTTTTTTTGTTTTTTTCAGTTTAATGGCCAACTCTTTGATTTCTTTTTGCTTTGTTTCCTAATTTACCTGTTTCTTCATTTTATTCTTTACCATCGTAGTTACTTTTCCCAGCAAGATGTCATCTGTAGTTTTAATGAACATACTTCTTTATTCAAACACATTCAAACACATTTATAGATAAAATTCAACCATTTTCCCTTGTGATATTATTAGCATTCTTGTTAATTTTAAGGAGACACACCACTAGTATTAGTAGAGCTGACCTTCCTGCTTTTAATTTGGGGGGCTTTGACTAAAGGGGAATGAGAGTAAGAATTGCCCTTTGTTTAACTCACTTTTAATATAATCCAATCACTGTCTGTCCTGTCAGTGGTCCAACAAATTGCTTACTGAAAAATAATATGTGCATATTGTTCAAGTCCTACTAATGATAAGCTGGATACAGAAGTGAGATAAATACAAAACAGATGGTGGCCAGATACACCCTTCTTCTCAAGGAGATGTAGTTAATGCGCCTGTTCAGTGTGGATTTCTAGAAGCAAAAGCTATTTTCAGCCTGTGAAATTTTTTATGATACTGTAATATGTAGCATTTATTTTTCTCTTTCTGACTTAAACTTCACTCTGTATGACAGTCTCTGAATCGATCCACATTCTCGGCAAACAGCACAATTGCGTGCCTTTGTATGGCTGAGCAATATCCCACTGTATAGTGCCACATCATCTTTATTCTTTCGTCTGTTGCTGGGCATTTAGTTTGCTTCCATGTCCTGCCTATTGTAAGAGTGCTACAGTGAACATTGGGATGCATGCATCTTTCTAAATTATGGTTTTTTCCAGGTATTTGCCCAGGAGTGGGATTGCTGAATCATTTGGGAAATTGTGATTGATATATATATATATATATATATATATATATATATATACTATATGTATACATATATACTACTATATACATATATACTACTATGTATAAAATAGATGACTAATGAGAACCTACTGTAAAATAAATATTTTTAAAAAGAAAAGCGAGATGGTAGAAGTAAACCAGAGTCAAAGTTGGAGGAGTCAAAAGTGGATTTGAGCCAGCACAGTGACAGTGGAGAAGGCAAGAGAAGGGGCTGTTGGTTGGGGGGAGATGTGGGAGGCACACAGCCACCACGCATTTATAAATCAGGGGACGATAAAGCAGGAAAAAGAGTTCCGTGTTGAATGTCACAAGTACCAGGTGGCTGTCTGATGCTCGGGTTGGGGCCGGTAACCAGGCATAGATGTGCAGCCTGAGACTATGGAAGAGCCCATTAGACAACACAGATGGCAAAGGGGGAGGAAGAGAGCAAGGGAAGGAGAGCAGGGAAGGGCCAAGTAGAAAGAGGACCAGCGGAGAGGGCATTAGGCACTTAGCCCTACCGTTCCTGGGTCCCTTGGAGAGCCTTTGATACCGTGGGCATTTTTTTGGTGACATCTCAGTGACAACTAAATAAAATAAAGCAGATTTATCCTAGTGTTCTTATCAGTTCAACTCAGTCACTCGGTTGTGTTCGACTCTGTGACCCCATGGACTGCAGCACACCAGGCTTCCCTGTCCTTCATTATCTCCCGGAGCTTGCTCAAACTCATGTCCATCGAGTTGGTGATGTCATCCAACCATCTCATCCTCTGTTGTCCCCTTCTCCTCCTGCCTTCAATCTTTCCCAGCATCAGGGTCTTTCAAATGAGTCAGCTCTTCGCATCAGGTGGCGAAAGTATTGGGAGTTTCAGCTTTAACATCAGTCCTTCCAATGAACACCCAGAACTGATCTCCTTTAGGATGGACTGGTTGGCTCTCCTTGCAGTCCAAGGGACTCTCAAGAGTCGTCTCCAGCACCACAGTTCAAAAGCATCAATTCTTCTGTGTTCAGCTTTCTTTATAGTCCAACTCTCACATCCATACATGACTACTGGAAAAACCAAAACTTTGACTAGACAGACCTTTGTTGGCAAAGTAATGTCTCTGCTTTTTAATGTGCTGTTTAGGCTGGTCATAGCTTTCTTCCAAGGAGCAAGCGTCTTTTAATTTCATGACTACAATCACCATCTGCAGTGATTTCGGAGCCCAGAAAAATAGTCTCTCACTGTTTCCATTGTTTCCCCATCTATTTGCCATGAAGTGATAGGACCAGATGCCATAATCTCAGTTTTCTGAATGTTGAGTTATAAGCCAACTTTTTCACTCTCCTTTTTCACTTTCATCAAAAGGCTCTTTAGTTCCTCTTCACTTTCTGCCATAAGGGTAGTGTCATCTGCATGTCTGAGGTTATTGATATTTCTCCCAGCAATCTTGATTCCAGCTTGTGCTTCTTCCAGTCCAGCACTTTGCATGATGTACTCTGCATATAAGTTAAATAAGCAGGGTGACAATATACAGCCTTGATGTACTCCTTTCCCAATTTGGAACCAGTCTGTTGTTCCATGTCCAGTTCTAACTGTTGCTTCCTGACCTGCATACAGATTTCTCAAGAGGCAGGTCAGGTGGTCTGGTATTCCCATCCCTTGGAGAATTTTCCACAGTTTCTTATAATCTGCACAGTCAAAGGCTTTGGCATAGTCAATAAAGCAGAAGTAGATGTTTCTCTGAAACTCTCTTGCTTTCTCAATGATCCAACAGATGTTCATATAAGTATGTTTAATACAACCTTAACAACAAGGCAGATCTATATATTCTGCTTACTGCTTTATAACTTTATGGTTGCTAAAGAAATTTTTATTGCTTAGAAAAGTTGAATATATTTTGTCATTCTGCATAGTCTCCTTGGTTATGAACTAATGCCTTAGCTAAGTACTGTGAGATTTTTTTCTTTCCAAAGATTGTGTATTTCCCATTGGAGAAATCATGATTCCCAGCATGATCTCTTAGAGTTTTTTTCCCCCAATTTGGGTGAACTTTGACATTTCAAACTTTTCGTCTACCAGTTCCTGCAGGATCTTCTTACTTGGAAGAGATTTCAAATGTGAGCATCTCCAGCTTTGAGCAACCCAGTTTCAGATATCTCTCCTTTCCTTCACTTACCTCATAGTACATCTGGACATTCA
This sequence comes from Moschus berezovskii, assembly GCF_049115385.1. NCBI lineage: Eukaryota > Metazoa > Chordata > Mammalia > Artiodactyla > Moschidae > Moschus > Moschus berezovskii. Next base: position 18,788,446 of record NC_142477.1, on the reverse strand, counting down.
CTGGTGGGTTAGAGTAAGATGTTATAGACTTACATCAGAGAGGACCCAAAACTCCTTTGTAGGGTCATCCTTTGTAGGGTTTTTGTGTTTGTCCCAATATAAGAGAGATCTTTCACTAGGTCCTTTTTATTACCTTTCCAGTAAGGTTTTTCCTTGTGTGTTTCATATTCGTTTTCTCTGATTTCTTATTCTCTTTGGACCCAGCTGGTAAGCCAGATCTTCTCCCATCCTTGACAGTTTTGCACATGGTTGTGGCTTTCCCCTGACATGACTGGGGTGATTCTCACTGACCAGACAGGCACTTTCCCAGGAATTTGTGGGGGAGATGCTGAGGAAAAGATGGTTCCAGAAAATTTCCTGCCCCAAACCTTATACAGTTAGTCAGAGGAGTAGACACTTGGAATTTGTCAAACTGACAGACTTGGAATCCAGAAATCTACTGGCCGAAAAGTTGATGTCTATTCTATGTACACCTGTGGCCTGGCTCGAGACACCCAAATTGCAGGAGCCTTGGAAGTATTCCTGGCTTTTTGTTCTTGTCATTTGTTGGGCAACTGCCAGTAAGTATCCCTTTTAAGCCAAATTATGGGCTTCCCTGGTGTCTCAGACTGTAAAGAATCCACCTGCCATGCAGGAGACCCAGGTTCAGTCTCTGGGTCGGAAAGATCCCCTGGAGAAGGAAATGGCAACTCAGTCCAGTATTCTTGCCTAGAGAATTCCATGGACAGAGGAGCCTGGCAATCTACAGTCCATGGGGGTCCCAAAGAGTTGGACACGACAGAGCAACTAATACTTTTACTTAAGCTAAATTGTAGCTGCTACTCTAGTCATGAACTCATCTATGAGACCCCATTTTATAAAAATGCAAGTCATGAGATTTGCCAGCCCCAGACCTTAATTTAACCCAGGGGTCAGGTGTTTTCCTGTTTCTCCCTCTTTATCTGTAAAAGAAAGGAAAAATCGCCAACCTTGTGTTTGGTTTCACTGGGTCCAAGTCAACTTCACATGCGTGGAAATTATAGTGTGGCCTGGCCTCCTAATTCACACAGAAGTAGAAACCACTGCTGTGGATTTGTTTATTTCTTTCTACACTTATTCCTTCCAGTGATCTGCAAGGCCTCTTCCATGCCACAGAGGAGTCCAGGCAATCCGCCGAGCTCAGAGGAACAAAACTTGTATAGTTTCCTGTGCTTCTACAGTTTCTCAAGAGATTCTGTTTGTCCTTGTTCCCTTGTCAGCAAAACTGGCCATTATTCATGGATTATAAACCAATCCTGTAGAGTGAATTGGTACAACTTGATATCATTTAAACAAGCAAGGGTGCTAGGAATGGACAGGCAGGTCTGTGTAGTCTCATGATTTATTGCCATGTAGCAATCACCTCGGTACTCACTACTCACAAGACAAGCTTTCATTCTTGCTCACTAGACCATAGGTCAGTGGGGCGGTTGTTTTGCACTTGGCAGTGTTTATGCCTCTGTGCTCAGCTGAATCCAAAGGAGACCCTGCTGGTCTTGGTGGGCTTACCAGGTACTGTCAGGTGACAGTAGGCCAGTCCAGATGGCTCTGTGGACAGCTGAGCTCTGTTCCACATTGCCTCTCATCCTCCTCCACCAGCCCAAGCTTGCTTAAACAGCTATACCAGTACCTCTAGTGATGGATAGAGGCACACAGGGTCTCTTGGGCCAAGAATCAGATGTGGCTCAACTTCACTGCCACTGCACACTGCCAGCCAGGACAAATCACAGGCCAGCCCAGGTTCCAGGAGTAGGGAAATTGACTCCAACTTTTGACAGGAGAAACTACAAAATCACATGCAGGGTAAGGACGTAAGGAGGAGAGAAGAGCTGAGGACACTGTAGCCATCAGCCTACTCCACTCACTTCTTGGAGGGATTATGGATTCATGCATTTATTCCATCCATAGAGACTGAACACCAGCTATATAGAAAATATTGGCTTAGATCCTGGGGTTTCAGATGTAAGGCATGTTCTCTAGGGAGAAGCAGAAATCATGCAATAAATTATTATGTTACGCACTCAATCGAGTCTTTTTTTTATTGAGGTATTGTGACTAAGCTGGTAAAGAATCCACCTGCAGTGCAGGAGACCTGGGTTCGATCCCTCGGTTGGGAAGATACCCTGGAGAAGGGAAAGGCTATCCACTCCAGTATTCTGGCCTGGAGAATTCCGTGGGCTGTATAGTCCATGGGGTCACAAAGAGTTGGACACGACTGAGCAACTTTCACTTCACTTCATTAGTTTCAAGGGTACAGCAACGTGATTGCTGTACATATATATTATTTTTCAGACTCTTTTTCCAGTATAGGTTATTATAAGATATTGAGTATAGTTCCCTGTACTATAATATATATGTTATCATTTGTATTATATGCCATAGTATGTAGCATATATATAATGTATACAATTATGACCCTGATGCTGGGAAAGATTGAAGGCAAGAGGAGAAGGGGACAACAGAAGATGACATGATTGGATGGCATCACCAACTCAATGGACATGAGTTTGAGCAAACTCTGGGGGATGGTGAAGGACAGGGAAGGCTGGTGTGCTGCGGTTCATAGGGTTGCAAAGAGTCGAACACAACTTAGCAACTGAACAACAGCAACAAGAGTTCCCAAATTTGCCTCTCGGAAATGCCCATATTAACCTTTCCCTAAAATGGGAGGAAGGCTTTGTCCTCAACTCCCATCAGAAATTTATAGTAATGAGACTTGTTTTGATTAATACCAATATTTCATGGCATTTTGCAACAAGCACTTGTTACTCTGGATGAACAAGTTTGAGAACCACTGATTCTGGGAGGGTCCACCACTCCAGTGGTTTGAGGTAGAAGGAACTAGGGATTTGAATGACAGCCCCTCCTGTTTCCTGTTTCCGCAACTCAAATACCTGTAAATAGGTCAAGCCCATGTCCTCTTGCTGCAACCAGGCCGTGAAATCCATTTACATCTATTCAAAAGCCTTGCTTAATTTCTTTTTTTAATGTTCTACTTTTCATAAGGAATATAGGCTATTTCAGAACAGTCTTAGTAAGGCCGTTTATAAAAGTTGAAGGTTACTAAATGTCATGAAGGCAGCTAGCCTGGTAATTATAGACTCGATGCAAAGCACTTTAAACAAATTACCCCCAGCCTCCAGCTCCAGCCAGAAACAGCTCTGGGACACAGAGGGGAGGGTGAGGGGATATTAGGTGAAAAACAGCTGCTGGAATTGAACATTCCCGACTCCCAGGGTGGAAACAACCTTTGTAGTTATAATCAGACTCTTCTTCTACAGCATAAGGGAGGAGTAAAAGGAAGGAAGAAAAACGGGAAGGAAAGCTTCTTTCTGTGGCCTCCGGAATTTTCCTCTAGTAGCTAAAAGAGGACAAGAAGTAAAAAGAAGCAAAAGCATCCTCAGGCCCATTGGTCTCAAAGTAACCTGGCACCTGGGAACCCCGGAGCTGCAGTCTGAACAAAAGAAGATGGCGGGGGACATCCTGGCAGAAGCAGAGGTTTGGCTGAGCTCAGCACCCAGCAGTCCTGCATACCCTCTTCAACTTTAGATGTTTGCTCTTCATTGCTCTGCGTAAAGGCACTGTTTTTAATGTTTTAGTTCAAATATTCTAATAAATCGGTATACTTAGGTATGGACTTCCCAGGCAGCTCAGACGGTAAAGAATCTGCCTGCCGTGCAGGAGACCTGGGTTCGATCCCTGGGTCAGGAAGATGTCATGGGAGAAGGAAACAGCAACCTACTGCAGTATTCTTGCCTGGGAAAACCCACGGATAGAGGAGCCTGGCAGACTATGGGGTCACAAAAGAGTCGGACATGACTTAGCAACTAAACAGCAACAGCAGCAATACTTAGGTATATTCATAGAAGTAGAAAAACTGATTTATACTGACCCCTATACACTCAGACCACATGAGCCAACCACACGGCCTGCTCGCAGCTTCTCAAACTCACATGACCTTTCTTTTCCGGCTGCTACCCTAGAGTCTCATGGGAAAAGAATTCTCTTTAGAAGCCACCTGTATGAGTTTGCTAGGTCTGTCCTAGCAAAGCACCACAGACAGCAGAAGTGCGTAGTCTCACAGTCTGGAGGCTGGAAGATCAAGGCAGTGGCGGTGAGGTTGGTTCCTTCGAAGGCCATGACCGAGAACCTGTCCCAGGCCCCTCTCTAGCTTCCAGGGGTTTATGATATGTGGTGTCCTTTGGCTTGAGGAGGCATCTCCCTGATCTCTCCCTTGATGGTCTCATGAGCTTGTCCTTTTGCATATTTCTATAGGTCTCCAAATTCCCTGTTTAGAAGGATACCAGTTGCCTTGGATTGGGAGCCCACTGTCCTTCAGTGTCACCCTGCATGTGTGTGCTTGGTCACTCAGTCATGTCCAACTCTTCAATCCCATGGACTGTAGCCCACCAGGCTCCTCTGTCCATGGGATTTTCCAGGCCAGAATACTGGAGTGGATTGCCATTTCCTTCCCCACCCAGGGATCAAACCCGAGTCTCCTGCCCTAAAGGCAAATTCTTTACCATCTGAACCACCAGGGAAGCCCCAGGGTCACCCGACCTTCACTAATTATACCTGCAATGATCCTGATGCCAAATAAAGTCACCTTCTGAGGTCCTAAGGGCTAGGAGTCAACAAATGAATTGTGAGGGGATAGACATCAACCCATACATCCCCCTCTGAAACTCAGCCTTTCTCCAGTCTCAAGGTCCCCACTTTGGCCACCCAGTCAGGTCCACTCAGCTGGCATTTATATCAGCTCTAACCTTTACCAGGGAATTTTAGTTCCTGAGCTATTCATAGCCAGCCCTGGGCTCCTGCACTTGGCATGGCTCTGTTTGCCCAGTGTGACTGCCTTTACAATTGGCAGCTATCTCTGCCAGGAGGGGCAAGGGGGCAGGATCAGGACATTTCTCTGGGGATCTCCACACAATGAACTTGACCGACAATGAAAAGGCATGTACAGATCAACAGCGGCCATGATTTCCAAGTCTCAGCACTCACAGTAAGCTGTGTGTGTGGTTCAGTAACATCTGCAGCCCGGCTTCGGGTTTCATTGGCTCATCTCAGATCTGAATGCACTTCTCACCTCGCTGCAAAGTAGGGCTGGAGGGCTCCCTCCCTGCCTCAGAGGGTCAGGTCACCTTCATACCTTCTGATCCAAGCAGGACATCACAGCTGCCTCCCTGGACCCTGGCCATAACTAATCCCGCTTCTCCCTTCTTTGCTCTTTTTGCCAAGTGCCAGCCTCCCTCCTGGATTTCCCTTCCTGTTGCCTCAGTGGTTCTGCTGGCCCCACCACACTCCACACCTGACACCTGAGCTCACCTGGCAGTTCGCGTTTGGATTTCCACCTCTGCTCCTCCTGGGAGGATTCAGATCTCCCCTTCTGCATTTGCCTCCCCTGCCAACCTGTTCTCTATATGACTCAGTCATCTTAGCCCCCTCCCTCTTGAACTCACTTATTTGTACCTCACTTCCACTGGGATTCCCATTTGGGCATTTCAGTATCTTTGTTTTCATCCTGAAGAGCATGCTTAATTCAGCATCCTCATGATTCCAGGCTAATCCCGACAAAAGATAGAGGATTATTCTTTTTACTAATTAATATGGTAATAAACCCACAAAGCCATGAAATTAAAAGATGCTTACTCCTTGGAAGGAAAGTTATGACCAACCTTGATAATATATTAAAAAGCAGAGACATTACTTTGCCAACAAAGGTCCATCTAGTCAAGGCTATGGTTTTTCCCGTGGTCACATATGGATGTGAGAGTTGGACTGTGAAGAAAGCTGATTGCCGAAGAATTGATGCTTTTGAACTGTGGTGCTGGAGAAGACTCTTGAGAGTCCCTTGGACTGCAAGGAGATCCAACCAGTCCATTCTAGAGGAGATCAATCCTGGGTGTTCATTGGAAGGACTGATGCTAAAGCTGAAACTGCAATACTTTGGCCACCTCATGCGACGAGTTGACTCACTGGAAAAGACTGATGCTGGGAAAGGTTGGGGGCGGGAGGAGAAGGGGACGACCGAGAATGAGATGGCTGGATGGCATCACCGACTCTGTGGACATGAGTTTGAGTGAACTCCGGGAGTTGGTGATGGACAGGGAGGCCTGGCATGCTGTGATTCATGGGGTCGCGGAGAGTCGGACATGACTGAGCGACTGAACTGAACTGAATTGAAACCCACAAAGAGTCAGAAACAATTTAGCAACTGAACGTCAATAACAAATGGTAACAAATCAACCCCCACACTTTGAAATGGAGGAAGGGATTCTGCTTGTTTCACAAAAAGTAAGAGGGACACTGCATTTGACTTCCTTTCTGATTTCAAACAGCTTCTGCACTTCTGGAGTACGTAAATATTCATATTAATGAAAGAGTGAACACAGCAGGAAAACTGCTGTTAGAGCATCATGTAAACACCATGAAACACAAAGATAACTGTTTTCCTATATGGTCTAAACTTTGTATCAATGAGGTAGGAAATAGCCAATATTTTATTTAACCGTTACTAAAATGTCAGGGGGCTTCCCTGGTGGCTCAGATGGTAGAGAATCTGCCTGTCGTGCAGGAGGCCCAGGTTCGATCCCTGGGTTGGGAAGATCCCCTGGAGAAGGGAATGGCTACCCAGTCCAGTATTCTTGCCTAGAGAATCCCATGGACAGAAAAGCCTGGAGAGCCACAGTCCATGGGGTCACAAAGACTCATAGACAAATAACACACACACACACACACACACACACACACACACACACAAAGCAATGTCAGAGTGCTTAGTTCATATGTTGTGAAATTTTTCTCTTTCTACCTTTCTCACCCTTTGGCACGTACACATTCATTCAGCCTTTGTTGGTTAGGTACACACTGGTCCCAAATCCTCACATGCGAGGGACTTGGAAAGCACAGAGACAGCATTTTTCCACTGGGCAAACTATACCCACAGTCTCCATCCCCCACAATTTTTGCCTTCCTGGGAAAAATGAAACAAAAGGAATTACAAAGAATGAATAGCTACCTTTAAATTTTTACTGAAAAGCCATGTTTTGTTGAATCACTGTGTTGTATACCTGGAACTAGCATAATATTGTAGATCCGTTAAACTTATTAAAGAAAAAACAAAAGGCATTTTAGTTTCTCCTAGTAAATAAGAATACCTACAGACATTGAGGGCTTCCCTGGTGGCTTAGTGGTAAAGAACCCCCCTGCCAATGCAGGAGATGTAAGTTTGATCCCTGGAGAAGGAAATGGCAACCCACTCCAGTATTCTTGCCTGGGTAATTCCATGGACAGAGAAGCTTTGTGGGCTACAGTCCATGGGGTAGCAAAAGAGTCAGACTTGACTTAGCAACTAAACAACAACTACGTAGGCACTGAGCTTTCAAACTAGCCATCAAGCATTCTTTTATAATATCAAAAGAATGGAAACAACCTAAATATGTAATAATTGGAGATTGAATAAGTGATACTAAATGAACCTGCAAAAAAGAATTCAGTACAACCAATCAAATATAGAAGCATGTTATGAAAAGATGTTGATGGTTCACAAAAGAGTATATATGTAGTATGACGCCATTTTTATGTTAAAACACCCACGCATGCTCCTCCACATAACACCCATAAAACAACTGGATGATTAGCACCCAGAGTGTCGACTGACCCCTTCTGGGCAGAAGGATGGATGAAATTGTAGATGATTTTTATCCTTTTGCTTATCTAGATTTTTTCTACCAAAATATATATATATATAGAATCTTTAAAATTGTTTTTAAACTTTTGAGATAAAAAAACTTATGCGGATAACTTTTTCTAAATATTGCCGTGTATTTTTTTTTCAGCATATAGTGACTTAGGCTACTACATCATCAATAAATTGCACCACGTGGATGAGTCAGTGGGGAACAAAACAAGAAGGGCCTTCCTGTATCTCGCTGCCTTCCCTTTTATGGATGCGATGGTGAGTAGGGAAGATCGTTGGCACTTTTTTAATTATAGTAAAAAATACATAACCTAAAACTTACCATTTTAACCATTTTTATTTGTGCAGTTCAATGGCGTGTAGTATAGTCACATTGTTGTGAATCTTCAGAACTCTTTTCATCCTGGGATACTGACTCTATTCCTGTTAAACACTGACTCCCCATCTACCCCTCCCCCAGCCCCTGGCAACCCGGAAATGGAAATGGGTCCACTTACTCCCTACATAGATCCACTTACTCCTTGGCAGGAAAGTTATGACCAGCCTAGACAGCATGTTAAAAAGCAGAGACATTACTTTGCCAACAAAGGTCCATCTAGTCAAGGCTATGGTTTTTCCAATAGTCATGTATGGATGTGAGAGTTGGACTATAAAGAAAACTGAGTACAAAAAATTGATGCTTCTGAACTGTGGTGTTGAAGACTCTTGAGAGTCCCTTAGACTGTGAGGAGATCCAACCAGTCTATCCTAAAAGAGATCAGTCCTGAGCGTTGATTGGAAGGACTGATGTTGAAGCTGGCCACCTGATGCAAAGAGCTGACTCATTGGAAAAAACCCTGATGCTGGGCAAGATTGAAGGCAGGAGGAGAAGGGGACGACAGAGGATGAGATGGTTGGATGGCATCACCGACTCAATGGACATGAGTTTGAGTGAACCCCAAGAGTTGGTGATGGACAGGGAGGCCTGGAGAGCTGCAGTCCGCGGGGTCGCAAAGAATCGGACACAACTGAGCGACTGAACTGAACTGAACTCCCTACAAAATGACCAACACCCTTGAGGCTCTCTTCACTGCCCTCCACACTTTTCTCACTGGAGGAATATTCATATAACATGAAATTTCCCATCTGAACCATTGTTAAGTGCAGTTGAGTGGCCTTGGGTGCTTTCACATTGCTCTTCTCCCATCCCCACCGTCCACACTCAGCTCTCTCCATCCTCCCCACTGAACACTGACTTCCCACCCTCCCCCAGTCCCTGATACCCACCACTGTTACTTCTCTGTCTGTGAACTCAACTACTCTGGTACCTCATGAATAGAATAATACAGTATTTGTCTTTTTGTGGCTCTTTGGCTTATTTCACTTCACAGAATGTCTTCAAGATTCATCCATGTTGTAGCCTGTAAGAATGTCCTTTTCTAAGGCTGAGTAACATTTCTTGTATGTATAAGCTGTATTTTGTTTATCCTTTCATCCATCCATGGGCATCTGGCTTATTTCCACATTTGTCTGCTATGAATACTGCCACTAGGAAGATGAGTGTACAAATATCCCTTTGAGTCCTTGCTGTAATTCTTTTGAGTATATACCCATAAGAGGAATTGCTAAATCATATAATAATTCTGTTTTTAAGTTTTTGAGGCTCCATTTTGCCTCTCCACCAGCTGTGCGGAAGGGTTCCAACTGACCACTCACTAACTTTTAACCAGTCCATCTTGTCAGTTTATTTTATGAGAATTGTCTGTATTTGCTACAAGTCCTGGCAGGAGGCGAGAGAGCTCCCTTGAAAATTTGATTCAAATATAAATTCTTTTCTGATATATTCCGGCTCAAGAGATCAGGATAGCTTTCAGATAAACTTACCACTTGTGTGGTATAAGCACCCAAAGCTTTTTACAATAAGACTCACTTGAATATACTGATAGGGCTTTATTACTTTAATAACCAGCTTTGCTAGAGTAGCGAAGTATGACTCACTTCCATAGATTAAATTCTTTGTCCTGATACTTAAGAGTTCTCAAAGAATGTTTTTTTCCTATTCATCTGTATTGTATATATGAAAGAGACTTAGCAAAAAAAAAAAATATGTATATATAGTATATGTATATACACACACACGTATACATATATCTTCAATAATGGCTAATGGTGGAAAATAAACCTTTTCTTTAGGATCCATTTTAAATTGCCCTTGGAAGGAAGCTTTAAAATATGATCATTTGTATGGGGTTATTTCTATTTTTTAACGATTTTTTATTTTGAAAAATTTTAGACATACATGACAGTAAGCACAAATTATTAGCATGCAGCAAGGCATTTCTTACAAGAAGATGGCCTTTGATTTTCCTTTGATGGTTGTATAGGTTTTGTTTTGTTTAACCACCCCTCTCCTCCAGTTCTGTATACATCAGATGTGTGAGGTGAGTGGACCTCTGTATCAAGGTTAAGGCAGCAGCCCCAAATCCTCGGAGGAAGGAGGCAAGGTACTAATAAAAATGCACGTGGTCCATCCTCTCAAATGTCATCAGAAGCCTCACTGTGCCCACAGCTGGGTTACGGGCGCAGCCTCACTGAATCTGACGGCTTCCTAGCCATGTGGGGGCGCCTTAGATACTAAACCCTCAGTTTCCACTGAAGGTTCTGATTTTCAGTTGTCCTGACATCACTTTAGGCTAAGAATTTGGCCATTGGAACACTTGTACATGGATTTCCTTTTTCTTACTTATCACCAGGTGTGTTTACTCTGGTAGCTGACACATACCTTCCACCCCTGTGCCCCCTGCCTCTAAAAGAAAAAGGCCAAGGATTTGGGATGTGTGGAAGCAGAGTCCCCACGGGCCCAGGCTGGACTGAGATGGCACCTCAGTGCCCTCAAAGCAGTGAGAGAACTGAATGGGGTGACTGACCTTTTTCACAGCCTAAGAGAGTGAAAACCCAGCTTCTTAGGCAGAGTCTGAGGTTCTAATGCCCTTCCTCCTATCTGTACTGAGACTCTGCTAACACATAGAAGAACTACAATTATCAGGGAACGCAGGACTAAAAGTCCTCACAGACTCATTGCCGCAGAAGTGCCCAAAACTCAAAACATTTGTGATCAGCACACTGTTCTTCCATGTTTCATCTACCAACTCCCCCAAAAGACCAGTAGTAAGAGATTACTGATAAAGACCAAAATAATACATATCATCTCCCCAGACACACACACACACACACCCTACAGCATGGCCCTGATATATTAGTTGGAGAAATAATATTTTTGAAGCTTATTATCCAGATCACTTTTAGTCAATAAAGACAGCCCACGAGCCACAATTTACAAATGTCATTTACACTTGGCCTTTCTTTTCATATTTGGCACCTTGGGACCTGTGAGCTGCGGAGGAAGTAGCAGTAAACGCAGTTACATAGTCTTGACACAGACCTAGGCTATTCCCTAGGTGTGCTTGTGTTTAGCTCACGTGAAATGTTATTTCTGTGTCAGTTCAGGTTGACCTTTACTAGTGAGAAAGATGATCCTGAAACAGATCCTACTTTGAACTTCAAACCTTCTCCAAACCTGCCATCCCCTGGGCTTTTCGTTCTCTGCAGGCTTTCTAGCACCTTCCTCTTAATTCCCCTCAAAGGCACCAAGTGTCAGATCAGATCCTGCCCAGACTTAAAGAGAAGGAAGTAGTAGAGCCCTGATCAGTCAGTGGGAGCCTGTAATGACTGCCGTAACTCAGATCCAGTTTTGAGTCCTCACTGGAACCTGCTTCACAGACCAGAAAGCTATGCTTTGTAACTCACACTGGTCCCCTTTCCTGGTATTCACCCAGATTTCCTGCCAGGCCCATGAACCAGTATACTAGTCTTCAGATAATTGGTACCAAACAAATACTATGTGGTCACTGGTTCCGCTTAAAAACCTCACTTGGTCCTGGGTACCAGGTTAAGTTACAATCATTCTATCAATCAAAGATTCATTAAACTTGTGCTACTAAGGTTGGGAGGTGGGTAGGTATAAAGTCTCGGAACACCCAGGAACTCATGAGAACCAGAAGTAACCTAATCCTGAATGTATCTCATGCCCCTATCTCGCCTTCCTGGCAGGCGTGGACCCATGCTGGCATTCTCCTGAAACACAAATACAGTTTCCTGGTCGGATGTGCCTCAATCTCAGACGTCATAGCTCAGGTAAGTGTGGTGTGTGTATCAAAGCTGCTCCTTTCGGGTGATGGACAGAACTGCCCGGAGCCTCATTTACATCCATCCACTCTGCAGGGCATCCCTACTTGATTCAAATCAAACATGGACTTTGATAAATGCTTGTTAAATGAATGAGCAAACGAACCCTCCCATGATTACAGTGTGTAGAATCTTGCGAAAAGGGGGAATTGTAGGAATTGAATTTCACTATCAGAGTTTTTGACCTTTATTGTTAAGGCTCTTGCATTCGAAATGACTCTAAAACCATGGCTAGCATGTGATCACAGGGTCACTGTGCACCTGACGGGGTGGACACACGGGCCTCTGTGTGGCCGAGGCACTCGGGGCTAGGTTTAGAAGAGTATGTCTAGAAATTACTCTTTAATTATCATTGCCACCTGGGCAATTCAGGTGTCTTTCCCACAAACTCAGAATCACGAAATTGAGTCTGAGAACATTCTACTTCTGTCCAGTTTCCCCAGGGTCTGGCACCAGCCCTGGTTTCCATGCTCCATCCTTTCTTCTTCCATCAAAGATTCCATGACAGATTTTAGCAGAAGATATTTAATTGCAAGATGATGCTGTGAAAGTGCTGCACTCAATATGCCAGCAAATTTGGAAAACTCAGCAGTGGCCACAGTACTGGAAAAGGTCAGTCTTCATTCCAATCCCAAAAAAAGGCAATGCCAAAGAATTCTCAAACTACCGCACAATTGCACTCATCTCACACGCTAGTAAAGTCATGCTCAAAATTCTCCAAGCCAGGCTTCAGCAATATGTGAACCGTGAACTCCCAGATGTTCAAGCAGGTTTTAGAAAAGGCAGAGGCACCAGAGATCAAATTGTCAACATCCGCTGCATCATGGAAAAGCAAGAGAGTTCCAGAAAAACATCTATTTCTGCTTCATTGACTATGCCAAAGCCTTTGACTGTGTGGATCACAATCATCTGTGGAAAATTCTGAAAGAGATGGGAATACCAGACCACCTGACCTGCCTCTTGAGAAGCCTGTATGCAGGTCAGGAAGCAACAGTCAGAACTGGACATGGAACAACAGACTGGTTCCAAATAGGAAAAGGAGTACGTCAAGGTTGTATATAGTCACCCTGCTTATTTAACTTATATTCAGAGTACATCATGAGGAATGCTGGGCTGGAAGAAACACAAGCTGGAATCAAGATTGCTGGGAGAAATATCAATAACCTCAGATATGCAGATGACCCCACCCTTATGGCAGAAAGTGAAGAGGAACTCAAAAGCCTCTTGATGAAAGTGAAAGAGGAGAGTGAAAAGGTTGGCTTGAAGCTCAACATTCAGAAAACAAAGATCATGGCATCTGGTCCCATCACTTCATGGGAAATAGATGGAAAAACAGTGGAAACAGTGTCAGACTTTATTTTTTTGGGCTCCAAAATCACTGCAGATGCTGATTGCAGCCATGAAATTAAAAGACGCTTACTCCTTGGAAGGAAAGTTATGACCAACCTAGATAGTATAAAAAGCAGAGACATTACTTTGCCAACAAAAGTCCGTCTAGTCAAGGCTATGGTTTTTCCCGTGGTTATGTATGGATGTGAGAGTTGGACTGTGAAGAAAGCTGATCGCCGAAGAATTGATGCTTTTGAACTGTGGTGTTGGAGAAGACTCTTGAGAGTCCCTTGGACTGCAAGGAGATCCAACCAGTCCATTCTAAAGGAGATCAATCCTGGGTGTTCATTGGAAGGACTGATGCTAAAGCTGAAACCCCAATACTTTGGCCACCTCATGTGACAAATTGACTTACTGGAAAAGACTCTGATGCTGGGAGGGATTGGGGGCAGGAGGAGAAGGGGACGACAGAGAATGAGATGGCTGGATGGCATCACCGACTCTATGGACATGAGTTTGAGTGAACTCTGGGAGTTGGTGATGGACAGGGAGGCCTGGCGTGCTGTGATTCATGGGGTCGCAAAGAGTCAGACACGACTGAGCGACTGAACTGAACTGAACTGATAGTCTGTAAGTTAGACTTAGTTCCTACAGTCGGGGATTTGGAGAATGATCTCTTTATGGAGAAGGAGGTGGACTGATTTCTAAACTTGCTTTCCAGTTCTCAGTTCCATGCTAGGAACATGTCAACATGGTTCTTCCTGGTTTTTCCCTGCTGAGCATGCTAGTCTTTCAACCACCTTTTTGAAATAATCTACTGTTCGACTGTTAGTACCTCCCTAAAGGCCAAGAATTAAATTTCCAGATTAATTGCATTGACTCCATGGATCACTATTTAAAGTAATTTAAATTTCTTCCTGCTAACATTATGTGTGTGTATCTGTGTGTGCATGTGTGTATGAGTGCGTGTACGTTTTCTAGCACATGCCTGAATACCCCCTAACATCATTCTTTGATGTATCTTTGTTAATTTTCTTGTTGAGTTATTGGAGATTTTTTGCTTGGTCTTACTTTTGATTCATCCTCTGAGGGATGTGAACTGCCTCGTTCACGCTAATCACTTACTTGGAAATTAAGGGAATACCTCTCATTTTCAACATGAGCATTGACACCTGACTTAGCATTTGTATCCTCAAAGGCAAAAAGAAAAACACACGTCTTTACCTTAGATAAATACAGCAAGCATCCAAGAGTAAAAGAAAAATCATATCCCTGAAAAATGCTTTCCCAGTATGCCCACAGTCTTTTTCCTTCTTAATTTTAAAACTAGTACTGACCCCTGCCTGCTGGGAGGGCTCAAAATTTCAGAATAAATCTATCTGGTTATTCGGGGCAACGGAAGCTGGATTCAGGTGCCATCTGACCTCGGGCTGTTCCTGGTGATGTAGTTATTTTAAGCCTTATAGCTTGAGTTCCTACCACAGTTTGATTGAGGGAATAAACTCAGTTTTTGTTCGTAAGTCTTTTGCTCTCACTCTCACCCTCAACTTCATTCCTCTCATTGCTTGAAAATATTTGTTAATTACCAGATCTGGTAAGGAATAAATAGATCCCAGGCAAAGTCCTTTTTTAAAAACATTTTTAAATGTTTTTATTTTACTTTTATTTTTTAAATTATGAAAGTATGATAATGCATTTACAGGAGACTTGGAAAATCCAGAACAAAGTTACATATAGTTTCACTATATATTACAATTTTTAAGTAGATGAGTTAAGATCTTTGGTTCGAGTTTCAATATCAAGCTCTCAAAAAATTAATAAAATGAATATACAGAAAAGTAGAAGAATATGGTAGACCTGAAAACCACCATGAACCAATTCAACATAGTTAATATTAGTACAGTTTTCACACAGAAGTAGGATACAAATTATATTCAAGTTCCCACAGACTGTAAACTAAGAGACATTGGAAATATCCAGGGACATAAAACAATGTGCAAAAATTTCATGGTCGAAACATATTGAAATCGTATAGAGTCCTAGGCAAAGTCCCTTGAAATACCACCTTGGCATAGATAGGAAGGGAGTGATCACCAATGATAACATGAAAATAGTTTGTAGTGCCTTGAGTGTCAGTGCCAACTCCTGTTTTAAAAGTAATTTTTAGTCAGCTAATTAATTTCATATCATAATATAATAAAAGCTCTTAGTTTGGTTCCAACATGATATGGTTTTCTATGTCACCATTATTGTAATGATCATATCTTTTGTATATATTTCATGATCACCTGGACTTTCCTAGCTTGCTCAGTATTAAATGAAACTTTCGGGGGAGGGGAGTTGTTGGACCTCACTGGAGCCTCTAGTTCTTTCTTCTTTCTGCTGTCCTCAGCCCTGGCCTTCTGAAGTCAGCTCAGACCCCAGAGATGGGATCCCAGGATCCCAGTTGAGTAATCTGGCTATACTACTGTCAGTCCCCTTGTCTCCTGCCTTTCCATCTCAGCCTTCTGGCAAGATCCCTGCAACTTGCACCACTTGCACCCAGGTAGCAAGTGCTCCTGCGAAAAGCTTCACAGTGGGACAAACCAATTGCAGTATAAATCCACAGTCCCATCACTCACCTCAGCTGACTCTAGTGACCATGTCCGAGGGTCTCCACCCACCTCACTATCCCCAGCAGATGACCTCACTGCCCACTTCACTGAGGAGTGCAAACCCACATGCCTACTTTCAGACCCTTGCATCACCTCTGCTCTCCCCATTACAGGAAAGGACTTGTCCCTTCTTAGTCCCCAGCCACTTCTTCCTCCGGTGCCTCTGAGCCCGTCCTGTCTGGCTTTCTGGGGAACCTTATTCATCAGTTACCAGTGACTCCTTCTCTCTCCCCTGGATCATTTCTCTTGACATGGAAACACGCTCAGACTTCTTCTACTTAAAACAACCACAACCACAGCATCAGCAACAAGCTTTTTCTGGCTCCCATGTACCTCTGTTTTTTCACAGCCAAACCTTTCAGAAAGGTGGTTTCTACTCAGGGTCTCCATTTCTTCACTTCTCATTCCTTCTTTTACCTACTGCAGACTGACTTCCACTCCCATCAGCTCACCCACACAGTTCTCACTAATGACCTGCCTGCCACTGAATCCAGTGCAACAGTTTCCATTGACTTCATGGCTGTCTCAGTAACTCTTCATTCTGTTGACTGCTCTGTCCTCCATGAAACACCCCTTCCCACTGGCTCTCACACCACCATATCGTGGTTTTTCTTCTACTTCTGACAGCACAGGTCATCTATTGATGTGTAAATGCTGAAGTTGCTCAAGACCCATCTCTCGTCACTGTGTGTTCTATTCATGAAGAATCTGATGGTTGCCCTGCGTTTATTCCATCTGTAACATGACTGATATTCACCAAATAATTGTCTGCAGCCAAGCCCTCTGCTCAGGGTTCTAGACAAGGCATCTGAATGTCTCGATGATATTTCCACTCAGATCCTTCAAAGGCATCATAAGCCTCCATTCATAATCTTCATGATCTTGATGACTACGTTTTTGAATGAACCTCTGGCCCTGTCATCTGCTCAGAAACCTGGGAGCCACCCTAGCAGCATCCCTCTTCATTCCCATCTGTCTAAAACATTTACTCCTAAGATGCTTCCTTATCAACCCTCTTCTCCCCATCTCTGCAGCCCTGTTCTGAGAGGTCAGCCCTCCCACCTGGATCCTTAGAGTTGCCTCCTGTCCCCTGGCCTGCCCCTCTGCTCTGACTCTCCTCCCTCCTTCCCCACTGGGACCACAGTAATCTATTCTCAGTGACATTCTGGCCACCTCACCCCCTCCTCGAACCTGCTTTCAAATGGCCTCCTTGGTGTTCTTGAGATAAAAAGCCAGTATCCTGATCACAGGCTGAGAGGGGCTGAAAACCCACCAGCCCTGCTTCCTCCCTAGCCCAATCGCTCTCCTCTGTCCCCTCGCTTTCTGCCCTCCAGCCCCCGGCCCTCCCTTCCAGACCCAATGTGGCCGAGCCCCTCCCCCTGGGGGCTTTGCCTGGATCCTTCTGCCCGGAAGGGAATGCCCTGGCCTCTGCTCTCCCCACCCACCACAGGCTCCCGCCACCCACTGCCAGCCAGCTGCCTGGGCTCTGGGTCTCAGCTCAGATGCACCCCAACGGGGCAACCCCCTTCACTCCACAGTCTCCTCCCCACTCCCAGCACCACCACCCTCTTCCCTTCACGGGCCTTGTCAGGGGTTGACCACAACTCCTGCCTTCCCCATGAGGTTGTCAGCTTCAGGAGAACAGAGTCTGGGACCACCTTATCTATCACAGACTCCCCACTCCAGAGCAGGCTCTCCCTGGGAAAATCCTTACTACTGAGTCTGTAGGTTCCACCCACAAAATAACCCGATACAGTTTTGATGGCTGTATCAGGTTCAAAAATCTTAATTCTGGATTGAAATGCAGAAGGGCCAGGTGTTGTTTTAAATTGATAACTGACCCAACCCACAGTGAAGATGTACAATAAGTGTTGGACCATATGGCATCAAGCTATTAACACAGGGGAGGCTGACAAAACCCTCACTCTGGCCTTGGGCTAGTCCGGGCCGAATGCCTCCTGCCCGCCTCTGCCCGACTCTAGCCCACCCTGCTCCTCCCCTTCTGGTCCTCTCCATACCTCCCCTCCCCTTTCCTTCACGTCCAGATCTCCTTCCTCGGTTCTGCTCATCTGGCTGTCCTGATGGCACCACCAGGAGCCTTCCTGGACTTGGCAGAGGAGGGTTTTGTCTTCACATATTCATTTTCCCTCCAGCGTGTTCTCAGTCTCTAAACACTGTCATCTTCATTAACACCGTAGGTTTGTGTATATCGAATGTGAAGCCTGCTGCAGACATACTAGTCTGTTTGCACGTTAGGGCCCCTGAGAGGTCTTTATTAGTTAGAGAAATAACTGGGCGTCTTGGCCACATCGCAAAACTCAGTCTTCTGCTCCAAACACAATAGGGCCTTAACAAGGCTTTGCCCAGCTGGTCTTTGCCATTCTTCAGTTAATACAGAACATTTGTTCCCCTGGGAAGCAGCAGGCATGGAGCCAGTCACGGGCAACTTTCCTTCCATCAGTGGGCTCCACTGTATCCTCAGTGAGCGTGAACGTGAGTGTGTGATCATGAGCGTGAATGGACACTCACGCCATCCATGCTCCAGGCAGCCAGGTCCTGTCCAGGCAGCCAGGTTGTAGCTCTGTCATCCGTATTCCCCTGCGGGCATCTCTGACAGGTTCTGTCACGTTTAGTGGTTTAAGAACAACAGCCCCGGCACACGTGTCAGTTTGTGGGATAAGCTGACGACCTCTAACGTCTAATACTTTTCTTTCATTCCAAAGTTCCTCTGAATTGCTCTGTTCCCTCTAGCAATTGAACACACTCATTTGATGAATCATGCTCATTCTCCAGCTTCTTTTTTAACTTTCTGTCACCAGTCATTTCTTGAGAATGCAGCGATCAGAATATGCCTCCTTTGGTCAGGCTCACTTAGCGGCGGTATATTTCACAAGCCTATCCTTCCATGGATGATTGGCTAAGAAGGTTGATGTAGCTCAGATACTCTCTCCCCTCTCCTATTTTCCTACCTCTGCACCCACTATTCCCCAGGGCTCCTCCCAAGATGGGAATCCCAGGACTCTGCCCAGAGGCTGGACTGATTCCCTCATTTCTACAGGACAGGAAGTTAAATAGTTCGATAAATTTGCTTTAGAGCCTGTACCATTCAATAGAGATTGACACTTTACTATTATTTCAATCCCTGCTGACTTTGTATTTTTTTTTGACCTATGCCACTTTTGTAAGTCAAGATCTTCAATTTTGATTGTCTGGTTTTATAATTAACACTGGTGGCTTTCACAGCACGTTTAGCGGAATCCACATTATAAATGTCAATGGCCGTTTTCCTATGTCCCGTCGCTGGTCACTGTTCTGTCCTTTGCGGAAGGTCATTTAGCTTCTCTGGCGTGGATTGCATGTGCTCCTGGAGAGGGCAAAATTCTTCTGCATCGTTTAGGGTCTGGGAAACCAAAGCTTCTGGATGGTCTTTAGCAATAATGTTAACCAGATGTGCAGTTGCCTTAAAAGAAATACTTAGTGGTGAACATAGCAGAGTGACCGTGTGTCCATCCAGTGCTTCCCAAACGTCTGACCCTGGTTTCTCTGAGAGAAGTGCTGAGCGGTAGCCCCGGGTCCTGCTCTCCTCACCTTCAGTTCTAAGGCTTTTGCTCAGAGATCCGTCTCAGTTCCAGGTGCAAGAGGTTGGGCTGGGCTTCTGTGAATTGGTTGTTGACTGTCTGTTTCCCCACCTCTCAGGTCGTTTTCGTAGCCATTCTTCTTCACAGTCACCTGGAGTGCAGGGAGCCGCTGCTCATCCCCATCCTGTCCCTGTACATGGGCGCCCTCGTGCGCTGCACCACCCTGTGTCTGGGCTACTACAAGAACATCCACGACATCATCCCGGACAGGAGTGGACCGGAGCTGGGGGTAGGTCCTTAGACCCCGAGGACAGCCTGTCTGTGCCTCCAGGGGGAGTACAGTTTGATCCTACCCCTGTGATTCGACATAGCAGCGTAACAGGCAGGTGCTCTGGGATGTCATATCCCAAGGTCAGGTGCTTGGTAATGTCCACAGGGATAAACAGCCGAGAGCTGATGAACTCTAGAGATGAGAGACCTTAGAGGTCACTCTCCAGCCTTCTTATCTCCGTACAAGAAGACTGAATCACAGTGAGTCATGTCAGGCCGAGGAGGAGACACAATGTTGGTGGTTCTTCTTCCTCTGTGGTCAAAAGGAAGTCACTCTGTGATCAACAAAGATTTTAGGAGCCCTGGTACCATGGAACTTACATTTGTTTAATTTCACAGCAGGGATCCAGACTGTGTTTGGGCTTTCTGTACTGGCTAAACACACTCATTCAGGTACCTTCTACAGAGAGAGTTGGGGAGGGTTTAGGTGAAATTTTAAATATGGTCTGTGGCCTCAGTCAGCTTTATATCCCATTTGGCTTAGTCACCAACACAGGAACAATATTCAGACAAGACAGCACAGAGACCACAATGGGAATACAAGAGCTTCCCTCTCTGTGGCTGAGAGAAGGAAGAGAGGGATGTGGTCTCAAAAGCTCTCCTGATGGCCTGTGCCTCAAAAGGTGAATATGGTACAAGCAAGGTATAATCTTACCCAGATGACCAAAGCGTTCTTTTCATCACCGGTGTAAATAGTATCTGATTTATATGTATGCTGATCTTCTCTAACCTCTGATATCAATTGGGTTGGTATCTATCCAGCTATAAGGCAAATAGACATGACTTTATATTTATATATAAATATAAATAGACCACTCTATCCCTGGGTCAGGAACATCCCCTGGAGAAGGGCACGGCAACCCACTTCAGTATTCTTGCCTGGAGAATCCCATGGACAGAGGAGCCTGGCAGGCTACAGTCCATGGGGTCACAAGAGTTAGACATGACTGAAGCCACTTAGCATTCAAAGTAGTGTGTATGTACATGAATGTGTGTGTGTGTGTGTGTGTGTGTGTATGTGTGTGTGTGTGTGTAGGGCTGCTCTGGTGGTTCAGACAGTAAAGAATCTGCCTGCAATGCAGGAGACCCAGGTTCAATCCCTGGGTCTGGAAGATCCTCTGGAGAAGGGAATGGCTACTCACTCCAGTATTCTTGCCTTGGAAATCTCATAGACAGAGGAGCCTAGTGAGCTACCGTCCATGGGGTTGCAAAGAGTCAGACATGACTGAATGACTAGCATTTGCAATTTATATATATATATATATAAACTGAGTGCATGACCACACTCTAGCCCTGATCCCGCCTTTGACCACATGTTACTTTTGTGTCAAAACAGGCCTTGTACTGACCACTTACCTTGATCTGAGGTCAGGCCATCAGTAATACCAGATTGAGATATTTCCATCACGAGGACCACCACATCAGATTGGTCTTGATGGTAGCAATCCATCTTAACATTCAGCTTCTAGCAAAGGGAAATAAAGTGACTGAGATGGCTCCAGGATACAACACTTACCTTTATGAAGAATCAAAACCAAAGCCACTTGATAAAAGCCAGGTGTTAAAGATAGTGCCTATCTTTGCTGTGGAATTGTTAATAAATAGCCTTCTCTTTACTGTGCTTTTATTTTGCTTATGCTTCTGAACATTTACATGACTTCTGTCAGAACCTTGAGATTAGGAACGTCTGTCATAGACTTATAGAGTGCCCAAATAATTAGGCACATTCGTGACCACACTGATGCCAAAATAAATTACAATAATGTTTTACTTCTATGAGTTACCTCTTACTGACATGGCTTCTAGCCAGTCAGTTTTATGATATGAGCAAGAACTTTTCCAACCTGTTTCTCAGGCTGTGAAGCTGGGTTCTGCTTGGGTTAGCGTTGCCCTGTTTAGACAATAGTGGTTTGAATCCATCAAGCTTAAAGGCATGTTTTGATTTCACGGGAGCTTGCCAGCTGTCTAAGTTCAATTCTAATAAGACTGTACATTTTATTTTAATTCAACTTGGCTTGTATATAGAGGCTTTTCCTACATTATTTTTAAGTTTAGTGAATTGACTCATGATTGACATCAAAAGAAAAGGCTTTGACTCTGAATTATTTTTTTCTGTTCTCCTTCTCAAGTTCAGCGAACTTTTATCCCATTTTGTTGATACAGGGAGATGCAACAATAAGAAAGATGCTGAGTTTCTGGTGGCCCCTGGCACTCATCTTGGCCACACAGAGAATCAGTAGGCCCATTGTCAACCTCTTTGTTTCCCGGGACCTTGGTGGCAGTTCTGCAGCTACGGAGGTAAGGCACCTTCTGGGAACATGGGTGCCCAAAGTCACCGTGTAACAAATGGGGGTGGGGAGGTGGCTGACAAATTTGTTTCCAGTTCCTCTTGAGAGCTAAGAAATTCTGTGATATTAAGTTCTATGATACCTTCACACAAGGAAGCATTGAGGATCTCCATCCGTGACTTAGAATAATGTGATTTTGGTTTTTTATGAGTATGGAAACAGTGACAGACTTTATTTTCTTGGACTCCAAAATCACTGTGGACGGTGACTGCAGCCATGTGAGGGTGGGATGGTTTGGGAGAATGGCATTGAAACATGTATATTATCACATGTGAAACGAATCGCCAGTTCAGAGTCGATGCATGTTATAGGATGCTCAGGGCTGGTATGCGGGGATGACCCAGAGGGAGGATAAGGGAAGGAGGGAGGTGGGAGGGGGGTTCGGAAGGGGGAACTCATGTACACCCGGGGTGGTGTCAGCATGTCAATGTATGGCAAAACCAATGAATATAATATTGTAAAATAATTAGCCTCCAATAAAAAAAAAAAAAAAAAGATGCTTGCTCCTTGGAAGAAAAGCTGTGACAAACCTAGACAGCGTAATAAAAAGCAGAGACATTACTTTGCCAACACAAGCCTGTATAATCAAAGCTATGGTTTTTCCAGTAGTTGTATATGGATGTGAGAGTTGGACTGTCATACAGAAGGCTGATCACTGAAGAATTGACGCTTTTCAACTGTGGTGCTGGAGAAGACTCTTGAGAGTCCCTTGGACTGCAAGGAGATCCAGCCAGTCAGTCCTAAAGGAGATCAACCCTGAATATTCATTGGAAGGACTGATGCTAAAGCTCCAATACTTTGGCCACCTGATGCAAAGAGCCCATTCATGGGAAAAGACCCTGATGCTGGGAAAGATTGAGGGTGGGAGAAGGGGAAGACAGAGGATGAGATGAGTTTGAGCAAACTCCGGACAGAGAAGCCTAGCATGCTGCAGTCCGCAGGGTCACAAAAAGTCGGATGTGTCTAAGCAACTGAACGAGTATAATGAGTATGGAAGATGTCTTATTCGTCCTTCTCTTTTACTGCATGAAAAAACCGAGGCAAGGACACAAAAGTAGTGAGAAGCTAGACTGTGTTAGAATCCAGGTTTTCTTTCTCCCACTCAGTGGCCTCTCCATTTTCCCATGGAGTCAGCATGGAGCCTTTTCACTGTAGTCACAGAGGACGCTGGGACCGGCCATGCACAGAAGTGCCCAGAAGGCAAGGGCTGATGCCTCTGTGTCCTGCCCACCTCCCTCACCTGCCATTGCTCCGCCTCCTGCATGTGCCACCCAACCCACTGTGGCTTCCTGCATCTTCGGCAACCTGCCCTCCTTCAAAAGAGGGTCTCCTCTATTTACTCACAATTCAAGAAATTGATCTGGAAACTGGCAGCTCCTCCAGGGAGAAAATCAAAGCTTTTTTTTTTTCCATCATGCCAGTATGGTATGAACAAATAGAAAGACTTCGTTTGTTTGCTCATCTGCTGCCTTCTGGGGAATTAATTCTGGCTCTGGGACTGCTGATCCTTCAGGAAGGCCGGTGGCCACTCCGAGGGCCTCCTGTTTACACAACTGCCCTTGCATACACTTTCAGCATATCTCCAGGCCAGGGTCTCTTGCCAGGTTCCATGTCCCGGGAAGCGGCTCATGTTGGCCTGGAAAGAGAAGTACATAAATCACAAGCCGAACGCTTTCTCTTGCCTCTGTGGGTTCCTGGATTTTGTTTTCTTGACTCATGAATCTCCTCTGGGGCGGCTTCTGTAACATGGCAGCTTTTTAACCTAATACTTCTATTTCAGCTGCCCTGTAAAAAGTATGGAACATCCCCCACACACACACCAATCACCTGTGTGCTAGAATCCCATCTTTCCCTAAAAAAAAAAAGAAACAGCCAAGACAATTTGTGTGTTAGAATCATTTCTAAATGGACTTCAGTGCATAAAGACAGACCTCAGCATAGGGAGACAGAACTGATGTGAATTAACTGTCTGCTTCTGATGGTGTTGGCACTTGCGAACATCTCATTGACTCCCAACAGCCCTGTGCCGTGGCTGTTGTTAGTCTCGTGGTTTTGCTGGAGGAACAGAGCGGGGGTCTGAGAGGGTTCGTGCTTCACACACACCTGGGAAGTGATGGAGTGATGCTGGAATCCAGATCAGCCTGATTCCACCACCTGCTTCTCAGAGCAGTGCCTTCACCATCTGAAGACCTCCCTCACTCACATTCCTGGCATCAAAATGAAGGGTGACTGCAACCATGAAATTAAAAAGCGCTTACTCCCTGGAGGAAAAGCTATGGCAAGCCCAGAAAGCATAGTAAAAATCAGAGACATCGCTTTGGCAGCTAACGTCTGTATAGTCAAAGCTGTGGTTTTTCCAGTAGTCATGTACAGATAGGAGAGTGGGACCATAAAGAAGGCTGAGTGCCGAAGGATTGAAATGTGGTGTTGGAGAAGACGCTTGAGAATCCCTTGGACTTCAAGGAGATCAAACCAGTCCACCCTAAAGGAAATCAACCCTGAATATTCATTGGAAGGACTGATGCTAAAGCTGAAACTCCAATACTTTGGCCACCTGAAGCGAAGAGTTGGCTCACTGGAAAAGACCCTGATGCTGGGAAAGATTGAAGGCAGGGGAGGAGAAGGGGATGACAGAGGATGAGGTGGTTGGATGGCATCACCAACTCGATGGACATGAATTTGAGCAAGCTTCAGGAGTTGGTGAAGGACAGGGAAGCCCAGCGTGCTGCAGTCCGTGGGGTCGCAAAGAGTGGAACATGACTTAGAGACTGGACGACAACAACAAAGAAATGAAACTCTCATATTCCTGGAAGGACCTCTTTGGCTTCCTGTGAGAAGTATCAGTTTTCTCAAGTTAAACATCAGAATTGGGCTCTCCTGGGCTGAACAGACTGGAAGGGAGTGGAGTGGGGTGGCGAGTACCATAAAGCCATCGACAGGTGCGTGCCGTCAGCTTCCCTGAAGGACAGCGTGGAGGCAGGGAGGTGGTCCCTGAGTGCCGAGTGTTCAGAGAGCAGGGGTGGAGCTCAGAATCGCATTTGGAGACTCAAGAATCGGCTAGATCAGAGGGTTCCGTTTGGCTCTGTGAGAACCCGGCAGACCAGGGTTGGAATCTTGGCTTTTCAGTCAGCGATCAGGACCTAGATAAATGTATCTAAAACAAGACGCGTTCTCCGAGGCTCAGGCGCACACCCTGGACCTGCTCAGCCCGCTCCCCAGGAGGCAGGGGACCTCTGTCCCTTCCTCCTGCTCCAGGGCCGTCCCAAGGCTGGCCGCGCTGACACCCGGGATGGAATGACCTGTCGGGGGGACCGTAGCTGTGACAGCTCGTGCTGCCACGTGGCAGGCGGCAGGCAGAGGCTGGAGATGCTCTCTGCGATTGCCTTGCTAACTGCTGGCTCTTCCTCTTGCAGGCCGTGGCAATTCTGACGGCCACGTACCCCGTGGGTCACATGCCGTATGGCTGGTTGACAGAAATCCGTGCTGTCTACCCCGCTTTTGACAAGGTGAGAACCCTGTGTGGCGCGGTTCCCAAAACACTCTCTTTAAAATTAGCGTTTGAGAGACAGCAGTCTCTGGTGATGGACACCTCGGTGTCTGTCAGCCTTACCTCCCTCTGCAAGGTTAATGCAGCACTGGGGCTGGCGGAGGGAATTGTGGAACACGCCCCTCGGGAAATCACAGGGGCGAATTGATGCTTGCCTTGATGCAGCTCCCAGGACCTGTCTCCAAACTGGTCCTCACTTCTAGGCTACTCCTATTAAGAAATTATTTGCAAAAGGGAAATGATACTCTCAAAAATATTAACATATTGTTTTCGTTTCTGTGGTTTGTTGCTTTTTGTTTGTTTTTACTGACCTCATAGCTGATGTGAAGGTACAGACAGTTGTGTGCTTGAGTTCATAAGCTTATGGCTTTCTTTCGAGGGGGTCCATGCACACCCTGGGTCCCAGTTGGTTCAATTCAGTTCAGTTGCTCAGTCGTGTCCAACTCTTTGCAACCCCATGGACTGCAGCACTCCAGGCTTCCCTGTCCATCACCAACTCCCAGAGTTTACTCAAACTCATGTCTATTGAGTCAGTGATGCCATCCAACCATCTCATCCTCTGTCGTCCCCTTCTCCTCCCATCTTCAATGTTTCCCAGCATCAGGGTCTTTTCCAGTGAGTCAGTTCTTCTCATCAGGTGGCCAAAGGATTGGAGTTTCAGCTTCAGCATCAGTCCTTCCAATGAATATTCAGGAGTGGGATGAACTTATTCTAGCTGAAAGCTTCTGCTGACATTGCAGGGAGGCACGTAAGTCTTCAGACCTGTAACCTGAGACCAGGTCAAGACTGACCTGCAGGTCATTTCAGAAATGCCTTTTTCATTCAAGCATAATTATTTAAACATTCAACCTAAAGCAAATATGTAGAAAAAGAGAACCCTCCCCCAAAAGATTGTATGCAATGTTTTAAAATGAAAAAATAGGAAAAAAGCAAACAACGTACCCCTTGTACTCTTAATAGCAACTGTTTGGATTTCTGTAGAACTAGCTCAGAGTCATTGCTGACATCATTTTAATCTGGTCCCAAAAGAGCCCTGAGAGGTGACGAGAGGAAGTCTGTTCACCAGCGTCCCCGGCAGATTGCCTGCCTCTCTCCCCTCACCCATAATCAGTCACCTGTGAGTAGCAGCTCCCCTCCAGGCAAGTCAGGGATCACCCCCACACAGCCACACATGAGAGAGAGAGGCTCTCGTTCAGAACTCTTCACGGGGTTGGAACTTCCCCAGTAAACAGTGAGCTGGACGCTCCACCACTTGCCAACATTCACTTGGAGCATCAGAATGCAGAGCGTCTCCTAAAAAATACCTTTGATGCCTGCTTCCCAAGCCTTCGAGAATGGACTTCAGAAGGTCTGAGTCACGTGCAGCAGAGAGCAATGTTGGACTGGGTTTAAGCCAATCTATGAAGAGAAATCAGTATTTTTGTGTCAAGGAACACGTGTGTAAAAGTCCTCAAAAACCAAGATGGATATAAGTCTTCTTGCTAAATGTTTAGCTCTTGGAGAATAAGACTATATAATAAAATCCAATAGCAGGGTTCTACTTGTGTTCGAACCTCCTGGCTGTGAGCATCTCATCTGAAATTGGTTTTGGCTACCTTGAAATGATTAAACTTAACAATATAGCCCTATACAATTTTGCTAAGAGCAGCC
This sequence comes from Moschus berezovskii, assembly GCF_049115385.1. NCBI lineage: Eukaryota > Metazoa > Chordata > Mammalia > Artiodactyla > Moschidae > Moschus > Moschus berezovskii. The sequence continues at coordinate 18,761,066 of NC_142477.1, read as the reverse complement.
AAGAAAAACATTGTTTTATTCACGATCATAGAGGTTAGATGCTATGAAAAAAATCCCTTTAAGGAGCATCCCTCAAGCCCGATGCTGGAGAAAATCAGGATCCTTGTGAAACCTCCCCGTTGTCACCATGCATTCCACCGCACCGCTCCAGCCATTCCTATGAATGCCGTCTATTCACCCAGATCTTAGACACCTCTGTGTGGACTTCCGGAATTTGCTGCATTGACAGTTGAAAATCCTTAGCCTGCTTGTGGGTTCCAGACTTAGAGATTTAACATTTCTCGCATAACTTCTGATGTTTCTAGCTAAACAGGGAGATGGGAGAGTTTTCCACTCTTCCGCATTCTCTCTAGTGTTTGGTTATCATCTGCAAAAGACTGTGTTTCTGCGAAAAAGCCAACGGGGCAAGCAAGACGAGACACTGGTGCTGAGCTAATGATACGTGCTGGTTTACTCCAACCATATTGGCAAACATAATTGCTGTCTTAAAAATCAAAGCACACTTGAGGGAGTTGGGGCCCGTGGCTGTCACCACGAGGGGGCAGGGGGCAGGCATGTGCACTTGGAGAAGGGGCCTCCTCCTCACCCAGCCCACCAGGGGACCACCCTCGCGGATCCCTGGGGGAGAGGAGATGAAGAGATGTCCCACGCGCTGTGATGGGCATTGTGCCAGCACAGCAGTCTGTTTTCCAGGAAAAGCAGGTGTGCTTTAGAGACCGGAGTGAAGAAAATGGAAACCCCTCCAGAGGTCTGCGCTGGCGGCACAAAGGAGAAGGGCTTCCAGAGACTGTCTCAGCCTCTGATGGGAAGCACACATCAAAAGGCCTCTTGCGAGTGGGACCTGTAACACCTCCACTTGTACATCTGTCATTAGGCTGATGCGGGAGCCAGGGGCTTGTCGTTTGTTTCTGTGAGTCAACTCGGGCTCAGTGGATCCATAACGAGGCAGGCGTTGTTTTTTCTCAGCTGCTGTTCATAGTCAAGGGCTGGACACACGACCTTCAATCAAGGGTTTTGACTGAGTGGCGGGTACACTTAACAATGACGCTGAGATGGCATCAGCCAGCCTCGGGGATGTGTCAGAGGGCCCCTACATCCGTGTGCTCACATTTCAATTTAACAAGGGCTGTTTGAGCATCTTCTCTACTTAAGAAAGGTGGTGCTGACTTTCAGGAGCTAAAGAGATGGGTGAAACACCCAGTCCTTTATCTCAGGGAGCAAATGTGCCCCCCACAGGAGTCTTGACACATGCCCCCAGATATGATCTGGGGGCTTATTTGCCCCCTGATGCAGGCTCAATTGCCATCCCTGCCCACAGAGCCCAGGGTGGTCGGACACTGCAGGAAGGGCTGGGGCCCTGAACTAGGCGGTTGGGCACCCAGCACCCCGGAGAGGGGACTGACTCCAGAGACGCTGCTGGGAAATTCAGTCCGGAATGTCCTCTGGTTAGCAATCACGTCCAGAAACTTGACAGCGTCTGAGAGAGACGTCCAGTGGCAGCCATCTTCCAAGCTGTCCCTTGACATCTATGCTTCAGATGTGTCAAATCAAACAGAAACGAGATGCTCGATAAGAAGCATGAGTTGTCAGCCCAGGATAACCCAGAGTCTTTTCTTGCCCCCCTAGAATAACCCCAGCAATAAACTGGTGAGCACAAGCAACACGGTCACAGCAGCCCACATCAAGAAGTTCACGTTCGTCTGCATGGCCTTGTCGCTGACGGTAAGGACAGACCCACCCCTGGGCCTTGCCTCTGTGTCTGTTTTTAGAAAAGAGGAAATTGCCATTTTAAAGGGAGAAGTCTTGTATTCCATAATGCAGTGCTGTGCTAGATAAGGTGACAACCTCTCCTAGATATTTTCACCCCAAAATACAAACGACTGTTAATCAAGGATGGCATCAGGTCTATGCTTTCTCTGGTGGCTCAGACAGTAAAGAATCTGCCCACAAGGGTAGGAGACCTAGATCCGATCCCTGGTTTGGTGAGATCCCCTGGAGAAAGGAAATGGCCATCCACTCCAGTGTTCTTGCCTGGAGAATTCCTTGGACAGCGTGGCAGGCTACAGTCCATGGGGCCGCAAAGTGTCAGACACAACTAAGCAACTTTCACTTTCATCGAATCTAAGAATAGAGGGTCAACTTCTGGCATTTCTGTAAGGGGCTTCTTACATGCTGAAGGAAGGCGAGCTTTGCCTTTCTTAATGATATTCTGTCTTACTGAATGATTTCCAGCCCATCTTTAAACACCGAGTCAACTGTCTCTTTTCCACATTTAATTGGTATGATTTGTTTCAGGGGTAAAAGTTCCTTTCTTTGTATGTTTACACTTCGGAAATGTATCCTTCCTATGGAGCCATCATTCACCACATACTCACCAGGCACCTACAGGATCCGAAACCCTGTGCTGTCTTCAAGAATAGAGGTGTGAGCAAGAGTGGATAGCGCCTCCTCATTAGCAGGGCCTGTTGGTGACACTGCACAGCCTTAAATAAGCAGTACACACCCTTCCTTTATCAACTCACCTGTGCAGTTCAGATGTAGGAGATATGTTCAGAAAACATGAGAAAAAATTCCAAAGTGCTCTGTAATCCAAAGCACACTGTATATAATTTAAGGTTGTTTATAACACTTGCCAACAGTTGCAAGAAAATAATAATGGCGTTTATACAACTTCACTTCGTGGACTGTGCTCTGCAAGTTCTAAAGATGGAGATGAGAGGAAGATAAGATGAAACAGGGGTCTTCTGAACTCAGTTCCTTGTTTGTCATGGTGGCCACATATTTAAGTCCTGTGAAATTCTCCATTTTTACAGCATAATGGAAAAACCGTAACTCAGAAATAGCGAGTGTGCGCAGTTCCCATCATAAATGACTGATACCGAGGACGTAAGACAAGAAGAGGTCTGGGGACAAGTGGTGACAGGGACACCATGAGCGTTGTCACTGGCCATTATCACAAGAACCACTGAGCTAGGTGAGCCCTAAGAGGGGCCCCTTAAAATCAAGTCTGACCCACATTTTAAACCTCGCTTGGATTTTTTTTTACAAAAACCCATAGTTTAATATTTGATCCCTTGACGCAACACCTGAATAAACTTATCAAGGACGACACGAGGTCTCTAGCCCATCACCTAAGACCTCTGACACTGGGTCATGACTCGGTGTCCTTGGCCACCCCATCACCCCAGCCTAGCCCTTCCTCTCAGTCCGTGCCCCCTGCAACTGGGAAACGGCGGGGGAGGTCAGAAGCATATTCCAGGCCGCCTCCCTGGGGTGGGGAGACCTCTGACAGCACGCCTGCCTGAGTCAGGCAGGTCACGCCAGGCAACCCTGTTCTCCTGGTTGTATTATTTCTCCCTGCAGTGTGCAAACTTTTCCATAGTTCCCTAAAACATTAGCAAAACACTGCACAGCCTTGAAACCATTTAAAAGAGGATTTTAGGAAAAACAGAGAAGGTTTCTATTCCCAGAGCAGACCTCAGCTTTTGGAGCCTGTGTTAAGTGACTGGAAGTTGAGAGTCGAGCTGGTTCGGATGCCAGGGTCTGTGACTTGGACACCATCCAGCTCCAAGAGCTGGAAGCTTTGGGCTGTTGCTCATTCGGCAGTCAGGGTCTGGCTCCCCTGTCTCCTGTCACTCCACTTGGACCTCCTTCTTCAGTTACGGTCAAGTCTGATGGAGAACATTACCAGATTGAGTTTACGGATATTCCTTCCTTCCTTCAGTTCACAGGCAATACTCTATATTTTAAAACAAAAGCAGCAAGTGTATTTTGAAGTGATAACCATGTAAAAGCTAGAAAAATGCTTCGATTTTCCATAGAAGTTATTTAACTTTTAGTTTTAGCTATTTAATTATTCTAATCCTACCATCTGTGTGTACATGCTAAGTTGCTTGTGTCCAACTCTTTGCGATCCTGACCCTATAAACTGTAGCTCGCCAGGCTCCTCTGTCCGTGGGATTTCCCAGGCAAGAATACTGAAGTGGGTTGCCAGTTCCTTCTCCAGAGGATCTTCCTGACCCAGGGATCAAACCTGAGTCTCCTGCATTGGCAGGGGATTCTTTAACACTGAGCTACCTGAGAAGCTCAGATTACAGTATAGGGTAAACCTGACTTTTAAAAAGATCTTCCCAGGAGGCTTGGTGGTAAAGAATCTGCCTCCTGCCAGTGGGGTTGCAGAGTCGCACATGACTTAGCAACAACAAATAACTTTTATGTGCACTGGGAAACCAAAAAACTCATGTGACTCACTTTATTGCAATATTCACTTTACGGTGATGACCCGAAATAGTTCTAAGAGATGTCTATACATGTATTTAATAAAGCTTAAATTTTTAATCATGCTTTATCACAATATTCACTTTACTGGGGCAGTAAAAAGTGAAAGTGTGAAAGTGTTAGCCACTCAGTTGTGTCCGACTCTTTGTGGCCCCATGGACTGTAGCCCACCATGCTCCTCTGTCCATAGAATTTTCCAAGAAAGAATACTGGAGTAGATTGCTGTTTCCTTCCCCAGGGGATCTTCCTGACCCAAGGATCAAACCCAAGTCTCCTGCATTGCAGGCAGATTCTTTACCATCCAAGCCACCAAGGAAGTCTAGATCAAAACCTGCATTAGCTCCAAGGTCTGCCTGTGATAGCACCAGCTAGAAGCCCGCCTTCCAAGCTCCTTCTCCAGGGCCTTCCTCTCTGTACCATGCTGTTCCAGCAAATAGGAACAGATACCTGGCCCTGAGGCCAGGGCTTGCTGGCACGCTTGAAGCAGTGGTTTCTTCAAAAATACAAATAGTAGTGTTATGGTGTGTCTCAGATACATTGGCTTTGCCGGTGGTGCTAAAGAATCTGGCTGCTAATGAAGGAGACGCAAAATATGTGTGTTTGATCCTTGGGTCAGGAAGATCACCTGGAATGAGAAATGGCAGCCCACTTCAGTATTCTTGCCTGGAAAATTCCATGGACAGAGGAATCTGGTGGGCTCCAGTCCACGGGGTTGCAAAGAGCTGGACACAATTGAGCGAGTGAGCACAGCAGCAGATACGTTATCTTTATAATGACTCAATCAGCTGGTCCTCAAGCAGTTGGCTCTAACATCTTGGCTAGAGGCTGGCCTGCGTGTGTGCTCAGTCATGTCCTAGTCTTGATGATCCCATGGATAGCCCACCAGGCTCCTGTCCATAGCACTTTCCAGGCTAGAATACTGGAGTGGGTTGCCCTTTCCTTCTCCAGGGGATCCTCCTAACCTGGCGCTCACCTGCATCTCCTGCATTGGCAGGTGGATTCTTTACCACTGAGCCACCAGGAATTGCCATTAAAAGATATGTAGAAAAGTTATAAGGGTTTTTCCCCTAAATTCATTGTTATGCTGTCACTATAGTGCATGCAGCTTTGTATAGCACTTACCATGTTCATTCTTCACATCTATTATTTCTTGTAGGCCCTGAACTTCCCTAGGCAGGGTCTGTGGGTTAGTCACCTCTTATCCCCAGGGCCTAGCATCCTGCCTGACACAGAAGGGGCACAATAAACAGAACACAAACAGAGGAATCAATTAATACTTACCTGTGTGATAAGGACCAGAAAGGTGCTGATGGCATTCACCCCTCCTGAGCCACAATCTCCTTATTTACACTGAGGTTATCTTATTTTTAAAGCTCTTAAGAGGCCCTTTACTTGAGAGTCTATTTTCATTTTTTTTAATTTTTAAACTTCATAGTATCAGGAAATTAACTTTGCAGAGCACTTAGGATAGGCACATCATGCTTATCGCGGGGGGCGATATTCTGTACAAAGTACGAGCCTTCGATGGTTCCAGAGCTTTCTACGCATTGCCTGGGATTAAAGTACATTGCCAAACACTGGTCCTTTGGGCGTTAGTGACTCTTCTCTCTAGGACTCTGAGAAGAGCTGGTGCCACAAATGCTGCAGACACTCAGTGACCCAGTGATGCTAACTGCTTTCTGAAGGAAAACCTGTACTGTCCGGAGCAGAAACTCATCTTGCAGTCAGAATGGGCCCATTCTTCAGGCCCTGACATGTTCGGTTCAATATCTGTCTTTGCCTGTGAAAAATACTTTGACAGTTAATAAGAGACCCTGGTGCTGGGAAAGATTGAAGGCAAAAGGAGAAGGGGGCGACAGAGGATGAGATGGTTGGATAGCATCACCGATTCAATGGACATGAACTTGGGCAAACTCTGGGAGACAGTGAAGGACAGGGAGGCCTGGCGTTCTGCAGTCCCTGGGGTTGCAGAGTTAACACAACTGAGCAACAACATGAGACTAGTATTTCAGCATGCTACAATGCATGTACGTGCTTATTCCCTAGTGCAGATTTTCAGTTTAACTTAGAGTGAATCCCTGACTCCGAAAGTTCGTTCTTCCCTCATTTTCTTATCTGAGAGTTTGTCTGAACCACTGGGCTTCAAGACAAGCAGCCCAGAATGCCTTCTGCCCAGTTGGAAGAGGAAGTGATTTTAGAAAGAGTATAAGGTAGGAAAGCAGAAGTTTGTCCCAAGAAGCATCTTGCTTCCCAGCCTTTAGGAAACTTAGAAAATCAATGATTGGCTTCTTTAGACCATTTGATGGGAGTGAGGGTGAAAAGGGAGAGCTTTAGCTGATCCGAAAGATCAACTGCAAAATAGTAAGAACCCTCTGATAAAAATTAATCCTCTCAATAATAACAATGCTACTGCTGCTAAGTCGCATCAGTCGTGTCCGACTCTGTGACCCCACAGACGGCAGCCCACCAGGCTCTCCCGTCCCTGTGATTCTCCAGGCAAGAGTACTGGAGTGGGTTGCCATTTCCTTTTCCAGTGCATGAAAGGAAAAGTGAAAGTGAAGTCGCTCAGTCGTGTCCGATTCTTAGCGACCTCATGGACTGCAGCCTACCAGGCTCCTCCGTCCATGGGATTTTCCAGGCGAGAGTACTGGAGTGGGTTGCCATTGCCTTCTCCCAATAGTAACAATGGAGCAGACACAATGCAGACCAGGGTTAGCAAGGCAACTGCAGACGGACACACTGCTGTTTGGGGTGAAGGAACACACAGTTCAAAAATATGCACTCTTTAAATATGATTGAAAGAACAGCTTCAGAAGTCATGCCGCATGGTGGGAGCAGATGTGGTGTAGTGGCCACTCAGAGGAGGCCAGCGATCCGAGCTGTGCAGAACAAGGTGGCACCACGAAGAACAAGGCTGTAGCTGGCGCTGGGGTCAGAAGCAAGCAGCCGGGTTTGCCCGGAACCTTCCAGCAGAGCGCTGGTCTCCGTCCCTAATGTGACTGATTATAAAGCCCCGTGATAGTCAGTGTGTCCTGAGAGGCTGTGTTTCTCTAGTAGACACTTGTGGTGATCGCAGACAGAGGGTGGTGGCCACAAGCATGTGAAGGAAGCAGGAGCAGTGTTGCTTCCTTCTGGGGAGAGGAATTGATAACACTAAACTTACAGAAACACGGCCCCTTGGAGCTGACCACAACTGCCCCCAGATTCCAGCCTTGGGAATAGAATGGAAACCACTAACCAGGTAGGATACGTCTTTTCAATCGCCTTTTTGGTGCAAAGAAGCACTCCAAAAGGCACCAGACCCCCATGTTCTTGGATATGAGGCCATTGTGGTGAAGTGAATGGATGAGCTTGCTAAATGTACCAAACTCGCCAATTTGGTACTGCAAACGTGTGGTCTTTTTTTTCTAAAGTGTTAGTGGCTCAGTTGTGTCCGACTCTTTGCGACTATATGGACTGTAGCCCACCAGGCTCTTCTGTCCATGGGATTCTCCAGGAAGGAATACTGGAGTTGGGTTGCCATTCCCTTCTCCAGGGGATCTTCCCAACTCAGGGTTCGAACCTGGGTCTCTCCCACACTGCAGGTGGATTCTTTTACCATCTGAGCCACCAGGGAGTTTGTGTGTGTGTGTGTGTTTCTAAAATTCATAGCAAATCATATTAAGTAGGCAAGTTTTAGCAGCTTTAGATGATTTTAGTTGACCAGTTTCCATTTTTACTTCACAATGACAGTTTTTCAACATCTGCTCTTTCTTACGCTCTCTGCCGCTCTAGTGTGGGGGAGCGGTTGCCAAGAGAGGGGGGGAGGAATCCTTCCAAAGCACAGGCTTGGCTGCTACTGAACCTCCCCAACCCCCTTCGTACAAAACGGGAACGGTGTCCACCCAGAGGGATGTTGGCAGGAAGAGCCACCAAGACAGCTGCGTGCAGTGAACGACCTACAAGGTCACACCCAGCATCCCCAGATGTTGAATCCCAGAGAGGCCAGAGGGGAAGAGCTGGGAGCAGGGGAAAGGGAGAAACAGTGTCAGAGAGACGGAGCGTGAGGTCAGCAGGAGAAGGGGAGGGACCGCGGGGCCTGGAAGAGGAGGGGGCCCTGGAGCGTCAGAGGAGATGGAGCAGAGCAGCAGAGGGGGGTTCAGCAGACAGCGGGGAGGATGGGAACGCCCCAGAGACCCCCCACCCCGGGCCTTGCCGGTTCTTCCCATAAACCGTGTGCGTGCTAAGTCACTTCACTCATGTCCGACTCTTTGAGACCCCGTGGGCTGTAGCCCGCCAGGCTCCTCCATCCGTGGGACTCTCCAGGCAAGAATACTGGAGTGGGTTGTCCTGCCCTCCTCCAGGGGAATCTTCCTAACCCAGGGATCGAACCCGAGTCTCTTACATCTCCTGCATTGGTAGGCAAGTTCTTTACTACAGCCTGGGAAGCCCACCGTGAACTTCAGAAGAGTTTGAAAGAGGCAAGTTCTTAAGAAATGAGTAACTGCAACAAGTTGTCAATGGGCTAAATAGACTATTCCACAGGTCGATGTGGGTGAACTCAGCTCTTTCAGGAAGGTGGGTGTGAAGGGTTCTCTTCCTTGGCTGCCACAGGGTGGGCTTCATGGCTCCAGCTTCAGATTCTGCTGACGTGGGGCTGTGCCAAGGCCTCCAGGCTGCACCGCACTGGCCTCCCCCAGCTTCAACAAATGGAGGCTGTTCGATGGCAGTGGAGGTGGTAGTGGTGGAGTGGGGTGTGTGTGTGTGCGTGTGTGTGGCTGTCACTTAGGGCAGAGAGAGGAGGCAGCCTTGCTATCCAGCCATGTCACTGCTGTTGTTCAGTCACTCAGTCATGTCTGACTGTTTGCAACCCCATGGGCGGCAGCACACCAGGCCTCCCTGTCCTTCACCATCTCCCAGAGTTTGCTCAAAGTCATGTGCATTGAGTCGGTGATGCCATCCAACCATCTCATCCTCTGTCACTCCCTTCTCCCACTTTCAATCTTTCCCAGCATCAGGGTCTTTTCCAGTGAGTTGGCTCTTCACATCCGGTGGCCAAAGTATTGGAACTTCAGCTTCAGCATCCAACCAGAGCACTTCACAGTAGGATGCAGGAGTATCTGAGGCCAGTGGCTGTTACTACTTAAGGATCTGGTTATTTTTTTCAAAAGATTTAAAATAGGTTTTTACTCTGGATGCACCCTGAGCCTTGCTTTTTGACGTCAATGGGTGGTAAAAAGGGAAAGTATGACTCTATACTCAATCCCAAGTGTTCTATTCTGATGGTTATGGGTTGAATTGTGTCCACCTCGAAGTTCTATATAGAAGTTCTAGCCCCAGCGCCTGAGACCTTATTTGGAAATAGGGTTCAGGTTGAGGTCCTGGTGGGTGGGTCAGGGGGACCCCTGCTCCATCTGACTGGTGTTCTTGGGGGGTGGGATGTGGATACACAGGCACAAGGAGGGTGCCACATGGAGACCGGAGTGATGCTGGAAGCTGGGAGGCCTGGAGCAGACCCTTCCCTGGGCCTTCAGAGGGAGCATGACCCTGCCGACTCCTTGATTTTGGTGTCACTCCTGGACTGAGAGATGTAAACGTGTTGTTCGGCTGCCCAGTTTGTAGTGCTTTGTTACAGCAGCTCTAGCAAACTCATACACTGATGTTTCTGAAAGAGAGTCAATGTCTTGTCACTTAAGGCCACATAGATTGACTGACCAGACCTAACTATTCAACTAGGGGCTTCCCTGGTGGCTCAGTGGTAGAGTCCACCTGCCAGTGCAAGAGATATGGGTTTGATCCCTGGGTTGGGAAGGCCCCCTGGAGAAGGAAACGGCAACCCACTCCAGTATTCTTGCCTGGAGGAGCCTGAGGAGCCTGACAGGCTACAGCCCATGGGGTCACAATAGTGGGACACAATTTAGTGACTAAACAACAACTAACTATCCAATTCATTTGCTTTCTTTTGAAATTCCCCACTTACTATTTCCATAAGACATCTGTATTCTTGTGTTTCCAGCTTCTTGAAGTAAGAATCTGAGTGTAGGAATTGCTTAGAAATATTCTTCTTGCAGGTTAGCACTGTCCCACGCTCAGGCAATAGAGAGTCTGCCTGCAATGCGGGAGACCCAGGTTCGATCCCTGGATTGGGAAGATCCCCTGGAGAAGGAAATGGCAACCCACTCCAGTACGCTTGCCTGGGAAATCCCATGGACGGAGTAGCTACAGTCCATGGGGTTGTGAAGAGTTGGGCACGACTGAGTGACTAACACACTTGTCAAGATTTATGTGCTTAGTTACATCCTTGCCAATGGGGCTTTTGGGAGGGTGTAGTTGTTGGCATTGTAGTATCCAGTAGAAGTACCAGTGTTCAAGTTGGGTCTCTTTGCTTTTTGGTCTTATTCTGCTTACCGTTAGTTGAACAATCCAGTGCTATCTCATCCACGCCCTGCAGACCCAACATCACTAACCCTGCAAAGTCAAAACACATTCACAATTTTCAGGGAAGAAATTAAGTTTCTAGTATTTTATCCAGTTGTGTTTATCCATTCCCGCCCCCCACCACCACCAAATTGTCTCAAGATCAAGATCAAGCTTCTGCTGCTTCCTGCATAAACAGTAGTATCTGATTTGGCTCAAAATTGTAAAACTTACTTAGTTTCAGTTTCACCTATCAGTACACACCTGGGTTGCAAAGAGCAGGTGCAGAGCCGCCACCTGCAAGGGCTTGGGAGCCAGGGGGAAGACAAGTGCATTCTTCTCTGGCTTCTGCCCGTGCTGCCTGCCAGACCCCAGCCTCACATTGAGGATGTGGTTCCTAGGCTCCACTCCGAGGCTTTCCCGGTGCAAAAGCAGATTTATCAGAGAAAGACAGCAGTCAGGAATCATTCCACCCAGTGGCCGAATAACCCAGTGGGGATCAACTCATAGACTTCCTGGAATTGTATTTTATGTCTGTCTGTGGCTTTTTTAAAAATCATTTTTTATTCATCTCAACTTAAAGACTGAGATGCCTGGGCTTCCCGGGTGGCGCTAGTAGTAAAGAATCTGCCTGCCAAAGCAGGAGACATAAGACACATGGGTTCGATCCCTTTGTCAAGAAGATCCCCTGAAGGAGGGCAGAGTGACCCACTCCAGTATTCTTGCCTGGAGAATCCCATGGACAGAGGAGCCTGGTGGGCTATAGTCCACGGGGTCGCACAGAGTCAGACAGGACTGAAACGATTTAGCATGGATACACGCATGCACAGCTTAAAGATAACAGAAGGAAGGGAGCATTTTTTCTTCTTATCTGATGGGCCTGTTATAGCGTATAGGACCCAGACATCGGCTTGGTCAGGTGCATGGTCCAGACCCTCGTGGACAAAACGAGGCCATGGTGTTGGTGGCTGAATGGCTTTCTGATTTCAGCATTGCTGTCACTCCCTGGTGCTTTGGGCCATGAACATGAGCACCTTCCTGGTGGCCTGGAACTCTGCTGTCCTGTCTATCCATGCTGACAAGGACATGCAGGGAGTCGGCAGAGCCAATGTAAAATATCTCAACCACTTTTTTTTTTGTAAATTATCTCAAGAAACACTGAATAGACTTATTGAAATGAGCACCTGAGGACAGAAAGCTCTGACTGGTGTGCTCAGTGGTCATTTTGCGTTGAGTGAAGCTAGAGACCACTGGACCCAGAAATAAGAGAAAACAATCAGGTGTCACCTGGTTACACAAAAGTGCTTCCCAGCAGCATGGTGGTTATTCCCTCAGTCGTGTCCGACTCTCTGCGATCCCATGGACTATAGCACGCCAGGTTTCCCTGTCCTTCACCATCTCCCGGAGTTTGGTCAAAGGAACAAATCACACACCGGTACTTCTATTGGATGCTATGATACCAACACCCTCCCACCCTCACCCCTCCCCACCCAAAAGCCCCATCCGCAAAGACATAATTAAGCGCATAAATTTGGGAACAGTGCTGACCTGCACAAATAATATTTCTAAGCAAACCTTGGATTCAAGTTCTCACCTGGAGAAGCTGGAGATATCCAAGAACAGAGATGTCTTAAAACAGTCGGTGGAGCGTTTAACACCTGCTGTGCCTCTCCCAGCACTTAGGTGTCTCTTGTATCTGCAGGCAGACTGAGAGAGCGAACGGGGAAGTATAGTTGCCTTTAGCTAAGATCCGTGGCTTTTGCTGAAAATGTTCTTTTATTTTATCTTAAATAAAATTTTAGCTTAAAGGGTTTCGCTATATTTCCAGCTCTGGGTGGGACTGCCCTCTTGTTCAGGCAGTGGAGGAAACACGATTACATTGCTTCAGGAGATTATTCTGGGAGTCCTTTTGTACCTTCTGAGCCCAGGGTGAACCTCAAAGAACTGTAGTGTGATGCTGAGAAAAAACACGTGTGGCAGATAATAGTGCCTGGGAAAGCCGCTCGTCGTTAATCAGAAACCAGACAGTTCTCAAAGGCCTGCCTTTAATCCTCCCGCAGACACGGCTCTTAACCCATGTGGCTTGAGGAATGAATTGGCCCTTACCAAAACAAACAGAAAACAAGAAGATTTGGAGAGCCAGCCCCTCTGAACCAGAGACGGGTTCAAAGGCAGGGCTGTGAGTTGTGCCAAGTGGCCCTGGGCTCTTGTGACACTTGACTGCCCTCTTTGTGGATTTTGATTTAAATGGGGTGGGTTGGGGAGGGGGCAGAGAGCCAAGGGGGAGGGGTTAGCTTAGGCATGAATTCGGGACCACATGGCTCAGTGTTCATGAGTGTGGGTCTAGGCGCCCCCAGGCCTGGGTTCAAACCCTGACCCCACCATTCACCCATTGGGAGGTCACTGAATACTGAAAGCCTCGAATTCCCCAGCTGCCATGCGGGCATGATAAGAATATCCACCTTCTGAGACTTTTCAAAGGAGTAATAGCTTAGCATCACGCCTGGCGTGCTGGAAGCAGAGAACGCCAGCTCCCTGCTCCGTGGTCCGCAGACACAGTGGCCCCCATGGAACAGAAGGATGGCTGTGTGTAAATAAACAGCTGCTGGTGTGCTCAATGCCAGTGAGTGATTTTGTGAGTTCTTCTAGTGATACCTATCATGCCCTTCCAAATTTCCGTGGGATGTGTTCTTTTTTCTTTTCAGTATCTAAAATAAATTCAACCTCTTGATAGATTTATACAGCCCTTCTCTGGACAGACTTCACCCACACATGGGACACAAATGGCAGGCGTGTTTTTCTCCCTGAGAACCTGGGAAAGCCCACTGCCCCTTCCTGTTTACAGTCTCCAATGCCAGGTGTTGACAGTGCTCATTCCAGCCTTTGGTTGTCTTGCTAACTCAGAAATGACCATTACCTACGGGGCTTCCCAGGTGGTCAGTGGTGAAGAATCTACCTGCTAATGCAAGAGACACGAGAGATGCAGGTTCAGTCCTTAGGTCGGGCAGAACCCCTGGAGGAGGAAATGGCAGCCCACTCCAGTATTGCCTGGAGAATCCCGTGGATGGAGGAGCCTGGCGTACCACAGTCTATAGGGTCACAGAGACAACTGAGAGACTGAGCACGCACTCATTACCCACGAGCTTCGGTGAGCTCTGAGAGAGAGGGATTGAGACGTTTCATCCTTTGGCTTAGATCTGATAAATCTGTACACACCAACCACATATTAGAAATGCCAGTAAGGAAAGATTTTTTGAGACTCATGGATGCATTGCCAAACTTGTCTAAAGCCTGGGCAACGGAACACTTAGAGCAGTGGTCCCCAACATCTTTGGCACTAGGGACCAGTTTCATGAAAGGCAGTTTTGCCACAGACTGGTGTGGGGTGGGTTGGGATGGTTTCAGGATGATTCGAGCCCTTTACATGTATCGTGTACTTTATTTCTGTTATTATTACATCAGCTCCACTTCAGACCATCAGGCATTAGATCCCGGAGGTTGGGGAGCCCTGGCTTAGAGTTTTTCTATTTACAACACAGCTCCCCAGAGAAAGAGCACGTGCATGTTTATTTATGCAGTCGTTCAAAGCAAATGCTTGAGTCCCTGCTCCACACCAGGCTCCACGGCTACCCCAGTGAAACAAACTCACACTGTCCCTTTTATTAGAGGGGTTTATAATCTCATGGAAAAGACAGGCAATTGACACATACGGTGGTGTTGGATAGTATATTAGTTTCCTATAGCTCCTGCAACAAATGACCACAAACCTGATGGCTTAAAACAACAGAAATTTATTCCCTCCTAGTTCTGGGGGCTGGAAGTCGAAATTCAGTTCACTGGGCTGAATTCGAGGCGCTAGCGGGGTCAGACTCTCTCCAGTGGGTTTAGAAAGGAATCCAGGCCTTGCCTCTTGCAGCTCCTGGTGGCGGCTGGCATTTCTTGGCCAAGTCACTCTCATCTCTGGTCTTCTTATCATCTCCTCCTCTACGTAGCCCTCTTTCTATCATCAGGACACTTACGACGGTATTTAGGGCCTTCCCGGGCACTCTTAGCTCCATAATTTCATCATCTCTGTTACCATATACTGTAATGAATCCTTGTTCTGGGGGTGAGGGTGGGAGCATCTCTTTGAGGGCCCGTTACGCAGCCTTGTGGGCTTCCCTGGTGGCTCAGCAGTAAAGAATCCTCCGGCAGTGCAGGAGACACAAGAGACGTGGGTTGGATCCCTGGGTTGGGAAGATCCCCTGGAGGAGGGCATGGCAACCTACTCCAGGATTCTTGCCTGGAGAATCCCGTGGACAGAGGAGCCTGGAGGGCTACAGTCCACGGGGTCACAAAGAGTCAGATGCAGCTGAAGCGACCGAGCACACATGTTTGCAGCCTCCTACAATAGTCACAGCTGCTTGGGAGAAAAAATGAAGTAAAGGCAAAGAGGAGGAGGGAGATGCCGTTTTGGACTGAAGGGTCACATTTGCAGTGATCAGGGTGCCCCGAGGCCCAGGGCCCCGTGGAGGGGTAAGCACACACTCCCCCCAGCCCCCATCTGAGTGGCATCTCCATGTGTGCTCACCTGCACTGTCTCATCATTCTTTCTGGTCAGGGCCTCTGTTTCAGTGTCTCCCTCTCTCCGCTGTCAACCTCTCCCAAATCGCTCCTTCATATCTGTTTAAATATGCTCAAGGCTCCCAACTTTTGGAAAAAAAGAAAACATGAAAACCTTTATCCAGCAGGCTCCTACATTTCTCCTCTCCGTGGCATCCAAGCTCCTCGAGAGAATTACGCAAAAGCACGTCTCGCCCACCCTTCCCACCGCTGCGGGCCCCCATCTGTGCTCCCCACCTGGGCCATCTGCGGTCCCCACCGCAGCCCACCCGCCTCCTCCTTCTGGAGTGAGGGACACCTGTTCCTTCCTAGGTTATCCCTGTGTGCTGCGTTCTTGCCCCTGTTCGCCAGTGTCCCCTTAGAGAGCTGGCCCCAGTCCCCGCGCGCTCAGGCTGAGGCTCCCGCGGACACTGTCCTGTTCTCACATCCCGTGTCTGGGGCAGCCATCGTCCACAACCTAGGCTCATCTCCCGCGGCTTCGGTGGCTCTCTGCTCAGCTGCTTTGCCGTCTTCCTTTCTGAGTATCTTCCCTGATGGCTCAGAGGTAAAGCCTCTTCCTGCAATTCTGGAGACCCAAGTTTGATCCATGGGTCAGGAAGATCCCCTGGAGAAGGAAATGGCCACCCACTCAAGTTCTCTTGCCTGGAAAATTCCGTGGGCTACAATCCACGGGCTCGCAAAGAGTCGGAGAAGACTGAGCGACTTCACTTTCGCTTTCTTTTCTGAGTGCCCCTTCACAGGCTCCTGGCTGCAACATCCCTCTTCCTCACTCTGGGTGGGCACCTCCCTCTGTCCGAGTGACCTCCTCGCTCCTCAGCCCTCCTCCTGCAGAGTGTGACTCTGGTTGCCCCTCTGGCCGATTTCCTGAAGCCGCATCTTTGCCTCCCATCTCTCCCCGAGCGTCTCACTCGAACACTAACTGCCTCCTTCGCAGAGATGCGCTTTGATTTCCCTCGGGCTCCAGCACATCCTGTCCCAGAGGGTCTTTATGGCTGGCACTCTTTCTCCTCTCCATTATCCTGTTTCAGTGACCAGCATGGACTTCTGCCTGGATTGTCAGAACCAGAAGCCTGGGCTCCTCCCTGGCTTGGCCATCTTCCTCACCCTGAGGTCCACTTGGGCGCAGAGCCCTATCTTGGCCTCCTCCTAAACACCCCTGGGACCTCCCTCTTCTCCATTTGCCACCTTATATCCCTCTTTCTGGGCTTCCCTGGTAACCCAGCTAGTAAAGAATCCACCTGTGTTGCAGGAGACCCCGGTTGGAAGATCCCCTGGAGAAGGGATAGGCTACCCACTCCAGGATTCTTGGGCTTCCCTGGTGGCTCAGACGGTGAAGAATCTGCCTTCAGTGAGGGAGACCTGGGTTCAGTCCCTGGGTTGGGAAGATCCCCTGGAGGAGGGCATGGCAATCCACTCCAGTATTCTTGCCTGGAGAATCGCCATGGACAGAGGAGCCTGGCGGGCTACAGTCCGTGGGATCTCAAAGAGTCAGACATGACTGATCTAAGCACATCCTTGTTTCTACTCATATAGCTCCCCCTCCTCTGGGGCCACAGCTTCCAGGCGGGCTCCACGCCCATTGCGTCCAAACCAGTCCTCATGGAGCGGTCGGCATACGGCCCTCCACTGGCTCCCTGGTACCAGCGTAAACCCGAACCTGAAACACTCAGCACCAGGCCCATCTCAGCATCCTGCCCCCCATTCCGGCCGCACAGAGCGCTTGGGACTGAAGGATCACTTTGTGCATTATCTCGCCCAAGCTTCTGCCCACTTCATCCCTTTCGTCTGAAACCCTCTCTCCACCTCCTCGGCCAGCACCTGGGACTGGGACTGGATGTGGTCAGCTGGCTTCCCAGGCCCTGCAGCTGCTGCTGTCCCCAAGCCCTGTAGTCACAGGGACTCCGTGAGGCTGGCATCACCTCTGCCATGTTCACCGTTGTGTCAAGTTGGCCAAAAAGTTCGTTCAGGTTTTTCCATAACATTGGATGGAAAAACCTGAACAAACTTTTTAACCAATCCAATATATGCCCATAGTGCCTGGCATGGGACAGCTGCCCAATAATTATTTTTTTGACCGAATACACGTATGAAGCACACTGTCCTAATAACAAACTGATTGCTGTGGAAACCAGTAGGTCCCTGTAGAATCACAACTGTAGAAGTAATTAGAATCCGACTACCTGGGAGGCAGGGAGGAGGTGGTGACGTAATGCCCCCCAGATGAAGGGCTGATGGGCATCATGCTCGTCTCTCTGTCCTTTGCCGCATGCCGGCGTGCTCAGTCACTCAGTCATGTCTGACTCTGTGCAGCCCCGTGGACTGTAGCCCCCCAGGCTCCTCTGTCCATGGGATTCTCCAGGCAAGGATACTGGAGTGGATTGCCATTTCCTTCTCCAGGGGAGCTTCCCGGCGCAGCGGTCGAACCCGCATCTCCTGTGTCTCCCGCCTTGCAGGCAGATTCTTTACCTGCTGAGCCACCAGGGAAGCCCACCCTTTGCCACAGAGTCCATCTAATCCACCTTCCCCATGGCAACCTTTCAAATAGCCAAAGCCCAGCTCGATACCGTTTAACAGCCTGACTTCCAGACCCTGCAGTGTTTTGGTTCTGCTCTTTGAATTGTTTCTGCGGTTCTCCACTGAGAACGTGGAGCATGAACTCCAATCAGGTCTGACCTGAGCTAATGGAGTAAATTGGTCCAGTTTTAACTTTATAATTCTCATCAATGCAGCCTAAGGCTACATGGGCTTTTTCATTTAGCCACATAGCATGGTTAGAAGGGGAAACAAGAGCTGGTAAGACCCAGTTGTCCATATTCCCATGGTGGTCGGGGGCTGGCCCCTTCTCAAATCCATCTTCAGGGGGTTTGCCCACCTCGAGCTCCTAGAATCTCTGCAATCACTTTTTCTGCCATGTCTATGAGTGTTTTCAGTACAGACGCTGTTAGCAATCTGGGACTTGCACAGACAAAATGCTTCACTGTCTCTCATTACTTTTGGTCTTCAAATCCCTTTTAACCATGTTTGCTTACCTGTTTTAAGGTGACCCTCCTTCATGGAAAAGGCAAACTCAGAGCAGGGGGGCTTGGAATGTATCCTTGGACCCTACTGGTTCTTTCCCTTTCTTTTTCTTACCTTGAACATATTTGTTTAAAGCTCTTTTCTGGATCTCAGCACTTGCACCCATCTGGGCTTCACCCTCCTGACTTTATTCGTCCACGAGATTGCAAGCCCTTGGAGGTGGTAGTTCTTAGACTTCATCTGGGCTCACCTCCCAGGAACTGGGGAAGGGAGAGCCTGCGAGATGGCAGACCAAAGCAGGGAGATGGCAGATACCTCCTCCCCGCCTGGCATGTTTCCTCCCCCACCAAGAGCAGCCTGAGAAACACCTGTTCTCCTTTCTAGTCATGGCGGGTGGGCAGGAATTTCTCTTTTGAGAGCATTCCAGCTCCTTTCAGAAACTCTGATTTTATTTGATCTTCCTTGCCTCTTTCTCACAGATTTTGAAATCTCTCTATTTCTACTTTTTCAATTTCCCTGGTTATTGTGAGCTTAGCAGGACATGGTCACTCCCACGTGAGTGGCCGTCCCCTCCCTGATGGCTGTGATCCCATCCAATGAGGCTGTTCTTCGTCTTGGTCTCTGGCCTCCCAAGCTCAGCCTCGTCGGGGAGGGGTTAGCTGGCAGGTTGCTGGAGAGGGAGGAGGTGAGCGTGTGCTCTGTAGAAATCGAACTTGGAATTGCAACACTGTTAGGTACCTGTCTTGTCTTGCCAAGGCCAGCATGGAAACCACATGCTGCCCAGGGGATGGTGGCCACCGCAGAATTTAAAGGGCTGAGGTTTCACGTTTAAAACATTTGTGTCCTAAAGCTTCAGAACTTCAGGGCCTCAGAGGGACCCTCCCTGAGGGAGAGAAAGCAAAAACGCTTTCCATCAGAGAAGGAAGCAGTCAAAAAAATCCACTCCATCAGTGTCTTCCTCTGGGACACACTGAGATAATCCCTTGTGGGGAGGTTCAGCTAATCTTGAAATGCTGCTTCTGCTGTTCACACTAGGTGAGTCCTTGGGAAGCACACATCCCACCGATGCAGACGACTCTGCTCTGCCGCGTCCTCTCTGCGGCACCTCCCAAGTGGCCACCACCTTTGAAAGGCAGCGAGCTCACTGACGGCGGGAGTATTTATAGCACCGCTAATCCCGCCAGGCCAGCTCTGGCCACCTGCTCCCCGCGAGGCCTGCGCAGCTGAGCTAAGGGCGGCTGCTGGTGGAAAACACTAGAAAATGCCCGGCCTACCGGTCACAGGCCTGGAGGCTCGTCCAGCCCTGCCTGTCACAGCCTCAGTTTCCGCCAGCTCGGGGACTTTTTCATCATGTAAGGATCAGGTTTTCTACTCAGTGCTCCGCAGTGACCTAAATGGGAAGGAAAATCCAAAAAAGAGGGGATTATAGAGCTGATTGACTTTGCTGTACAGCAGAAACTAACACAGCAGTGTAAAGCAACTCCACTCCAATGAAAAAGAGTTTTTAGAAAAGTAGCAGTTTTGCATCTTGCAGTTCAAGATGAGCCCCACTATTTCCATGTCCATATTGTATTGAAACCGAAGCTCCAATACTTCAGCCACCTAATGCGAAGAGCCGACTCATTGGAAAAGACCCTGATGCTGGGAATGATTGAAGGCAGGAGGGGAAGGGGATAACAGAGGACGAGATGGTTGGATGGCATCACCGACTCAATGGACATGAGTTTGAGCAGGTTCCAGGAGATGGTGAAGGACAGGGAAGCCTGGCGTGCTGAGTCCATGGGGTCGCAGAGTCAGACACGACCAAGCAACTGAACAACAACAAATATAATGGCCAGTCTCACGCGCTCTGGTCTGCACGTTACTGCTTCTCTGTTGCTGCTTCACAGGATCAGATGTGTCTGCATCCACAATGTCAGCATCCAACGAACACAGCAAGAGTCCCCTTTTCTTAGTTGCATCCCTCTAGTCAGAGCTGCGTCTCAGCCAAGCTTTCAGCCCTGAGTCCTTCTCATAGGTGCTGGAAAGGTGCGAAATCTGAGCTAAGGAAGAGCAAAAGCCACCATCCCAGAGGACGACCTCCTGTGCTCAGAGTTAAAAGGTCCGTTCAGGACTTCCCTGGTGGTTCGGTGGCTACGACTTCGCCTTCCAATGCAGGGGGTTAGATCCCTGGTCAGGAAGCTAAGATTCCACATGTCTCAGGGCCAAAAAGTAAAACCTAAAGAGAAGCAATATTGTAGCAAATTCAATAAAGGCTTCAAAAATTATCCACATCAAAAAATCTTCAAAAACCAAAAAAAAAAGGTCATCTCTTGAGGGTGACCCAGGCTCACTCCTGTGGTTGCACTGGACCCCCGAGTTGCCCCTCAGCTGCCGGGGTGGCGAACACTACGAGCCTTATTCCAGCCGTGGTACCATGCTGGTCCTGTCTGTGTCGCCAACAAGGACGGCCTGTTTGCGGCTTTGTTTCTGCTGGCCGCCCCACCCCCACGCCCGGAGGCTGCTTTCTCCTTGTTCAGATTATCCAGAAGAGGAGGACCGCTTGTGGATGGGGCCGGGGTGGGGTAGGGACGAAAAGGACCGAAGGTGCTGAAGTTAAGACTTCCTCGTTTGGTGCCCCTCTCAGTCTCTGGATACTGGGTGGCACTGGCCAGTTGAATGCCTTCAGACACCCCAGAAACATGGGGGAGTACGCCTTCTGAGTCCCCACGGCCAGGGTCGAACTCCTGGCACCGATCCACAATGCCACGATCCTGGCATTGGAATAAGGGTTAAATGACATCGTTGGAAAAGAGCCCGATGTTGGGAAAGATTGAAGGTGAATGGAGAAGAGGGCAGCAGAGGATGAGATGGTGGGGTAGCATCACCAACTCAACGGACATGAATTTGAGCAAATCTGGGAGATGGTGGAGGACAGAAGAGCCTGGCGTGCTGTAGTTCATGGGGTCACAAAGAGTTGGACATGACTTAGTGACTGAACAGCAATAAAGGAAAGCTCTTGGTGTAGAGTAAGTTACTGATAAGAGTTGGTGCTTTTCCTCTGAACTCCACCTCTGCCCGCCTTCATGCTGCTCTCCAAAACTTCAGTAGTCCAGTGTTAACTTAAAGTCATCGTTAGTTGTAGACTTGAGGGATCAGTTGGTTTGTTTGGGGGAGATAAAAACAGTTGAGACTGGTCCCCAAATCCCTACCTTGTAATAGAATGACAGTACAAATCCACACGTGCATTCTTTTTTTTTACATTTTATTGAGGTATACTTGATTTACAATGTTGCACTAATTTTTGATGTATAGCAGAGCAATTTAGTCATTATATATATATATATATATAAATGTATGTATCTATACATACACACACATTTTCACATTCTTCTCCACTGTGGTTTATTACAGGATATTGAATGTAGTTCCTTGAGCTATACAGTAGTAGGACCCTGTAGATTATTCTTTTTATATATAATAGTTCGCATCTGCTAATCCCAAACCCCAAGTCCATCCCTTCTCCATCCCTCCTCCCCCTTGGCAACCACAGGTCTATTCTCTTCATCTGTGAACCTGTTTCTGTTTCCTAGGTAAGTTCATGTGTGTCATATTTTAGATTCCGCATATAAGGGATATCATATGGTATATGTCTTTCTCTTGACATCTTTCACTTAGTATCTGGAGAAGGAAATGGCAATGCACTCCAGTATGCTTGCCTGGAGAATTCCATGGACAGAGGAGTCTGGTAGGCTACAGTCCATGGGGTCACAAAGAGTCGGACACGACTGAGCAACTACACTTTCTTTCTTTCACTTAGCATGATAACTTCTAGGTCCATCCATGTTGCTGCAAATGGCATTCTTTCTATGGCTGAGTAGTATTCTATTATATATATGTGGGCTTCCCTCACAGCTCAGTTGGTAGAAAATCTGCCTGCAATGCAGGAGACCCCGGTTCAATTCCTGGGTCGGGAAGATTAAGGGATAGTCTACCCACTCCAGTATTCTTGGGCTTCCCTTGTGGTTCAGCTGGTAAAGAATACACCTGCAGTGTGGGAGACCTGGGTTTGATCCCTGGGTTGGGAAGATCCCCTGGAGAAGGGAAAGGCTACCCACTCCAATATTCTGGCCTAGAAAATTCCATGGACTATACAGTCCATGGGGTCACAAAGAGTCAGACATGACTGAGCGACTTAAAAAAAAACACAAATTCTTTATCCATTCATCTATTGATGGACATTTAGGTTGTTTCCATGTCTTGGCTGTTGCAAATAGTGCTGCCATGAACATAGGGATGCGTGTATCTTTTTGAATTATCGTTTTGTCCAGGTATGTGCTCAGGAGTGGAATTGCAGGATCATATGGCAACTCTAGTTTTTTGAGGAACTGCCATACTATTCTCCATAGTCGTCATAATTTTTCCATTCCCACGAACAGTTCACAGTGCCTTCTTAAAACAATTAGCAGATGAACAAGCATATTGTGTTGTTACAAAGAGGTTCCAATTTTTTTAATTTTTAAAAATTGTGGTAAAAAACACCTCACATATAACTTAGCGCCTGAACTTAGCCCCTGCTTAAGTGCACGGTTCAGTACCACACCTGTCACCACCATCCGTCCCCAGAACTCTGCATCTCGGGAAAGTGAAACTCTCTACCCATTAAACAATGACTCTCCATCCCCCCATCCCCACCCCCAGCCTCTAGCAAGCTCCGATTTGACTATTAACAGTCAAAAAAGTAAAAGCTTAACATAAGCTAAGGTTGGAACCCTCTAAACATTCTTCAAATCGCGTGTAAGGAAAGAACATTCTGCAGAGATGGGATGGGCACAAGCGAACAACTGGAGCTCCATCTGTGGGCTTAGTGCATGGCGCCCCCTGCTGTTTTAAGCATATTGTTTATTTCAGTCAACTCTTACCAATCAGTTCTTCCCTGGTGGCTCAGATGGTAAAGAATCTTCCTGCAGTGCAGGAGACCTGGGTTCAGTCCCTGGGTTGGGAAGAGCCCCTGGAGAAGGAAATGGCTACTTGCTCCAGTATTCTTGCCTGGAGAATTCCATGGACAGAGGAACCTGGCAGGCTACACACAGTACGTGGGGTCACAAAGACTCAGACGCGACAGAGTGACTGAACTGAACTGATCTGGTTCTAAGAGTCAGTCCTGATGAGATGCTGTCATTGTGTTGGGGATGTGGTGACTTCTCAGGACCTCACCGTTTGCATTAGGAAAGCTCTCAGAAATGGCCCCGTCTAGTTCAGGGGGCCACCACAAGGAGAGGACAGGCCAGGAGGGGCCCTCGTGGGCAGCCAGGCCTCTAGCTAAAGGAAGGCGATGCTCAGTCAGTCACGTGACACCCTGTCACACCACACATGGAGCGCTTAGCACATCTCGTTAGCTCTGTTAACTTCAAACACGGCCAGGTCTGACCGTTTCCCACCTCCTGGTCCTAGGCCGTCTCTCACCAGGATGGTTACAGTAGCCCCTCCCCCGGCAGGATCTGTCCCCGCTCCTGCACTTGGCCCCCCACAGTCTGCTCTTGCAGGATCTGGGTTGTGGTTCAGTCGCTCAGTCGTGTCTGACTCTCTGCGACCCCACGGACTGCAGCACGCCAGGCTTTCCTGTCCATCACCATCTCCCGGAGCTTGCTCACACTCACATCCATTGAGTCAATGATGCCATCCAACGATCTCATCCTCTGTCGTTCCCTTCTCCTCCTGCCCTCAGTCTTTCCCAGCATCAAGGTCTTTTCCAATAGTCAGCTCATCACATCGGTGACCAAAGTATTGGAGCTTCAGCTTCAGCGTCAGTCCTTCCAGTGAATATTCAGGGTTGGAGAGCCTGTCAAAATTGCAATACAATCATATCACTCCTCCAACCCACAATGTCCCGAGGCTCCCAGAGCCACAACCGTGCCCTGCAAAACCCTTCAGAAATGCCCCCACCCCACCCACCACCACACCAGGACAGACAACGTGATATGCAGCTGAGAGTCAAAAGGCCAGATGGCGTTGCTCAGGTCTCCAACTCTCTCTGAGAACAAGCCAGACAAGCGTGTGTGTATCCGATAGTGTCCATCCTTGTTTTGCCCCCCACCCCACCTCCACCCCCATCCCCAAGTAAATCAAATTGGACATTAGATGCACTTTCCAAAGACCCTTGCTGTAAAAGTCGAGCCGTCAGCCCCCTCTGAAAGGTGCTCCTCCTTCTGAAGCAAGACTGCTCCTGTCCCTGCCAGCAGCGCAGATGAAAAGTGAAGTGAAAGTGTTAGTTGCTCAGGTATGTCTGACTCTTTGCAACCCCGTGGGTGCAATTTTCCAGGCAAGAATACTGGAATGGATCTTCTCCAGCAGGTCTTCCTGACCCAAGGATCAACCCTGGGTCTCCCACACTGCAGGCAGATTCTTCACCATCTGATCCACCAGGGAAGCCCTGATTGACTTAATCTGTAAAGACAGTAAGAGGGGTCTCTTTTATTCTAAAATGTTTTCTGAACCAGAAAAAAAAGAAGACACGCTTTTTTGGAAAACAGGAAAAAGTACAAAGATGAAAATAAAATTGATGCTAATCTCAACATCTGCCGATGACCCCACAATGACCACTATATTGTGGTCCCAGGAAACCTTTTATTATGATGACAGCTAAGATTGATCACCTGCGCTGTGCATGGCACCGATGGGAGCATTTTGTGCAGATCCCAGGCCCCTCAGCCTGGATCACAGACACGCTGTAGTCTGGTCATCTGAGGTGCGCTAAGGAGCTGGCGCCAGAGTGTAAATCAAGCTTTTTATCAAGTGCACAGTCCTGAGCCAAGCCTGTAACCACCGCCTTGTATGTGGCATTGTTGAGGGTTAACCACTGGTTCACCCAGTGGAGAATTAAACCCAATTAAACATAAGTTGAACCCTTCTTTCTCAGTAAAACCTCCAAATAAAACTGATGCCCAGGGCGGACTATTTTAATTCAAAACAGCTGCAATGTAGTTCACTTCTAACTGCAGGACATCAGAATGTCTGACAGCGCTAATCCTGATTACTCAGGGTAATAGAGACAGCTTTGTGAGTTCCTCAAAAGCATGGCCAACAGCTTCTGGAAATTAAGTGAAAACCAGAGCCCTTGGCATTGTTATTTCATGACAAGGAATCCTCTTTGGACATTCGGAAATGGATGTTCCAACATGCTGGGTTTGGTTGTTCTCCGAATTCAAATGCTGATGGAGACCATTAGGTTCTTCGAATCCCAATCCCTAGTTCTTGGGAAGGAGACTCAGTCCCAGGGTGGGTCAGGGACCTACTCTGACTGAGGAGGGTCTTGAAAGAGAGGCCATTGTGTGATCCCAGTCACACCGAGTCAGATTGTATCATTTCTTAGGCCCAGAAGTGTTATTTCTGTAAGGTGGGGGCTTCCTTCACTCTTTCTGTACACTCTCATCCTATTTGGGAACCTGGCTCTGCTGTGCTTAGTTGCTCAGTCGTGTCCGACTCTTTGTGACCCCGTGGACTGTAGCCCACCAGGTTCCTCTGTCCATGGTGATTCTCCAGGCAGGAATACTGGAGTGAGCTGTCCTGCCCACTTCCAGGAGATCTTCCCAACCCAGGGATAGAACCCAGGTCTCCTGCATCACAGGTGGAACTCTTTACTATCTGAGCCACCAGGAAAGCACAAGAATACTAGAGTGGGTAGCCTATCCCTTCTCCAGGGGATCTTCTTGACTTGGAGATCGAACCTGGGTCTCTTAGGTCTCCTGCATTGCCAGGCGGGTTCTTTACCACTAACGCCACTTGGGAAGACCAGGTGGACTGCCAGAGGATTGCCTAGAATTATTTTAGACTTTCAGAAGCCTTGTGAAGATAGCACAGACCCTTTACCCCACACTTGGTCTTACACTGCTATGGTACATTTGTCATGACTAAGGAACTAACCTCTGTACATTATTATGAATTAAATTCCACAGTTTATTCAGGCTTCCCAGGTGGCTCAGTGGTAAAGAATCTGCCTGTCAATGCATGAGACAGGGCTTCAACCCCTGGATCAGGAAGATCCCCTGAAGAAGGAATAGGGTATTCCAGTATTCTTGCCTAGAAGAATTCCCTGGACAGAGGAGCCTGGTGGGCTACAGTTCAAAGGGTGGCAGAGAGGCTGAGCATGCGTGCATGCCACAGTTTATTCAGATTTCACAAGCTTTTTCTTCACGTTCTTTCTCTGTTCTGGGATCCTATCCACGCTACCTTGTCTCCTTAGCCTCGTCTGGTCTGGGGGGGTTCCTCAGACTTGGCTTGTCTTTGTGGCCTTGTTAGTTTCAAGGACTACTGGTTAGGTCCTCACTTTGGGTTTGTCTGGGGTTTTTCTCATGGTTAGACTGGGCTTATAGGCTTGCCAGGAAAAAACCACAGAGGTAAATGGCCATCCTCATCCCATCTTATCAAGAGAGCATGCTGTCAACGTGACTTGTCCCTGATGATGGTGCTTTGATGGCCAAGACCGTGTTTGCCAGGTTTCCTCCCTGTCCTCTTTCTAGAGGAAGTTACAGTCATCAGCCCACGCTTCAGAAGTGGGGAGAGGTGCCCCGCCTCCCTGAGAGGAGAGTGACTACTTACATTACGTGGAACTCTGTGCTGGAGCTCTGTCCCTGTTTGTCTACTTCATTGTTTACTTCATTTGGCTGCACAGAGTGTTAGTTGGGGCACTCGGGAGCTTCCTTGGGTCACGTGGGCTCTTTCCTTGTGGTTCATGTGCTTAGCTGCTCCGAGGCATTATGGGATCTTAGTTCCCAGACCAGGGATCAAACCCATGTTCCCTGCTGGATTCTTAACCACTGGACCACCAGGTAAGTCTCCCCGTTTGTTTACTTATATCAGTATAGTTTGTGATTGTGATTGTTGTTTAGTCGCTAACTCATGTCCAAGTTATGTGCAGCCCAGTGGACTGTAGCCCACCAGGCTCCTCTGTCCATGGGATTTCCCAGGCAAGAATGCTGGAGTGGGTTGCTGTTTCCTTCTCCAGGGGATCTTCCCAACCCAGGGATTGAACCTGCCTCTCCAGCACTGGCAGGCAGATTCTTTACCACTGTGCCCCCAGGGAGGCCGTATCTGTGCATGAGTGTTTATTTACTGTGTGCTGTGGCCATAGCTCCATCATTTTTAGTTGCTCGGACTCCTCCAGCTTTGTCATTGGGATCTCTCTTTTCTGGGTTCCTGTGTTTCAAGCTGATCATCTTGTACATTTCCCACCCTAGTCTTAGATTAAGCCATTTCTCCAAGGAGCCCTGGTTCTTTTTATTAGAGAATAAACAGAAAAACCAAGATCTGGGCATGGAGTTGTTCTGTTTTGCTGGCTGCTTCCTAATGAGATAATGTTGACTGCAAACTCAGCAGCAGAAAACCCAACCCTGCAGTGACTCCAAGAAACAAATCGTCTTCACTGTCAGTAGTTTATTAGGTTTGTGTTCTGGTTTGGAAAAATCAGTGTCATTAGGCTCTGCAAATATTTGAAGAACACAGCATGTTCTGGTCAACTCAGAGGGCATAAGCTAAGTTAAAACTACTCTAGGTGAATGCATCAGAAAGACATTTTTCCTGAAATAGTCTTTGTTAGGTTACCTTCTAGAGTTTCCTGTTATCTGAAACAGATTGGTTAAATCTCATCTGATTGCAATGCTAGGGCTTAGTATGTTTCTTGGAAATTTTTGCCCCGCAAATAGGTATTGTAGCTTGTAAACAACACTACACCGAATTCCGAGTTGCGTGTATTCCTTTCAGGGCAATGCTGGAACCAGTTTTTGTTTTGTTTTTTTTTTAAGAAGCAAGCTGGAAGGCAAGGAGCATTTTCATACTGGAAACATGGGTCAGACTGGCGAAGGCTAAGAGTCAAATTCAGAGACCTGAGGGAGATAAGGAAAGGAAGCATCGATCCATGTGGTATTTCTGCTCTTTAAACCTGTGGTTGCTGAGGCCCAGATCAGACTGAGAGCAGTCAGTTACTTTGCTCTAGAATGGCAACCCACTCCAGTAATCTGGCCTGGAAAATTCCACAGACAGGGGAGCCTGGTGGGCTACAATACATGGTGTGGTACAGAGTCGGACACAACTGAGAGACTAAACAGAAAGACGAACCTAAGCTGGAGGTGTGTGGGGCTGAGAACTCTGAAGAAGCACCTCAGTGGCATGTGGCCTTGACAGGGGCTTGTAGGATGTGCTTGGGTACCGCATGGAGAACAGAGGGGCTTAGTGGTACCAAGTTAAACCACACCGTGAATTTTAGAACTAATGTATCAATAAATGCAAAGGAACTTTTATTCTGTCTTGTATTTTTCAACATCTGGGGAAATATTCCATTTGCTTTTCAAGGATGACAGACGTCCTATCATTTAATCCTACTGCCTGATGCCAGCACTTCCACTGCATACTTGACAAGAAGGGAAAAATACTTCTTTAGCCCTAACAAGTCTCCCTCCTGAGAAGCTCTATTAGAGATCCATCAAGCCTTACTGCTTTGCTTTCAAGGGACCAGAACTAGAGTCACCTGCTCAGGGTACTTACGGCAGTGTCTCCATTAATATGGATGCACTCCCTGTCTTGAGGCCGGAGGTTGGACTTTCTCCTCCAGGGGTCACTGGCCCTCTCCTCCAGGGCAGTGGAAAGCCTCCAGGTGGACATTGTTGGAGCCGAGAAGTTGGTGGGAGGAGCTAACTTTTGTTGCAGGCGCTTGCTCACACCTCCTTCCGATATGCAGTTACCCCCTCCTATTTCCTCAGTTCGTTGACATTTAAAAGCCACTTTACAGTGATTTTGCAAGGCACAGAGAGACTGCATCATCTCATATTCAAATAATCATTGGTTACAAAGTAAAGCCTGCCTATGACTTTCCTGGATGCTTAAAAAAAATTTTTAGCAGAATGCAGCCTAGAGAGCTCACTCCAGCCGGTGAGGAAACCCCAGATAGCTTATCCTCCATAAGTCCTGATCAAGTCCAGAGTTGAGGTGATGCTCACTTAGCAGTTAATGCTTTATAGCTGTGGAAAACATTTGGAAGGAGGGACGATCTAGCTACCAGTCAAGAAAAGGAACTGAGTCCCAGTGCTGTGCTCAGTGTGGTTATGAAGGTGTCCTGTGAAATTGCCACCACACCTTGGCTGTAGGCCTGAATGACAACTGATAACTAGCTTTGCAGTGGGAAGACGGCAGGGCCACTTGTCCAGGCCACTCGGTAATAAAGCCTCTGAGCTCTGAGTTGTTAGATCTAAGGAAGTATTTTTCCCTTCTTGTCAAGTATGCAGTAGAAGTGCTGGCATCAGGCAATAGGATTAAATGATAGGACGTCTGTCATCCTTGTAAAGCAAATGGAATATTTCCCCAGATGTTGAAAAATACAAGATAGAATAAAAGTTCCATTGCACTTATAAAAGTGAAACATATTGATAATAAATCCACCAAGATTTTTTAAAATAAATTTCAACATGACATAGTAATTGGACCAGTCTAATTCCATGAAACTTAATTTACCCAAAGCCTAAACATTGCTATGGGCTTCCCAGGTAGCGCCAGTGATAAGGAACCCACCTGCCAATGCAGGAGGTACAAGAGACGTGGTTCAATCCCTGCGTCAGGAAGATGCCCTGGAGTAGGAAATGGCAGCCCAATCTAGTATTCTTGCCTGGAAAATTCCATGGACAGAGGAGCCCATATTCTAAAACTTCAGAGTTCTG
This sequence comes from Moschus berezovskii, assembly GCF_049115385.1. NCBI lineage: Eukaryota > Metazoa > Chordata > Mammalia > Artiodactyla > Moschidae > Moschus > Moschus berezovskii. Next base: position 18,731,088 of record NC_142477.1, on the reverse strand, counting down.
TTTCTGTTGTTGTATCGTGTCCAACACTTCGCAACCCCATGGACTGTATCCCACCAAGGTTCCTCTGTCCAGGGGATTTCCCAGCAAGAATACTGGAATGGGTTGCCATTTCCTTCTCCAGGGGACCTTCCTAACCCAGGGATCTAACTCAAGTCTCTCGTATCTCCTGCATTGGCAGGCAGATCCATCACTGCTGAGCCACCAGGGAGCAACTGCAATTCACTTCATAATGCATTCACTTTCATCGTAGAGAAGAGTCACTTGCATCTTAAGAAAAGCAGAGAAGTGTTTTATGAAATTGGCATTTCACTTGGCCAAGTGTTAGACAAATTGGCATTTGTCTAACACTCTCTTCCAAAGTTATATCGTTACATTTTTAAATTCAGTTTTTCTATTGATTATACCTACACAAAGCTTAAAAAGTCAGGCCCCTAAGGGCTGGCCCCCAACAGTAGCTTTTCTCCCAGCCTGCCCCACCCCTTCTCCTACTCCCAGAATTGATTCAGTGGAGTTCTGCATGCATCCGGATACTTTCAGATCACTTTTTATTATTTGGTTAAAGTTGTAAAAATTACATGTTCACCCTGAACTGAGCTGTCCAGCAGCCTATGTAAACCTTCCACATTGGTGTGGCTACCTGCTCAGATGCCTGCCTCCCACCCAGGCTCCCGGTGGGGCAGGTGTGATGAATGGGCCAGAGTCTTACCTGTGTCAGATAAGAAAAGAGCAAGGCATTGGCACTTGAGAACCCATGTGCCAGCCCCCCAGTTGGGCACGTTCACTTTCCTAGCTCCTCAGGGACCATGTGATACCTGTCACATTTCACTCCTTTACACCTTTTTCTAATAACACCTTGCTTCCTGTCCCTTTTCCCCTGGCAGCTCTGTTTTGTGATGTTCTGGACTCCCAACGTTTCTGAGAAGATTCTGATAGACATCATCGGCGTGGACTTTGCCTTTGCAGAACTCTGCGTTGTTCCCTTGCGTATCTTCTCCTTCTTCCCGGTTCCAGGTAAAGGAAAACAGAATGAAAGAAAAATTCCTAATCACTCTCATGCCTAATTCAGTTTTCTTTCTTTGGAAACATTACCAGTTCTGTCCCAAACAAAATAAATGTATACACTTTAAAGTTTCATGGTGGATTAAAAAGATGCGAAGATATTATCCAGCAGGTTGAAAGTTGGAGAAGCGAGTCAAACAGGCATCATTTCTTTCTTAAAGGACAGTGGTTGCAGACTCAGTAGAAAGAACCTGAAGGGATCGTATGAGTTGTTTCAGGGGCAGTAGAACCATTCCCTGCCTTCACTATGGTGACTGGTGACACAAATCTATGCATCTGTTGAGATTCTAAAAGAAATGCTGGAGAAAAGAATCCAGGGGCAAGGCTGAGGTCAGAAATGGGCTGTGGGGCCAGTCGACACTGGGGCTGATGGCTCACCTGCCACCCTGAGCTATTCCCAAGTCAGGCCAGGAGCTGCCCCTGCTCCTAGATGTCAAGCATTCCCGGCGGCTGCCTGGGGTGTTGCCTGGTCCTTGGGGTTGGGGCAGGACACTGAGGAACCCAAGGGTTGCCGCCACTTGGAGATCAAGGCATGAGTTGTTGACTCCTCAGTCTGGACCTGAGGAGGGGCTGGAGGTCCCAGAGCTAGGACTGGGGTAGGACTCTGAATCTCCTCTCCACGCCCCTTCCTTGCCTGTCAAACCAACTGCTTAAAGACAGCCGACCCCACCTATCTTTGCAACCTGCTGGCTTTGGGCCGAACAGGTTAGCATCCCGCCTGTGCAGCCAAACCCAAGTGAGCGCCTGTACTTCAAAATTCAGCTCTTCCACCAGGGGCAGGAGGAGCTCGGTGTCAGATGCAGATTCTTCGCCCAAACTGGACACGAGCTTTCATCCCAGGAGTGAGCGCTTCCTCCCCCTCCATAGGTCTGTGCCTTGTGCTGCTCCTACTTGGGATAAAGGACTAGGCCTCCTTTTTCCGCAAACCCCGCCCAGTGTCAGATCAAACCTAAATGTCTGCAAACGTCCGTCTAGTCAAAGCTATGGCCTTTCCAGTAGTCATGTATGGATGTGAGAGTTAGACTATAAAGAAAGCTGAGTGCTGAAAAATTGATACTTTTGAACTGTGGTGTCAGAGAAGACCCTTGAGAGTCCTTTGGACTGCAAGGAGATCCAACCAGTCCATCCTAAAGGAAATCAGTCCTGAATATTCATTGGAAGGACTGATGCTGAAGTTGAAACTCCAATACGTTGGCCACCTGATGCGAAGAGAAGAACTGATTCATTGGAAAAGACCCTGATGCTGGGAAAGATTGAGGGCAAGAGAAGGGGACAACAGAGGATGAGATGGTTGGATGGCATCACCGACTCTATGGACATGAGTCGAGTAAACTGTGGACATGAGTTGGGGTGAACTCCGGGAGTTGGTGATGGACAGGGAGGCCTGGCGTGCTGTGATTCATGGGGTCACAAAGAGTCGACACGACTGAGCGACTGAACTGAACTGAAATGTCCGCCAAGATCAGCCGGTCGTCACTGACACACCCTCCGTGGAGCCCCTCCTGGGCGCTGGGGCCGGTGCCCTGCCTGCGCTCCCGAAGCTCACAGATCAGGCTGGGCAAGCGGGGTACGGGGAACCCGCTGTGAGGTTTTTGCGAAGCGTGGACATGGAGCCTGCCGCGGCCCGCGGTCGGGAGGCTGCGGAAGAAACCCGGAAGTGAGCCGGGACTACTTCGCCCCGCCCCTTTTCTTAGCCCCGCCCACCTGGGCGGGGAAACCCGGCCTCCAGTTCAGCTTCTCTGCTCTGGGAATCAAACTGGACCTCCATCAAGTCGCCGCTCTTCTCTGAGTTTTCCTAGACAGGCCTGAGGAGCTTGAGGCTGGGCGGGGATGAGGGTGGGGTGGAGGGAGTGTCAGCACCACACCTCCATCCCCCAACCCCCGCCCAGGGGTGGCGATCGCAGTGGGGAAAGTACTGTAATGCGCACGGAGCGAGGTGGGGGTTGGGGGTAGGGTGGAGGCGGGGTCAGGAACCCCGGCAGGAAGATGGGCCCAGGGTGGCAGCCGCAGGGCCTGGGTCCCACCCCAGTCTCCACGGGATGTGCTGCCGCGGGCGGGCTCGGGGCCGGGGCTGGAGGGCTGGGGGTAGAAGCAGCAGGATGGGGAGAAGGGGCCCATTGCTGACCAGTCCTTGGCTCTCCGTCCAGTCACCGTGAGGGCCCATCTGACCGGGTGGCTGATGACCCTGAAGAAGACCTTCGTCCTGGCGCCCAGCTCCGTTCTGCGGATCATTGTTCTCATCACCAGCCTCGTGGTCCTGCCCTACCTGGGGTACGTGTGAGGGTGGAGGGGTGCGGGGGGAGTTACGGGATCCTGCTGCCACCGAGGCACTCTGTCCAGAAGATCAAATCAGCTTTTTTTTCCTGGGAAATCCCCAAGCGTGTCTAGAGTTAGAAATGCTGAGTGATGCCTCGTTTCTCTGCCCAGGGGACCAGGTTGGAGGCTGTTGAGATCCGTTCTAAAAAAGCACTTTTGGGGCTCAGGCCCACCCACACACGGTCAGCACTGAGTATCCACCGTGGTGTGGGGGGCAGGGGCAAGATGAAAAACGCAAGGGAGCGAGCGAGGGTGTTGCCCTTGTTCTCGGGGATCCCCACTCTCCTGGGACCCCGTCTATTGGGAAACCACTCTACAGGGAGGAGAGGCGGGATGCTGCGGGCACACGGGGCCAGGTGGGGAGACGTGCCCCTCCCCGCAGATGCTGAGCTGAGACCTGGAGCAGGAGTGGGAGTCCCAGGGCCCGGAGGGGGTCCCAGGCCGCTCTCCCACCCAGGTGGAATATTTATTAGGTGCAGCGCTAACAGGCAGATCTCGAAGGCAATCGTCCGGCTCCCCCTGTCGCCTACACCTTTCCTGGGCTTTGGCTGCGTTTTGATTCTCTGTGCCTCCGCGGGGCTCTAACGGACAAATGCCCTTTGCGCTCTCATCCCCAGGGTACACGGAGCCACCCTGGGCGTGGGCTCCCTCCTCGCGGGGTTTGTGGGGGAATCCACCATGGTCGCCATAGCCGCGTGCTACGTCTATCGGAAACAGGTGAGAGGGGCAGGGTGGCAGAACGGCACCCCTGCCCGGCTCGCCCCCTGGTGTGGGAGGCTGCACGTGGCCAGGAGCGGGAGGGGAGGGCCGGGCACCAGGAGGTGGTGTCCTCGGGCAGCGCCAGGTCTCCACAGATGGTGGGAGGGGAGATGGGAGACGGGAGCCCCCACCCGCGCCAGTGCCGCTCACAGAACCAGGCGCGCAGCCAACTCCCCAGTCACCCCGCCGAAAGGAACACGCGGTCCTAAACATGCAGCCTCGGCGAGGTCGCCGCCAGCCATAAGCGAGATCCAAGTCCATGGCGAGGGGTTCCCGAGACCCGCCCCGCTGATGCGTCTTCTCTGCTCTAGAAAAAGAAGATGGAGAACCAGTCGGCCGCCGACGGGGAGGACTCGGCGATGACGGACATTCCTCCGGCGGAGGAGGGCACGGACATCGTGGAGCTGCGGGAGGAGCAGGAGTGAGGCCGCCCCCAGCCCCCCACCCCCGGCGGGCGCCGCAGGGACAGCCCAGGCGATGCCCCGGCGCTGCCGTCTGCTCCTCCCCGACGTGGTTTCTTCCACTTTCTTTCTTTCTTTCTTTTTTTTTTTGGTTTTTTGTTTGGGTAACAAAAGAGGCCTTGATCTAAAGGTTTCACGGACACTGTGGCACACCGGGTGTGCCCACGCTCATGAGGGGACCTGTGGAACGGTCTCACCACTGCTTTGTGGAAACAGAACAACTGACTTCATGCCCCTGCTTCGTGAAAACCCCAAAGACAGCGCCGCCTTGTGGTCTCCTCGCCCGGCCCGTCCTCGGACAATCTCCACTTGGAACCAAAGGCCCTGCGGCTGTGCCGTCCAGCAACCCCTCGGCCAGCACCGCCCGGCAGGCCGCAGGCTCACCCTGCCCCGTCGCATCGCTCAAGAATCGCCAGGTGGCAACTCCGCTTTCTTCGATTGGCTTCCCGCTCACGTGGCTGTGCCAAGGGCGGTGGCCCGGAGGCCTCCCACCGCGGCGTCATGAACCGCCTGCAGCCCGGGTGGCCGTCGGCGCTGAGGAACGCATGTGCAAACGCGCTGGACCGGCGGCCGGCCGGAAATAATCTCCGGCGGGAAGGTTAGAGGTGCCCCGGGAGCAGCACGCCGACCGCACGCCAGCGCCAGCATCCACCTGGCTGCTTCGTGGATCTGCGTGTGCGCTCGCTGTCACACCAGCCGTGTGCAGACGCGAGCTGCCTTGTCAAAGTTGTCCCAAAGCCTGTCCCCCCATCACCGTGTCCCTGGGCACGAGTTTCCCCGAAGGCTTGTTTTTCACTCACCTTTCCTGGAGATGGCACTAAAGCAAGGGAGAAGGAGCATTCTAACTTTACATTTTAGTCTTTATAAAGTGAACTGAAGCTTTAAGTCATAATCTAGCATTCTAATGCCAGGTTGCTATGTCGTCGCTTTGGAAGTAGATTTATGACCTGGTCCTGCCATTCCTAGTCCTTAACCCTGGGGTACAGGTAATTCCAAGTGTTCTTCTGTACTCGCCTCTCACGTCACATGAGAAAGCAAGACATTTTATAAACGACAGCAAAGTCACTATGTGATATTCCCTGAAATGACACATTTGAAATCCATTCAGTGCAGTATATTTTTCTAAGTTTTGGAAAGCGGGTTTTTTCTTTAAAAAATTATGGACACGGTTCACTAAATTCTTGATTTAGTCAAAATTCCTAAACGGAAAGAACCTAAACACAAAAATATTTTAAAGATATAAATATATACTGTATATGTTATGTAATTTATTTTAGGCTATAATACATTTCCTATTTTCGCATTTTCAATAAAATGTCTCTAATACAATACGGTGATTGCCTGTGTGCTCAACATACCTGCAGTGGACACGTATTGTATCGATGAACAGTGTGTCTGGTTTGCAGCGGTTTTACAGTCTGTCATTTGCATACAAATGTAAGGGTCAGTCAGTGACAAGAGAACTATTTTTCATTTTGAGTAACGGGTGTAAATGGGTCAGCTGATGTAGACCGTAGTGGGAATAGAAATACACGCTCGCAGGGCAAAGAGGAAAAAGTCAAGCCTTTTGCGTTTGTTGCTTTCAGTGCCATGTAATCATATCATTCCTCGTAGAAAAAAGAATGGAAGGGCTCAGAGTCAGCCATGAACATTCACAGGGTTCGGTCACACATATGGACACCCAGTGACCACTGGGGGACAAATTCTCATGGGCTTCCTCTGAGTGGCTTTTCCGCTTAGAATCAAGACGCATCGCTTTGGGGTGGTTGCAGGGGGCAGATCTGAGAAGATGGGGGTGAAAGAATCTAATTGTATCGGCTTTTTTAAAATACGTGACTAGAAAATTAAACGGCAGTATTTTTTAACATGTGTGACTAGTATTTCATGCTTGTGGGGTTGGAACCTAAAGAGTAAATTGAAAAGGCAAATCCGTTCCCTCCAGATCGGGGCAGACCAACTAGACTCTTCATTATGCAGCTAGAACACGGCACTATAACATCAGAGACATCTTCAGGGATAAAGAAGGACGGACTGTGGTCTTTTGTTAGCGTTTTGGAAGACACAGGAAGGACGCTCAGACCCAGGCCACGATGACAGGGCAACAGTTGTGCAAAATCTTTCTCCTTGAGGTGCACACCCCTTCCTCCATTCGCTTGGGCTGCTTAAGTCACTCACGTCACAGCTTGGGCTCCCAAGCACACACCTTAGCTTCTAAAGTAAAACCCACTGCTGGCAGGTTCTTCTGCAGCTGTTCTAGCCAAGACAGATGGAAGAGGAATGGGGATGAGTCTCCTTCCCACATTTCAGGGGGATGGTGGGGCACCCCTTTGACTTGGCCCCCCCCAAAGAAATACTCCCCCCGACACAGGTTTCTTTTCTCATGCACGTTACTCAGCTGACAGAAGGCACCCTGCCTGGAGAGTCTGAGGTCAAGGACCATGGAAAGACCAGAAGTGGCTTTCTCAGTGGGGGACCCATGCCTCGTAGATGCACAGGACCTAAACCCATGGGGGCGTACAGCTGCTTTTATTTGGATGCTAAGAAGTGAGTGTGGACCGCTCACAGGGGTCTCCCCATCTTGAAGGCCTTCTCTGGACCAGTTTGGGTCAAGAGCAGCTGGTCGTGTGGCCTCTGCTTTCTGGGGGGCACCGGTGAGGTCATTCTCAACGCATCTCTGTGGGCGCCAAGCGGGACCTCAGCGTCCCTGGCGTCGATGAGACACCACGATCTGAGCCAGGAGGAAGCCGTCCGGGCTTGCTCCACCAAAGTCAGGACGGGAAGGGACTTGCCGGCCACCACTCGGCTCAGGGCTCCTCGAGAGGTCTGCACACCCGGTTTGCACAATGGCTGGGACCCATCACCTGCTTGGCACTCTTCAATTTGGGCATGAAGGCCGCTGGTTTACGTCACCATGTGTAAGAGCCAGGGGTGCCCACTCGCTGCCTGCCTCCGCGGCTCTTGTTCTAGAGTCCATCTTCTTTGTTTTGCATGTATGTTTTGTTTTGCTTTTTTTTAGCTCTAGCAGGTAATTTGGTTCTGGAAATGTCCAGAGACAGCCAATTACTCTCAGAAATGGAAATTTTCAGTGTTGGTTTAAGATACGTCCAGTGGGACCAAGTGAACGTGGCTACAGTAGTAAAAGCACTTTGTTTATCACTGCCCGAGTTCTCCCAATATGTAACCACAGGAGGCCCACGAGGAGAGAGGCCCAGGGCTCCACTCTGGTCCAGCTCTCTAGAGTAGTCCAGGGCACTTCCCAGCCAGGGACCAGCTCTGTGGTCACCCCAGCAGCCTTGTCTGATCTCTCTTGGAGTTAGGATTCCTATCACTGCATGTCCCTAACATCAGAAAAGTTATTCGATGACACTTTAGAACAAGAAGTGTAAAAGTGAACGGCTTCCTACCCTCCTGACTCATCATCCTCATTTGGGGGTCTTCTGGAAGGAAGGGGTAGGGGGAGATGCACATTTTTGTACCCTTAATTCCCAGAAACACATCTGTTTAAACACTCAATAGTTCTCTGACTGGATTCTTTTTCTTACTTCAACATGAAATGGAGGAGAGACTGAGCAAGTATTTATATTGTTGTATCAAATGACACTACCTTGAAAAATATTTTCTTATATTTAAAATTTTTTTTCTCCATCTGTAACTCTCTATGCAGACCAGTGTCCAAGACAGCATGAACCGGTGTGTACCAATTAGCCAGGGTTTCTGGCCTCTTTGCAGGTCCGTGCGTGCTCAGTCACTTCAGTCATGTCCGACTCTTTGCAACCCTATGGACTGTAGCCCGCATGGCTCCTCTGTCCATGTGATTCTCCAGGCAAGAATACTGAAACAGATTGCCATGTCCTCCTCCAGGGCATCTTCCTGACCCAGGAATTGAACCCACGTCTCTTATGTTTCCTGAGCCACCGGGGAAGCCCCTTTGCAAGTGAGCTGACCTCTAAATTTAGGATGAAGTCTTCATCAATCAAAGCAACATAGAGTCCAGGAAAGGGGCTGTCATGTTCTAAGTCCTAAATCTTTTTTTTTTTTATTAAAGAATATAACTGAAATTGCAAGGAGCAAGGCTTTATAGCTCGTGGCGATTTGTAAGTGTTGAGATGTCTGGGTTCACATGTAGCCCATCCCTAAAAGTAGGCTCCTGCCTGCCCCCTTCTGAGACACCTACCCCCGGGCACGGCCCCCACTCGGCTCTTTCATAAAAAGCACTTGAACCGTAGGAAAGCATGTTTTTGAGCAACGTGTTTGGTGAACATTCAGGATGCTCCTCAGGGGCGTTATCTGGGGTCTCTATTTCTGTCCTTTGAAGCAGCAAAACATCACGTGGCTCATCAGCTGATCTAACCACACAAGAAACAGGATGTCGAGAAAAATCGAAGAAAACTACGCGAAAAGACCCTGTTGCCCTTTTTAAAGGTTAAATGTCTAAAATTAACTACCTAAATGTGCACAACGATAAACACGTAATTACATAATCAGAATAGCCCACACCCCACTCAGAAGTCAGAAAACACGTAGCAAATTACAGTTTGCTGTCTGATCTCACCAGGGAGGGGGAGACGGTGAGATCTCACTTGAACATTTCACTGTCTCCTCCAGACAGGAGGTATTATCATCTCTTGTACTCTGAGGAAAGAGCACCAAAGATGCGTGTCCGAAGTCTATTTTTTTAAAATCATCTTAGTCCAGTCCAAGGGGTTCCAGAAGAATTTTTTTTTTCTGCTTCATTTACAGTCAAGCAGGGTCTCTCAGACTGTGCAAGGCATTTTATAAATGGCTGTCAGCTACCCATGGCTTCAGCTCATGTTTCTGTTTGATACCTCTTTTTAAATTAGGAGATTAACCTAAAGTGCACTTTACTAGCAAGATGTGGCATCGGCGTCTGCAATCCATGTATGTAAACAGAAACTCACAAGAGCCAGAATGCCTTTCTTGCTCCAGGATACATGGTTTCCTTAGGTTAACGAAGGGGGAGATGGGGAAAACCTGCTAAAAATGCTTTTACCGTTAACCGTCTGGCTTCGTGGAAATTCAGTGATGTATGGAGATCGGTCATTACTACAAGATTTAGAGGCAGATGTGTGTCAGCCATGGTCTAGGGACAGGAAATGGTGCCTTAGATGTGGAAAACACTACGCCCAGGTGGACTCTGGTTCCCTGAAATTCTGGGGCCATGAATGTGGGGGACCCACGGTTTGGAAGAAGAAGTTCAAGCCACCCTGCTGGAACCAAGGAGGTTCAGAGTTCACATGAACTCTAGCCTCCCAGCCCTGCCGCATGGACCAGTCACCTGGAAGCAAGCCACGCCCCCAGGGCTTGTGGGCAAACACACTGAGTCAGTGCTTTATTTGGTTTGCTTAGTGATGTATTCAGAAGGCAAGTATCTAAAGCTAGAATGACCAAGAAACCAGTCATAGAGCTTCAGGAATCTTGACAGCCACAAATGGGATTCTGTTCAATACTGACAAGCCTGTGCTTGTTCATTTAAGGAGACCTTCCAAATCACATCACTCACACCTCTCCAGCCACATGTTGGTCACTTGGATAATGAGAGGCTCAGGCCATTATTGCTAAGGCTCCTTCCTGGTCTAAGTGTCTCTATATAGGATCTGTGGTGTAGAATGTGGTACAGGGTCCTGCAATGGAAAAATACAATTACCTCTTTCTTTGTTTCAGATCTGAACATTAGCAGCAATCCAGAATTTTTTTTTAACGAAATCAAATGTACTAGGAGTCATTTTTTTAACTATGGCTGTCAGTTTATAGGCTTTTCAGCTTCTTATCAAAACTGGGGGTTTAATTTAAACTGTTGAAACCAATCACATTAAAATATTTGCACAGGTTTGATTAAAACTGATTGCAGAGGTCAGTATAAAATATATGTTGCATTTGAACAAGTGCTGTGTATGTACTAAATAGATGTCAATTTTTGCATTGTTAAGAGAATTTATATGTGCTTTTCTTGGGGGAGGGGTACTTTTTTGTGAGAGGAGGAAATCTGTGCTCATATACTGTCAAACAGCTTTCAAATAATTTTTACTTTAAGTAAAACAGTTGGCATATGACTGAGATTGCTTTCAGTTTCTTGATTTTCTTAATCTAACCATTAGTCTGCTTACATACCCCAGAGTACGTGGTTTCCTAATCCTGACTACAATTTCCCTTTTTTGCCAAATGTACAGGAGATATTCAAATTTCGCCCTCTGCCTTGATAGTTGAAACCTTTGTCCACTGGGATATTTCCCCAAACTCTGTCTTATTTAAATATGACCTATTTCTTCAAATCTTAATCTGTATTAAAATGAATTTTTACTTCCCATCACGGCAGTAATATTGAAAGCTCTTCTCTGAGGCCTGGCTTCTCCCCACCCCTTCTAGAATGGGGATACCAGATGGCCGGGCTTTAGGAACGTTGGAGGAACAGAAGGTGAAAACCCTTTCTGCCCACATCTAAGGAATCCTGCTCTTAGCAGTCTTTATGCGTAAAGCAACTCTCTTCTTTCAACCCTAACGTCTTAACCTCAAAGAATGAAGGCTCTCATCTTTTAACCTATGAAAGATGAGGCAGAGTGCGAGTTTTTGCTTTAAATATGTGTATATTTACTTATTTGGCTGCACTGGGTCTTAGCTGCGGCACGTGGGATACTCAGTGGAGGCCTGAGAGAGGATCTAGTTCCCTGGCCAGGGATTGAACCCTGGACTCCCTGCATTGGGAGCATGGAGTCTTAGCCACTGGACCACCAGGGATGTCCCGAGAACGTGCTTTATTATCTGCCTGTAATCAGCAAGGATGCTAGCCAGATACCAACTTGCTTGAGATCACGTATTTTCTTTATGGTTTCTTTACTTCTTTGAGTTAAATCCCAGATCTCAGTGTGACCTCTAGCATGCTTCCCCACGACCGCCTCTAATATGACACGAAGTCTAAGAGGTCATGCTTCTTTCCACCCACACACTTGGGACGCAGCATGGCTTCCTGCCAGGCTGTGATGTCAGGATGTGGAGCCGTGCTAGCCTAAGCATTGTCAGTTTCCTCATGGGGAGCAGTCCTACCACAAGGGACAAATCTGCCCCTTCTCAGTCTTTCTCCTGATGCCCCAGGGGAATCACATTATCATTCTCCCAGAAACCTCCTCCACGACGCCCCCATCCCCTGCCAGTGGGGCCCTCCAACCCCAATCAGTTTCCCTCCTAGATTCTCACACAGCCATCCCTCTCCCTGCATCTTCTTTGGTCCCACTGGCTCAGCTCAGGGATTCTTGTCACCTAAGGAAACCTTCCCTTCTCCAGGCTCCAGGCTCCTGCTGGGCAATGATGTAAACGACACTTCCCAGAGTTCTGCAGTACACAACCCGCACGGCCATTCCCGCAGCCTGCCCATCCCCGCCTCCCCATCCCACCTCACATTGCAGAGGACCTCTAGTGGCCACGCTGTTGTTTAGTCGCTCAGTCGTGTCCAACTCTTTGCGACCCCATGGACTGTACGTAGCCCACCAGGTTCCTCTGTCCGTGGGATTCCCCAGGCCAACAGTACTGGAGAGGCTGCCATTTCCTCCTCCAGGGGATCTTTCCGACCCAGGGATTGAACCTGTGTCTCCTGCACTGGCAGACAGGTTCTTTACTACTGAGCCAGTAGGGAAGCCCTTCTAGTGTTCCTACTTGTCTTCATTGCCTTCTGCCCCCAACAAGCTCCAGGCTTCTTCCTGGACAACACAAGCCAGTAAATACCATGCTGATTTCACAGCTCAGTACACTGGTCTTTGCCCAAAAGGAACAAAAGAAATGAGGAGCCATGAGTCCTAGTTCTATCTCTGCTGCTTATCAGCTGTGAGACAGGCAAGTTACTGGGTGACTCTGGATCGGCCTCTTCTGCTCTACTGACAGAATGAGATCTTCTCTAATTCTCATCCGCTGTAACAACAGGATTTGCAGAGCCATCAACGGTGGCATATGAAGACAAGGGTGCACGTCTGCCAGCAGTTTGGAACTGCCCCAGCCAAGAAATCTACAAACGTCATGCCAGCTGCTTTCAACAAAGAGAAACCACTAGAGCTTTACAGAACGAAGCAAGGACTAATCTCAGGTTTGTGTGTGCTAAGTCGCTTCAGTCACATCCGACTCCTTGTGACCCTGTGGACCCTATGGCTCCTCTGTCCATGGGATTCTCCAGCCAAGAACACTGGAGTGGGTTGCTATGCCCTCCTCCAGATCTTCCCCACCTACAGATCAAACCTGTGTCTCTTAGGCTTCCTGCTTTGGCAGGTGGGTCCTTTACCACTAGAGCCAAGTGGGAGGCCCATTTTAGGTTCAGAACCATTTGGTCTTTGGTTCAAAGACCAAAAATAGAATGAACAAGTAGAACAGTTCTCATCTAACTTCACATTCTACTACATTTTAAAATGCTTTTCATTTGCTTCACACACCAGGCTCTCTCCTGCTTTAAAGGCAAACGGCTGAAGAGAGCCGCCTGTGGTCAGCTCCTGTCTCCCCCAGTCCCGGGGCCCTGTCAGGACAGATGCTCCCAGATCCATAGGTGATGGAGTCAACAAGCGATTTCTGCCCCACGCCTGGCAACGCCACGTCCTAGCTCAGCTCTATGCTTCTGCCCCTTCCCCAGTGCAGCCTCTGAGCATACGTCAGCTGGCTTCCTCACACTCTGTGTTTCTCGAAACTATCTAACTCCACCTCAGTCCACTCTTTTAAAAAGACTCAAAGCAGCGCCCACAGCCCAGGCCCCAGACCTGCTCCCTTCTCAGTTGGGAATCCAGCCCTACACGCCCCGGGTGACCTAAGTTGGGCCTGCTTCCAACCCCAAGGGCACGCTGGGGATCCCCGGGGCTGTTTTGCCAGCCCTGACTTGTTCCAGAGCTGCAGTCCAGTCACCACTCAACCTGTCCTCAGAGGGGTCCCCCAGGGGCCTTGGCACCCTCCCTCCCCCAACACCCCTCCCACGCCGTCTCCAGACTAGATGAGTCACATGAGCGTGCACCCAGAAACCAACCCACTGTGTCCCGCCCCTCCCGCAGCCAAGTCACTCGCCCTGGTGACTCTCTCCCCTAGCGCCTCCCACTCCTCTCCCTTCCTCTGCAGTCTCACTGCTTAGCTCAGGGGCTCCTGGTCAACTGAGGCCTGGATACTAAAAGCCTCCAAGAGTTTTCCTTCTCCAAGCTCACGTGTCCTCCTGGACCACGAATGGCATCCAGTTTTGCAGTGTGCAACCTGCCCAAGCGTTCCCAGCAGCCTGCCCACCTCCCCCTGCTCCTCCAGGCTGGCCCTCCCTCTCTCTCACTAGGCACTGGGCATGTCGTAAGAAGGACTCTGCACTCACCTGGGTGGGCATCACGCTGAGTCTGGGCGACATGCAGTAAACAAGGGCCCGGCCAGAAAGGAGGATGCTAACACCCGTGGAGAAGCAGCGACACAAAACAGGGACCCCCTGATGGTGGCCTGGCCCTCGGCTCCAAGCTTCTTAATGCCACGCCTCCTCCTCACACCCATTTCCACTTTCATCCCTCATTCACCATGAGGGCATCAAAGGCCCAAGAGGAGATATTTTTAAAAGAGAATTTGTTTAAAAAAAAAGAGAGAGAATTTGTAGAGATGGTTTCTTTGCAGAATTTCACTGACCCCTCCCTCTTCTCAGGGGTGTGTGCAGGCGTGTGTGATGGCGGAGGGCAGGGGGGTCTCTCGACACCTCAGGCCTAAGCGCAGGGCCCAAGAGGAGACACTCAGCAAACTTGAGACGGGCCCCTGCAATGATGGGCACTCAGTGAACAGGAGTCCACCAGGACGGTCAGATCTGACAGAAGAGAGTCACGGGAGAAGGGGCACGTGCTGCGTTTGGCGACAGAAGGTGCCAAGGTCTTTCCTGTGAACCAGGCCTGGCCCACACAGATCAACTAGCTGACCCAGGGGGGCGTCTGAGGTCCTGAGGGGGGTGAACGGGGCTCAGAAAGACTGGAGGTGCCCCAGATTCTTGAGGAGCTGCAGAGGAGGAGGTGGCGGGCCAGGGGAGGGACCCTCAGCCAGCCACTGCACAGGAACTTCCGAGGAGAGGCCCTGAGCCGGGGGCAGAGGGGTCTCCAAGATCCATGGAAACACCTGGTGGGGGAAGGAAGGGACAAGAGCTGAGCCCCGGGCAGGCCTGGGGGTAAGGCCAGTGCAAGATAGCAACAGTGGAGAGAGATCTCCCAGCCTCCACCCTCCCCGCCTCCTTCCTCCTGCTCCAGCTCCAGCCCGGGCAGGAAGCGATCAGCGATTCTACCCCAAGTCCAGCTGATCTGTGCAAGGGGCAGGTGGGGTGCGGGAGGAGGGAACCGGAGGGGTGGGGAGAGGAGGCCTGGACCAGCTCATCTCGCAGCCCTGGTTTTGGCAGGTGCCTGCCCAGAGCAGACATTCTTTGGTGAATGAATGAAGGCACTCACACCTTTCTCCCCCGAACACGCTCTGATCCCTGGTCACCCGCGTAACAGTCCTGTTTCCTGTGGCCTTTCTCACCTCCAATCCCCTCTTTCTGTCACTAAGGTTGATCCCTCCATGAACTAAGATAACCTGAGCCAGTTCCTGTCACTTGCCACTTGACACAGATCCCTGGGAGCCCCTATGCTGGACTTCCCTGTTGGAAGCTCTCAGCCCTAAATCTGTGAAATACAGATGGGAAAGCCAAAAGTATTCTCACACACAACTGACTAGTGAGAGAATATAACCGTTGGGCAAAGAGCATGCGCAGAAGACTCCCAGAAAATGACCCGTGAACAGCGTCTACAAAAGGGGAAGAGGCTTCAAGGGAAGGAACGCACACTGAAAGACCCGCTATTGACCCAGCAAAGATCAACGTTTGACGGAGCTCGGTGTTGGCAAGGGCCTAAGGAAACCGGCACCCCCGCTCTGCAGTGAAATATCAATCAGCAGCATCTCTACAAAGGACAATCTGGTGAGATGCTTCAAGCTCACACTCAGCTAGGAAAGAGGTTCATGTCATGGGCAAGGCATGTAAAAAAGCAAGGCAGGGAAGAAATACCACTGACCCACAAGCATCTAGGAAAAACGTTCACCATGATGAGAATCAAAAGAATTAAATGTCTCTTTTCATTTTTTTACTTGCCAGGTGGTAAAAGTTCAAAGTTCAAAGTTAAAATACCCCTAGTGTCACCCAAGGGACAATGAAGCAGGGCCAGGTGATGAGGGTGAAATTCTTAAAACTTCTTTGAGGGAAGGTTGGAAGAGCCTTGAACTGGGTCAGTTTAGAGGTGCATAAAAAGACTGATCAATGAGAAAGCTCTTATAGTCAATGGTGTTAATTACCGAGGATTGTTTTTAAACCTCAGAGGGTACCACAGCTCCTCACCATCTAGCACAAATAGGCTGTGATCTCCACGAACATGGAAGACAATGCCCATGGCGGGTTTGCTTTTTCTCAGCATTCTCTCTGATGCTCCAAGGAGCGTCGTCTCCTAAGTGAACGGCCCAGCACAGCCGTGTTTTCTGCCCTGATTACATCTGGATTTGGGGAAGATGGCCACAGAGGGGTATTTGGAAGACAGAATCCTCAACTTTACTGAATAATCCAAATTGTAGCAGAGAATGAAAAACCACCATCCCCAGACCTCTCAGCCATTCTTGGGAGGATCCTGCCAGGGCGCAGGGCTGGGGGCTGCAGGGTGGTCAGAAGGCGGCAGAAACATCCTCCTTCAGCACTAGGGAGCTAAGGAGAGGGTCACCCCAGGCTGTCCCACCCCAGAGCCAAATCGGCTTTGCCTCGGGGGCTGTGCTGAGGGCCGGGAGTCTGGAGCGAACCCCCCAGACCCACCAAGTCAGAAGGTCGTTGCCAGGCCACTCCCACAGAGCCCAGACCAGAGGCAGGGGTCGGAGGAGTGGGAAGGGGAGACGATTTGGAGAATCTGCAGAAAGCATGCCCAGCTTTCCATCAAGGGAGCGATGGTAAGTACACAACTGTGAGTGCTGTGTGCGCTGTCGTGTCTGACCCTGCGACCCCATAGACTGTAGCCCGCCAGGCTCCTCTGTCCACAGGATCCTCCAGGCAAGAATACTGTATATACATATAAATGCTCTCATTTTATATATACAAAACACAGCTGGTATTTTCTTCATCATTTGATGGCTGTAATTCCGGAGAGCATCCCCAGGATCCACAGCCTGGAGCCCTGTCTCTCCATACACTTCCCACCATGGGGGTGGGGTGGGAGGGTCAGGCATGGAGGAACCAGGCCTGAAACACCGCCCTCGAAGTCAAGGAGTCCCATGACTCAGAGGAGAGGCGGGAGAAGTGTATTTACGTCTGATTTTTAGTTCATTGGGCTTCCCTGAGAGCTCAGTTGGTCAAGAATCCGCCTGCCATGCAGGAGACCCTAGTTCAATTTCTGGGTTGGGAAGATCCGCTGGAGAAAGGATAGGCTGCCCACTCCAGTATTCTTGGGCTTCCCTTGTGGCTCACCCGGTAAAGAATCCGCCTGCAGTGTGGGAGACCTGGGTTTGACCCCTGGGTTGAGAAGATGCCTTGTAGACGGGAAAGGCTACCCACTCCAGTATTCTGGGCTGGAGAATTCCATGGACTGCACAGTGCATGGGGTTACAGAGTTGGACACGACTGAGCGACTTTCACTTTCACTTTAGCTCGTTACCCAATGGGGCACTGAAGGAAGAGCCCGCTAATGCTGTTCAGCTGGGAGAGCCTTCGCTGCCCCTCACCAGCCTGGCACTGCTGCTCTCTGGATGCCCAGCCCCTAAGTGGCGGGGTCTTCAGAAGCACAGCACCATTTTGCAAAGACTCACAGGAAGGCAGGGCTCTGCCGGCTCATTCTCTAACCCCCGGCTCATTCTCTAACCCCCAGAATACCCTTGAAAGCCGACGGTCTTCCCCCTTTTCTAGTTACTGACCTCTTTCAGTGGCCGCCTGACTCATACACAGTGTCAGGTTCTCGCTATCGCACAGGTGGGTGCATTTCCATCCACCAGTCTAGATGGTTCTGGAACGCCTAAGAATGCTACACACTCCGCGGGCCTCTCCCTGGCGAACATTCAGCCACGGCTGGGTCTGGATGGTGGCTGCAGCCCCACCCTGCAGGCCTAGGGGATGCGCCTGAAGCCCCCGCGAAGGGCTTGCACCTCACTTCACCCCCTATTGCCCCAGCGTGGGTGGCATGGAGGCGGGGACGGAGTCAAGGAAGCAGGGTGACCGGCCCAGCCCCCTGAGGAGCGGGTGACGGGCCTGCTCAGCTGAATCCAGGCCCAAGACCAAACCTAATGTGGGAGGAAATCAGCCCCGATGAGTTCAACACCATGGTCACTGAGCAGCACAGGTCTGTCCTGGCAGTGCCGGAAAGTGAAAGCACCGAACCCCAGTCTCCCAGGTCCTCAAGGTCAGGCATTTAACCAGAGCAACACAGCCAGGCTTCTGAGTTTTTATTCTCTGAGTTTTTATTTTTAGTTGTTTTTACAGTCCTTCGTGGCCAGGCTTGCTACAGGGGATCGATAGCAAAACCCAAGTTGGCTTGGCCTCTGACAGTAAAGATGAGGACTCAACACGTCACTGAGGAAACCTCCGCCTTGGAGGCAGGTGGGACTGTGGTCCCAGGCCGACGGGAACCTCAGGGGCACCGTTTTCAGAGCAGATGAGGTTTTTGACATCTTAAAGAGTGCAAACATCTTAAGAGTGCAAACTGGACACTCTGCTGAACAAGCCAAAGCAGACAAGGCGGTCAGGTTCACACTGAGTTCCTGTCTGCCCTCCCGAGGCAGCCCAGCCGATGGGGAAGGAAAACCACCGCTATGGACAGACAAGGGGTCAGTATCCTCTCCACATTCACAAGAGTCAGAGGCTGCGAAAATGCGGGTGGCGAAACCAAAACATGTTTACAGACAGTGGAAACGAGAAGGGCGCTCACTACATACATTCACTTTGGCTTTCTTCCCACACTGAAATACTCAGAAGTAACCAACGTTACCAAAGCCTGCCCTGGCTCCTGTAAGGAGTACCGTAGTTTAGCACCATTTGTGAGACAAGTCAAGGCATTTTTTCATTATAGAAAAGGTCTTGAGTACAAAAAAAAAATTATTTTGAAGTTCAGAACTGAACTCAACCACCCCTGGTTACTGGCAGAAAGACTGCCAAGACTGGTTTAATCTAGAGTCCCAGATCCTTTCTTGGATCACCTGCCCAAGCACCTGCGTTTTGGCAATTGCACCCCAACCCACACCTACACCCGAGAAATAAACAAGAATGAGATAAACCTCTCATCAATGTTCTCACATCAATGTGCCCTGGCTATGAATGAGCACTCAAGGTTTGGAAATATACAGATGGCCATGAGGTCAACAGCCTTGCCTTGCTGTCACTAAGTCGTGTGCCGATGCTATTGCGACCCCTATGGACTGTAGCCCGCCAGGCTCCTCTGTCCATGGAATTTTCCAGACAAGAATACTGGAGTGGGTGGCCATTTCCTTCTCCAGGGGATCTTCCTGACCCAGGGATGGAACCTGCGTCTCCTGCATTGCAGGCAGACTCTTTACCACTGAGCCAGAGATAAACGTAGTAAGTGGTTTGTTGATAACACATTTCAATACAGTTGTTATCTCCAGACTTTATGACCACTCTGAGAATTTAATGATACCTACTAACATCCTCCACTATTTCCAGTAATAAACTTCAATTCAGCATGGGGGGGCAGGGGAGCAAAAGGGACAGCTCACCTCCACCCTCCCAAACTTGCAGGGTCTCAGGCTGTGGGACCTCGCACACAACATCGTGACTTGATTGCAGACCAGCGAGCAGGCTTCTAAATACACACACCCCCGCCCATTCTGGTCATGGCCGAGCCTACCCAGGGCTGGGGGCAGCCAAGCCAGCTTAGTTTTGTGCTTTTCATAGCTCCAAATTAGTCCCTGGATCAGTTACAAGTATTGATCATCAGCTGCCTGTCCTCTCACTTCACTGCACGATTCAGCACTGGCTTCCTGGTCTCTCCAGCCCCTCAGAAGAGACCAAGAAGGTTTTCTAAGAGCTTAGCATTACACAGTCAGTCTACTTCTGTCACACAGGAGGCCTCAACTTTGGAAAAAGGAATCTGCAGAATCCACGCGCAGAAGTGGTGTGTGCTGGTTCAGATTTTTATCCTTTTATTAACTTAAGCTGAGGAGGTCTGTTAGGCATCCATTTTGTTTCTCAAAGGCGTTTTTTCATCTAAAATCAGTTCGTCCCTCTTCAGCTGACTCCTTACTGTTCTTGGGCCATTTTAACACATTACTGACTGGGGGATTTTCACAAAAACGCCTGTGGCCGGTGATGCGTTATCTAAGCAAAACTGAAATGTCTCTGGTCAGTAAGTTGGTAAAATTACTTGATCTTGTGCCCTGACTTTGCTCAACTATGTGGGGACTCGTATCTTTCACACAGATTTCAGATTCACTCCAAACACATTCTTATTGGTTTTTAACTAGATACAGATCATTTAAAAAAAAAAGGCATCCATGTATTTTTGTGTATGCGTACAAGTAAAATTCCCTGGAGGTTTGTATTTCTGAAAATAACTTTCTGGCTTTCAAAGGGGGAGTGCGTGCAGTTTTGCTTTAGAGACACGAACACGATCAGACTTTACCGCCACGAAAGAGACAAAACCAGGAGGTCTGTCTGACTTCTGCGCTGCAGTGTAAGGGAGCGAATTATCAAAGGCGGGACAGCACCTAATGCTCACCACCTGGAAGTTCTTCAAAAAGGAGACAACAAACTCTTAGGTAAAAGAGCACCCTGAGGTGAAGAGGGCAAAAGGATAACACAGCCTCGTAAACAACAGACAAAGGAAAAAGCAAGCACACAAAAGCCAACAAGGTGTTTTTTCTGACAGCGGGGTGAGAGTCAAGGGTTCTGAGATTTTACTTGACAAGCCCGAGAACTGGAGGGAAAAATAATGAAAGAATACCAATCCACAATCCACAATCAAAGAAAACTTCAGACATTAATCGAATATACAACAGTATAATAAAAGTGTAAATGGCTCTATGTAGAGCGCAGGGTCAATCCGGTTCTGTGCCTTTAAGGCGTTTTCAGATATGCTGAACTCCAAGGAAGAGGAACTGACATTTCAGATCAAATCCCACACGCCAAGAGATAAGAGAAAGACTGGCATCTTGTTCTCAACTGCCACCATCACGATTCTCTCTAATTGAGTGAAATCAATGGATGCTGTAAATGCAGGTGAGGAGGGGAAGACAGAAAGGAGCAGTGTTAATTCCATGGAACTTGTTACAGGGAAATTTTTTTTAGGTTTAATGCATTTTAAATGAGCTCAAAGGTATAAGTCACACCTGTTCAAGGCAGATATCTTCTTTCTGCTAAGACCAGCGGGCTCCAAAACGACTGAACTCTTGCAATAAAACCTGGGATAGAAAGTAAGCAAAGTGTAGTTCCCACTACCTTCCTTTTTTGGAAACACTCTTACCATTTTAGAGATCCCCTCTAAGTAAATTATCCTCCTGAATCCATTTTGGTCTCAACTCAATTTCAATTCTACTGATATCACCCAACCAGGCCAAGAATGAAAAATGGAATTAAAACTCTGGGCAACTGTAGTTGCATGTTGCAACAAAAAAATGAATTTTTAAAGTTCACCAATTGTCTACATTTCCTGAAGAACAGTTTCTTTGAAAGCTTAACTTCTCTGATGCTATGATCCCTCTAAACCTGCATGCCAGTCTGAGAGTAGAGTCTAATATGGTCTTGGGACAGAAAACAACTTAAATGCACATTTTTGAGTCTTTATCAACGGGGTGGTTAAGACCACAATTTTTGCACACACTCTAACAGTATCATACACAGGAACAAGAAAAAAGCATGAGATGTAATGGAGCTACCCAGAAGCCCAGATCAAGTTCACTAAGACTAGAACATTCTCAAAAATGCAGAGATCATGAGTATCATTAAACTCAACAGAGACGATCTGCCAGTGGTTTGATGGACACAGACACCAACTGCCTTGTACAACAGAAGTGTTTGAAGTTGTGCTTTTAAACATGTTCAAGAATGAACTGGTAGGCATTTCCTCTTGTAAGCTGCATGAAAATCAAGTAACATAAAATGAAGCATCCAAACCAACAGGAAGTCATTATTTTCATTTGGCTTCTAGGTACCCTCTTATTCAAGGCACCATTGCATTTCACAGTGAAAGACGCCAACACATTCACGCACATCTAGAGTAAAATTCAATTCAAACACCCTAATGAGTTAAGTATCTACCAAAATGTGAATATTACTGATGAGGTAATGGGAGGAATACTCCTGTAACAGTCTGCATAGTCTTCTGTGTCCTCTGAGTTTTTTCTCAACCAAAAATTTTGATTTTTTAAGTGAAAGCAAAACTTACATTTTCACACAAGTTCTGTCCCTGGGGGTGGGGCGGAGGGAAGACGATTAGATAGCTTATCAACTATGTTATATTAAACCACATAAAGAGTGTAATTATTATAGAATAAAGCTTGGTACTTCAGGGTAACACCATCTCCGCAAATACTGAGCCAATCCAGGTGCCACTGATAGTGTGAAAGAGTGAGGTGTCCACGCGCCACGGGGATTCGGGCCCTGAAGCAGACAAGGCTCAGCTGGGCTGCCTGAGCCCACCCCAGCCCCCAGGCACCACCCTAGCCTGTGACTGACTAGGCAAGGCCACCGTTTATGGCCAGAACGCTGCCTCCCCGGGCATCCCAAACTCAGCCAAGGGAAGGTGCCGCTCAGCCATATTCTGCAGTCAGTGTAAGGCATGTGCTTCTACTGAAAACTTACTCGTGAAAACCGGAGACCCTCTGCTAACTCATCCCCTCCAACAGAGGCGGGACAGGAACCTGGCAATGGAAGCACTCTCCAGAAACTCATCAATTGGCCTTGGCTTCTGCTAAAAATGCACACGGGTCTAAGCCTGACTCTGACTAGATGATGGTGGATCTGTGGAACTGCAGATGAAGGCACAGCCCCAATCCCAGGGGCTCTCCCGCCGACCAGGAGAGGCTCCCGAGCCGGGGTGTCCGCAACCACAGGCGCCTGGCATGTCCTGGCAGAGCAACAGGGTCCTGGGGCCACTGCTTCCTCCTGCAGCCCCTCCTCCAGCCTTTAAGCAGCTCACTTTTGGACCCAGTTCTGATTCTTCTTTTAGACACTCGGCTTACAACAGCTTAAATTAACATGTGGATTCAAACCATTGCTGGCTGAGACTAGCAGAGGATGCGGGGCTGTTGGCAGGCTCTGCCCCCGACTTCTACCGTGTGAACCGATTGCACAGATGCAGAGAAAGGGCACGCAGACGCCGTGACCATTAGAACAAAAGTTACACCTTTAAAAAAATAACTGAAAGCCAGTTTACTATGAGAGCACTCTGGACACTTTCCTGTCCAGGACGCGACTCCTCTGGTATAAAAGTGTGTGTTGCATGGAGGAGATGTAGTCTGCACCGTTTAACAGGTGTGCTCTGCAGTCCCCACGGAAACACACTGTGTCATAGGTGAGGGGGAAAATCGCAGTTACTTGTGATTCGCCAAAGTGAGTCCCCAGAACATTCCAGTCCGGCAAGGCTAGCTGGGCCCAGGCGTCCTCAGAGGTCGGGTTCAGGGACCTGCTGGCCCAAGGCCCCAGCGAGGGGCTGCATGCGCCCCTCCGCCGCGTGGCCAGGCGGGCCGAGCACGGCTCACAGGCTGGTCTCCTCGCACACTCGGACGGGGATGTTGTAGTGCCGGTCGTCCTCGGCTATCAGGGTCACCACCGGCCAGTCCCGGGGGGGCTCGGTGGGGTAGACCGTGATGAACTCCTCGGTGCCGTACTTGGAGAGCCGGTACACCCGGATGGTGTGGCGCACGGCGTAGGCCAGGAGGAACATCTCGACCTGCGGGGAGAACAAAGGCTGAAGGGTGCGGCTGGACGCCCGGTCCTGCTCTGGGTCCCCACGGGCCACAGCGCGGCTTGGCCAGAGCCCGTCTTCCTCCTGCGGCCCAGCCCCAGTCCTGCCGCTTGCGTGGGTCCTGTCGTTATGTACAGGTCATTATAATCTAACACATCATCAAGAAGGGGTCATATGTCTCATAAGGGACTTGTGGTCTGAATACATTAAGAACCTCTCAACTCGACAATAAAAAAGCCAATAACTAGTCTAAAAACTGCCCAAAGAACTTGAATGGAATAGATTCTTCTCCAAAGATGACATGCAAATACCACTAAGTACATGCAAAGTCATCAACGGAACGCAAATCAAACCCA
Source organism: Moschus berezovskii (assembly GCF_049115385.1). Classification (NCBI taxonomy): domain Eukaryota; kingdom Metazoa; phylum Chordata; class Mammalia; order Artiodactyla; family Moschidae; genus Moschus; species Moschus berezovskii. The sequence goes on along the minus strand of NC_142477.1, from coordinate 18,707,235 downwards.
CAATGAGATGCCACTTCCCACCCACTCGAACGGCTACAATCAAATAGATGATCACAGGGAGAGACTGCCTTGCAGGCACCAGGTTTTCTTTCTTTCAGGGGAAGGAAACCGTTTCCGAACTTAGCATAGGTAAAGGTCACACAACTCTGCAAATGTACGGACAGTGAGTGAATTGTACACTTTAAAACGATTACTTTGGTGTTCTATGAACTTCACCTCAATTTTAAAAAAAAGCGTGGTAAGGATGTGAAGAAATGGAACTCTGAAACATTGCTGGTGGGGATATAAAAGAGTGCAGCTGCTTTTAAAAAGTTTGGCAGTTCCTCAAAGTTTTAAACAAAGAACTGCCATGTGGCCCAGCAGTTCCACTCCTAGATTAACATATACCCAAGAGAATTAAAAACATATGTCCTACAAAAAACTTGTACATGATGTTCACAGCAGGATTATTCACAATCGCCCAACAGTGGAAACAACCCAAGTGGATGTATAAAATGTGATACATCCATACAATGGAATATTATTTGTCAATAAAAAGGAACGAAGTTTTGATACATGCTGTAATACTGATGAATCTGGAAGACATTAGGCGCAGTCAAACAAGCCAGTCATAAAAGACCACATATTATAAAATTCCATTTACATGAAATGCTCAGGATAGACAAGTCTGTAAAAACAGAAAGTAAGTTAGTGGTTGCCTAGGGCTGGAGAAAGGGGAATGAGGGTATGAGGTTTCCTTCAGGAGGCATAAAATGGTCTAAAATTAGACTCTGTGATGGCTGCAAAACTCTATAAACATACTAAAATCCACTGAGTTACACACTTCAAAGGGGTAAACCGGTATGTACATCATATTTCAAGAAAACTGCTATTTAAACATGTTACAGCAAACTTGTGGGGACTCAGAAAGGACTAACAAGTCTAATACGCAAACTATGCTCTACCAGGCTTGTTAGTGCAAGCTATCTGCAGCAGTTCAAGAGACCTAAGTAACTTACATTTTGAGTACAAACAACTTTTTTAAAACAGTTTATCTTTGACCCTGGCTGACTCAGCAGTGACCGCCATCTTTGCTCTTTCCTGTGTAACCAGTAAAAGACAAGCTCCAAGTAGCCATGCACACAGGAAAGTGGCACTCTGAATGGAAAGCCTCAAGGCTTCTCAGTTTAGTTCGTTTAGTTCGGTTCAGTCGCTCAATCGTGTCCAACTCTCTGCGACCCAATGACCGCAGCACGCCAGGCCTCCCTGTCCATCACACACTCCTGGAGTTTACCTAAACTCATGTCCACTGAGTCGGTAATGCCATCCAACCATCTCATCCTCTGTCGTCCCCTTCTCCTCCTGCCCTCAATCTTTCCCAGCATCAGGGTCTTTTCCATGAGTCAACTCGTCGCATGAGGTGGCCAAAGTATTGGGAGTTTCAGCTTCAGTATCAGTCCTTCCAATGAACACCCAGGATTGATCTCCTTTAGAATGGACTGGTTGGATCTCCATGCAGTCCAAGGGACTCTCAAGAGTCTTCTCCAACACTACAGTTCAAAAGCATAACTTCGGCGATCAGCTTTCTTTATAGTCCAACTCTCACATCCATACATGACAACTGGAAAAACCACAGCCTTGAACAGACGGACCTTTGCTGACAAAGTAATGTCTCTGCTTTTTAATATGCTGTCTAGGTTGGTCATAACTTTCCTTGCAAGGAGCAAGCGTCTTTTAATTTCATGGCTGCAATCAGCATCTGCAGTGATTTTGGAGCCCCCAAAAATAAAGACTGACACTGTTTCCACTGTTTCCTCATCTATTTGCCATGAACTGATGGGACCGGGTACCATGATCTTAGTTTTCTGAATGTTGAGCTTCAAGCCAACCTTTTCACTCTCCTCTTTCACTTTCATCAAGAGGCTCTTTAGTTCTTCTTCACTTTCTGCCATAAGGGTGGTATCATCTGCATATCTGAGGTTATTGATATTTCTCCCAGCAATCTTGATTCCAGCTTGTGCTTCTTCCAGCCCAGCGTTCCTCATGATGTACTCTGCATATAAGTTAAATAAGCAGGGTGACAATATACAACCTTGACGCACTCCTTTTCCCATTTGGAACCAGTCTGTTGTTCCATGTCCAGTTCTGACTGTTGCTTCCTGACCTGCATACAGGCTTCTCAAGAGGCAGGTCAGGTGGTCTGGTATTCCCATCTCTTTCAGAATTTTCCACAGTTTATTGTGATCCACACAGTCAAAGGCTTTGGCATAGTCAATGAAGCACAAATAGATGTTTTTCTGGAACTCTCTTGCTTTCTCCATGATCCAGCGGATGTTGGCAATTTGATCTCTGGTTCCTCTGTCTTTTCTAAAACCAGCTGGAACATCTGGAAGTTCACTGTTCATATATTGCTGAAGCCTGGCTTGGAGAATTTTGAGCACTACTTTACTAGCGTGTGAGATGAGTGCAATCGTGCGGTAGTTTGAACATTCTTTGGCACTGCTTTTCTTTGGAATTGGAATGAACACTGAATTTTCCAGTCCTGCGGCCACTGCTGAGTTTTCCAAATTTGCTGACATTTGAGTGCAACACTTTCACAGCATCATCTTTCAGGATTTGAAATAGCTCAACTGGAATTCCATCACCTCCACTAGCTTTGTTCATAGTGATGCTTCCTAAGGCTCACTTGACTTCACATTTCAGGATGTCTGGCTCTAGGTGAATGATCACACCGTCATGATTATCTGGGTCGTGAAGATCTTTTTTGTACAGTTCTTCTGTGTATTCTTCCCGCCTCTTCTTAGTATCTTCTGCCTTTGTTAGGTCCATACCATTTCTGTCCTTTATTGAGCCCATCTTTGCATGAAAAGTTCCCTTGGTATCTCTAATTTTCTTGAAGAGATCCATTCTATTTTTTCCTCTATTTCTGTGCACTGATCCCTGAGAAAGGCTTTTTCTCTCTCCTTGCTATTCTTTTGAACTCTGCATTCACATGGGTATATCTTTCCTTTTCTCCTTTGCTTTTTGCTTCTCTTCTTTTCACAGCTATTTGTAAGGCTTCCTCATTTTGTTTTTTGCATTTCTTTTTCTTGGGCATGGTCTTGATCCCTATCTCCTGTACAATGTCACCAACCATTCTTCTCAAGTGGTTGGCTATTCCACTGAAGAAGGACTTAGGCTGTTCAGAGCAACGTAATGATGACCCCAACAAAGAAAGAGAGCAGAGTGTGGGGAGTCAACGGGGGACCCACACCGGGTCTCTGGGTGAAACTCCAAACTCAGCCTATCTGTTGAAGATCCAAGAGCAGGCTGGCTCTCCTGGCTAAAGTGTCTCCACTTCTATTTTTAAAGGATGCTACCTAATACAGCGACAGCAGCCAAGATTAAACAAGACCCTTCAGAGGACTCCTTCCCAGGGCTTGGTTTCTTTCTGGAGCCAAGGGTTCTGGTCCCAGCCACCACACGACAAGAGAAAGCCCAGACTGAGACAACCGTGGTGGGTATAAAACAGGTTCACCCTCGAAGGCTGGGAGGTGGGAGGGAAGTTCAAAGTGGAAGGGACATATGTATGCCCTCGGCTGATTCATGTCGATGCACGGCAGAAACCAACACAGTATTCCAAAGCAATTATCTTCCAATTAAAAATAAATAAATTTAAAAAAATAGGCTCACAGTTCTTCGGCATGCCTGACTTGAGTGTGGGAAGAATTACGTGATCTGCTTCTAACAAACAGAACCTAGTATAAGAGCCAGTGAATGACTTCCAAGATTAGAGCACAGAAGGCACTGGAGTGTGCTGGCTGTCGTCTTGGACCACCTTCTGAGAGAAGCCAGCTGCCACGTCAGGAGGACATCTGAGCAGCCCTATGGAAAGCCCCACATAGCAAGGCGCTGAGCCCTCCCACTGACCACCAGTGAGGGACTGAGCCATCCTGCCAACAGCCAGGTGAGTGTGCACCAGGCTACAAGTGGACCCTCCAATCGCAGTTGAGCCCTCCGGAGACTGCCGTCCTGAGCAAGACTCAACTGCAACCTCCTGCGACCCTGAGCCAGAACCACACAACTGCACAGCTCCTGAGCTCCAGACCCACAAAAACAGGCAGTGGTTGAAGGCTGACGCTGCTGCTCCAGGCTAATGGACTCCCAAAGGCACGACTCACCTGCTCCAGGCCGCCAGTGTGCCCCACCTGGTTCAGATGGTTCCGCAGCAGCTGGCCAGGGTCACTTGACGTATCCCGAGCAAAGAGAAGCACAGAGAAAAACGGCACTTCCTTTCCCTTCTCTTTATCGTCATAGAGGTCGATGGCTCTGTTCAGCATGAGGAATTTTACAGCTTCATAGAGGCTGTACTCCTCTTCTTCATTTGTGAACAGTTCATCACAAGCCATCTGTCTTGCCTCCGCAGTTCTCAGTTCAGCCAGGCTTGCCCACTATAATAAGAAAGTTTCACAATAATTAAACTGTTTTTCTGAAAGTCCCTGGTAAAACCCCACACTATGAGCACAAAATTATTTTCAGAATAGGTAGGCGACCACAGGTCATGTACCAATCTTCCAGCTCAAACAACTGTACTCTTTACTCCACACGCTTTTTTTTTCCAGCTCTTCCCCCGGTAATCTGAAACAAAAGTATACTGCACTAAGGAGAAACTCTAGGATCACGGAATGGAAATTTTAACTCTCGTATCTTCCCAGGCAAAGAAACGGAACCAGTCAATAAACAAATATTTGCAGGAGAGTGAACACGGTTTTGAGAGACCTGGTGTGATGATGCCCTGGAGCATAGCTAAAATCACCCCTTCCCTTTAAGGGGCTTATGGCAGCCGATACCACCCAGGAACACTAAGCCAACCTTATAACATGAAGACGGGCAAGGAAGACAGTGGCATCTCCTGAATACCTGTTTACTAAACTTACCCTTCTAACCTCTTATTAAATGTTTACTTGAGTTTCAGATGAATAAATCTACTCAGGAAATTCATACTGACTTCTGATTAAAAATAAAGGGGAGAATCAGGTATTCAAGGATAAGGGGGCAGCACAGGATGAGATGTTTAGATAGTATCACCGATTCAACGAACAGGAATCTGAGCAAACTCTGGGAGGTAGTGAAGGACAGGGAAGCCTGGCATGCTGCAGTCCATGGGGTCACAAAGAGTCGGACACCACATAGCGACCGAACAACAACAATCAGGTATTCAGCTAACATATGCTAACTCTTTAAGTGAAGAGAAAACCCTATAAATATATGTGGTTATAAGTTAAGAATCTCTTTGTGAACAAGAGATGCCAACACAAAACTAATCCTTGTGTATAATCAGTAACTACTGCTCCTCTGCAAAACCATTAATTTTTTAATTCAAGAGTACATTTTAATGGTGATAACTGTGCCACAGGACCCTGAAAGCTACAACATCTCATATTTTCCAGGAGCAGACCAAGCTGGCAGGTAAGAGCATGGCTCTGGAGTCAGAGTCAGGATGGAACAAGGGCCTCGCCACCGAGCAGCCGCTGGCCCCTGCAGGGCCTTAGTCTCGTCGCCTGTCAAGTGGGCACAACCACAACCACGACGCCCTGCTGGTGTGAGAATTATGCAACACAGAAAACTTTAGTGTACAGCCTGGCACCTACGAGATGTCAGCAGTGCTGGCTCAGCTTATTAACGAATAATTCTAATGGAATAATTATAAACTGGAATCACTTTAACATTCCTCCAAATCAAGATCGAGTTACAGCAGACTAGGTGTGTCTTTCCTAGGAGTAGAAAGTGACTTCTCGAGAAATTAAACGTTTGAGTTAAAATGGACGGTCGCCAGTGGCTCTGCTGAAGCCGTCCTGTTCACTCCCCCAGGCCAGAGCCCTGTGCTCCACCTGCTAACCCAGGGCCTGCCTGGGGCGGCGCGGGGCTCCAGCCCCTCTAATCCTGTGTTCTGCTTCAACAGGCAGCACGAACAGACCCCCTCTGTCCTTCTCTCATTCCCACATCTTTATCACTAGTCCACTCCAACAGTATTATTTTCCAGCACACATTTCTCATTTTTATAAATGAAAACTAGGCTCCAGGAAGTTAGGGTCCTCCACTCAGTCAACAAAGCACTTCCCAAATGCCCGCTGTGGGTCAGGCTCAGTGCCCAGCACTGGCTGTAAAGGAACGAACAGGATGGTCTCCTCATCTGTAAAATGAGGATGACCACAGTGACAACGCCCTGCTGGTCGTGACAATTACATAATAGAAAACTTCAGGGTACCATATGAAGTGTATGAATCTCTCGTGAGGCTGCAAGTCTCATGGGGGCAGCAGACCACAGTTAACAGGCTGAAGACTGGGGTGTGTGCTAGGAAGAGTCTTGAAAGACGATGCCTGACACTTCCTTACAGCCCTCCCTACTCCATCTACGAAGCCTGGAACAACTAACAGGCCCTCTGTCCAGGGTTCCTGGTGAGGAGAGCTTCCAGGCTGTTCAGGGGCCAGCATGCAAGAAGGGTACCTCACCCACGTAAGACAGCGGAGAACCACGAGAGGGAGGGTTTAATGACCAAGAGCCTTCTCACAGTGCTGCTGCAGAGAAGCCCTGAGGGCCGTTTCCAAAAGACAAGTTACTAAATCTACTGCCCTGGACAACCGTCGTAAAAGAAAACGTGCCTAATAAATATGGACAGAATCTTAAAACATGAACATAATTGGGAAGAATTTAATACATGGAATTCATATCGCTGATGATACTGTAAGAGATACGGACCAAATGACATCCCTGAAACTTGTCAGTGTGACTTAGAAGAAAAGACTACAATTTTAAGGTTTGCTTTAAACAAAATTAAACATTTCATTTAACATGTCATCTCCTCTGAGAACGTATGATGGTGATACCGCTTCATTTTACCAAACAGAGGAAGAGTCTCTGTCTGTTGAGAATTACTTTGCACAAAATCCAGCCAAGAGCAAGTGATAACCCACCACTGTTGCTTAGTCACTCAGTCGTGTCTGATTCATGGCAACCCCCATGGACTGTAGCCTGCCCACTCCTCAATCCATGGGATTCTCCAGGCAAGAAAACTGGAGTAGGCTGCCACTTACTTCTCCAGGGGAATCTTCCCAACCCAGGGATCGAACTCACATCTCCTGCATTGGCGGGCGGATTCTTTACCACTGAGCCACCTGGGCAGCCTGTAACCCACTAAGTGAGGACTAAGAAGCAGTATGCTGGGGCGATCGGGAGTCAGAGCTCTGTACTTATCAAAGAAAACTACACGATCCAAACCTTCTTCCTCAGTAAAGCGAGGGACTCCTTAATTTTATCCACCAGGTCCTTGCTCTTCCCCTCAAATTTCAGTCCCAGCTTCCACTGCTTGATCCAGCTGTATTTACTTATGAGTTTTTCTGGTAACTAGAGTTATCAAGAAACAGAAGAGAGAAAAAGGTTAACATTCCAAACAGTCCATCACATGAGCCAAGCTGTAAGAAACAATGTAACCTAGAAGACCAACCTTTGCGACCTTTGTTTCCAGAATTAATTTTTGCACATCTGTCTGGGTTTAGGTTGGAGGACCTAAATCTAGAAGTCAGGAGGTCAGAAACAGCCACCCTGAGGAAGGCTGCTAGAGTGACAAGAAGGTTCTGGTTGAGACCCAAAGGCAAGATCTACCTTGCTGGGCTCCCGCCACAGCCAGGAACACTCCAGAGCTCTGTGTAAGGGTTTGTGAAGGCAGTGTCCACACAGGTCTTGGCATAACCCACCCGGGCGCCAGCTGGCTCAATGGCCCCCACCCTGCCACTCCCTGATGCCTGACTCAGGAAGGCACTATGGATCTAATGAGATGGTCCAGAAACAGCAAAAACCTGCTCCTTTCCTAGTTAGGAAAACAAAACCTAATTTCCAATTTTTACACTATCATCATAGTTTTAAGATTAAAAAGAAACAAGATGGGCTCCAGTTTAAGTACCTAATCAGTGAAAGTAAGATAAAAAACTACAACTGAGAATAAGAAACAAGGGTTAAGGGAGCCAGGATGGCCTGGCTCATTAAAGAAAGGACACTATTACTAGGCCTTTCTTCCTGGAGTGTCTGTTGTTTTTTTGTTTTCCCCTCATCATCAGTAGAATCTGGAGTCTGAAAGGCAAGCTGGGACAAAACTCAATCGATGTCAGCATGGGAACCCAGAGTCTCCCAGGAGTATAGGGTGTGTCAAGAGAAGTCCATGTTATTGGGCTGGGCACGGGCATGTCACTTCAGTGCTATAAAAAACAGAAAGGAAAAACAGTTCACTTCCAAGTCAAAAGATCATTAGAGAATGAGGAATTCTTCCTTGGAACCGGAGCTTAACAATCATAAATACAATTGTAAATGAGGCTGTATGTTCTGTTCTCCTGAATCTAAGATACTGAAGACCCTTTGTGAATGGTAACTCGGTTTCACCTCTATCTACAGCAATCATGAGAAGCTAAGGTGGTTTCACCTCTCCAGAGACAAAACCACAACAGGGACTGAACCATTCTTCAGCGGTGAGACCACCTACCCCCCCTCGTTCGTGGGGGTGGGGGTGTGCTCTCACTTATTCACAATGACAGACGACCCCTTCCCACCCAAGAGGAGCCCAGCGCTGCGCCCACGCGGTCCTGCATTTCAGCAACATGTGGGCGCTTCTCCTGCAAACCTTCTTTTAGGTCCTTTGGTCTGTCAGCTGAACCTAAAATGCCCTCAAGTGGCAACATGCTGAAATCCCAACTGGGCACAAAGCAGCGTGATGAGCAGAAAGTACTGGCCGCGCTGATGCGAGCTGGGAGACAGGGTGGGGGGCAGCCCGGGAGAGCACGCGAGCATCACGGGACACTGTGTCGGGACCTAAGAAGCAGGCACAGCACTCAAGTACTCGAGAGACCGCAAAGGCCTAACTCCACAGAGGACCCAAATAAAAGTCTGTTCCCTCACTCCTTCCATGCACGGACCAAACTGTCGCTAGAGTAATTCTCCAGGGTTGTAGACTTCTGGGAGATGTGGAGATCCTGGAAAAAGCCCCAAAATTGAGGTGTGAAAAGAAACTATGAGGAAAGAATAATGGGAGCTGAAATCCTTTACTCAGATTAAAAAAAAAAAAAAAAGAAAGAGCGTAACTTTAAATGCTTTCGGGGGTCATGAGACACACAACACACATACAAGGCTATTCTCTTACACTACACACACAGAGACTGGACTTCTGTTAAAGGAGATTTAAGGAAGAAACAAAACTAAAAACAAGAAACAGTGATGGGAAATACTTAACAAAGCAGGCAATCAGCTTGGTGTAATTTCATATGTGACTGAAATATTTTTTAAAAAGCCTATTTTCTCTAGCAAATGTCCATAATCCTTGCAATCAAAGGGACAGCACACAACGAAAACGTGTCCTTCCCCAAACTTTCTGAGTATGAGTTTTGATACAGTCTATCATACTCTAGGCAAATACTGTCACAGGTCCCACCCATTCAGACATTCTGAAACTTAACTGAACCCAAGGACCCCTGTCCCGAAAGATACCACCTCTTGCAGGACCCAGATGCAGCCCAAGTTTAAGAAAAGCCAAATCAAGCCACATCCAAGGTCAGGGTCAGGGTCAGATGATCTGACTACAGTCAATACCACAGAGACTGGGGTCTGGACGCAAGCAGACACCACACAGGAGCCCAGACCCGACGGCAGGCGGCAAGGAGCAGCCAGACTGTGAGATGGGCCAAGACAGCAAGGCCAGAGCAGCTGAGCAGTGCGGGAAGCACGGCCTGGCCCTCGTCCACCAAGCTCACACTAAGGGAGGGTCTCGGTCCTGCGCTTCTTGTTGCCCCGTCATGTCTTGAAACCAAGCGTGTTCCAGGAGCCAGGGACGATGCCAAGGTCTGTGGAGAGCCTCTCCCCCGATTTGAATGGAAGCAGATACTGCCAGCTACAGGGCATGGGGGCTTCTCTCAGCTCACCGCACCGATTTCCTGATGAGATAAATGCATGCTGAGGTCAAGGGCGGTTTAGCACAGCAGTTGGCCTGCAGGCTGGGGGCCGAGGCTGGCTCCAGGTCTACAGATTCACGTACAAGCTCAGGTGTCCCAGGACCTGTCTGACTTGCAGTGCTGAGGAGGGGTGTCGGGGGGGTGGTGGTCAGAAAAGGTCCTTGGCAATGAGATTCAAGCATCAGGGGAAGCGGAGACTGACCTGCTGTCAGACGGTTTAACAGCAAGCCCACCCCATTTTAAACTCAGATCATTTACACCAAGTTCTAACAGCAAGCATGGTTTAATTCATATGATCAGATACAAGTTATTCTAATTCAGTGGGAAGATGGACAGGATATGCTCAGAGACTTTCATAGCCAAATTCCTGTAAGACTTTCGTGTTTGGTAGACAGAGTTAAGTATCAGCATCTGCTTGTCTTAGGCATGTGTGCTAACACATATCGAGATGTGTTCTTACTACAGTTACACGGGGCTGTTTGGTGACGGAGAGACCCCACTTCCAGGAGAGGTGGTCCAGGTCCCCCCTTCACGGGCGCACTGCCAGTCTCTGTGGGTCTCACCACCCACCTGCGCTCACACTTGGTTCCACCTCAACTTGTTCCAGTCACGCCACACCACCCTCTCGCTCACTCAGCAAGACCCCTATCAGGGCGGACTTCCTGAGGGAGGACCAAGTGGAGGGGCCGGGATGAGAACAGGGATGGGATGGCGGCCACAGGCGAGAGCACGCAACAGCTGGGAGGGGTGAGAGACTAGTCTGGGCAAGGGCAGCAACCCCGTCTACGGGCCCCTCCTGCGCTGGGCAAGGGCAGCAACCCCGTCTACAGGCCCCTCCTGCACGGGGCAAGGGCAGCAACCTCGTCTATGGGCCCCTCCTGCACGGGGCAAGCGCAGCAACCTCGTCTACAGGCCCCTCCTGCGCTGGCACCTCGAATAAGAAGCATGAGGTGCACCTGCCACCTGCTCCAGACCCATCACAAAACAGACCCTCCCAGGAAAAGGTTCAAATCAAAGGAAGGTGCTGGGGGCCAAAAAGTTAACACAGGGACAAGTCTTCTAGCTCCAGGAGAGCAAGAAGTTTCACAGACTTTCATACGACACTCCCGGCAGGTATGAGGAGCTTTTTTTCTGACGCAGGCCTCCTGGCATTCAATAAAGGTTAGATGACAAAAATAATACCACTGTGACTAACTAATCAGATTATGCTCCCAAGAGAAAAACTCTACTGATTGGCTGATACATACAGAAAAGGGAAGAAATTAGAATGCTTGAGAATTTCCATATGACTCAAATTCAGCCAGGAAAACCACCTTAAAGCCCCACAGCTCACACACACAACATGTTCTCATACCAATTAGAAACCAAGCACAATCCACCTAGACTGTTTTCAATACGACAGATGACCCTACCCAGATGGATCCTGTCAGTAAAACAAAAGGGACATCATGCTTTACTTTTATGGGGAGTATTTTATATGCTTAACTACGTGGACCAGAGTTACTTGGAAAGTAACTTGCACCAGTTTCTTGGAAAGTATAAGAATTCTAATTCATTACATCAATTAAATTCATAAATCTAAGCAGCTCCTTAAAGTAAAAAGTTCAAAGGAAAAGAGCCTACACTTGAAGAGCACTTTATGTCACAAGCGATAATTTCAGCTATGGTTAGCAAACAGAAGTTAAAATCGAGTGAGGTCACTCATGTCTGCTTCCCCAGCAGTGGCTCAGATCCACAGGCACGCTGACCAACACTTCCAAAATATCTCAGTACTAATACTTAGAATAACCTGCAAAGCTAAAAACAGCCTTCTGTATCAATTTCTTTTTGCTTCTTTATTGAAAAAAGAAATAAGCTAATACTGAGAAATCAGCTTAAGATGACGCATCCCTGATTAAGAGAATCTTTCACAGATGTCATCTAGACGGCTTACACAAGGGTGCCACTTTCATACCGCTTTAGAGAGTGGGTAATCACCAGGCAGTCAGGTGGGCCTGGCTGTGCTCCGAGGCTAAGTGACACCCCAACCACCTAACAGATCTGCAATTAGCTGAGCTGCCAGCCAGTACCCTCTACAAGTCTTTATCCCAGGCAAATACCCCAGCTCCTTCAACTGTTCCCAGAAGGAGACAGACTGCCTCGGGCACACTCCCTTCTGTCCCGAGGGTACACGCACAGAGCTGCCCGCAGTCCTTAAGATGGGATCCGACCAGCCCAGTTCAAGACAGGCTGTCACTGACTGTATTTAGAAGCATTCCTTTGTTTTTTTTTTTAAACTTTTTATTTTGTACTGGAGTATAGCCAATCAACAATGCTGTGAGTTTCAGGTAAACAGTGAAGGGATTCAGCCATACATATAAATGTATCCATTCTCCCCTCCCATCCAGGCTGCCACATAACCTTGAGCAGAGCTCCCTGTGCTGTACAGTAGGTCCTTGCTGGTTATCCATTTTAAATATAGCAGTGTGTACATGTCCACCCCAAACTCCCTACCTAGCCTTTTCATTATAAAACAGTCTTCCTCATCACTGCAGCCATCACACACCTGTGGGCTGCTACTGGGCCTGTGATCCACTAAAATCCCGACTTATTTCCCCTAAGTTGTTGGGGAGGCACATCTCCCAGAGCTGACACTTTGGGTTTCGCTTTGGAGGGTTAAGACAAGCCCAAGTTTTCCAATTTTCCTCCAATTAACATCATGTTGTGAGCTCCGCTCAATCATGACTGCCCACCAAGCCCTCTAGGGATGGTCTATCATCCAACCTATTATGACCTCAGCTGATGTCCATCATGGATACACGACACACGGATAACGTGACTTCTTGGGGTGTCACTGTCAGGCTGCAGATTTAAAACAACTAACGAGGGCCAGGCATCAGACAGAGCCCCCAGCCCTCACCTCCCCAGGAAGCCTCCCCAGCTGACAGCAACCATCTCCTGGTGCTGCCGCTCTGTCCGGTAACAAGCTGATGACCCTCCCTCTCCAGACTGTGCTGATTCCCTGAACTGAAGCCAGAAGCCCAGAAACGTGCCTTTGGAAACCCCAGCAAGTTCTCAGAGAGTACAATACAAAGCCCACTTGGTGGAGACTCCGGCCCGGAAGTCAAACTGCCCTCAGTGCTCTCGGCAAGCCCTAAACAAACCCCTACTCTCTAGTTCAGCTGAGGCACTAAATAAATTTTATCATCTTTCTCCTCCGGGAAACAACAATCATTTTTGGTCGCTTTACTATACAAAGTCATCCCAGCGACAGAAAGCTGCAGAAACCTGCAGGCTGATGTCACCCTGCAGGCAAGCACACAGCGCAGGGTCAGACAAGGAAGTCTCTGCTGCAGGAACGACGGGAAACAGTGCAGACTCAAACCTGCGGCAGCAGCGTACCAGCGTGAGCTCCGGGTCCTGCAACCAGGAGGGCAGCGCCGCCGGCTGACTCATGGCCTGGAACAGCGTGGCCCTCAGCGCACAGTAGTTATCTCCGCGGACTCGCCTGATGGAGGTGAATGTCTGAGACACCTCCTCGTAACCCTGCGCAAAAAGCATCAAAGAATTCAAATGGTCGTTACTGATTTAGGAGAGCAGGGAAAATTTTATTTGTGTGGAAGAAATGTGCCCCTTACGCCCCCCACACCGATCAGTGGAAGAATGGCCGAGTCTTTCCTCTAGGATATTTTAATTCCTTTTTTATTAGTCAAAAAAAATTAACAAATGTTAGTATCATACAAAATATCAGCATATGCAGCAGACACAACATACTAGAACATATAGGACACACAGTTCAGTTTAGTTCAGTTGCTCAGTTGTGTCCGACTCTTTGCAACCCCGTGAATCACAGCACGCCAGGCCTCCCTGTCCATCACCCGTTCCTGGAGTTCACTCAAACTCATGTCCATAGAGTCGGTGATGCCATCCAGCCATCTCATCCTCTGTCGTCCCCTTCTCCTCCCGCCCCCAATCCCTCCCAGCATCAGAGTCTTTTCCAGTGAGTCAACTCTTTGAATGAGGTGGCCAAAGTATTGGAGTTTCAGCTTTAGCATCAGTCCTTCCAATGAACACCCAGGATTGATCTCCTTTAGAATGGACTGGTTGGATCTCCTTGCAGTCCAAGGGACTCTCAAGAGTCTTCTCCAGCACCACAGTTCAAAAGCATCAATTCTTTGGCGATCAGCTTTCTTCACAGTCCAGCTCTCACATCCATACATGACCACGGGAAAAACCACAGCCTGACCTGACAGACCTCTGTTGGCAAAGTAATATCTCTGCTTTTTAATATACTGTCTAGGTTGGTCATAACTTTCCTTACAAGGAGTAAGCGTCTTTTAATTTCCTGGCTGCAATCAGCATCTGCAGTGATTTTGGAGCCCAAAAAAATAAAGTCTGACACTGTTTCCACTGTTTCCCCATCTATTTCCCATGAAGTGATGGGACCAGATGCCATGATCTTCGTTTTCTGAATGTTGAGCTTCAAGCCAACCTTTTCACTCTCCCCTTTCACTTTCATCAAGAGGTTTTAGTTCCTCTTCACTTTCTGCCGTAAGGGTGGTGTCATCTGCATATCTGAGGTTATTGATATTTATCCCGGCAATCTTGATTCCAGCTTGTGCTTCCTCCAGCCCAGCATTCCTCATGATGTACTCTGCATATAAGTTAAATAAGCAGGGTGACGTACTCCTTTTCCTATTTGGAACCAGTCTGTTGTTCCATGTCCAGTTCTGACTGTTGCTTCCTGACCTGCATACAGGCTTCTCAAGAGGCAGGTGAGGTGGTCTGGTATTCCCATCTCTTTCAGAATTTTCCACAGTTTATTGTGATCCACACAGTCAAAGGCTTTGGAATAGTCAATGAAGCAGAAAGAGATGTTTTTCTGGAACTCTCTTGCTTTCTCCATGATCCAGCGGATGTTGGCAATTTGATCTCTGGTGCCTCTGCCTTTTCTAAAACCTGCTTGAACATCTGGAAGTTCACGGTTCACACATTGCTGAAGCCTGGCTTGGAGAATTTTGAGCATGACTTTACTAGCATGTGAGATGAGTGCAATTGATAGGACACTAAGTATTATTAAAATGCTAGTCACCCCCAAAGTTGAAGTCGTATGCCCCTTTCTAAGCAACTGCTATAACACTCACTTATTAATAACCAGCAATCTGAAGGCTTTGGTCTGTATTTACGTTGATCCTAATCTCTTTAATGAGGAGACAGGAAAGAAAAGAGAGATGTACCCAGCTTATGTGCCCAATCCCCAGCTGTGTCTGACTCTTTGTGACCCAGTGGACTGTAGCCCACCAGGCTCCTCTATCCATGGGATTTTCCAGGCAAGAACACTGGAGGGGGTTGCCATTTCCTCACTAGGGGTTCTTCCTGGCCCAAGGCTCGAACCCTCATCTTTTGCATCTCCCTGCAGCTGGATTCTCTACCTGGCTTATGTCTCCATATTAAAAATAACACCCTGTACCCCAAATTTCCATGGAATACATAAAAGACTATAAATTTGGATAAATTCTGTTTTTTAAAAAGTGGTTTGAAGTGTCATTATTATTCAGCCTGGAAGTGAAACAAGGAAATGAAAATTCTCGGTGACATGCTCAGTCACTCAAACACAGCCATCCAAACAGACCGTTTTGAGCACACTCCCCTTAAAAGGACACCATGAAATTCCAGGGAGCTGGTCCAGGCACCCGGCCAACTGAGTTCTCCACTGGACACTGCTCAGGCCTCGGCATCAACTTTCAGGCTTTCCCATCTCAGTCGTCCTTGACCAGGTGGATCTTTCGCTTGCCCTGCTCCTCCTCAACAGCCACTTAAAGCCCTGTTTCCCCCTCAACACATACGTACGCAAAGGAAGAAGTGGCACCCTCCTGGGGTGGGGACCCCATAGACAGTCATCCTGTGTCCAGGCACTGGACCCTGTCGTAAGTTGTTTTCAAGGTTCAAGTCACAGGATGATGTTCGAAGTGGATATCAATAATAAAATTCTGAGAGCTGCATTTCTGTTCAGTGGCCCAACCTTTGCAATAGAAGGCCCATTGGGGAGACTCATGCCTACTAAATGTACCTCTTCCCTATGGTGAACCCCCAGCTGTCCCAAATACTAGTTCAACAGCAACTGAACCTTTCCAAATGCATAAATCACTCATGGGATCGTGCAGTACATTGTGGTCCATATTCAGTGAAAAAATCCAGAGAAGCGGGACCCAGCAATCCAAACCTGTGGTGTGTAAGAGTCAACTGTAGGAGCAATCTCCACCCATGGAGGAATGTTGGATTCAGGATCCATCTGAGGGGGAACCAAGAGGGGTGCTGCCTGACTACTGTGCAGTGGGAGCAATGACCCAGCCCAGTCACAGCCCCAGCGGGGCCGCGTCATGGGAATCCCTGATGTCCCACAGCCTTGGAAGGACTACCTTTGGGTCACCCAGTTATACAATGGGACTGAGAGGGGGCAGCTCCTGGGGTGCCCTAAATAAAGGCAGGAGCTCCAGGTCCCACTGCTAAGGGTGTGCGGAAGAGTCCAGGCCCCGAGGACTGGAGGATGTGAAAATAAATCCAGGTGGGGACAGCTGATGCAGGTCACCCAAGGCTGTGACCTCACCAGGTCAGAAGGGCATTACAGCCAAATGCCCCCAAGGGGCCAACCCGCAGCTGGCCCAGCTCGGAACTGCACAGTCATTTATGCGTTTTTCAAAGAAATCAAGTTACTGACTAACTGGTAATGATTCTATATTAATACTGAGACGGCCCTTATCTTTGCAGTCTGTTTCCTCATCTCTAAAGTTAGAACCCCAATAGTATCACAGTCTAATGGCAGTTGTCATAACTATAACATCTAAACAAACAAAAGGACATATTAAATAATTACCTATGGTAGACTACTGGAAAAACTCAAAATGTACGCATCCAGGCGTCATACCTTTTTCATACATGTTGCTTTTTGCGTATTTCCCCTCCATTCTTTTTTGCAGTAGTCCATGATATCCATTTCAGGAGCGACACTTAATCTAGGTTCTGAGAAAGAATCCAAAAAAAGGAGTAGGGTGGGGGAGGGGGAATAAGGAGACAAAGCATGATCAGAATAACAGCGGCTTCGCCTGAGAGTTCCCTTCTCGCTCACTGCAGTCCCTCCCACGTCTAGAATCCCAAGACTGCTGACCACCCAGTGCAGACTGCCACCACCTCACTCCCAAATGACCACAGAGGTCTCCCACTGAGCCTCCCTGTCACCAGACCCTACCGGCCATCCTCCGGACAGCAGCCAGAGTGGTGCATTCAAAAACCTAAGTGAGACACTACCTGTCACAGCTGGGTTCCAGGGCCTCCCACCACACCTGGAAGTCCACTCCCTTCCTCCCTACAAGAGGCCCCCCTGCCCTGGCCCCCCACTGCCTCTCGGGTCTCAGCTCCCCCACTACACACACCGACAGCTCCTGCCCTACCTGCAAGGTACCTGCTCCTCACTCTCTGCTGGTCTCTGCTTACCTCTGACACTGACATCCAATGTCAAACCATCTCACACACACACACAATTTCACTCTGTTCCCCTTACATGGTTCTGCTTCCCTTCTTGGCACTGATCAACACCTAACATATTTCTTTTTATGTATGCTGCCTGTCCCATCCCTACACATACACACACACACTCACAGCAAAACATGAGCTCCCTGAGGGCAGGGGCTTGATCTGTTTCTCAGCTGTGCCCTCAGCAACAGCAATCACACTGACCTAGGTATCCTCGAATAATGTTCATTCAAACATGCAGCAGTCTAAGCTATGAGACCATATAGCTAGTGATTTGTAATTTTTTCACATCCGTTATACAAAGAGGTAACACCTCTATTACAGATGTATATGTAATAATCTTTATTTTGTTATATCCTGCTTTGATCCCAAAGGGGTATAAACTGTTGATAATCAGCCAGAAACTAACAGAGCTCTCAATGTGAGCTGAAACACAGGCCTTGTTTGATTCTAATAACACATACCCCCCAAATTAAAGATATAACTGATGATCAGACAGACGTTACAGTAAAAAATAAAATGGCCTTCAGACTTTCCTTGTTTAACTCATGTGGCCTGGGGCTGGATTTTGTGGCCTAGGCATATGCACGCACATGTGTAGGTCTTTGTATGTTTTAGGAAGAAAGAAAGCTAAATTCCCAGGCATATATTGACTTCCTTTTTAAAATATTGAAGAAGTAAATGTTAGCAAAGAAATCAGGATATAAACACCGAAGTACCTCATGGCATATTTACTCAAGAGGAAGTTGTACATAAAATAAAGATGGTACAGTCAACTCAATCCAACAGACACTGTGTGTCTAATATGTGCCAAGCGCCGAGCAAGGAGCAGGGGATATGAAGATGATAAAGGCCCAGATTCAGTCCTGAACAGGTTTAGAGACTACTGAAGAAAAAAGGACTGCAGGCCCTGACTGTGCAAGTCGTGATGGACGTGAGATGATGGATGGAGGAGCACAAGAAGAGCCCCTAAGTGCTTCCTGCACTTTAATAAGCAAAACAATTTTTTAAGACATAAAATGTCAGAACTGCCTATTTTTTAAATCTCATTGATAAATCCTTTCATAAGGAAACTAAACGTTCTATACAAAAGGGAAAATAACATACATGCAGGTAACAGAGACATTCACCTGTGCTTAAGTCAGGCTTGGCCTAAAGGTGAACCAGTCCTGGAGCCTAATCCAGAGACCACAAATACCACAGCTGCACAGCCAACCTCAGATAAAGAGCTGCTGCTGCTGCTGCTGCTAAGTCACTTCAGTCGTGTCCGACTCTGTGTGACCCCATAGACGGAAGCCCACCAGGCTCCCCCGTCCCTGGGATTCTCCAGGCAAGAACACTGGAGTGGGTTGCCATTTCCTTCTCCAATGTGTGAAAGTGAAGTCGCTCAGTCGTGTCCGACCCCCAGCGACCCCACGGACTGCAGCCTACCAGGCTCCTCCATCCATGGGATTTTCTAGGCAATAGTACTGGAGTGGCTTGCCATTGCCTTCTCCGCAGATAAAGAGCAGTCACTGTTTAAAGTCAAAAACACTGTGTGAGTGTCCATTAGGAGAAGGAAGAGTTCCCTGTAATCGCCTTTCGACTCACCTCCTCAGAAAGCCCGAGGAGCTACAGTGTCCAGAGTCGAGGACACTCATTGTCACGTTCTGTCACGAACAGAGCAGCTTCCAGCTCGGGAAGGGGCCCCGGAAAAGCAAGTCCAGCCCTGGCACTCTCCTCACCCACGGGCCTCTTTCCTGTGGGCAGACCTGGTCCCTCCACAGGCCGGCAGGGGCCCCCCCTCAGGACTGGGGGGAGGAGGCAGGAGGCTGACTGGGCTCAGAGGCCAGGCCGCAGGCCGCAGTTCTCTGAGGAATCAGAGATCTGCACGAGGCAGTGAGGGTGGGAAAACGGGTACTTGCACAGCTGTTAGCACAGAAGTGCACCCCCAGTCCCATCCTGCTGGGCGCTGGGAAGAGGACTCCAAGCACCACTGTGGGCTGGGAGCTGGAGACGCAGGACGTCAAGCTGCTTGAGCCTGACCTCAGCAGCTTACAGTCTAAGTCAGCTCCTGCTCTGGTTATCCACATGCTACACAGGCTGCTTACTGCCCCAGGAACGCACAATTCTAATGGCCAAATGGACTCCACCAAAAACAGACTCAAAAAGCACAAAGGGGAAGCTGAAAATCAAGAGTGGTCACCAGAAGCTGAAATAACCAAGAGGTTTCCTTAACCACCATATGGTGACCAAGACAAGGATTCAGACCCTTGGAGGATGGAAAGTTAAAACTGAACCCCTCCAGAACGCTGGGACTCTCCATCAAGAGGCTAGGGCAAGAATTGAAGATTTTTCTCTAATGGGCCAGAGTGTAAATAACGTAGGCTGTAAGGTTTCTGTCACAACTACTCAACTTACTACGCATGAAAATCACCACATGAGATGTGTAAACTAAGGAGTTCCAATAAAACTTTATTTACAAAACCAGGTGGCATGTCAACTTTGGCCAGGGAGCTAGTGTTTGCTGACCCCTGGACTAGGTGAGGTCAGCTTCCCAGGAGAGTGGTAAAGAACCCGACTGCTAATGCAGGCAATGTTAAGAGACATGGGTTTGCTCCCTGGGTCAGGAAGATCCCCTGGAGAAGGAAATGGCAACCTGCTCCTTGCCTGGAGAACCCCGTGGACAGAGCAGTCTGGTGGGCTCCAGTCCACGGGGTCGCAAAGAATAGGCCACGACTCAGGCAACTTCGCATGCATGCACTAGGTGACTAACAGAGAGCATGAGAGAACTTTCTGCCTTGACCTGGCTCTGACCGGGAGAGGGCCAAAGGTCTCACAGCCACGGGCCAGCCCTCACACAGGGACAGCGTGCGACTGCACACCAGCTGCAAGACCCTGGGAGCGCAAACCCAGAAAGTCCCTTGACAGGGCCCAGTGACGCCAGGCCGCATGGCAGAAACAAGGCCAAACTCCCCCACACTCAAGACAGGCTACACAATCTCTCCACAGACACACAAAAGCTGAACTTAGAACCAAACTGAAGAAACAAGAAGTAAGCAAAAACAGCAACTGGCGTAAGAAGACCTGCCAGGATTTTCAGCTAATGGAATTATCAGGTCCAGAAGAGTAAGTTTAAACTGCTTAAAGGAATAAAAGAAGGAATAAAAACTTGAGCAAAGAGCAATACACTATCAAAAAAGACCAAATTGGGAAGAAAAACAGATCTTTTCCAAAAGAGAACCTTTCTAAAGGAACTATCCAGAATGCAACAGAGGCTAAAAGTCAGAAAATACTTGAAAGGGTGTGTAACTGAGCGCCCTGGAAACTGAATGGGAGCTAGCAGACACCTGATCTGGAGCTCTGGAAGCAGTAAACGGAACCAGAAACAGGCAGTATTTAAAGAGAGAATGGCTGAGAACGCTCCTGAACTGACGAAAACTAAGCATCTGCAGATTTTAAAAGGTAAACACAATCCCTAACAAAGTGCTAAAAAAAAAATCCATACCTAAGAGACCCTGAGGAGAAACTGTAGGACACCAAAGACAGAGAGAAGACAGGGAAAGACAGACTGCCAAGAGTCGGACTGACTGCAGCGTTTTCAACTGCAAGAGAAATGACAAGAGAGTGGAATGAAATCTTCAAGGAAAATTAGAAAAAATATATTATTCGCCTGGGGTTATTCAAGAAACAAAGTGAAATCAAGACATTTTCGCACAAAACGAAGCTGCTCACCAGAGGCCCATCCACAGGATGTTACGCCAGGGAAGGCAACAAAGCCAGAAGGACTGAGATGCAGGGTGTGAAGGGACCCGTGTTGACTCAGACCAGAGCTGGAAGCGATAAGACCCCCTGAAAAGCAAGAGCACCTGTATGATGCTCCCCTGGGGACAGGAGGGAACCCCAACAGAGAGCCTGCAGAGCAAGTGCGAGAAGGCCAGAGGCGCCGGCAGATGGGCCAGGAACAGACAAGGGCTGAAGCAGCGCTTTCTCCTCAGGACAGGACTGCTGAGTCCTGCCTGTGAGGTGAAGTGCGTGCAACTGCTGCTGGGGCCCTGAGACATCTCTGAAGGCGGTGGGGGCTGGGAACCCGCGGGGCTGGACCACAACAGAGCACCTCATCTTCCCCAGTTACCACAGGGAGGAGTTCCGCCAACTCCCTGTGAGGAACACTGAGAACTGTCTTCAGAGACCCCACCCGGTATCTTCTGCTCCTAATGACACATCTTAACACTTTGTCACCTGCACCGCAAATGAGAGCCGGTTCTTAAACCAGAACATTACCCAAGTGGCGCGCAGGAAAACGCCGCTTGTGAACCGTTCAGTGGCTCAGCCTCGTCCGACTCTTCGTGACCCGTGGACTGCAGTACGCCAGGCCTCCTGTCCTTCACCATCTCCCGGAGTTTGCTCAAACTCACGTTACTGATTCAGTGATGACATCCAACCATCTCATTCTCTGTCGGACCCTTCTCCTCCTGCCCTCAGTCTGAATGGTCTGTGGGGTATCCCCTAATGGAGCCCCCCTTTCTGGCCTCCTGCCCGGGGCGAGTTGGGGAGGAAGGAGGTGCTTCCCCACAGCCAGCCCCAACGGCCATGGTAGAAGCAGGCTTGCCCTAGCAGCCAGGGTTGATGGACGCTGAGGGATGAACAGAGCGCATGCGGCTGAGCACAAGTGTGGACAGGAAGTCACGACATGAGGGGAGAATTAAGAGCTATCAAGTCCACGACCGTTCTTTCTTATAAGTCAAATTAAATTCACAAGGCCTTCTGCACACAAAGACCCAGAGGGCGAGCTTCTCAGTAAATCCTTCCACTTGAAATGAAAAATGCGCTTCAAACCCCAACTCTCCCTCTATGAAAATAAGGAAGTCAAGAACTTAAGAGAGAATGGTGTCAAGAGGTTAGACAAATTCTCACGGGTGCAAAAACGCTATGAATGTAAGGAACGCAAGCAAAGTACTTGCACTAAAAGTTTAAAACCTCAGGAAACAGGAGTCCCCAAATATACCGAAAATATTTTTACCCAGCAAAATGAATAACCGAATGGAGGTAAGACCAAATGCCTCAGAATGATTCCTAGGAAGTCCATCTTCCTAGGAAAGTGTATCTCAATATTTTATGAAAATGGATATACTGATTTAACTGCATTTTCTACTATAAGCAGCAAGAACTCTTTATAAAGAAAACAATTCCAAACATACCTGATGACCCTCTTTCATGTATAAGTAATTCTTTCTCCTTTTCTATTTCATCCGCCGCACGATACATGTCCTCCTCACTGAAATCACACCAAATCAGACATTTCAAAAATTTGTGGCACTGACATGTCCTTCTTATCACAACATGCAGCTGCTTTACAAAGTTATGAGACACGCAAAGTTTAATGTTTTTACATTACATGATGACAGTCTGATAAAATGTGGGTCTTTCGTCTTAGACTTCTGTTTCTAGTATTACTAACTCAGACTTCTTGAAGTGAGACATGTTACACCACTCCACTGGCTATGGCTCTGGGGCCATTTCAACTGTGATGTCTTTAATGTCTCAACCACACATGTAAGCATCTTAGCATGCTCATCTATGCTCATCAGCGAAGCTGTTCATGACTCTTCAGGTTTCAAGCATAGAGATGGTGCTAATAAAAGCACTGAGGAGCACAGGCCAACCGCCGACTTTGGGACATCACAGGCAAATTTTCCAAGAGCTCCTCAAAAAAGGACAGGAGATTCACAAGATCCCCAGGGCCACACCAGCTCCCCGAGGTGCTCCTGCTCCCTGATGCCCACAGGAAGGCAGCCCCCAACCTTCTGCTGGGCATATGCCCACCAACGCCCACACTTTCGCTGGGACTTACACAGCAGCTCCCCAAAGAGTCTCCCGGCTCCTTCAGTAAGCCAACAAGAACCTACTAAGTTCTGGAAAGGAGAAAACCCCACTGGCTGCTAGACAAGGAGGGCAAACGGAACTTTCAGATTCTAAGACGACTCCTGTTCCCCTCAAGATACACCTCAGTGATGGGCAACAGAGATGCCAATCTGTTTTTGCTGGAACACAAGACAGGTGAAAACACAAATCACCCAAAAGTGGAAGAAGGGGCGGTAAGGCACAGAGGACGGGAGAAGCCTCGAGGCCTGTGGACCAATGTCTGCTGGAGGCGGGGGACCAGCACACCCTGCAGGGCCCAGAAAGGTCAGGAACTAGAGGTACACTGAGTACTTTGCGGGGGGCATGGGAGACCTCCAAGGCCGCAAGTGACAGATCCCCAGTTCCCAGTACTCCCCACAACAGCACACTCTGGTCCTCACGCAGGACAGGAGGCTCCAGGCACTGGGGCACGAAGGAAAGAGGAGTTACTTGTGAACTAAAGGGATGGCCCCCGCGTGCCCAACTCCGGGAGCTCCCCAGTGCCTCGTGCACAGCTCAGAAGCCAGAGGAAAGAGGAAGGGGGTGCCGCTGAGAGAAACAGACTGAGGTGGGGACCAACACACCCTCCATCTCTGAAACCCTTCAATGGCTCCCAAATAAGCGGGGAAGTCTAAATCTAGATGCACCCCACCACGCTAGCCCTACACACACACACACACACACACATGCTTCAGTCCAAACACTTGATGGGCCCAGCCTGTGCTTTTACACCTGTGACTGGCTCCGCTGACGCGCCCGCATGAATGGCTCACTGTCCACCCCAACAGGCACAGGCTGTGTGGGCGGCCTCTCTGGAGCATGCCACAGGCTGCAGATAGACCGCCAGGGTGTGACCACTCCTCACTCCAGCCCTCGTCAACCACGTGAGTCACCCGTGGAACTCAAGGGACCATACTTTTCAGCACCTATATTTATCCACCTGTAAAAATAACAGTTCAGAGTACTCACAGGAGACTGCTCTGCAAATAAGACACACAGGCGCTTGACGGTCAAAAAAGTTAGCTAGCCTCATTAATTCTCGTATCTATCCATCTGGGCAGAGGAGGGATGAGCGATTCACCTAATGATCACTTCTTATCCCTGTTTTCCTTTAAAGTGATAGTGTGTGTGCGCCTGTCTTTTTTGTTGTTGTTGTTGTTGTTGTGGGATTGAGGGGGGCATATTAGGGAAAAGGTACTTTCCATGTGCTCTAACCCCAGTAAGATTTCAAGTAAAAGGTGTGATGTCACCCATGCAGCCCATGCCAGGGTTAAAAGCAAACAGAAACCAGATTTGCAGGGACTATACATCAAACACTTTAAATAAAAAGTGACTAAATGTGTTAGTTCTTCTTCCAATAGTTTAATATTATCTTTCGGCCTCCTTCCTAGCTTTATCAAATAGGAGAGAAATTCTGATCATATAAAACAGGCGTTTAAGTGAATCGTTTTCATAATACCATTATCAGAAGCATGCTTTTGCGGAAGCCACTTCCCTAATCTTGGCCTCAGTTTTCTCATCTTCAAAACAAGATGACCAGACAAGATCTAAATGATCTATGCAGTTCCTCTTCCAGTTCTTGGTTCTAACGGACTATGAAGCTATTCTCACTTCACGCGAATTCTGTGGCTATGGGCAGGCGTCTCTGCCTCCACTCTTGTCTCCTGCCTTTCTTATCTACAGAATAACCAAAGGGGACGGAAACACTAGGGCCCAGAGGAGGTTCTCTAAACTAGCATCTCTCTGAACAGCCGCAAATACAAACTCCCACAAAGACCAACAGCAGAGGAACAAAGAGAAGCCTACAGGAGAACTAAGTGCAACGGGAAGACAGAACAGAAAGGGAGGTTACTGGAAATAGAAATGCGGTGATCCAAGACATACAGAAGAAGCACAACAGAAACTGATGAATAGGAGGCCCAGAGTGTATTCAAATCACTTTAGCCACACTATTTCATTCAGATTCTGTCCACAGATGTTTGTGAGCTTCCATGGCCACCAAGGACATCTGCTAATTTGCCAAGGCTACCAGGGAAACTATAATACGGCTGTTAAAGGCCACTGTATTTCCTTGGGGAGAAGTTATAAGTTCAAGCAATAAGGCTCAATCAGTACGGTCAGAAAATGAGACATTTAACAACCAAAATGAAATATTCATCTAACATGAGGACCACCAACTAGAAAGAGGGATGTGGGAAAGCAAGAAAAATTAAAATAATTTTATTTAAGAAAATACTTCACTCAATAGCCTTCAACTTTTTTTAAATATCAAAAAGGAACTGATATTTTTAACAGCAAAAAGAAATTATATTTAAAATCGGGAATCTGAAATAGCCGGAGGTTTAGATTTTTGTTTGGGAAAGGAAGACAGGGAAACAGTGAAAGGAAAGGGGCAATGTGATAAGATCAGACCCCCTCCGTGCTGACAAGTTTCAGAAATGTGGCAATCTTGTGTATGTGTCAAGCTGGGGCTGGGATGAGAGGTGTTCGTCATTTGGCACAAAGAGTCCACTGAAATCCATAGGCTCAAAATGATCACTACAGCAAAAAATTTCCTTCTAGAAAACATACAGGTCGCTAGAAAAGTAAAGTCTTAAATGTGACCTAATTTCTTGGGGACCATGGCATGTGAGCCGTACTCAGTTAAAATTTTTAAACCAAAATGCTAATAATTCCTGCTTAGAAAATTATTAGTTTAGCACCATAATGTTATTTTAAAGTGTGTTATTTTCAGGCTCCCATTTTCTCTTAAGAGATGAAATACTTCACTCTTAATGTTAAGGCAATATACACCACTGAGCAGGTTACATGACACTCACTGTCTGTTAACTGATAACCTTCCTCTTGCTCTGTTCGAAGACCTGGATAACAATAAATGTTTGAAACTTAATTTTAAAATGCTGACTACATTTAGACAAAATTATACTATTCCCCAAAACAAAAGCTATAAGCTAAAAACACAGAGCTCAGCTAAGCAGAAGACATTTCTGTGAAGCCAACTTTTCGATTTCTGATACAAGTAAACGCATAATATGAAAAAAGTCAACTCTAACATATATGTAAAGCTAACAAGACAGCATCTCACTCACTCACTGTTGTGGACATTTGCACCAAGTTCCCCTTAGCTATCTAAAAAAGCTAAACTGAGTATGACTCTGCTCAGTTCTCTGGACTTGCAGATCATGCTTAATTTGGCCTGTCCTAGAAGACTAACAGTCCAGGCAGTGTCGGTGAGACAGTGGCAACCACCGTGACACCAGGCACCGTCCCACGCAGGCACAGGAAAAGCAAAGATCACTCTACCCAGCCTTTCTCCCCCTCTCAGCGGTTGTCTAAGATGAGTGAGCCACACATCAAATGCAGGAAAGTACCGGCGCCCAGGCCAAAATTCCACCTCCTTTCTGCAAGTGGACTTTCCATGACTGTCTCGGTGACTCCCAGAGGGGTCTAAGGACAACCTGGACCCCTGCAACCTAAGGTTTCTCACCCCAGCTCTGAAGCAGGTTCTAACCCCAGGTGGGGGAAGGACCAGGAAGGAGTAGCTGTTACCCCATCAGAGACAGCGCCCCCGGAGCTACTAAGGTGTGAGGTGGGTGGGAAAACATATTCGCTCAACAGTACACTTAGCAACACCCAAGAGCAAGGGCTTCACAAGTTGTTAGTTACAGCCCTTCTGAGAATCCACAGCTTTCCTCTGAACCTCAGTCCAAAAAGACATAAATATGCATACAATTTTGCTTTCGATTTCAGAAGGGTACACAGACACATCATGCTGCCCTCTACACACTGTGAGCCTGTGGACCCCAGATTTAAACCCTGTCCCTTCCTCAGGCAGACAGAGAAGGACCATGGAATAGGCTCACTCCTCAATTCCCAAAGCACGTCTAGCCTGGCCACAAACCATGTCCAGGGCCACCCTGGTCCTCAGGGGCCGGAGTATTAGCTTAGCTGAAAGGAAGAAGTGGACCCACCCTAAGTTTCAATTTTATGGGTCACGTGAGCAAGAGACGGACGATAGGAGACCTGCTGACAGGAGGAGTGAGGAAATTTCCAAAGAAGTCAACTGAATCAGGTCTGACCTAACACTTCCTCAAAAGGGACCCTACGTCATCGTGTGAGCCATCCTTGGGGCTTGTCCAAGGGATGCCAGCCAACCACAGTTCTCACATGAAGGAAGGGAAGGCAGACGATGCAGAATGCAGCTTATCCACAAGATCTCTGTGTCTGCCCTCCCCACAATTTCTCTGGGGGGAAATCACAGTGAGTCCAGTCACAAGGAATCTGTATCCTATGGACAGCCTAGGAAATGAGCCATCCCTCTGCTGACTCATCGCTAATCCCCTCAAAGTTATATTCTGAATGTATAAAGGCTGCAAAAGTTGGATTGTGATTTGTATTCATAATTTCTATCCTCTGAATGAATTATAATGACTCGGCAGGATGTCCCCAAACATCTGCATCTTATGGTGTTTCGTATTGGCAGGTGCAAGTGCTTTACTCAATTTCTGTGCAGATCAAACTTAACTCTCTGGGTGGGAAGAAGGGACTTGGCTCCAGTCACAGAAAAACAGAGGGTTAAAAAATCATATTAGAACCTAGTTCAGGTATTCCACTATGTACCTACATCTGCACTCAACTATTAGGCTGCACATATCATCATGGAAGAACGGCACACATTACACTGCAAACTATACAATGGACAATGTGATGCAGCAGTTTCTCTGGTCCTTAAGAAAGTATCACAACACAGGATAAGCAGCCCAACTGCCCATACAACAAATAGGAAAGCCCGAAACGTGGGATGTGATTTTCAGAAGCTGCCATTTGAAATTCTTTTCACCTCCTTTCCCTTGCTTCCCTTTGTTCTCTTACCAGTTAAAAGAGAACGAGGTCATCAAAGACAACAAAAATAGCAAGAAAAAGAAACTAAGCTACTACTTAAAAGGCAAACTGGAACATCTATTCCAGAAAAAAAAAAAAAAAAGTGAAGTTTGCAGTCCTAAATCATGCCTCTCTGCCCAATTTTGCTGAGGACGCCAGAAAGACATGGTTTGGGGGGGGGGGGTCCCCAGCGCCCAGGCATCACAGGATGCAGCCTGGAACCTACTCCCTGCACCTCCCTGGCCAAGCTATACAGATCAGATCTGCAGCTCAGCTTCCTAACGCACCAAGTGACAAACCTGGACTGGGGTTTTCAGATTCCTTTCAGCTCCACGCCTATAGCTCTGCGGACAGCAGAGAGAAGAGACACCTGCGCCACAGAACCTGTGCATCAGGAAAGAATGTTCCTTTTGCACCATGACCCACTTCCCCAGGCACTCAGACTCTGGGAACCACATCCAGCAGAAAAACTTGCCAAATAACTCTGTGTATTTTGGGGACCCTGGTTCAAAGTTTCTGCATCTCCCAGAGGAGGCCACGAAATGGCTGAGGCTGAGAAGCAACATTTGAGGGCCAGGGCCAGTAGGTGGGGGCAAAGCTATAGACTACCCGGGCATAAGTGAGGGAGCAGCAGTTAGCCTGGCAGCAGCAGGGAGGAACCAGCTCAAGCTGCGAAGGGGCAGGAGCAAAAGACCACGCCTGCTTTATCAGTTGCCGAGTCTGAAGTAGGGCTCAGACGCACAGAGCAAAACTGCAACCACAGGTCACAGCCGCTCACACATGGGCCTGCACAGTGGTTTCAATTTAAAAATAAAAGGCTACTATTTAAAAATCAAGGGAATTCCATGCAGTCCAGCAGTTAGGACTGGGTGGGCCAGGGCCCAGGATTCGATCCCCAGTCAGGGAACTAAGATCCCGCCACTGTTGTGGCATAGCCAAAAATAAATAAGTAAATAAAATAGAAAATAAAAATAAAGCACGTGGATGTAGTTTTGAAAAAATAAAACAGGAGCCTTCCCTGGCGGTCCAGTGGTTAAGACTCCAAGCAGCCACTGCAGAGAACACAGGTTCCATCCCTGGTCAGGGAACTAAGATCCCATATGCCAGGCTGTTTGGTCCAGCCAAAACAAAACCAATAAATAAATAAATCTTTAAAATTAAGTAAAAATTTTTTTAAAAAAGAACATTTCAAACAAAAGTCAGAATCTTTGGATTCTTTACAGAAAATCCAGCAACTATTGGCTGGGCTTGCCTGATGGTTCAGATGGTAAAGAATCTGACTGCAGTGCAGGAGACCCAGATTCAATCCCTGGGTGGGGAAGATTCCCTGGAGAAGGAAATGGCAACCCGCTCCAGTATTCTTGCCTGGAGAATCCCATGGACATAGGAGCCTGGCAGGCTGCAGTCCTTGGCATCACAAAGTCGGACATGACTGAGTGACACACACACACAGGCTGGAGCTCAGTGGATTCTACCTCCATCAGACTCAGCTCTCCAGGAACCCATGGTCTACACCTGCCCAGCTTCACTCAGGTGACCTGGCTGGCTCCTGGAGTCAGGCATTTGAAACCTCTTGCTCTCAGTCTTTCCCAGCGGCCATTAAGTGCAGCTAACACTCTCCCACGGAGAAGGCAATGGCAAGCCACTCCAGTTCTCTTGCCTAGAAAATCCCATGGATGGAGGAACCTGGAAGGCTGCAGTCCGTGGGGTCGCTAAGGGTCAGACACGACTGAGCGACTTAACTTTCACTTTTCACTTTCACACATTGGAGAAGGAAATGGCAACCCACTCCAGTGTTCTTGTCTGGAGAATCCCAGGGACGGGGGAGCCTGGTGGGCTTCCATCTATGGGGTCACACAGAGTCGGACACGACTGAAGTGACTTAGCAGCAGCAGCAGCAACACTCTCCCAAGGGGTTTGGGTGCTCAATGAGAATGTCACAGTCCACAATAAAGGACCATGCAAGCCAGATGATTATAATACATCATCTGTAATAACATTTCCCCACCCAGAACCCCTTTTTTAAGGAAATGGGGATGGGGGGAGAGTGGGAAACGCAGGGCACATTCCCTCTAATCTCTCAAACGGGTTTTCTGAGTGGAATTGTGGAATTCCAAAGGCATTTGTATGTGACAAGCATTTGCTAGTGCAGAAAATTTCAGCCTTCAAGTTTACATTCTGCCTCCACCCCTGACCCCAGACTCTTGCGATTTACACCACCTTCTGCACAGTTCAATAAAGAATTGATCAGGCTTCCCTGATGGCTCAGACGGTAAAGAATCTGTCTGCAGTGGAGGAGATCTGGGTTCAATCCCTGAGTTAGAAAGATCTCCTGGAGAAAGGACTGGCAACCCACTCCAGTATTCTTGCCTGGAGAATCCCCATGGACAGAGAAGCCGGGTGCGCTACAGTCCATGGGGTCGCAAAGAGTCAGACACGACTGAGCGACAGACACTTTAACAAGCATTGCCTTCCGTATTTAAAAATGAAGGGGCGGCTGGGGAAAACTAGATAAGCAGCTGGCGGCCAAAACAACTGGGTCAAACTCCGTCCAAAGTCTGTCTAACAGGTGGGACGCTCATCAAGCAGAGACTTGCCTTCCAAGAACAAACACGTCGCGTGGTGCGGTGTCCCTGTGGTGGGGGACAAGGGACAACCTTATTTTCCTTCCGGCCACAGGTCGGAAGAAATATCTGATGGGAGTGAGGTATATAAGAATATATGCTGTTGGAGTTTGTTTCCCAGGTTTCTGGAGCTTTCTTTAGCTTTACAGCTATGGAGATAGCAAAAAAAAAAACCAGCAACAACGCGGGGGTGGGGACACTGGATAACCAGAACTTTTAGGATGCGTCTTCCGGAAAAACTTTTGTAACTGGGACACTGGATACAAGGGTCTTACGAATTCCTCTATTTACGACGATCGTACTTGGAAGCGAAGGGCCCTCCGCAGGCTACTCCCCCGCCCACCCCATCCCCCCAATACTCCCTTCAGCGTGCCCTCAGGGGGCCGAGCCCGGAGCCCCCTCCCCGCCCCGGCCCCGCGCCCCGAGCCCCGCACTCACTGCTCGGACGGGCACCGCACCGCGACCCGCGGTGGCCCGCCGGCCGCAGACTTCCCGCCCTCCGGCGCCGCGGCCCCCGCCTCCCATGCCGGCTTCTCGGCACAGCTAGCGCCCGGCCACGCTCCGGGCTGAGGCATCGTCCCCCGACTCATGGGGCCGCTGCAGGCGGCGGCGCCGCAGGGCTTCGACCGCCTCCCTGCGATCCGGAGCCACTCCCGTCGGGCCGCCCCGGCCGCGGCCCCCTCCACAGCCGCGCCGCTTGCCCGCCGGCGAGCGACCGTGCCCAGGACGCTTCCGCGCGCGTCACAGCCGCCCGCCCCCTGACCTCTGACCCGCGGCGGGGGGGGGGACGCGGCCCGCGACGGCCGGGAGTCCCGCGACGCCGAGCCTGCGCATGCGCCTGCGCGGGGGTGGTGCGGCAGGCGACGCGAGGCCCGCCCACGCGAGACGCTACTGCGCGTGCTTCGCCCCCGCGCGCTGGCGCCCCGCCCCGGAGCAGTGCCGCGGGCGCTTTTCAAGTCGCTGACTGCGCCTCGTCGTCGCGTCTCCCGGCGTGAGGGCGAGAAAGCCCTGGACCGGCGGCGGGACGCGTCCTCCGTGAGAAGAAAGCGTTAAGTTGTGTCCGACTCTTTGCGACTCCATGAACCGCAGCACGCCAGGCCTCCCTGTCCGACACCAACTCCCGGAGTTCACTCAAACTCATGTCCATTGAGTCGGTGATGCCATCCAGCCACCTCATCCTCTGTCGTCCCCTTCTCCTCCCGCCCCCAATCCTTCCCAGCATCAGAGTCTTTTCCAATGAGTCAGCTCTTCGCATCAGGTGGCCATAGTATTGGAGTTTCACCTTCATCAGTCCTTCCAATGAACACCCAGGATTGATCTCCTTTAGAATGGACTGGTTGGATCTCCATGCAGTCCAAGGGACTCTCAAGAGTCTTCTCCAACACCACAGTTCAGAAGCATCAATTCTTCGGCGCTCAGCTTTCTTTATAGTCCAACTCTCACATCCATACATGACAACTGGAAAAACCATAGTCTTGACTAGACGGACCTTTTGTCTCTGCTTTTTAATATGCTATCTAGGTTGGTCTTAACTTTCCTTCCAAGGAGCAAGCGTCTTTTAATTTCATGGCTGCAATCACCATCTGCAGTGATTTTGGAGCCCCCAAAAATAAAGTCAGCAACTGTTTCCACTGTTTCCTCGTCTATTTGCCATGAACTGATTGGACCGGGTGCCATGATCTTTGTTTTCTGAATGTTGAGCTTTAAGCCAACTTTTTCACTCTCCTCTTTCACTTTCATCAAGAGGCTCTTTAGTTCTTCTTCACTTTCTGCCATAAGGGTGGTGTCATCTGCATATCTGAGGTTATTGATATTTCTCCCGGCAATCTTGATTCCAGCTTGTGCTTCCTCCAGCGCAGTGTTTCTCATGATGTCTTCTGCATATAAGTTAAATAAGCAGGGTGACAATATACAGCCCTGACATACTCCTTTTCCTATTTGGAATCAGTCTGTTGTTTCATGTGCAGTTCTAACTGTTGCTTCCTGACCTGCATACAGGTTTCTCAAGAGGCAGGTCAGATGGTCTGATATTCCCATCTCTTTCAGAATTTTCCAGTTTATTGTGATCCACACAGTCAAAGGCTTTGGCATAGTCAATAAAACAGAAATAGATGTTTTTCTGGAACTCTCTTGCTTTTTCCATGATCCAGCGGATATTGGCAATTTGATCTCTGGTTCCTCTGCCTTTTCTAAAACAAGCTTGAACATCTGGAATTTCACAGTTCATGTATTGCTGAAGCCTGGCTTGGAGAATTTTAAGCATTACTTTACTAGTGTGTGAGATGAGTGCAATTGTGCGGTACTTTGAACATTCTTCTTCCAGCCCTCATGATGTACTCTGCATAAAAGTTAAATAAGCAGGGTGACAATATACAACCTTGACGTAGTCCTTTTCCTATTTGCAACCAGTCTGTTGTTCCATGACCAGTTCTAACTGATGCTTCCTGACCTGCATACAGGTTTCTCAAGAGGCAGGTCAGGTGGTCTGGTATTCCCATCTCTTTCAGAATGTTCCACAGTCTATTGTGATCCACACAGTCAAGGCTTTGGCATAGTCAATGAAGCAGTTACTTCTTGGAAGGAAAGTTATGACCAACCTAGATAGCATATTAAAAAGCAGAGACATTACTTTGCCAACCAAGGTCCATCTAGTCAAGGCTATGGTTTTTCCCATGATCATGTATGGATGTGAGAGTTGGACTGTGAAGAAAGCTGATGGCCGAAGAATTGATGCTTTTGAACTGTGGTGCTGGAGAAGACTCTTGAGAGTCCCTTGGACTGCAAGGAGATCCAACCAGTCCATTCTGGAGGAGATCAATTCTGGGTGTTCATTGGAAGGACTGATGTTGAAGCTGAAACTCCAATACTTTGGCCACCTCATGCGACGAGTTGACTCACTGGAAAAGAGTCTGATGCTGAGGGATTGGAGGTGGGAGGAGATGGGGACGAGAGAATGAGATGGCTGGATGGCATCACCAACTCGATGGACATGAGTTTGAGTGAACTCCGGGAGTTGGTGATGGACAGGGAGGCCTGGCGTGCTGTGATTCATAGGGTCGCAAAGAGTCAGACACGACTGAGCAACTGAACTGAACTGAACTGAACTTGAACATTCTTTGGCATTGCCTTTCTTTGGGATTGGAATGAAAACTGATCTTTGCCAGTACTGTGGCCACTGCTGAGTTTTCCAAATTTGCTGGCATATTGACTGCAGCACTTTCACAGCATCATCTTTCAGGATTTGAAATAGCTCAACTGTGACAGGGCCCTATCCTTTTTGGGCGCCGATGTCACCCTGGGCTTCAGAGCTTTGCCCTCTGATGTCAGGATTTCCTTTGACTGGAGAGCGAGGGATGGGGGCCGCGTGGGTGATGTGCGGCTGGCCTACTCCGGGGACAGTTTTGTCACCACCAGCCTGCCGAGCCTAGAGCTGTGAGCCCCGCGGGCCTTGGGGGTCGGGCTTGTGGCTCCAGGGCTGGCAGTTACAATCTCTTCTTCCATGAGGGCGAAAGTGGGAAGTGGTTGAACCCGAGAGGTGAGCCAGCACAGCACAGCATCTGTTCTCGGACGACATTCTTTCAATAGGATATTTGATTTACGAGGAGCAAGGGGAAAATATTAACAGACTTCAAAAATAAGAAAACAAAAATGTTTCATTGGTGGGAAGGGAATAGTGGGGCAGCCGCTAAAGATGCAAGGGGCAAAGAATGCTGGGCCAAAGTATGGATGAAGAGAATAGCTTGGGCAGTTCTGAAACCCAAGAAGTTCTAGGGCAGAAAGGGTTCAAAATGGGGTTTTATTGAAAGACGAACCTCCAATTATATATAGTGGCAGCTCCACTATTTCCTCCAATAAGGGCTCTGGAGAGAGAGACCAGATCTTGAAAAAGCCTCCTTCGTCTCACTAGGGAGCTTGTGTTTGATCCTCTTCGAAAGATCGGAAGGAAGAGATTATTTTGAAATATCTTGTGGTCTGCAGTTAGAGAAAGATTGGGGAAAGGCAGGACAAGGAGTCTGAGTAGTAGTCAGCATCAAAGGGAGAAACTAGGTGGAAAGAATATTTGCACTTTTAGGTAACCCCCTTTAATTTTATATGGAAAAGTAATAAATATACATGCTAAAAAATGCATAGCATACAAAAGAATATACAGTTAAGTTCTGTGTGAATATTAGGGGATTGTAGTGGGGTGATTAGTGTCCCCTAAAAGTCATCCTCCTTATTTGGAAATAGGTTCTTTGTGTATTTTCGATGTATATGTGTATAATGTCTCACAAATTTTTTTTTTACTAACATTACAGAACTAAATTATTAGAGAGCAAGTGTGTTAAACTACACTCAAAAACTAAATCAGAGTTTCTCGGAGTTGTGAGAAGTAAGCCCATGAACTGTGATATAATTCCGTCCGTTCCGTTCCGTCGCTCAGTCGTGTCCAACTCTATGCGACCCCATGGACTGTAGCCTACCAGGCTTCTCCGTCCATGGGATTCTCCAGGCAAGAATACTGGAGTGAGTTACCGTTTCCTTCTCCAGGGGATCTTCCCGACCCAGGGATTGAAGCCAGGTCTCCTGCATTGGAGGCAGACGCTTTAGCCTCTGAGCCACCAGGGAAGTTAGCCTATTCTTATATCAAGATGAA
Organism: Moschus berezovskii; assembly: GCF_049115385.1. Taxonomy (NCBI): domain Eukaryota; kingdom Metazoa; phylum Chordata; class Mammalia; order Artiodactyla; family Moschidae; genus Moschus; species Moschus berezovskii. The sequence goes on along the minus strand of NC_142477.1, from coordinate 18,671,751 downwards.
TAAATAATAGCAGAAAAATCTATAAGCCAAGTGAAAGCCTGTATAATCACATGGCTAGAGACAATTTCAGTTAGTTTCCAGATTTCTCTTAGAATAAAAGCATTCCTAAATTAGGTAACTAAAATGAAGACATTATAATTTGACTTGGTAACATAGATTTTGAGCCATCTCAAACTAACATTGCTTCTTCATTGCCTTGCCTAGAATAGTTAATGCATGAAAGATTCTGAGTTCCTTTTCTTTCAATACTTCAGCCCTTATTTACAGTTACGTCCATGAAGAATATTACTGAGCCATTGTAGTTTTTGTTTGTTTGTTGGAGTGATTGATTTTTTAAATTTTCTATAAGGATCTTAGTACAGTTGGATGCATATCTTCCTCTTCAATACCCAAAGTTCATATTTTACAGTAAAGTGAAAACACCCTATATTTTTACTCTATGGAATTCCCCAATATCACAGCTATCAAAAATAGATTTCAAGTGTATTCTATACATCAGTTTCTAAAGTAGCCACAAGTATCTCTAGTTTCGTTTAGAAATTAACAACTCAAGGAATACCTGAGTATTTATTTGGAAGACCCCCTACTTTTACCATGCTTTTTTTTTTTTTTTAATGTGGACCTTTTTTTTAAAAGTCTCTGTAGAATCTACCACTACATTGCTTCTGCTTTATGTTTTGGTCCCCAACCAAGGATCGAACCTGTACCCCCTGCATTGCAAGGTGAAGTCTCAACCACTGGACCACTGAGGAAGACCCAATATGCTTCTTGATTGTGGAATGTTCATTATCTGTAAAAGGAACTTTGGGGCAGGGGGCTGCTATGTCTTTGCAGTTCAAAAGACTAGAATAAATAACTTTACAGGGAAAAATGGGGGAAATAGTTCATTAAAAATACCTTGTACTAGTAATAGTTTACCTGGAAACCCCCAAAATTGTCCCCAAGAGTTTTTCTTGGGAGAAGTGTGTGTTATAATGAAATTTTACCATGAAATTGAAATGATTTCATACATAAGGATATGACAGAGAATGATGTTATACAAATACTTGGAATTCTGGAAAATATTAAACCAGTCTTTTGCCTCTAGCTAAATAGAAGTTCATCCTAAACAAGTAATTCAGGCAGCTGATAATTTTAAATTATTTGAAGAGGTTCTAATGGAATTCCATACCCTTAGAACCTTAATATCTGCTATGTACTGAATCATGGTTCCTTCAAATTCATATGTTGAAGCCATACCTGCCAATATGACTGTATTTGGTGATATGAGCTGAATATTTGTGTCATCCCAAAATTCATGTGTTGAAACCCTCATCTCCAATGAGATAGTTTTAGGAGGGCCATTGGGAGGTAATTAGGATCAAAGGAGGACAGGACTGAAGGACTGATGTTGAAGCTGAAACTCCAGTACTTTGGCCACCTGATGTGAAGAGCTGACATTTGAAAAGACCCTGATGCTGGGAAAGATTGAAGGCAGGAGGAGAAGGGGACGACAGAGGATGAGACGGTCAGATGGCATCACCGACTCAATGGACATGAGGTTGAGTAAACTCCAGGAGTTGGTGATGGACAGGGAGGCCTGGCGTGCTGCAGTCCATGGGGTCGCAAAGAGTCAGATATGACTGAGTGACTGAACTGAATTGAGGTCAGGAGGGTGGAGCCCTCATGAATGAGATTAGTAAGTACCCTTATAAGAGTCACAAGAGTGTATGGTCTTACACTTAGGCCTTTAATCATTTTCAGTTTATTTTTGTATATGGTGTTAGAGAATGTTCTAATTTCATTCTTTTACATGAAACTGTCCAGTTTTCCCAGAGCCACTTATTAAAGAGATTGTCTTTTCTCCATTGTGTTTTCTTGTCTCCTTTGTCATAGATTGATTGATGGTTAAGTGTGTGGGTTTCTTTCTCCATTTTCTGTCCTGTTCCATTGATCTAGTATCTATTTTTGTGCCAGTACCATTCTGTTTTGATTACTACAGTTTTGTGGTCTTGTCTAAAGCCAGGGCACATGATTCCTCTAGTTCTGACCTTCTTTCTCAAGATTGTTTGGTTATTTTGTGTTTCCATACAAATTTGAAAAGGTTTTGCTCTAGTACTGTGAAAATTACCATTGGTAATTTGATCGGTTTGCATTGAATCTGTAGATTACCTTGGGTAGTATGGTCATTTCAACAGTATTGATTCTTCTAATGCAAGAACATGGTGAATCTTTCCATCTGTTTGTGTTGTCTTCAATTTCTTTCACCAGCATCTTATAATTTTTGGAATACAGAAACAGCTAGAGGAAAATATAAGCAGAACACTCTTTAACACAAATCACAGCGATATTTTTTTGATTCATCTCCTAGAGTAATGGAAATAGAAACAAAAATAAACAAATGAAGTCTCATTAAATTTAAAAGTTTTTTCACAGAAAAGGAAATCATAAACAAAATGAAAAGACAGCCTACAGAGTGGGAGAAAACACTTGCAAACAATGCAACCAACAAGTGATTGATTTTACAGATATACAAACAGCTCATATAACTCACCTCCTGAGAAACCTGTAGGCACGTCAAGAAGCAACAGTTAAAACCAGACATGGAACCACAGACTGGTTCAAAATTGGGAAAGGAGTATGTCAAGGAGTATGTTGTGACCCTGCTTATTTAACTTCTGTGCCGCATACATCATGCAAAATGATGGCTGTGTAAATCACAAGCTGAAATCAAGCTTAAAAGGCTGAGTGCTGAAGAACTGATGCCTTCAAACTGTGGTGTTGGATAAGACTCTTAAGACTCCCTTGGACAGCAAGGAGATAAAACCAGTCAATCTTAAAGGAAATCAACCCTGAATATTCATTGGGAGGACTGATGCTGAAGCTGAAACTCCAATAATTTGGCCACCTGATGAGAAGAATGACTATTGGAAAAGACCTTGATGCTGGGAAAGATTGAAGGCAGGAGGAGAAGGGGATGACAGAGGATGAAATGGTTGGATGGCATTTCTGACTCAATAGACATGAAATTGAGCAAACTCCAGGAAATGGTGAAGGACAGGGAGGCCTGGCGTGCTGCAGTCCATGGGGTCACAAAGAGACACGACTGAGCGGCTGAACACTGCCACATAGCTCAATATCAAAAAATGGGCAGAAAATCTAGACATTTCTCCAAAGAAGACATATGGATGACCAACAGACACAAGAAGAGACGTTCAACATCACTAATTATCAGAGAACTGCAAATCAAAACTACAATGAGGTAGCACTACACACCAGTCAGAACGGCTATCATCAAGAAGTCTACAAATAATAGATTCTGGAGAGGGTGTGGGGAGAAGGAAGCTCCCATGCACTCTTGGTGGCTTCCCAGGTGCCTCATGATAAAGAATCTGCCAGTAATGCTGGAGGCGCCAGTTCAATCCCTGGGTTGGAAAGATCCTCTGGAGGAGGGCATGGCAGTGCACTCCAGTCTTCTCGCCTGGAGAATCCCCCATGGACAGAGGAGTCTGGTGGACTTCAGCCCATAGCATCACAAAGAGTTGGACACAACTGAAGCGACTTAGCACATGTACTCTTGGTGGGAATGTAAATTGGTATAACCACGATGGAGAACAGTATGGAGGTTCCTTAAAAAGACTAAAAATAGAGCTATCATATGATCCAGGAATCCCACTTCTGAGCATTAAGATGAAAACTCCAATTCAAAAAAAGAATGCACCCCAGGGTTCATAACAGCACTATTTACAATACCCAAGATATAGAAGCAACCAAAATGTCCATTGACAGATGAATGGATGAAGAAGATATGGTATGTTTATACAATGGAATATTATTTGGCTACAAAAAAAAAAATGAAATGATGCTGTTTGGAGCAACATGGAGGAACCTAGAGATGATCATATTTAATGAATTCCACTTACATGTGGAATCTAAAAAAAATGACATAAATGAAGTTTTTTACAAAACATAAATGGACTCACTGACATAGAAAACAAAACTATAGTTACCGAAGGAGAAAGGAGTGGGAGGGATAAATTAGGACTTGAGGATGAAAAGATATGCACCACTATACATAGACTAGATAAGCAAGGAAGACCTACTGTACAGCACAGAGAATATATTCAATATCTTGTGTGTGTGTTAGTCACTCAGTCGTGTCCAACTCTTTGCAACCCCATGGACTGTAGCCCACCAGGCTCCTCTGTCCATGAGATTCTCCAGGCAAGAATACTGGATTGGGTTGACATACCCTCCTCTAGGGGATTTTCCCAGGCCAGGGATTGAACCCAGGTCTCCCACATTGCAGGTGGATTCTTTACCGTTTGAGCCACCAGTTCCCTATAATGGAAATGAATCTGAAAAAGAATGGACATAGATATAAGTGAATCATTTTTGTTGTACACCTGAAATGTAATTTTATTACACTTCAATAAAAATTATAAAAACCAACATAATTGATTAATTTTTTTTAAAAGTCACAAAGAAGTTTGCTCTTCCCTTCTGCTCTCTGCCAGGTGAGGGTTTAAGAAGTCAGCAGTCTACAAATCAGAAAATATTCCTCCCCAGAACTCTACCATAAACTCTACCATACTGGAACCCTGATCTTGGACTTGCAGGCTCCAGAATTGTAAGAAATAAATTTCTATTGTTTAAACCATCCAGTGTATGGCAGTTTGTTAAACAGCTTGAACTAAGACATTTGGAAATAGGGACTGTGAGAAGGTGATGAAGGTTAAATGAAGTCCTAAGAAAGTAAAACTGAAAGTCACTCAGTTGTCGTGTCCAACTCTGTGAGCCCACAGGCTCTACAGTTCATGGAATTTTCCCAGCGAGAATACTGGAGTGGGTAGCCTTTCCCTTCTCCAGGGGATCTTACCAGGTCTCCCAGGGATCAAACCCAGGTCTCTCACATCGCAGGCGGATTCTCTACCAGCTGAGCCACAAGGGAAGCAAAGTCCTGAGAGTGGGGCCCTAATCTGACAGGGTTGGTGTCCTTATAAGAAAAGGAAGAGTCACTAGACTCTGTCCATACAGAATGAAGTAAGTCAGAAAAACAAATGTCGTATATTAATGCATTTTGAACTGTGGTGTTGGAGAAGACTCTTGAGAGTCCCTTGGACTGCAAGGAGATCCAACCAGTCCATTCTAAAGGAGATCAATCCTGGGTGTTCATTGGAAGGACTGATGCTAAAGCTGAAACTCCAATACTTTGGCCACCTCATGCAAAAAGTTGACTCACTGGAAAAGACTCTGATGCTGGGAAAGGTTGGGGCGGGAGGAGAAGGGGACGATCAAGAATGAGATGGCTGGGTGGCATCACCGACTCTGTGGACATGAGTTTGAGTGAACTCCGGGAGTTGGTGATGGACAGGGAGGCCTGGCGTGCTGTGATTCATGGGGTCGCGGAGAGTCGGACACGACTGAGTGACTGAACTGAACTGAATGCATTTAAATGGCATCTAGAAAAATGGTACTGATGAACCTATTTGCAGGGTAGGAATAGAGATGCAGATGTAGAGAACAGACTTGGGGACACAATGGGAGAAGGAGCGGGTAGAACAAACTGTGAGAGTAGCATTGTCATCCATACACGACCGTGTGTAAAACAGATAGCTAGTGGGAAGCTGCTGGATAACACAGGGAGCTCGGCTCGGTGCTCTGTGGTGACCTAGAGGGGCAGGATTGCGGGATGGGACTGTGGGGGAGGGAGGTTCAAGAGGGAGGGCACATATATATACTTACAGCTGATGTATGTTGCACAGCAGACACCAGCATAACATTGTAAAGCAATTACCCTCCAATTAAATTTTTTAAAATTTAACCATTAATTATAATAATAAAACATGCAGGTGATTTTAAGTAATAAAAGACCTTCAAACATAAAATTATGGGATCTGCATTATATAAAATCCTGAGACTGGAGAATGGAGTAAAAATAATATTTCAGTGAGAAAAATGAATGATGTGAAATGCATGTTTTTATAAGAATGATATGAATTTCTAATATTTAGATGGTATTAGAAATAAGAGTCGTGATTATTTTTAAATGTCAATATTTATAATACAGTGGAAATTACATCCTTTAAAACTAAATTTCTGATGGAAAATTTTAGCTTCCAAAATGTCAGCTTCCAAATATGGTAACAGTTTCAAAGTCTTTCAAAACTTTTTCAGGGACAAGTCAGTTTAGTAGGTTCGGTTGCTCAGTTCTGTCCGACTCTTTATGACCCCATGGACTGCAGCACGCTGGGCTTTCCTGTCCATCCCCAACTACTGGAGCTTGCTCAAACTCATGTCCATTGAGTTGGTGATGCCATCCAACCATCTCATCCTCTGTCATCCCCTTCTCCTCCTGCCTTCAATCTTTCCCAGCATCACAGTCTTTTCCAATGAGTCAGTTCTTCAAATCAGGTGGCCTAACTATTGGAGCTTCAGCTTCAGCATCCATCCTTCAAGTGAATATTCAGGCCTGATTTCCTTTAGGGTTGACTGGTTTGATCTTGCAGTCCAAGGGACTCCCAAGGTTCTTCTCCGACACCACAGTTCAAAAGCATCAATTCTTCAGCGCTCAGCTTTCTTTATGGTACAACTCTCACATCCATATATGACTACTGGAAAAATCATAGCATCAACTAGATGGACCTTTGTTGGCAAAGTGATGTCTCTGTTTTTTAATATGCTGCCTAGGTTTTTCATAGTTTCTCTTGCAAGGAACAAGCGTCTTTTAATTTCATGTCTGCAGTCACCATCTGCAGTGATTTTGGAGCCCAAGAAAATAAAGCCTGTCACTGTTTCCATTATTTTCCCATCTATTTCCCATGGAGTGATGGGACCGGATGCCATGCTCTTAGTTGTTTGACTGTTGAGTTTTAAGCCAACTTTTTCACTCTCTTTTACTTTCATCAAGAGACTCTTTAGTCCTTCTTTGCTTTTTGCCATAAAGGTGGTGTCATCTGCATATCTGAGTTTTTTGATATTTCTCCCAACAATCTTGATTCCAGCTTGTGCTTCATCCAGTCTGGCATTTCACATAAACTCTGCAAATATATTCAGATGACTGCCTCAGAATAGCTAGTCCAAACTCTTTTATCAGTGGGGCAGAACCCAAAGCCACATTCAGTCCTGGCTCTGCAGCTCCATTCCATCTCTTACTCACAGGTGCACACAGGGTTCTGTGAGAAAGTCCATGTTTATTAATGATGAGTTACTTCTAAGGAAGAGGCCATCTCTGAAACGTATTTGATTTTAGAGTGGTCTGACATCTGTGTTAGCCTGTCACCACCTATCATCAGGATTCTTTGTAAAGCAATCATTTTTTGGGGGGCCACACCATCTGGCTTGTGGGTTCTTAGTTCCCCAGCCAGGGATTGAACCCAGGCGCTGGCAGTGAAAGCGCCGAGTCCTAACCACAGGACCACCAGGAAATTCCCTAAAACAGTCATTTAGAAATATGAAGTTTCCATATGCCTATCTCGGCAAGCTGGATTGTGATTTATTACTATCTCACAACTGACTGGCCTAGCAAAGCTGGAAGTTGCTGGGGGGAGTAGATTTCCATGCCTTAGTTGGATTGGGCTGGGCTGCCATGTGCTTAGGGGCTCAGTCGTGCCTGACTCCTTGTGACCCCATGGACTGTAGCCCACTAGTCTCCTCTGTCCATGGGGTATCTCCAGGCAAGAATACTGGAGTGAGTTACCATGCCCTCCTCCAGGAAATCTTCCCAACCCAGGGATGGAACCCAGGTCTCCCGCATTGCAGGCAGATTCTCTACTGTCTGAGACACCAGGGAAGCCCAAGAATACTGGAGTGGGTAACCTATCCCTTCTCTAGGGGATCTTCCCGACCCAGGAATTAAACTGGGGTCTCCTGCACTGCAGGTGGATTCTTTACCAGCTGAGCTACCAGGGAAGACCTGCCATGACAAAATACAGTACCATACACTGCTTGGCTTAAACAGCTGTGATAAAATTAATTTTATCACATTCTGGAGCTGAAAGCGAGATCAGAGTGCCAGCATGGTTGGTTGGGTTCTGTTGACAGTTCTGGCTGCACATGCCCGCTGAGAGAAAGCAAGCCTTGATCTCTTCCTCTTCTTCAGGACATAATCCTATCAGGTCAGGACCATACCCTTACAACCTCATTTAACTTGACTTCCGTAAGGCCCCACGTCCAGTATGTCACATTAGGGGTTAGGGTTCAACCTACAAATTTTAGCTGGACACAAACACTCAGTTCCCAAAACTCATAAATCTTTATACACCTTGTTCTTAACCCAATGGAATAATACATTTCTTCTAGGTTAATTCCTTATATCAATATCATGTGGCAATGTATTAATAGTATCTGTTCTATTCAGTTGCTCAGTCATGTCCAACTCTGCAACCCCATGGACTGCAGCATGTCAGGCTTCCCTGTCCATCCCTCACCAACTCCCAGAGCTTACTCAAACTTGTGTCCATTGAGTCAGTGATGCCATCCAACCATCTCATCCCCTGTATTAATAATATAGCAGAGAAAAAGTCAGCTCCAGGGTCTTGAGTCAGTCATGTGACCTCTGTGAGCCTCAGCCTCTTCAGATGTAAAGTCTAGATAGCAACTCTTATAAATATGTTATGAGGCTCAGACGGGAGATGCGTCAAGGGTATGGAATCATATTCATGAAATAATAGCTAAATCTAATCCTTTTAAGATTTTGTAGCTTATGAAGCACCATTGTCTACATCATCCTGCTGAATGAAGACCTGAATGCCTCAGACACTTCTGGCTCCAAGCTTTGTGATCTTTAAGGTCTTAGATCAACTGGTATAGTGAAAAGAAAGTGTTCAAGATAACCTTGGACTTCACTAGGGCATCATTTGTTTTATGCAGTGAAGTAATTCAGTGCATTGGTCTAGCTCTTGGGGTAATCAAGAGACTGGGTTAATAAGTCTGCTGGCAAGGAGAAGAAAATATCAGGTGTTTTAATGTCTATTCTTTTGCAAAATTAATCAGTTACTTGCTATTTTCCTTAAATATTTGATCAGAATACATATAGCTTTGTAAGTCCAGTCACAGACACTAGGTGGCACCATAAGAACCTCACCTGTACCAGTTCCTGACAACAGCCCTTTCCCACCATTTACAGCCTGAAGGCAATGGCAAGCCACTCCAGTACTCTTGCCTAGAAAATCCCATGGACGGAGGAGCCTGGTAGGCTGCAGTCCATGGGGTTGCTACGAGTCAGACATGACTGAGCGACTTCACTTTCACTTTTCACTTTCACACATTGGAGAAGGAGATAGTAACCCACTCCAGTGTTCTTGCCTGGAGAATCCCAGGGACAGGGCAGCCTGGTGGGTGGGCTGCCATCTATGGGGTCACACAGAGTCGGACACGACTGAAGTGACTTAGCAGCACAGCCTGAAAACATGCTGAAGATCTTTAGCACAGAATCTACGGTGAAACTTAAGGAAATGTTCTTCCTTTTCTGTGTAGAGTCTATGCATTTTCTTCTTAAGAAGTTAATCTAGTTTGAATCATACAGAGAGGAACAAGGCTCTCAGGGCAAACTACAGCCAGTGTGACTCTAGTGAGGAGACTAGGTCTGAATCCCAATGCTGATGCTTAGCATCTGGCTTTCCGGGAGAAGGTCTCTTTCCTGCCCTGTATATGCCTCTCATCGGATTGCTGGGAGGACTGGACAGAGTCATGTATGAGGACTGCCTTGTGCTTCAATTAGAAACCAAGGTTCTTTTCTGCCTCTGCAGCCCTTCTCTTCCTGGGGAGGCTCCCGCCTTGCACCAGCTCTGGGCCCCTGCTGCCCTGGCCCCTGCCTACTCTTTTCTCAACTGCACGATCCCTTTAAACATCTAAAAGGACTCTGGCATCAGATTTGTTTTTCAGCTTTCACTCAAACAGCTGAAACTTGCGCTTCTTAGTGTCCCTACACCAGTGGTGTCCAGCTTTTCTTCAATAGCCTTACGGTGCAGAGTACCCAGTGGAAGAACACAGGCATAGAAGTGTATTATCACCATGATCATAAACAGCTGTGTAGATGTAAAGAACAGACTTTTGGACTCTGGGAGAAGGCGAGGGTGGGATGATTTGGGAGAATAGCATTGAAACATGTATATTACCATATATGAAACAGATCGCCAGTCCAGGTTCGATGCATGAAACAGGGTGCTCAGGGCTGGTGCACTGGGACAACCCTGAGGGATGGGATGGGGAGGGAGGTGGGAGGGGGTTTCAGGATGGGGACACATGTACACCCATGGCTGATTCATGTCAATGTATGGCAAAAACCACTACAATATTGTAAAGTAATTAGCCTCCAACTAAATTAATTTTAAAAAAATTCTACTGGCCTAGAAAAACTTTTACTGAAATTGGTAAAATGTTTCAAAAAACAAAAATATAAACAGCTGTGTAACCCTGAGCACATCAATGATCCCTCTGAGCATCAGTATTCTAGGGGATGAAAATATCTGCCCACAGGAGAATTAAGAGAGGCAGTAGATAAAAAGAGATTTTTTAAAGACATATTTTTATGCTTTTATCTTTTGCATCTTCCACATATGTGACCTCTCCCTGTGACCCAGAGGTATCTCTCTGAAGGGCAAGTGGATGAATGGGTAGACTAGGATTACTACAGTAAAACACACATAAGAGCCATACTGTAGTTTACTTCTAAAACAGGTAGTTCAGTTCAGTCAGTTCAGTCACTCAGTCATGTCTGACTCTTTGCAACCCCATGGACTGCAGCACGCCAGGCCTCCCTGTCCATCACAAACTCCTGGAGCTTGCTCAAACTTGTGTCCGTTGAGTCGGTGATGCCATCCAACCATCTCATCCTTTGTTGTCCCCTTCTCCTCCCACCTTCAATCCTTCCCAGCATCAGGGTCTTTTCCAATGAGTCAGTTCTTCACATCAGGTGGCGAAAGTATTGGCGTTTCAGCTTCAGCATCAGTCCTTCCCATATAATTGAGAGATAAAACTAAAGGCTTGAGGAAAGTAGGGCTTAGTGACTATGCCAAAATATAGTTTGGAAATAAACCTGGGGAGACCCAGGTATACCCACCTCCTGTTGCCCCACCACAACCACAGAGGGTCATGAGGACCACAGAGGAGGAGCCTCAGAGGAAGCGGGCCGGGAGGGCAGAGGAGCTGGATTGTCCCCGCGTGGTCAGGCCACCCAAGATGGCTGCCCTCTTGCTCTCTGTACGTCCCCTGCTTGACCCGTCCTTGCATTACCTCCACCCACTCACCTGACTGACCTTCCCTCTTCAGTAAATGCCTGCCAGGCCCAAACTAGTGATTGTTTCAATCCTTAGAGTAAATTAGAATCCACCTGCAATGCGGGAGACCTGGGTTTGATCCCTGGGTTGGGAAGATCCCCTGGAGAAGGGAAAGGCTACCAACTCCAGGATTCTGGCCTGGAGAATTCCGTGGGGTTGCAAACAGTAGGACATGACCCAGCGACTTTCACTTTTCACAGTATCTCCACCTTGCTGGCTTATCAAAGGAGTGGCGAGGAGTGTGCTCCTCTGCTGGTTTCCCTGGTAACCAATGAGCCAACCTGACATCAATTCCCCCATTCATTGGTGACCTCCCCTCCCCCCGGCAGTGAACACCGCTGTCATGTCCAGCCTGCAGGCTGCCGCACACACATGGCAGGGAGTCACTCCAGGACCTTGCTTCACACAGCTCAGGCCCTCCTTTCCCTTAACACCATTCTGACTTCCGGGGGCTTTCTTCTGTCTTTTTTGGTTTATTTATTTATTTTTGGTTACACTGGGTCTTTTGTCTAGTTGCAGAGGGCAGGGGCTTTTGTCTAGTTGCAGAGGGCAGAGGCTACTCTTCATTGTGGTACACAGACTTCTCATTGCAGCGCTTGTCACAGAGCACAGCCTCTAGGCACGTGGGCTTCAGTCTTTTCAGCACACAGGCTCAGTAGTTGCAGCACATGGGCTTATGCTCCAGGGCACGTGGAATCTTCCTGGAATCTTCCCAGACCAGGGATCGAGCCGGTGTCCCCTGCATTGGTAGGAAGATTCTTATCCACTGCACCACCAGGGAAGTCCCCTTTCTTCAGTCTTTAAGCTGGCCAATACTGGGCTTGCAGGCCTGTGGGGTGCAAAAGTCCCCTTTCAAGAGCCCAACACTCACCTAAGCGTGAAGCCATGAAACCTCGGTGTGTTGCTTAACCCCAACATCAGGGAGGTGGAAAAAATCCACAGCCTATTAACATATTTAGTCATGTAGTCCTCCAAACAACTCTACCTTGCCACTGTTGCCCACGTTAAAGCAACACCACATGACTATCATTGGCCCCATTTTACTGAATAGGAAAGTGACAGGATTTTAATTCAGGCCAGCTGGCTTCCAAGGCCACACACTTCTTTAGCCATCACATCACACAGCCTTTCAGTAAACATCCGTTCCCTACACTCAACCCACCCCACCTCTATTTCAGCGCCAGGGTTAAGAGGTTGAGTTACAGAAGTCCGGCTCCCACGTGCTTCATGCTGTTAGTATTTATGGTCTGCACTCAGCAGGATCTTCAGGTGTGCTCCATCACCTGTTGCTTATTTTCGGTCAGCTCCCTTCCCCAAACCCTGCCATGGACCTAAACCGTCATCTTTCTCTGCCCTGCTCACCTGCATCAATAAACTTGCCTGTGGCTCATCAGGGGTGGGCCCTCCCAGCTTCTCTCCTTCCCTCAACTAACTTTACCTTCAAGGCCACCCTCTCCTCAGTCTCGTCCGTCAGTTTTCCAGGAACAGACGTCTCTATCTTCCTATTTTAGTCCACCTTCTCCTTCGCCCTTTCACCTCCTCCAGGATTTCTCTTGTGTCTCTTTTTCCATCTTCTTCAAACTTCCACCTCTCTGCTGGGTCCTTTCAGCATATAAACCCAGTAAGGTCCTTCTTCTCCTTCACATTGTCTCCATCCTTAACTGTCCCAGACGTCAGAAATTCCCAAGCACCAGTCCCTGAACTCTTCCTAAGTAGTGAAGAAATATCACTAATTCTTATGAAAAAAATTGAGTAAATTAGGATAATATAGGGAGTTTCTCATTAAGTTAAAGTAATTAAATTTAAATGACTTTCTTTCATTATAATGTTATGACTTTTTGTTTTTTTTACTGTTCTGATATTCTCTGTATAGGACACCCTCTGTGGGTCCATATCCTCCGATGCAGAAGGCTGACTGTACTGCACCGTTTTATATAAGGGACTTGAGCACCTGTAGAGTTTGCTAACCTTTAATGAATATCCTGGAGCGAATCCCCCAGGGGTCCAGGGATGATGGTATACCATCTAGCAGAAGTGAGAAGACTTGGCTTGAGCAATGAAGGAACCCTTTTTCTGTGTTAAGACACTGAGATTTGGGGCATCTTTGTTGTGCATAACCTAGCCCAGAAGTCCTCAAGCTTTTTGGTCTCTGAACATCTCTACCCTCTTCGCACTCTTATAAAACAATGAAGGACCTGTATTGACTATGTTTCCTTGCTTTCTGTACTCTTAATGCTCTGGTGGAGCTTCCCAGGTAAAGAATCCCCCTGCCAATGCAGGAGACACAAGAAACACGAGTTCCTGGGTCTGGAAAATCCCCTGGAGGAGGAAATGGCTACCCACTCCAGTATTCTTGCCTGGAAAATTCCATGGACAGAGGAGCCTAAAGGGCTACAGTCCATGGGATCAGAAAGAGTTAGACATGACTCAGTGACAGCATACACAACGCTCTGGTACCTGGGAGCTTGCTGGCCCAGGAGAGACTGCGCCTTTGAGGACTAGCTGATTCCAGACATAACAAACTCCCCCCTTGAGAATATGCGTTTCATGTGCAAACTAACCCATCCAAAGCCATATCCTGAGCCCACCACCCCCAACCATGCCCTTTATCCAGCTCATAGCACTCTTATACTTTGGGTCAGTACAGGGATACGCTGTTTTACTGCACTTCACAGATACTGCTTTTTTAAAAAATAAATGGAAGGCTTGTGACAAACCTGCCTTGAGAAGCTCTGTTGGTGCCATTTTCCCAGCACTGTTACTTTTTTTTAAAAAGACATTTTTTAAAAAAACATAACACTATTGTACACTTTAATAGACTACACAGTCTACCCATACACAGCATAGTGTAAACATAACTTCTATATGCACTGGAAACCTAAAATTCATGTGACTCACCTTATGGCCACATTGGCTTTATTGTAGCAGTCTGGAACCAAACCTACAGTATCTCTGAGGTCTGCATATATTCACCTTTCCTAATCACCCCAGGGCAAGATACAGGAAAGCCTAGGACAGTGCCTACACCCTAGAACATGGAAACTACTCAAATTAACCAACCCTAAACCTGCTTACCCGGCCTTGCCTGTTCCTTTCTACAAAAACCACCCTGAGACTCTCAGAGATGATTTCCCCTCACTCCTTCGGCCTTCTGACTGACTAGTTCCTCCCTGTGTGGCCCTGTATGACAGTGCAGGCCTCCTACTCTTAGGAACAGACTTCCCTTTCAACAACAATCATCTACTGAACTAACCATACCTGAGTATTAATAAAGCCTACATTTTGAAACAGGACCCCAATTGACCTTTGTTTATGCGGGTTCTGTATGTTGATATTTACTGTTTTAGATATTAAAACTGAGAAAATGCAAAAATATGTAAATGAATCCATTATACTTTAGCATGCTGCTAAGTCACTTCAGTCGTGTCCAACTCTGTGCAACCCCATAGACGGTAGCCCACCAGGCTCCGCCGTCTCTGGGATTCTCCAGGCAAGAACACTGGAGTGGGCTGCCATTTCCTTCTCCAATGCATGAAGGTTAAAAGTGAAAGTGAAGTCGCTCAGTCATATCCGACTCTTTGCGACCCCATGGACTACAGCCTACCAGGCTCCTCCACCCATGGGATTTTCCAGGCAAGAGTACTGGAGTGGGTTGCCATTGCCTTCTCCCATACTTTAGCATAGTAACATCTTAATGAAAAATAACTGTATTTTCCAAAACAAAAAAATAACTGTGAGAAGAGTAGCCCTATTTCAGTTTTTGCAGTTCTCTTTAATGTCTAACTGAATATAATGCAGCTGGATTTGGGGGCCTGTTTCTGCATTCAAAGAGCAGCATTATCACATTGTGGAAAATCCCACCATATATTCATGAGAGATTGAGAATAAAGGCAAATAATATTTTAACATTTAATCATCTATTTTGAAATTGACCTCATAGACCCGCTGAAAAGGTCCCCAGACCACACTTTGAGAACGCTAACCTAGACAATATTGACTAATACAAACAAGTTCTCTGGAATTCCTGATGCTAGCCACCCACACCACCCCCCACTCCCTGCCCAGGCTGAAAAGCCTGACATGGGGCTCAGAACTCTCACTCCCACTGAAGAACCTCTGCAATATAATTATTCTCCAGTTTGTGAGTTGCCCACCCGGGGTTGGGGGTCAATCTTCCCTGGTGGTCCAGTGGTAAAGAATTCCCCTGCCAAAGCAGGAGACCTGGGTTCCATCCCTGACTCAGGAAAATCCCCTGGAGGAGGAAATGGCAACCCACTCCGGTATTCTTTCCTGGAAAATCCCAAGGACCAAGGAGGCTTGCAGGCTGTAGTCCATGGGGTCACAAAGGGTCAGACATGACTGAGCAGCTGAGCACACACACACACCCGGGGCGGCAGGGAGGGCGTGGGGTTTAATTATATCACGAGTCCATCTGTCCTGCCTGTCTCACTGTGGTTCCTTCTTTACGTCTTTAACTGTAGAAGATCTTTTCTGGTAGGCCTTTCATCAGTGGTTGTCCTTAGATGGTTATGACTGTGGTGTGCTTGTGAGAGGAGGTGAGCTCAAGGTCTTTCTGTTCCGCCAGCTCGGCTGCTCTCCTCTCCCTCATCTTAAAAGGCCACCAATCCTACAGGATTAGGGACCCACACGTACAACCTCATCTGACCTTAATCACCTCCCTCCAGTCCCTATCTCTAAATATAGTCGCATTGGTCATAGGACTTCAACCTATGAATTTTGGACTGGGGTGCAGAACACAGTTCAGTCCATAACAGGAGGTGAACATTGAAACCAGAGATCGCAAGGGGAAAAATAACAAAGGCAAAGAAAGAGGTGAAGCAACGTGCTATAATGTGTTACCAGGCTGGCTACTACTTCACATAAAACTTCAGAAAAACAAAAACAGGCTGGTCAATGTGTGGCACATTGGACTCTTCCAGAAGGACTGCAAGAAAGAACCCCATCTTGGACTATTCCGTGGTAGAAAGAGGAGTCACTGCCCCAGCCCCCATCTCCTGTTTCCTATTAGTCAAAGTTCACTCCCATGGAAAACTAACTCACCACATTACTGGGTGGTGTCAGCAAGCCTTTCAGTGCATGCAGGAAGGCTAGATTCCATTCTGTGTGACGTAGCGTTTCATCTAACTCCAGAAGTTAGGGAGGGACACAGCATGTGAGACTCCAGGCCTGGGCCTTTTAGTCAAACCAGCCAACCCAACAACTGCAGCAAAAGTGGTGGTGGAGGGGGTGCAGTCTAGGAGTTAGAAGGAAGGTGTCAGCTGAGACTGTCAGAGATGTCTGATGCAGTAATTGACATTTGTAGAAGATTCAAAACTACTACTATACTGTTCAATCTAAGTACAGAGGTGGGTATCCTAAACTCACATTTCCTGAAGGTCACATTTCCTGACCACAACCCTGAAGGTCATTGAGAAAGTGCATTTTGAAAGTCATGGAAAAAACTTGATCTTCAGTCGCTAAGTTATGTCTTCCTCTTTGTAACCGCATGAACTGCAGCATGCCAGGCTTCCCTGTCCTTCACTATCTCCCAGAGTTTGTTCAAACTCATGGCCATTGAGTCAGTGATGCATTTTAAATGAAGTGTATTAAAAATATCACACCAGGGTTTTCCTGATGGCTCAGATGGTAAAGAATCTGCTTGCAATGCGGGAGAACTGGGTTCGATCCCTGGGTTGGGAAGATGCCCTAGAGAAGAGCCTGACAGCCCACTCCAGTATTCTTGCCTGGAGAATCCGCATGGACAGAGGAGAAAGGCAGGCTACATCCATGGGGTCACAAAGAGTCAGGCACAACGGAGTGACCAAGCACAATGAAAATATTTAATAACCAAACAGTATAATTCATCCAATTTGAACAGAGGAGTCTTAGCCTTTAACAAATGTTATGTTTGATATCCTCCATATCCAACTGTTAATAATGGTTACTACATTGTATCCTTCATATTTGTTTAAAAACCAATGGAGTAAATTATACTATAGTTTATTTTTCTCATGAAATGTGAAATTTATCATATGGTTGTGAAAAAAATGTGAGAACTCAAGATATATTCAGAATGGCAGTAAAATTGAGAGCTGTCTTATCTTGTCCAGGTAATTTTTAATTAAATTGACATTGGAAAGTGCCTTGGGAGATGATATGGCTTATGCTTATTACAAGGCCACTATGCTTTTGCTATTTTAAAGAACAAAAATATATGAGCTATACTATTTGACACTCAATAATAAGAAAAGTCATGATTGCTTACCAAATAGTCTTAAATACTGAACTGTGGAACATCTTCATTGCTGTTGAATCTTTTATGAGTTTTAAAATTTACTTATTCCTGTTGTATTCATTGTTAGAGTCAAGGTTTATCACATGACTTGTCATCCACATGTGTGTGTTTGTGTGTGTGTTGTATTTAGGGAGTAGAGTGAATATTTCAAGTGGCTTATGGAAGAACAGGCATGCTCAGCAGACAATATTACAACTTTCAAAGGATTGAAAACTAGGTATATAAGTTGTCACCTCCAAAACAAACTGGAGTCATTGACAGAATAAACAGGGATAGCCAGGCAGGTGTGGCCATGGTAGCAGCATTCCCAGAGGCATCAGCAGCTATAAAGCATTACCTGCAAATTCTGTGAACCAGAGGCAGAGAATTAAGATGATGGTTCTGATGGCCAGAAGTCACACAGAACTCTGAGAGCCACACAAAGTATATCACCTCTCCTCAATTAGAAATGTGTTCTTTTACTGATACCCAAGCACCCATGTGAAGAGAGAGCCAGCTCATTGGAGAAGAGCCTGATGCTGGGAAAGACTGACAGGAAAAGAAGTGGGTGGCAGAGGAGGAGGTGTTAGATAGCATCACCGACTCAATGGACATGAATCTGAGCAAACTCCGGGAGATGGTGAAGGACAGGGGAGCCTGGCGTGCCACAGTCCATGGGGTCGCAAACAGTTAGATATGACTTAGCGACTGAACAAAAACAACAAGCACCCATGATCCCCAAATATCAGTCTACAGCCCTGTATTCCCTAAGTTCCAGACCATATTTTCACCCCAAAATTCTCCCTCAAAATCCTCATGCCCCAAACCGTGTCTATATGAAGTCTCAACATTGCTTCATATTTCCTACCTTTGTTGATGATATTGCAATCCATTTGTTCTCTTTAAGATAGCCATTGAATTCATCCTTTCAAAGGTGTTTTTCGGTGATATGCACTGGGGATATAACAGTAAACACAGCAAAGTCCCTTCTCTTATGAATCTTGTCTGTGTTGGTGAAATGGAATACAGCTAAGATACTCAGGTATGTGTGTGAGAGAGGGACAGAGACACAGTGTGAGTAGCAAGCTCTTGGGAAACAAACAGAGCAGAGCAGAGACAGTGAATTATAAGTATGCTATTTCATATAAATTATCGGAAAAATCCCAGTATTATTAAATTCCTGTCTCCTCTTTGCCTCCTATATCCAACTGGCCATGAAGGCCAGTCATTGATCTCCCTGCCTCTGCTGTCTCTCCTCCGTCTAATTCCATTTTCCATGCTTCCATCCTAGATGGTTCCAAATGTCAATAGGTATAAAACAGCTCGATCAATATTTGTTGTCCATTAGTCTCTTCATTATAATGTGATCTCCTTCTGGTAAAGAGTGTACCATGATTCTTTGTGTCCCCACACCTGCCCTGGTTCCTAGCCCAGAGTTAGTAACAAGCATATATTTGTTTGGTTCATTTGAAGTACAAAAAATATTAAAATTAAATTTTCTTCTTCTTGCAATAGAAGCTAGCTCTGGCAGAATTTCAGAGTGTCTAGTTGTTACCTGACTATCCAAGTCTTTATAATTGTGGCCCTTGGTGACATTCCAACAGAAGGATATTATCCACGCCACCAGATGATAGGAAATTTTGTTCTCCAGGTGTCATAATAATTCCTAGTGAGTCCTTCCCAGAATTTACCTCTGTGAACTCCAGGTGAGCTTTTGTTCACCTGCTCTGAAATGTCTGACAAATGAGTGGAGGTTGACAGAGTCCACGTTTTCATAAGGCTCTCATCTCTCTGACATTATGTAGGGCAGGTTAATGACTGAAGTGGTAACTTGACTGAGAAGACTCCTATGTAAAGATTTTTGTTGTAGACTGTGACTTGTCCATAACCCAGTAATGAACAATGGTTAAAGAAATAAACCAAAACCAAAAACACCAAACCAAAATAAGACAAAAACTCTTGCTTTACTGTAATTCTGATGAAACCAGCAGAGAAAAGTTCAAAGTCAATTCTAATCGTTCAGATAGCATCCTCAAAAGATGGAAAATTAAAGTTGCAGTTTACTATCTTCTAAAGATCATAATGGGCTTCCCTCATGGCTCAGGCAGTAAAGCATCTGCCTACAATTCGGGAGACCTGAGTTGGATCCCTGGGTTGGGAAGATCCCCTGGAGAAGGAAATAGCAACTGACTCCAGTACTCTTGCCTGGAAAATCCCATGGACAGAGGAGCCTGGTAGGCTACAGACCATGGGGTCTCTAAGAGTCAGACACGACTGAGCAACTTCACTTTCACTTTCAAAGATCATAATGACATCAAAAATAGAACTCAGGTCTTCTGACTCCCTCTAAATACTTACTTTTAATATAAATCTACATAGGAATTATTTGGATAGCATATAAAAAGTACTTCACATGACCCAGTTATGACTTTAAGAAACCAGGGGGAAACATATTGAAAGCTACATAAATTAAGGGTGAATTTCAGATGTTTGTAAATTAAACTATTATGTCTCACTTCTGTTCAAAAAATAAGCATTTAAACATAAGTATTAATAAGTATTATTTACCCTTATGAACAAATTAAATTTTGAATGCTTGAATGATTCTTCAATTACATTGATAAGAATTATTGATTTCTAGCAGAAGGAAGAACATTTGTTAACTGAAGCATATAATGGAAAACTGCCAATGTAGGGAAGATATATTTTTAGCTCAGGGTTATGAAAGAAGGTATTTTTTTCAACTCAGGGTAGGTATTGGATAAATACTGTATTTGAAACTTTTTAAAATTAAATTTTATTTTTTTGATGTATAGTTGTTTTATAACATTTTTAAAAATTTCTGCTCTGTAGCAAATGGTTCAGGTATTATATAATTTTTATATATATTATTCTTTTTCATCATAGATTATTAAAAGATGTAGAATATGTTATTTATACACCATATATATTTATATGTGTTATATATATATATTTATAATGAAAAAGAATATGGTTGTCTATGCAGCAAATACTTGTTGTTTATGTGTTTTTTATATGATAGTTTGTATCTGCTAAACCCACACTCTTAATTTATCCCTCTCTCATCCCCTTTCCCCTTTGGTAACCATAGATTGTTTACTATGTTGGTAAGTCCATTTCTGTTTTGTAAATAAGTACATTTGTATCATATTTTAGATTCTACATATAAATGACATCATATATTTGTCTAAAGAGCCTTTTGATGAAATGAAAGAGTGAAAAAGTTACCTTAAAGCTCAACATTCAGTAAACTAAGAACGTGGCATCTGGTCCCATCACTTCATGGCAAATAGATGGAGAAACAATGGAAACAGTGTCAGACTTTATTTTGGGGGGCTCCAAAATAACTGCAGATGTGACTGCAGCCATGAAATTAAAAGACGCTTACTCCTTGGAAGGAAAGTTATGATCAACCTAGATAGCATTTTCTAAAGCAGAAACATTACTTTGCCAACAAAGGTCCATCTAGTCAAGGCTATGATTTTTCCGGGAGTCATGTACAGATGTGAGAATTGGACTATAAAGAAAGCTGAGCGCCAAAGAATTGATGCTTTTGAACTGCAGTGTTGGAGAAGACTCTTGAGAGTCCCTTGGACTGCAAGGAGAACCAACCAGTCCATCCTAAAGGAGATCAGTCCTGAATATTCATTGGAAGGACTGATGTTGAAGAGTCGGACATGACTGAGCGACTGAACTGAACTGACTGATATTTGTCTTTCTCTGTTGGGCTTGCTCACTTAATACAATAATCTCTAGATCCATCGATATTGCTGCAAATGGCATTATTTTCTTTTTTATGACTGAGTAATATTCCATTGTATTTTCTTTTTCCATTCATCTTTATCTGTTCTTCTGTTGGTGGACACTTAGGTTGCTTCAATGTCTTGGTTATTGTAAATAGTGCGGCTGTGAACACTGGGGTGCATTTATCTTTTCAAATTAGACTTTTCATCTTTTCCAGATATATGTCCAAGAGTGGGATTGCTGGATCATATGGTAGTTAAACTTTTTAGCTTTAAAGGAAACTCCATACTGATTTCCATAGTATCTGCACCAATTTACATTCCCACCAACAGTGTAGAAGGGTTCCCTTTTCTCCATACCCTCTCCAGAAATTATTTGTAGACTTCTAAAATGATGGCTAATTCTGACTGGTGTGAGGTGATATCTCATTGTAGTTTTGATTTCCACTTATCTAGTAATTAGTGATGTCAAACATCTTTTCATGTGCCTGTTGGCCATCTGTGTCTTCTTTGCAGAATTGTCTGTTTAGATTTTCTGCCAATTTTTTGATTGGGTTGTTTTTGTTGCTGTTGTTGTTATTGAGTTGTATAGCTGCTTCTATATTTTAGTAATTAATTGCTTATTGGTTGCATTGTTTGCAAATATTTTTTCCCAGTCTGCAGGTTATCTTTTTGTTTACAGTTTCCTTTGCTGTGCAAAAGCCTATAAATTTGATTAGGTCCCATTTGTTTAATTTTGCTTTTATTTCTATTGACTTGTGAGACTGATCTAAGAAAACATTTCTACAATTTATGTCAGAAAATGTTTGCCTACTTTCTCTTCTAGGAGTGTTAAGGTGTAATGTTTTAAGTCTCGGAATTTTATTAAATTCTATTAACAAACCCTTGAGAATTGCTGAGGGAAAGATTGGGGGAGAATCAGAAAGATCACTGTGTTGCAAATACTCATGTACACTATCAAGAAACTGAAAAGGGCAACCCACAGTGTGAGAGGAAATATTTCCAAATGATGTATTTGACAAAGTGTTTGTATCCAGGATATATTTAAAACAACTTTTTCACATCAACATAAAGAGAAAAACCACACAACTTTAAAAAAAATGTGCAAAAGATTCAAATGGCCATTTCTCCAAAGAAGATGACCAATGTCCAATAAGTACATGAAAAGATGTCCAGTGTCATAAATCTTTACATAAATGCAAGTCAAACACAATGAGATACAATTTCACATCAATTAGGTGACTAAAATTAAAAATAGACAATAACAATTGTTGATAAGGATGTGGAAAATCTGGAATACTCATACACTGCTGAGTGGGAATGCAAAATAGAGCAACTACTTTGAAAAAGCACTTGACAAAATATTAAAAAGATCATATAACCCAGCAAGTCCATTCCTAGGTATATTTGCAAGAGAATTGAAAACATATATTCACACAAAAAACTTGTACATAGACATTCACAGCAGCATAGCTAAAGAGGAGAAATAAATTAAATGCTCATTAACTGATTATTAGAATGTGGTATATTCATAACAATAGATTATTGTTCGTCAATAAAAGTAATGAACATGGAGAGTCCTCAAAAACAGTGTGCTATGTGAAAAGTCAATTACAAATGGCCACATATTGTATAATTCCATTTTTCAGAAATTCCAGGATATGCAAGTCTTACAGATAAGAAGTAAATTCCTGGTTTCCAGAGGCTTAAGAAAGGGGTTTTTTGAGGGTTATTTGGCAGTAATAAAAATATTCTAGAATTAGATAGTGGTGATAATTCCACAACTTTGTGACTACACTAAAATCTACTGAATTAAACACTTTATACATTAAATTTGCCTTAAATAACAACAAAGCTATAATTTTAAAAATAGTCTTTACAACATTTAAAAAGGGAAAAAATTATAAATAAAATTATTGATAGTATTGTCGTTGGTAATAGAATTCCAGAAGAAAATATATATCAAAATTGGTGAAGATCATCCACTGACCTGGCTTGCCTGGTGGCTCAGCAGTAAAGAATCCACCTGCCAGTGCAAGAGACAAGGGTTCAGTCACTGGGTTGGGAAGATCCCCCTGAGAAGGAAATGGCAACCCACTCCAGGATTCTTGCCTGGAGAATCCCATGGAGAGAGGCGCCTTGCAGGCTCCAGTCCATGGGATCACAAAGAGTCAGACACAACTTAGTGACTAAAACCAACAGCAATCCTCTGACCTATTCCCCTGACGACAAATAGGTTCAGCACCGGGGACAGCTCCCCATGTGTGCCATCTTTTCAAAGGTAGCTTACAAAAGGCTACTAAAATCCTGTAAAAGTTTCCTAATTTCTCCTCTGCTTTTATTCTTTTCAACCAGTTATGCTTGCCTTTATGTTTACATTATTGTGAGCAATTGACCAGAATACCAAGGATCAGTTACTTCATTAATCCACTTAGCAAAATATATTGATTGTTATGTGCCAGGCATTCACTCAACATGAGATCTTAGACAAGTCACTGGCCTCTGTTAACTTATTATCTAACACTTGTGAATAATTACACATGCATGATATACTAAGACACTTTGTGAAATAAATCATATGACTTGTTTTCATGAAAGGTGTTTTTATTACTGAATTACTTCTCTTTCCAAGGAAATTGCATCACTCTGAGCAGTCACACACAGGAGCCCCTGTCATTCTGAGAAGCTGGGAGATGGGTCTTGAGTTTAAATATTTTCAAAAGCAAGATCTTCCTATTTACATTCCATGATGATTCTTTACTTAACCCCTTTTTCTTCAGTGAGTTTCTTCAGCTATAAGCCCATCTGCTGCTGCTGCTGCTGCTAAGTCACTTCAGTCGTGTCCGACTCTGTGTGACCCCATAAACGGAAGCCCAACAGGCTCCCCCATCCCTGCAAGACGCTATTCTTCTGTGGTGCACAGAATTTCATCAGTATCCTTCTTTTCCTTAATGACATCCCACCTGCCTCTACTCTTCTTTGAGGTTTAATTTAAACATGCTATATCATTTCATATCACCCAGCAACATTTATTATATTTATAATATATTTTTTCCAAATGTATTAAAGTGGTTTCTTTCTGGTGGTTCCTTTAGAGCCTTTATATAAAAAAATAACCCAACCCATAATAATTAATATATGTTGTTGTTCAGTTGCCAAGTCATGTCTGACTCTTCCCAACCAAATGGACTGCAGCACAGCAGGCTTCCCTGTCCTTCACCATCTCCCGGAGCTTGCCCATGTTTATGTCCATTGCATCGGTGATGCCATCCAAACATCTCATCCTCTGTCATCCCCTTCTCCTCCTGCCTTCAGTCTTTCCCAGCATCAGGGTCTTTTCCAGTGAGTTGGCTCTTCTCATGAGGTGGCAGAAGTATTGGTGCTTCAGTTTCAGCATCAGTCCCTCCAACGAATATTCAGGGTTGATTCCCTTTAAGACTGACTGGTTTGATCTCCTTGCAGTCCAAAGGACTCTCATGAACCTTCTCCAACACCACAGTTCAAAAGCATCATTCTTTGGTGCTCAGCTTTCTTTATGGCCCAACTCTAACATCCATACGTGACTACTGGAAAAACCATAGCTTTGACTCAGTTCAGTTCAGTTCAGTCACTCAGTCGTGTCCGACTCTCTGTGACCCCATGAATCACAGCATGCCAGGCCTCCCTGTCCATCACCAACTCCCGGAGTTCACTCAAACCCATGTCCACAGAGTCGGTGATGCCATCCAGCCATCTCATTCTCTGTCGTCCCCTTCTCCTCCCGTCCCCAACCTTTCCCAGCATCAGAGTCTTTTCCAGTGAGTCAACTCGTCGCATGAGGTGGCCAAAGTATTGGAGTTTCAGCTTTAGCATCAGTCCTTCCAATGAACACCCAGGATCGATCTCCCTTAGAATGGACTGGTTGGATCTCCTTGCGGTACAAGGGACTCTCAAGAGTCTTCTCCAACACCATAGTTCAAAAGCATCAATTCTTTGGCGATTAGCTTTCTTCACAGTCCAACTCTCACATCCATACATGACCACGAGAAAAACCATAGCCTTGACTAGACAGACCTTTGTTGGCAAAGTAATGTCTCTGCTTTTTAATATATTATCAAGGTTGGCCATAACTTGCCTTCCAAGAAGTAAGCGTCTTTTAATTTCCTGGCTGCAACCAGCATCTGCAGTGATTTTGGAGCCCAAAAAAATAAAGTCTGACACTGTTTCCACTGTTTTTCCATCTATTTCCCATGAAGTGACGGGACCAGATGCCATGATCTTTGTTTTCTGAATGTTGAGCTTCAAGCCAAACTTTTCACTCTCCTCTTTCACTTTCATCAAGAGGCTTTTGAGTTCCTCTTCACTTTCCGCCATAAGGGTAGTGTCATCTGCATATCTGAGATTATTGATATTTCTCCCAGCAATCTTGATTCCAGCTTGTGCTTCTTCCAGCCCAGCGTTCCTCATGATGTACTCTGCATATAAGTTAAATAAGCAATGACAATATATAGCCTTGACGCACTCCTTTTCCTATTTGGAACCAGTCGGTTGTTCCATGTCCAGTTCTGACTGTTGCTTCCTGACCTGCATACAGGTTTCTCAAGAGGCAGGTCAGGTGGTCTGGTATTCCCATCTCTTTCAGAATTTTCCACAGTTTATTGCGATCCACACAGTCAAAGGCTTTGGCATAGTCAACGAAGCAGAAAGAGATGTTTTTCTGGAACTCTCTTGCTTTCTCCATGATCCAGCGGATGTTGGCAATTTGATCTCTGGTGCCTCTGCCTTTTCTAAAACCTGCTTGAACATCTGGGAGTTCATGGTTCACATATTGCTGCAGCCTGGCTTGGAGAATTTTGAGCATGACTTTAGACAGACCTTTGTCAGCAAAGTGATGTCTCGGCTTTTTAATATGCTGTCTAGGTTGGTCATAGCTTTTCTTCTTAGAAGCAAGCATTTTTAATTTCATGGCTGCAGTCACCATCTGCAGTGATTTTGGAGCCCAAGAAAAGAAAGTCTGTCATGGTTTCCACTGTTTCTCCATCTATTTGCCAGGAAGTGGCGGGACCAGATGCCATGATCTTAGTTTTCCGAATGTTGAGTTTTAAGCCAGCTTTTTCATTCTCCTCTTTCATCAAGAGGCTCTTCAATTCCTCTTTGCTTTCTGACGTAAGAGTGGTATCATCTGCATATCTGAGGTTACTGATATTTCTCTTGGCAATCTTGACTCCAGCTTGTGCTTCCTCCAGCCCATTATGCTGAATGTTATGTGTACTCCCATTTCCCTTCAGTTCAGTTCAGTTCAGTTCAGTTAAGTCGCTCAGTCGTGTCCGACTCTCCGCGACCCCATGAATCACAGCACGCCAGGCCTCCCATTTCCCTTATGACAGTATAATTCCATTTCCCTTTCCTTCTTTGTGCTGTCATTGCTATACACTTTTTGCATAAGCTATGAACCCAATGTGTTTGTTATTTTTGCTTTATATAGTTAATTACTCTCAGAAGAAATTTTAAAATGAAAAATAATTTTGTATTTACCCATATATTTTCCATTTCTTGCACTTCTCATTCCTTTGTACAGATCCAAGATCCCATCTGGTTTTATTTTTCTTCTATCTAAAGAATATTCTTTAACATTACTTACACAGTGGTGCTAAATGGTAAAGCCTCTCAGCTTTTGTTTGTCTTAGTAAGTCTTTATTTCACCTTAAGGTGAAATTTTTAAAGAAGATGCTTGCTGGATACAGAAGTCTATGTTGACAGTATTTATTTTACTCTACAATTTAAAGATGCTGAGCCATTGTCTTATGACTTGTATAGTTTATGGAATCTGCTCTCATTCTTGGAGAAGGCAATGGCACCCCCACTCCAGTACTCTTGCCTGGAAAATACCATGGACAGAGGAGCCTGGTGGGCTGCAGTCATGGGGTCGCTAAGAGTCCAACATGACTAAGCAACTTCACTTTCACTTTTCACTTTCATGCACTGAGGAAGGAAATGGCAACCCACTCCAGTGTTCTGGCCTGGAGAACCCCAGGGACGGGGGAGCCTGGTGGGCTGTTGTCTATGGTGTCGCACAGAGTTGGACACGACTGAAGCGTCTTAGCAGCAGCAGCTCTCATTCTTATCTTTATTCCCCTGTACATCATGTGCCTTTTTCCTCTGGCTGATTTTAAGATCTTTCTGTTTATCACTGTCTTTCAGAAACTCAATTTTGATGTGCTCTGATATGTGTGTACGGGTGCTTTTATGTTACCTGGGGTTGCTTAAGGTTCTTAGATTTGTGAGTTTATAGTTTTTAGGGTTTTTAAATTTGGCAGTTTTTCAGCCATTATTTCTTCATATATCTTTTTGTCTCCCTCTCCTGCCAACAGACTCTTTTCTGGGACTCTAATTAACATGTAATGAACCTTGATACTATTCCCAGATCACTGAGATCTTATTTATCTGTTTTATGTTTCAGACTGTGTCGTTTGTATTGCTACATCTTCAGGTTCACTGATCTTTTCTTTTCCCACGTAGAAGCTGCAGTTAGTCCCATCCTGTGTATTTTTCCACTTCAGATATCTTAATTTTCATTTTTAGAAGTTCCATTTGGTTCTTTATGTCTTCAGCATCTCTCCTGACTATATTCCTATTATTTAAAGATCCTTAAACATGTTGAACATATTTGTAATAGCTATTTCAATGTCTTTGCATCCCAATTACACCATCTCTGTCATTGCTGGGTCTTTTTCTATTGATTATTTTTCTTCTTCTGGTTATGTGGTCTTATTTCTTGATTTTTGGCATGTCTAGTAATTTTTTTGGATGTTGAACATTGGGTTGTTAGGTCATTGAACATCTTTACTCCCCTATCCTCCTTTTGAAAAAATGTTGGTTTTATCCTGAAAGGTTATATAGTTATATAAGTGTGACCTCTGGGTCTCCTGAACAGTCACTTTGGATGCTGGGTGTCTTGAAGGCATAATTTGAAAGATCCATAGCTTGACCTTGATCTGAAAAATCCGTGGTAAGAGATTCATAAAATCCTCTCTCTGAGACCAAAGAGCTGCTGTGAGGAGATATGGAATTGACTTTGCCTGCAGTTGCATGGTTGGAGAAGGAAATGGCAACCCACTTTAGTGTTCTTGCCTGGAGAATCCCAGGGACGGAGGAGCCTGGTGGGCTGCCGTCTATGGGATCGCACAGAGTCAGATACAACTGAAGCGACTTAGCAGCAGCAGCAGTAGTTGCATGGAGGGACCAAACGTGTGGCTGGCTGCTGAGAAACAGAATGCTCCTGTAAAGACAAGTGGCTATCAGACAGTGCATCGTTAATCACAAAGTCAGTAATTCTCTCTGTGTACAAGGACTTGACAGGTTTCTGGTCTGCCACATGGATGATGCTGAACTCCCTGGTCCCTGGTAGGATACCATGGCACTGAAGACTGTATCTCCTTTGGACCATCAGCCTACAAATAGCAACTCTGAGGCATTGCTACACTTATTGAAGTAGGCTAGCCCTCATCACATGTCTTTGCTTATATTCCTGAAATTTATAGAAGTCATTACATGGTTTTATGTTGAGAGACTCCTTTCCAGGTCATATTTGAAGAAGCCTATTTTGTTTCACTCATTTGAAAATGCTTTTGGTTACAATTTTTCATCATTGCCCTGTGTTCAGCACAATAGCTGATTTTGAAAATCTCATCATCTGGGGATGATTTAAGAGGAAAGTAAGGGAAATGGCTTGGAACTATTTCAAATCATGTCACCGTATGTATTTACTTCTTCCTGAGCTGGGTAAAGAACTATGGGTTTAGCACCAACGTATCTGTCTTATAAGATGCTTGCTTCTTCCCACTTGGATATTCAACTTGGTGTCTGAGATTATTAAAATGAAGCTTTAAGTCTGACTGCTCTTGTTATTGTGATTTTTACAGCATTCTTCAACACATTCACCCATTCCATTAGGTCCTGCCAATCATTAGTTTATAGAAACTATTTTCTCTTCTCTCTGTTTTTAAGCCCAACTTACCTTGGCTTAGTTTAGTTGTTTTGTTAACCTGTGAAATGTAGGTAAGTTTAATGCCTCCAGCACAGGTTGGTCCAGAAATAGATTTAGTGGATATTCACTTACTACACCAAGCGATCTTTTCTGATATTCACCATGAGGCTCTTCAAAGATTTCCCATTGTTGTTATTTACTTACTGTCTAGGAAGCCACAAACGTGATCTGACCAATGAGAACAACCAGCAGGTTTACCCTTCTGCGGTCCTGGGCTCTCTGCGCTGTCCCCTGGCTCCAGGCTGTATCTTAACAAATATCCTGTAGAAGCAATAAGAGGTGGGGGGGAGGGGAGAACTTCCCTGGTGGTCTAGTGGTTACGAATCCTCCTGCTAACGCAGGGGGCATGGGTTCGATCCCTGGTCTGGGAAGATCCCACATGTCGAGGTAACCGAGCCCTTGTGCTGCAGCTACTAAGCCCCCATGCTGCAACTACTAAGCTTATGTGCTGCAACTAGTGAAGCCTGTGGGCTCCAGAGCCTGTGCTCCACAGGAAAAGCTCTGCAATGAGAAGCCGGTGTGCTCCCCAACTAGAGGAAGCCTGTATGCAGCAACAAAGAGCCTGTGCACTGCAACAGAGACCCAGTCAACCATAAATAACAAATTATTTTTTTTAAAAAAAGAAGCATAGGGAAAACAATATCTCATTACAGTAAACATTAACCTGTTTACTGCTGGGAATTCTCTGCATGAGGTGCCAGGCAATCAGAGTTGACCTTGGTGCTTATGCTTAAGAGTGCAGGAGCCAATTTCCACTACCGGTAAGAATTTACTATCCAGGGCACAAAGAGAACAACAAATTAAGGAAGTTGTCATGGAACCTGGAGGAAGCAGGCAATGTCAAATTCACCCTTTACAGCATGGAAATCAAGTACCGGAGCCAGAGTACTTTACAGAGCTAGCCAAAGTTCGGCCAAAGATTTGGCTGAAAACGCACGTAGGTAAGTTTTAGAGGACAAAGAAGAACCGTAAATCTCTTTCCATCAGAATGCTACAGAAAAGCTCAGGAGACTTCAGGTCATGTTTCTAAAGCAGCATGTGTGTCTTCTCAGCTATTTATCTAGACAGATCAATAGCCACAAACCTGCACATGAAGGGATTACTCTGGACACCTGTAACTTCTTTTTCCTATCTCCCCTCTAACCACCGAGAAAACTGCCTCATGAGGCCAACCTTGTATGACTGTCACCCTAGTCTGATACCACCACATTTGTCTTTATTCTCCAAAGAGCTCGTTAACATTTCTATTAGTGAGATGTTAATTGATTACCAACCTTAATTACCAGGTTCTCTGACTGCCGATTCTTCTGTGTACCTGAGCTGTGAAAAACTCCACGTGTATTTAATGGTTTGAGGCATGCCCTGCTTACACCAAATTCCCACAAAACATCA
This sequence comes from Moschus berezovskii, assembly GCF_049115385.1. Lineage (NCBI taxonomy): Eukaryota > Metazoa > Chordata > Mammalia > Artiodactyla > Moschidae > Moschus > Moschus berezovskii. The sequence continues at coordinate 18,641,037 of NC_142477.1, read as the reverse complement.
CATCTATGCTGCAGGTACCCGGGCCCCCTACCCAGGTCACAGATGATTGGCTAGAGCCGTACACGTGTTCATTGGCTCGCTGGCTGAGCCAATCAGATTCTACTTCTCAGGCTTTTTTAACTCGTGAACTAAGATGCAGCTTCCTTCAGTGGCAGGAGCAGCCTTGTGTGCCCAAAGGGTGGAGAGCGGGAGGCAGACATGAAGAGAGACAAAGAGAAGAAGGGAAAGAGAGAATCACTTACAGAGTGAGGCGGGCAATCTGGAGGGATAAGACCATCTCTCCGTGACTCATGAGAGATGCAGCTGGAAACTCTAATTCTTGGCTCTCAGGTCCCAGGCGCGTTCCCAGAGGACTGGCCGTACTTCCTGCCCCGTTGGTCTGTGGGATTCTCCTTATCAAACTGACTTAAGTGGTTTTCTGCCCTTACCATCAAATGGCTGGAACAGAACCCAGAGTATTTTAGAAACATATTTTTTGCATTTCTGGCAAGACTGGCTCTCGGGCAGTATTTCATATTAATCATAAAACAGCAGCTGAAGCTCATAAACATGTGTCATTCGCACTAAAACCCCACACAGAATTGGAATTCAGGGATGTGCTCAAATCTCTTCCTTATTACAGACATTGAGCCTGTGCCCTCATTAGCCCGCCATCCACGGAGCCTGTGAAGGCCGAGCACAGTGAGTCTTTCAGATACATGAAGACCCTCAGTAACCAAGGCACACACTGGATGTGTCTTGTGGAGAAGAGACCTTACAAGTCACCCGATGTTTAAGAACTCTCTCCGATCCCATTTGCCACCAGAAGTTATTTGTTCTGTGCTGGTGATAAGCTTCCAGGCCTTCATTTTTCCTGATTTCAGCCATTCACGCCAAGGGGTGCGTCCTTCAGCTTCTGACTTTGATAAACACCCGAGCTGGGCTCTGGCATACCTGCCACGGTTTTGTGGATTCAGGCTACTATGCCCTTGGGCCCTGTTTGCCACACCAGCCCCACCCTACCCTGCTGCCTCCTACCTGGGACCTGCCTGTCAGCTCTGCGGAGTCCAGGCTGGGGTCAGGCCTCTTCCACAGCAGAGGGAACACGGGAGGTGTGTTCTACGGACATCTTAAGGTTCTATTCTCTAATTAGAAGTCCATGACCCCAATAAATAATGTTCTGAGTCGTATTTGTTTAAGAACCTGTTCCTTGGTGAACTAGATGTTGTTGGTTAATTTTAACCTCACTGCAGATAAAATGTTAGCCATACTTGATTTGACCTCTTATGTCTATTGTGGCCACTTCATAGGTCACTCTGACTTGATGAATATGTTGGGGTATCACTAACTTCAGAAAGCTTCTCTCCCCAAGACTCCATCTAAAAACTTGGTCTCTTCAAGTTTTGGATCAACAAAAAAGGAAGGAAGGAAGGAAATCATCACACTATGACTCTTTGCTTCTTTAAGAAGGTTAACAGCTGCACATGGCTTTCATTAGCAACTTGTGATTTGGAATTCATTTGCTATTAGTATGAGCACTGTTCTAGTCATGGTGATATAAGACCCACATTCCTTCCCACAGAAGTTTGAAATCCAGTAAAGAAAGAAATGTGAAGATTCTTGCTAAGCATAAAGAACTGAAATCAAAAGGAGGTTCTTGCTAATTTCTGCTGAGAGAAGGTAGAAACCCATGGAAGCCTTCTCAAAAAGTAGCAAATGTAACTGGGATTGTCTGATGACTGATCCAAGGAGCTCTGCCAAGCAGAGGGTCATGACTCAGAAGACAGACCCCAGCCCCCACGCACCTCTTCAGTCAGGTGTCCTGAGCAAGGCACACACTGGACATCTCCACACAGTGGCCTTGGGTGGCCCAATAGCAAAACAAAAGCACCACCCTCTCATGCTGGCAAAATCCCAAACCCCCAGAGAAATAACATCAGAATATGTTGATTCTTACCTGAAACTCATGTTTCAGTGCGTGCTATAGACCAGGGCCACATTGCAAGCTCTTTCTGCTTGTCTGCAAGAGTGTGTGCAGGAACTGGGAGCAAGTGTTGAGAAACTCTTATAGCAATCTGATCTCACTTTTACAAAAGTGCCCGTCTGCCAAGAACGGGAAATTCAAAAAACGGGCCCATCACCACGCTCACCACAGAGAGCTCCACAAGCACTGCTCTGCCACATGTTCAAAGGGAAATAGGCACGCTACTTCCTGCTTTAAAGACAGAGTCATGTGACATCTCCTCTTCCTGTTCAGTGCATGGGGTGTGCTTGCCTGAAGACAGGGACTCAGGAGGGACAACCAAAAATGCAACTAGTAACACAGCTGGTCTCACAAGCAGACTGAAGTGTCCACTCTTACCCCGTGAAATATAAACCAAGTGGGAAAATTAATTTCTCATTTACCATTTGATGACTAATGTATTAAACATAGATCAAATATACATCAGTGCTGATCATGCTTTGATCATGCTTAATTACACCTAAGGCTAGCTCCTGATAAGAGAAACACATATTTATCTTTCTTATTTAGCTATAAGATATGAATATTTTATAACATTTTCACCAAGTATCACCTCATCTCTGTTTTTCTTAATTTATAGTGTGATATAGTGTGTATGCTCAGTCATGTCCAACTCTTGGACCCCATGAACTGTAGCCTGCCAGGCTCCTCTGTCCATGGGATTTTGCAGGCAAGAATACTGGAGTGGGTTGCCATTTCCTCCTCCAGGGAATCTTCAAGTAAGTCATAAATGTGTCTACTTAGGTTCACATACTGAAAGTTCCAGAATATTAGTGCAGCTTTTAGGTTTTCACCCCCGTTGTCAGTTTGCACCAACTCCTTCTCATCACCTAGCCCCAGGGCCCTTCCCACAAAGCTGGGCCAACAGAGAGGCCAGCACCCAAAGGAAGTCCGTGGACATGCTGAGAGCTGGACACAAGCTGAGACTGACAGGTACATGAGGTGGTGCCCCAGTTGCTTCCCAGATTCTGTCTTTGGGGATGACGGTGATAACAAAACATGGGGCCAGCGAAGTCTCAAGCTTTGGGGTTTGTCCAGATAGACGTGTTGCTATATGCTAAGGAGCAATGGAGTCAAGTTGTATGCTGTCCATGAAGCCCTCTAGCGTTACTGGTTTGACCTTCACTCCACCTTTTCAAACTCATGGGTGAGCAAAACAGAACAGTAAAACACTACACTGATAATTTTAACTACCAACCTGTATTTGGTTCTGTCTAGATGTTCATCTGAGGTTTTATAAGTTAGAAGCAAGATATATTCTTTGTTTACAAAAAGGCTATTTCAGTGCAAACAATATTTCTGTACTTCAGGAATGCTTCTTAGAACACAGCCCATGTTTAAATAAGCTGTTGTTGTTGTTTAACCTCTAAGTCATGTCTGACTCTCCTGTGACCCCATGGACTGTAGCCCGTCAGGCTCCTCTGTACATGGGATTTCCTAGGCAAGAATACTGGAGTGGGTTGCCATTTTCTTCTCCAGGGGATCTTCCTGACCCAGGGATCAAACCCGTCTAGCAATTAAAAACAGTGCTAATTTATATGTAGTTCCTTCTGACTAGTTTGTTATATTCATCATACAACTGAATTAAAAACAAAAACACCCAATACCTTGTCCCCTAAAATCTTCTGTTTCGATGTTTTCCCCCAAACACAGTAACTACTGAAGAGTCTTATTTTTTACTTTCATTATTATCATATTTAAATGTTTTTCACAATTTGGTCTTGCCCCTCTATTTAAAGAATCCTTTTTCCACCCTGCCCCATCCCCCAGCATGGTTAAGGATAAACATCAGGGGTTGATAATGTGACAAGAGTTACAAGCTGCCCGTGCCGTGCTAAGCTGCTTCAGTTGTGTCAGACTCTGTGTGACCCCATGGACTGTAGCCCACCAGGTTCCTCTGTCCATGGGGAGTCTCCAGACAAGAATACTGGAGTGAGTTACCATGCCCTCCTCCAGGGGATCTTCCCGACCCAGGTATCAAACCCAGGTCTCCAGAATTGCGGGCAGATTCTTTACTGACTGAGCCACCAGGGAAGCCCAAGGGTTATGAAAACCCATAGATGTAGGCAAGGGCTGTGGAGATCAAGTACAAAAGGCCATAGAGATCCCGCTTCGTGTGGCTCTCAAGGTATCGCAAAGCCCCTGGGTTTGAGCTCAGTACTCTTCAGCTCTTCACCCAGAGGACAAAATGGCAGCAGGCCCAATACTGGCTTTATGTGGTAAACGCAGGTGAGTGTCCCCATTACTAATCTAAATGTTAGTTTCATAGACCGCAGCATTTAACATACCTCCTTTTTATTTACAGTAGACATATGGAAATGAGAAAACATTAGCATCAAACATGTTAATAAGTAAGTCATTCTTAGAAAGGGTTTGTAACTTTGAAATAGTATCCCATTAGCCAAGATTTTAAGTTACTTTGTATTTGCCGAAATACAAAGCGGGACTAGCAAAGTACCTCCAAAATAAAGACTGCTAAAATAAACTGGAAAAGTATTTCCAAAATAGAGACGACCAGAAGTTAGTGAGCCTGAGTGCGTTAGTTGTCTACGGTTGCTGTAACACGAACCGCAAACTTAGCAACTTAAACAACACTTTTATCATCTCACAGGTCTCTAGGTTAGAGGCCTGACACGGGTTCCACGGGGCTAAAAGTCAGTGTTGGCAGGGCCTTGTTGCTGCCTGAGGCTCTAGGGGAGAACGTGTTCTCTGGCCTTTTCTAGCTTCCAGAGGCCGCCCATGGTCTTCGGCTTGTGGCTCCTTCATGTAACTGCAGTAATATCCTCCTTGTAGCTGCTGCAATGAACAAAACCGGCTGCCTTGCCTCTGTCTCTCACCGTCCATCTCTTTCTCCCATCTTCCCCTGACTGATCCTCTCCCAAGTCCCCTCTTTAAGGACCCTTGTGATTATGCTGGGCCCACCTGGAGAACCCAGACCACTCTCTCTATTTCAAAGTTAGTAGATTAGTACCTTAGTTCCATCTGCAACCTTATTCCCCTTTGCTCTTTAACCCAACCTATTCACAGGTTTCCAGGATTAGAATACAGATATAGGGGCGGGGGGGAGGTGGGCATGATTTCTGCTGCTGCTGCTAAGTCACTTCAGTCGTGTCCGACTCTGTGTGACCCCATAGACGGAAGCCCACCAGGCTTCCCCTTCCCTGGGATTCTCCAGGCAAGAACACTGGAGTGGGTTGCCATTTCCCTCTCCATTGTGTGAAAGTGAAGTCGCTCAGTCGTGTCCGACCCCCAGCGACCCCACGGACCGCAGCCGACCAGGCTCCTCCATCCATGGGATTTTCTAGGCAAGAGTACTGGAGTGGCTTGCCATTGCCTTCTCTGATGATTTCTACCTACACACATTAAATACACATGTAAATACACATTAAATACACCAGTTTACTATTTTTATAACAGTTCAATAATTGTCATTCAGTTGCCTTAATCTGTAGAATGTATCTTTTTGGTTTATATAAAACATATTAAACTGGTCAGATGCAACAGTTTTAAAAAAAAGAGTAAAGAGATATAAAACAAATTGGACAGCATGACAAAGTAGTGGCTATGTGTATGTATGTGTTTAGATATGTAGATATAAAACTATACATGTATACGCGCATGTGAGTAAAAACACACACACACGCACAATTTTAAAGTTAATCAAAGGGTTCTGGAAAATCAGTCTACCACAGAGACTCCTGGGAAGGTAATGCTCATAAAATTAGGCCATGATTATGAAGATCGCAAATCAGTCAAAGACAAGATTCCTAATGAAGAACATAAAGGTTACAGCCAAACAAATTCTTCTCCTTTAGTCCTTTTCCTGTCCTTGTTTCCTTCTCACTTTTTTCCTGTTGCTCTTGTTCAAACTAAATATCCTTGTGCCTGACTGCATGTGAAGTGACCAGAGTCTTCACAAACAAGGTCAAACCACCAGCCCACAAACCTGTTAGTGCAGCTGCGCTGGAGGAAACCAGTCAGAACAGAGGAAAGGCACCATGGGGTCCCCTGTCCAGGGTACCTGTGCTCCTGGAGAGGGGTTCCCGACTCCTTCCATGGCAGCAATGCCAGCTTTGGTTTTCTAGAAACATTACTTGCAAGGGTGACTTCTGTCACTGGCGAGAGCTGGTGCCCAGTCCAGCCTGACTTAAAAGACAGGAATGTGGTAGTGGCGGTCGTTCTCGGTCAGCAGGGAGATCTCCGGCCACTCCCTGAGCGACTCTTCTGGGTAGCAGACTTCAAAGTCTCTGGAGTTAAACTTGAACAGTCTGAACACTTTTATCTTTACTTCCAGGGAGTATCCGAGTATAAACATATCAATCTGTGGGGAGGAGATGAAAGAAAGGTCACAGATGCACATTTCCAAATGCCCGCCTCCCCCCTCCAGCGGAGGGAGCATGTTCTGCAGCTCGTGAGATGATGGGCTCGTGGCCAGACCCACATGTGAACCGTGCAGGGTGTGGAATTGGGGACAGACATGGAAGACGTCTGCGTGGAAGGCAGGGGACAAACAGAGAAAGGTCTCCATAGGGGGATCACAGGGCAAGCTGTTTGGAAAAAATATAAAGGAATGCTTTCAATAAGAGTTATCCTGATTTCCAACTTTTTTTAAAAAATCATTTTAAATGAATTAATTTTTATTAAAGTGTCAGGTAATTCTGAGTACTTCCTAGGAAAGCAAAGCAAAACAAAGCCCTTTTGCTACGGGGCATAGAAAAGCATTGTCTGGACTTTCAGTTTCAATAACTTATGTTTACCTGCACTAAGTAACCACATGCTTTCCCAAACGTTATCTCAGTTCGCAGTTGGACTTCCTGCCAGGTAACCTCTGTAGTGGGAGAGCCTGTTCCCACCTGAGAGGCAGTGTGAAGGTCAGACAGGTGCCCGGCACTGCTGCTCGCTAGCCACCGAGCTGCGAAGACACAGCAGCTGGCATGGGGCAGGAAGGCTTGTATCACTCTTCCTGACTGGATGGGGGTAATATCCACCCACCACCTCTTTGTGGGATTCCCGGGTGGCTCAGTGGTAAAGAATCCGCCTGCCAATGCAGGAGACCCAGGTTCGATCCCTGGTCCAGGAAGATTCCCTGCAGGAGGCAATGGCAACCCTCTCCAGTATTCTTGCCTGGAGAATTCCATGGACAGAGGAGCCTGGTGGGCCACAGTCCATGGGGTCGCACAGAGTCGGACATGACTGAAGCAACTCAGCACGCAAGCCACTCTTTGCAGCTGGTTTTATCGCTGCTGACGGTAAACTGCAATCACCTACATGCTGAAGTATGGCCAACACTGTCCTTCATCAGACACACGATTCTTCTGCCCCGTTTACCTGCTCCAGTCCACATGTGTCACCGACAGAATTCAGGTGATTCATCATGAAGCTTAAGGGGTCAGATGAGGTTTCCCGGGTAAACAGAAGTTGAAAAAGACTGGGGATGACCTTTTTGGTCTTCATTTGTTCATAAACCTCAGTGACTTGATAGAGCATGATGAACTTCAGGGCTTCATAAAGTTTATATTCCAGGAGAGCGTCAGAAAAAAGGATGTTGCACATACTTCCTCTCTTGTGATAATCTTTAATTCCACTAAATTCAGTCCACTAAAAACACAGATGTTAAGTGAAACTTAGAAGGGAAAGGTCAATTCATACACCATTGCATAATCTTTAAAGTACTTGTAAAACAAACCAGGGATTAATAGGGGGACCCATTAACTTTTCACTTTATATCTTTTGACACTGATTGTTGTAACTCTAAGTATTAATTACTTTTACAACAACAAAGTAGTTTAAGTATTTTTTCAAAAATACACTGTCTACTAAGTAGAACACTAAAGAGGTCAGGCTCCTAAAGCTACTTCTAAGGATGTCGGATTACACAAAGGATAGTCCAGTGACAAAGAGTACTAATTAGCATTCTTCACCGCTAGCTGTGTGCCAGGGTGGAGTATAAAGCAATCTATGGGTTTCTGTTCATTAAATCCTCATAATAACGGTACAGGGTTGAGGTTATTCATTAGTTTTACAGATCAGAAAGCCATGGCACTGAAATGGCATTTCCCAAGGAGGACTCATTTCAACAATCTAAAATCTGTGTCTAGTAAAAGGCAGCAAAAACTCTTTAGTCAAATGATAACATCTGTGCTGTCCCCAAGTTACTAACAGGGTGCATTCCAAAGGGCATCTCCCAGTGTCTTGTCTGGACCTCACGCCACATTTTTCTAGAAAAACAAAAGTATGTGATTGTTAAGGGTGGCTGGCTAGTTAGCCAAAACTGGCCTAACAACCGTGTACAACAACATTGCTCTCGATCATTACTTGGGAGGAGAACGAAGAGCAGGAAAGGAAATGGTCAGTTACTAGACGAGTGTTTCTGCTGCACTTCCTTCTCACAGGACACAGAGCAAAATGCCTGACATGGGAGGCAAGCAGCTGCTTGTGGGATGCACACTTTTATTCCTTGTCTTTTTCCCCTGGAGACTCACCTGTGTTTTCAGTAATTCCACACATTTGCGTAATTTTCCAAACACATTGGAACCTGTATACTTCTCAGGACCAAAACTGTACTGCTGGATCCAATTACAACCTTGCGAAAATAGCAGTTTTTCTGGAAGCTTGAAAAGGAAGTAGATGCCAACAGTGGTCAGTATCTCAGCATGTCTGACACACAGCTCAGAATATTGCACAGCGGGTAATCTTATCTCATTCAGAAGTCTTCAGTGTAAAAGACTGTAACGGCAGTTAAGTAAAACCTAGTCTTTTTAGATTTGTGGATTGATTTGGATCACCTTCTTGATTCAGTTTCACAACAGATGAAAACATCAATGAACACTATGTCTACAGAAACAATCTTTTTACATAAAACACTTCCCAGACTTCCTAGGTATATCCATTTAGAAGTTATGTTTAACCAAACAGCATTGGAGTAATTCGCCAACATGGATCATAGAAGGACGCTTCCTGTGGTTCAAACCTAGCTCTTCACTGGTCTGCTGGGAGGTTACTCAACCAGCGCTAGTTATGTTACCTCTTAGCGCATCCTCCACTGTAAATGAAGGGCAATCTTATCCATTTTTCAGGACTCCTGTTGGATTAAATATGATCATGGAACGCGTAAGAATCTGATCCATTGTGGGTATCTGATCCATCTTCCACCCCGCTGAGCTTGTGGAGCCCAGGATCTCGGCTATGTTCTCTGTCCTCAGCAACTAGCAACAGGGCTGGCACGCGGCATACGCTTGACAACTGCTACGTTAGACTAAACACCAATAAAACAATTCTAAATAAAAGGTGTTAAGGAAACAGACCGTGTGGAGTTATATATATGCATACACTTTATATTTCTTTGCTTCTCCATCCTTAAATGTGCATCTGTGGTTAGGCATATCGTTGCTGTTGTTTAGTCGCTAAGTCATGTCCGACTCTTTGTGACCCTATGGACTACAGCACGCCAGGCTTCCCTGTCCTTCACTATCTTCTAGAGTTTGCTCATGCTTATGTAATAGGCATATTACATTCAAATAAAAATTAAGGTCATTCATCAAGAATAAATTGCCTGGCACTGTCAAGAAAATGAAAAAAAAAAAAGATAAGGCACTGGCTGGGAGAAAATCTTTGCAAATGACATATCTGATAAAGCACTTGTATTGAGAATATATAAAGAACCCTCAAAACTCAATTTACAAAATTGGGCAAAAGATTTAAACTGAGACTGCTGCTCCAAGGAGGTAATGTGGGTGGCAAATTAGTACCTGAAAAGATGCTCAAAATCATTACCTGTTAGAGGAATGCAAACCAAAAGCAGTGACACAAATGCACCCTTATTAGAATGGCTAAAAAGCAAACAAAAAACCTGAAAATGTAGAAGAACTGGAACTCACACATTATTGGTGGGAAGGCAAAATGGCAGAGCCACTTAAGAAAAGACTTGGTAGGTTCTTATAAAGAAAAACCTATCATGAGACCCAGCAGTCTCATTCCTAGGTATTTACCCTAAAGGAATGAAAACGTACGGTCACACAAAATCCTGAACGGGAATATTTCTAACAGCCTTATTCAAGCTGGAAGCACTCCACATATTCTTCAACTTATGCATGAATGGATAAACAAGATGTCTTCTATTCATATGAAGGAACACCACTCTACAATAAAAGCACTGAACTACAAATCCATGGAACAATACAGGTGATCGGCAAATGCATTATGCTAAGTGAAAGGGGCAGATTCTAAAGTCTACACAATGGGTCATTCCAATTCTCTGACATTCTGGAAAAGACAGAACTAAAGGGACAGAAAACATATCAGTGGATGCCTGGGGTGAGAGACGGATTGACAAAAGGGGATATGAGGGCCTCTTTGGGATGGAGTTTACACGCTGTGCTTGTCAATGCTCAAACAGCCAGAGCAGGAAAGTGGATTAAAGGACCACTTTACTTACAAAAGACAGACGCCCTTCTCAAGAAAAGATGCTGGCATTCAAAATGAAATTGAGCATGACTATCTGAGATGATTTCTTTGCAAACTGGCATGAGAGACAGAGGACTGAGCTAAAGGACCTTCAGTCTCCTGACACCTTGTGTACAATACAAAACCACCTGCAGGAGACCCCGGACTCTGTGCTGCAGTTCCCATCAGCGTGACTTTCGCCAAATTTCCAGCGTGAGGACCTAACGTACCTTCACGATATCTTTTTCTTTCATCCAGGATGGGAAAGCGAGGCCCCGGCTGAAGATCTGAAACAGCACCGACCTCAGGGCGTCGTAGTTGTCTCTCCTGACTTGTCGAACACATTTAATATGCCGGCGCCAAAACAGCTCCTCGTAAGCCTATTGGCACCAGAGGAAAAAGTCGTTCTTAATTCTGCTGGACAAGAGACTAAAGGAAGCTAATTCATGGCATCTTTAGCAAGGCGCTCCTCCCAAATAAAGTGGACAACAGAACCAGTATGGGTTATGGATGCGACCACGTGTCATTTTCAAGTGACTTCTGTGTGTACAGAGTCCATGTGATGCTATTTTAGTTGATAACTTCCTGGAAGCCAAGTCAGGGAAGGTCAGTGTGGGGAGAGGATGGCTGCAACCTGACTGCAGTGAAAACTATTATATGTACTTTTAAGTCCATGCTAAAGAGCAACTCAAAAGTACTTCTTCTTTTTCCTTTTTGACTTTTTTTGGCTTTTGCTAGTGACAAGGTTGGACAACACAGCTGGGGATGTCTACCAAGACTGGTCTGATGGAAAGTTCTAAAAAAATCCTCAAAATATTTCATGTCAAGGTGCCTGATCCCTTCAAGGACAGAAGTCTCCAATGCAAGTGCAGATTAAAAATATATCTTTATTTATTTGGTTGCGCCACCTCTTAGTTGCAGCATGTCTAGTTCCCTGACCATGGATTGAACCCGGACCTCCTGCATTGGGAGTCTTAGCCACTGGACCACCAGGGAAGCCCCCTGCAGATGTTTTAATAGCCCTGGCCAGGAGAGAGCTGAAAAGGGTACAATGCTCAAGTGTCCTGAAATTACAGGCCTAATTTACCCAAGTCCTCAAAGGCCCCAGTACTAAGTGAAAGGCCTGAAGGTGATGCCTAGCAGTTGTTTGGCTTTTAACTGCAGCCACAAGTTGTTCCTGGCTCCATAGTGGTAAAGCATAGTGGAATGCAAGTTTCCTGATTTTTACACACAAATTCTCCATCCACCACGACCTGAATAAACAGACACACACCTTCCTCATCAGCTTGGCATGGGGTGTCTCTCCTTTCCACTCTCTTGCACAATAACTGAGTAAATCAACTTCCGCCTCCACGCTGAGGTTCCCTGAACCAAATCGAAAATACACGGTGGTGAATTTTCCCTTCCCTTTTCCTTCTTGAACCCTCTCTTAAAATAAGTAAACACAGGCGTGAAAATATTTACTTTTGAATCTTCTCTGCAGATATCCAATCCACCTAAAAGATAAAGGGGAATAATAACATCAAAATTCTATTTTGAACAGCAAGGGCATTTTTGAAATTTAAAGATGATAGAACCACATACCATTTCAGCCGGTGCCCTAAATACAGATGCAGCCTTCTGAAGTAGCAGAGGATGGCTGCCAGAAATGAAACTGCCAAGGTCACCGACCCCTTCACCACTCTCCATGCGGTATCTAAGGCTTGGCTGGAGACTAGTGTCCAGGAGTGAACTTGGTCATTTCCTACAAAAATGTAATAATAATACTGTAGCACGGAACTATAGTCAACATCCTGGGATAAACCATAATGGAAAAGAATATAGAAAAGTATGTATATATGTGTATAACTGACTCACTTTGCTGTACAGCAGAAATTAACACTATAAATCAACTAGACTTCAATAAAAGAAAAACATGAAGTACAATTACACAAGCCTGCTTTATTTAAGGGGAAGAAAATACACTGGATAATTTTACCTGTAAAGAGTCATCATTGATTTAGATAGACATTTTTAGAGCATTTAAAAATTCAATCTAAATATTGAATAATCAGTGTCATACATATCTTTGTCTTACAAAATTCAAGAGGAATTGGGAACATAAGCAGCATGGGTTTCAGAATCCCTCAAAGCTGAATATAAAACCCGTCTTCCCCTGCTTATTCAGCTGTGTGACAGTGGGATCCTCCACTTCTTTGACCCCAGATTGTCTTAACTATAAAATGAGAGTGAAAATACTGACCTCGCTGGACAACGAGGGAATGAAATTAGTTAAGAAACAGCACAGTGCGCCTCACCCTGTGTAGAAGATCTGTTAAATCCAAGAATGATCAAGAGGGTCTGCTCAGCACTCAGCCATAACCCTGGGGACCTCAGGCCGTGCCCCCCCGACCCTGCCCACGCTGATACTCCTCGGTCATGACAGGCCATGACACAGGGCATCACCTGAGTACAGGACGAGGCTCAGACTGCAGGCACGGAGAGGGACATCGTGTCCAGAAAGGGGGCCACTTAGAAGAGACGTGCGTGGACCTAGGTGTGCAGCTTACGGGGTCCACTACGATTCCACATGTGACCAGAGAGATAATTCATTGGCCCGGAGAGCTCAAACTGGGAACTTGCAATATTTTACTATCTGCAACAGATTCCTAATTGTATTATGTTCGAAGATGTAAAATTCCGAAGTACAAATGAGGATGAGAACTTTTGAATAGTCACCAAACTTCCTGGGGTTCATTGTGAAACAGTTCCCTCCCTTAGTAAAAAAAAGTCCAATGATTAACTGGAGTCAAAGCCTCATGGATTTGGAATTTACAATTTTAATCATAAGCAATAAAGTTGATATACATTCTCTAGAAGGAAATATATATACTCTCAATAAAGAAAGGGTACATCACATACCCTTTAAGATGTTTTCCCCATGCTAACATCTTACAAAACTACTGACAAGTACATTTTCAAGAGCAGGTACGTATCTGTTCAGAACAATTGATTAGTTGCTAATTATATATTTACTCTTGCCTAGACACTTATGAAAAATTTTAATGAATGGTTTCAAAATGTAAGCTGTAATGCATTTGCACCTATAAGGTAAGATTTTTACTAAAAACTCTGAGGAATTCCTCTGAAAGGATGTGTAACTTCACAGCATAAAGGCAGATCATCACATGTGCAGTCACTGACCGGGTGACAAGCGTTTGGATTGTCTCTGCACTTTTCACTCTTACAGTCCTGTAGACTCATGGTGTCTTTTAGGATAATTTCTAGAAGAGGGAACTCTGGGTCCAGATGTGTGCACACTTCCAGCTGTGACAGATGTTGCCAGAATGCCTCCCAAAGCAAATCGTCGGTTAACACTCCCGCCACACAGACGAGCCTCCGTTTCCCGAAAGCCCAGGACTGGGCTTTTCTCACGGTAACACAGTCACCTTTCTTCTTCCATGAAGAGCCTTTTAGAGCAGCGGTCCCCAACCTTTTTGGAATCAGGTTTCATGGAAGAATTTTTTCCACAGACTGGGGAGGGGGAATGGTTTGGGGAAGATTCAAGCACACTTACTGTGCACTGTATTTCTGTTATTACATCAGCTCCACCTCAGATCCTCAGGCATTAAACCCTGGAGGTTGGGGACCCCTGTAGAACATCTGCCTACATCCCACTGGGTCGTCCTGGTTTTCTGTGGACATGGAGTGCTTGCAGGCCCTGGGCCGGGGCCTCCATTGGGTACGGCTCTCATTGGTCACAGACTCCAACCAACATACTGCATTCTTAAAAGGTACTGCCCAGCCCCATGGGGCGTTTGATTTGAGATCCCTGAAATGGGAGCTTCTCCTGAGCCTGAGGCCTCTCAGCAGCTGCCAGGACCTCCATGGGGACCCACCACAGACTACGGTCTCCTCACTCCTCACACCGTACATACACGCATGGACTTCCCTAGCCTCCTGCCCTAATGCTCAAAATTAAACCCTGCCTCCAAACTTGGAGAAAGGACCAGTTGATCAACTTATCAGAAAAAATCATGTGAGGGCTAAATAGCCCCTTCTCAGGAAAAATGGGAACAGCAGCCTAAAGTCCTTGTATTCGTTCGGCCCAGGGCACCCACAGGTGTCGGTCAACAGCTCAGACCAAGAAGGGCCAGGGAGGGGACCGTGGGCGCTGCTGTGGGCGCAGCAGGACTCGGGCTGTTCATGCAGCTTCATATGCAAACGTTATCAGGAATGCGGCTTCTCAGTCAACACAGGGTTTTAGTAGGAAAAAAGTATGATTTTTAATTAAAGTAACTAAAAGAGCTACAATTGGAGCTTTGTGCCGGACTCTGTGGCAAGTGTTTTCTAGGAATTGTCTCATTTGCTCCTGCCCTGGTCCTGTTGTACACAGGGTGGGGACTCCATGCCCCCAAGTGTCTGCTCCTTAATCCTGGGGGGCAGGGCAGGAGCCCCAGTGCCAGGATGCAGGGAGCGCTGTTACCGTTACCCTGGTAACACGGAGCCCCCTCTTGGAGCTGCTGGACGGTTGAAGGGAATATTGAGCTCGCGGTCAGGCGCACAGGAAGTACCCAGCCCATGTTCATTATTATTTTATCACCTGAGGACACTTCGAGGGAGAGAAAGATTAAATAACCCGCAGAGCTGGAGTCCAAAACCGGGCAAGGTCACGCTGGGCGCTGTTTTTGCTCCCCTACCTGCCTCTGAAGGACAGAGTTGAGTGGACCCGTAATCAGCTCTGCTACAGCAAGTGGAAAATAGACTCTTTTAAAAGAAAAAAAAAAAAAAAACATTATCCTGTAACAGGATTACAACTCCAAATGACTGACACAGAGAACACCACAAGTGGGGCGCCGAGCAGAAGACCAGCATGATCACAGCTTTGATGGTCTCGTGAGTCAGATCTCATTTCCCCAAAAGCAGCTGAGAGGGGATAAGATCTGCCACGTCAGACTCTTCCCGGGATCCCCCCGGGCCAGCCAGACAGACGGAAGGCAGCACCCGCCCGTCCCACTTCCCCTCCAATAGCTGGCACCCTCCCAAACGAGCTGGCCTTTGGGGGGAGCCCCCTGGACTAACAGGAACAGAAGCTCCACCATCGGGGAGCCAGTCTTTCAACATAATCAACAAAGGAGGCAGAGTGAGGTCAGGAACAAGGGGAACTGGGGGACGGGGAGGGTTCTGGCAGTGAAGGAAAGCGCTGCCAGGAATTATGGATTTGATCCTTTTTAAGGCTCATCAAGAGATAAAAATGAGATTTCTTTTTAACACTTATTGGCCGGACCACCTGGGTGGTGGCTGAAAACGAGGCAATATATAAGGCATGGGGCATTTCTGTGACGCTGGAAAGTGGGTGAACTACGTCTCATGAATTCCCCACAACCCCATCCTCAGCATTACCACCTGTGGAGACCCCATTTCCGCCCCCCCACCACACACACACACACACACACACATGCCCGGAAGGAACACCCAGGGAGCTGTGAGATCTCCTTGGGTGACGATGCCAGAGCCTCCTGCAGCCCAGAGTGTGGCCATCTTGACACTGGCATCCCACCTGTGACCGATGAGACCACTACGACTGAAAACATTAAAAGCTGCTGGATTTTTTTTTTTTTGGTGGTAAAATTCTACTTAGAATTTTTTTTCCATTTGCTAAAATGTACCAAAACTGAAATAATTCAAACAGGAAACCAAAAAGAAAAAAACAAACCTGAAAACAAAACTTAAAAAGACACAGAAGAGCCGGAAACATGAGTGATGACACTGACGGCACTTTTGCCCTGAGGTTCAGGCTCACTCTTCTGGAGACCCCCAGGGTCTGGCTGGCCTCCTACCTGCGGTGGTGCTGGGGCTGAGCGGGCCCTCCAGTCCTCCATCCCGTCCACTACCCCCAGGTCACCCCCGGTCGTCACTCCCCCCACCGTCAGCTCCTCTGCCCCCCGGGGCTGGCCCACTGACATGCTCCTGAAGCAGAGGAGGCAGATCAAGGGCTACAGAGCAGGCCTGCAGGGAGGGTGGAAGCTAGGGCTAAGCTACAAGACAGAAAAGGCAGTTTAATTTAGATGTTTGAGACAGATCATATGGTAAGATCACCTTGTTAAAAACTTCAAAGTCCTGCCTTACAGTCAATGGAACTCTGCTTCTTGGATGGCATCATCAACTCAATGGACACAAATCTGAGCAAACTCCAGGAGACAGTGAAGGGCAGGGAAGCCTGGTGTTGCAGTCCATGAGGGAGCAAAGAGTCAGACAACAACTGAGTGACCGAACAACAACCCTTGGAACTCTGCTCAATGGGATGTGGCAGCCTGGATGGGAAGAGAGTTCGGGGGAGAACGGATACATGTCTATGTATGGCTGAGATAGTTCAGGGGAGAACGGATACATGTCTATGTATGGCTGAGTCCCGTCGCTGTTCACTTGAAACTATCATGACATTGTTAATTGGCTATACTCCAATTAACCCAGAAAGCCGGGAGGAACCAAAGAGCCTCTTGATGAAAGTGAAAGAGGAGAGTGGAAAAAGCTGGCTTAAAACTCAACATTCAGAAAACAAAGATCATGGCACCTGGTCCCATTGCTTCATGGCAAATAGATGGAGGAAAAAAGGAAACAGTGACAGATTTTATTTTCTTGGGCTCCAAAATCACTGAAGATGGTGACTGCAGCCATAAAATTAAAAGATGCTTGCTCCTTGGGAGAAGAGCTATGACAAACCTAGACAGCATATTAAAAAGCAGTGACATTACTTTCTGACAAAGGTCCGTCTAGTCAAAGGTATGGTTTTCCCAGTAGTCATGTATGGATGTGAGAGTTGGACCATAAAGAAAGCTGAGTGCTGAAGAATTGTTGCTTTTGAACTGTGGTGTTAGAGAAGAGTCTTGAGAGTCCCTTGGACTGCAAGAAGATCCAACCAGTCCATCCTAAAGGAAATCAGTCCTGAACATTCATTGGAAGGACTGATGCTGAAGCTCCAATCCTTTGGCCACCTGATGGACAGGGAGGCCTGGTGTGCTGCTGTCCATTTGGGTCGCAAAGAGTCAGACACGACTGAGCAACTGAACTGAACTGATACCCCAATACAAAATAATTTTTAAAAGCCCTGAAACTTCAAGGTCAAAATGACTTTTAAACTTAAAAAATACATCAGCTATTTCTATCAGCTTCAAGGCCATATTCTGGTTAATTAGCAAGAGACTGGCCAAGAGAAACTGATGGGTTAGGAAGCAACCAGGGAGCAGGGGTGGGAAAGGCCCCCCGCCCCAGGACGTCCCTGCAGGCTCTCTGTCGCAGGGCCGGTGGAGGGGTGGGGTTGCCGCAGAGAGGAGTCAACTGAGGCCACGTGGTTCGGGGGACAGGAAGGGGCCCCAGAAGCCCCTCTCTCCTGCCCCTCACCCCTTGGTTATTCTTCTTCCCACCCTGGGCTGGGAGCTGGACTGGCAGGCAGTGAAGTGAAAAGACACCATCTCTGGCTCCAGGAAGTTCAGGGTCCAGTGGCACAATGCCCTGATGCTGGGAAAGGTTACTTGTCAGCTTGTCTAGGCCCCCAGTTTACATGTCCTGGTGTCGGGGCCCCGCCAGGACTCAGAATAGCACAGAGTCCTCATGCTGTCTGCCCCGGTGGGTCGCCTCTCTCAGAGCTGAGTTCTGAGACATAAAGCAAAATGTGGTTTGTTTGTCCAAAGGAATAAATGAAGCAATGTGGAAACAGAATGATAAACACACAGAACAAATCTTGTTAGATCATCAAGGTTTCTGAATAGTCTGGAGCCCTGGGAGACTGCTGGAGATGTTCAGAACGTCAGCACAGAGGAGTGACAGCCTGGGTTTGTAACAACCAGCACAGCTTCAGGCTCATGCAAAACCACAGGTTATCTGGTTGTTTCTGTGTCAGTTATGGGGGAGATAGAACAAATATCCTCTTCACAAATCTTGGGAATGGTGAGGTCCAAAGACTTTCTACATGTTTGGATTTCAGGTATTATTCCTGCTTAAGAAACAACA
This sequence comes from Moschus berezovskii, assembly GCF_049115385.1. Taxonomy (NCBI): domain Eukaryota; kingdom Metazoa; phylum Chordata; class Mammalia; order Artiodactyla; family Moschidae; genus Moschus; species Moschus berezovskii. The sequence goes on along the minus strand of NC_142477.1, from coordinate 18,622,604 downwards.
GACTTCCACTTAGTAAAGTTCTATAACCAACGACGACAAGATCAGTATCACTGAGGAAGAGAACCGCCAACGTGCAAGCTTTTTATCTTGAAAGTCGTGACCAGTGAGTCACAGGACCGTAGCCCTGTGAGACAACTGACTTCACGCTAGGTGCACAGTCCACATCCCACAGGACTGGGCACATCTACCCCAGGCTCCTTCCTGCCAACCCAGAGTTCAACAAATGCAGCAGGAAACGCTCCTTGACAACACCAAGAGGACTGTTCAGCTCAGTTCAGTTGCTCAGTCGTGTCCGACTCTTTGCGACCCCACGAATCGCAGCACGGCAGACCTCCCCGTGCATCACCAACTCCCAGAGTTCACCCAAACTCATGTCGAGTTGGTGACGCCATCCAGCCATCTCATTCTCTGCCATCCCCTTCTCCTCCTGCCCCCAATCCCTCCCAGCATCAGAGTCTTTTCCAATGAATCAACTCTTTGCATGAGGTGGCCAAAGTACTGGAGTTTCAGCTTCAGCATCAGTCCTTCCAATGAACACCCAGGATTGATCTCCCTCAGGATGGACTGGTTGGATCTCCTTGCAGTCCAAGGGACTCTCAAGAGTCTTCTCCAACACCACAGTTCAAAAGCATCAATTCTTCGGCGCTCAGCTTTCTTCACTGTCCAACTCTCACATCCATACATGACCACTGGAAAAACCATAGCCTTGACTAGATGGACCTTGGTTGGCAAAGTAATATCTCTGCTTTTTAATATGCTATTTAGCTTGGTCATAACTTTCCTTCCAAGGAGTAAGCATCTTTTAATTTCATGGCTGCAATCAGCATCTGCAGTGATTTTGGAGCCCCCCAAAAATAAAGTCTGACACTGTTTCCACTGTTTCCCCATCTATTTCCCATGAAGTGATGGGACCAAATGCCATGATCTTAGTTTTCTGAATGTTGAGCTTCAAGCCAACTTTTTAACTCTCCTCTTTCACTTTCATCAAGAGGCTTTTGAGTTCCTCTTCACTTTCTGCCATAACGGTGGTGTCATCTGCATATTTGAGCTTATTGATATTTCTCCCAGCAATCTTGATTCCAGTTTGTGCTTCTTCCAGCCCAGCATTTCTCATGATGTACTCTGCATATAAGTTAAATAAGCAGGGTGACAATATACCATGTTTTTAATAACATCTTAGCTCAGTATCTTCATGTACTGGGTGCATCATTAGCGTGTTCAATGCCACCTATCACTCGAATTATCTAACCTTCTGGAGGGGGCTTAAAACCCACCCAACTACAAAAACACAGAAGCAGTAGGTGGGCTAGGCTCCAGGAATCCCAGAACTCCAGGTCTCGGCACCCCACCAGGCAGGTGCCCTGGCCCGGCCCCGGTGGAGACAGCAGGCTGGCGGAATAAGCCTAGGACCCAGTCCTTATTCTGTCATTTTCTAGCTGCAGAACCTCAGATGAGTCATCCCCAAGAGTCTCCCCAACAGTGGAGACCAACAGTGATGCGGGAGGCTGGTAATGAGACGCAGGAAGCCCCGAGCGTGCTCAGCACACACAGGCCGTGAATCTGTGTAAGCTGTCGGCTGAGCCCCTCCACGTGGTCACCATCAGTGTCTACGCCTCTGGGGGTGGGAACTCACCCCCCGCTGATGGGAGCCCGTTTCCTTTTCTGGGGTGTTTCTCCAATGATCAGATGTATCAGGATTCTACGACTACAGATGACGCTGCTCTGTAGGCCAGCTACCGACGCTACCACGGTGAACTGGAAAGACTGGCTGTTCCTCCACACACTCACACCGGACAGACCATCCTCGTGAGACTGCAGCACGACCAAGGCCGTGCAGAGGACACCGGTGGGGACAACACAGGGACCTGGCCCGGACGCGAGGCTCCCCCGAGGACGTGAGGCGGGGCTGGGACCCACAGCCTGGACGGGAAACTGAGGGGCGACCAGCAAGGCTGCATCCCCTTGGGAGACGCTGATGCTGAAGAGCAAGGAAAGCCCCCCCGCCAGGTTGGAAGCAAGAGGCTGGCGTGATCAGACCTGTCACCACCAGTGCATCGTCATTGCTTGGGGTCATGAGGAACACGTCCAAGTCCCCTTCCACACGACAGCCTCTCAGATTAGTGACCATTTCACAAGGACACATGATGTTCTGGGCTGGAGGGGCTGGAATTCAACTTGTTCTCCGAGGCCCGAGTCACACCAGCCCCTTGGCAGGACAAATCCCTCCCCCGGTACCCACCCCCTGCCAACGCGTCCACAAGGCAGGTGGGTTCCCGGTCAGTGTACTCATGACTGTGTCCCCTATAGGCCAGAAAGCCCCTCTGAGGTGACAGCTGAGCCTTAATTCCCTGTGGACCTGGCCACTGGTGCACACACGCACTTCATCTTTGAAGCCTGGAGAAAGCAAGCAGAAGCCTGAACTTGAACCCGCATGTTCCAACTCAAGGTCAGTGCCCCTTGAATTAACTACACAACCGCCTTCCCTGAATCCTTCTCTTCCAAGAATTCAAAACAGTTAACGAGCACAAACTCTGAAGACAGCTGTCATTCCCACAGTGCCTTTTCCTCTTCCAGCTCAGACACCCTGGTTCTCCCCAGCAGGCCTCACTTGACATGGTTTGGTGCAGGGTGGCAGGGTGGGAGGGAGGCCTCTTCACCATCCCTGTGACCTTTCTGGGGACCTACCCCAACTTAAAGTGTGACTGTGGGCTGGAACACACTGTCCTGGGTGTGACGCAAGCAGGGGAGCCATCAACCACGTGACCACTGCTTCACTTTCCAGCGCAGTCAGCAAGCTTTCTGTGCAGGGCCGAAGAGGGAAGATTCCAGGCACTGCGGGCCATCCTGCCTCCATCCCACCCGCTCACATCGGCCCCTGGAGGAGTGGAAGCAGCCATTGGACAATACACAGCAGGGCGGTGTCCCAAGCAAACTTTCCTAGGGATGCTGAAATCTGAATTTCATGTAAGTTTCACGTCAGGAAAAGGGATTCCTCTTTTGATTTTTCCCCCCTATTAAAAAAAAATGTAATGACCTTTTATGGGTTGCAAGCCACAGAAAAACTGAGTGGCCCATGAGCTGTGGTTGACCAGATTTGGTCTCAATGATCCATTCGCATTAATGCAGCCTGAGGCTGTGTTAGTAGTCAGCCTGCCATTGACCTGAAGCCCTTGGGACCTGCTGCTCCCCGTCTGCTGAAGGGGGTGAGGGGGGCAGGCGCTCTCTTTCCATCCCCAAACCTCCAGGTGGAAGAACTTTCCTGGAAGTCTGGTACTGGCCTCAGCCCCTCTCCCCTTGCTCTTTCTTGAAGACGGAAGACTGACAGCACGTGTTACGACCCTCTGCTCAGCTCAACTCACTACCGCCTGTCTGCAGAGAGGGGCCTGGGGGGAGGCCGTCTCTTGGGGAGAGGCCTGACCTCTGAGGGGTGAGCACACCTCAGGCACTGACCGCAAACCCACCTGGCCACACCACCTAAGACATAGGATTTTACTACCCAGCTGACGTTAAAAAAAAAAAAAAATCCCTGACTTCTGTGTCCACCTTTTGGTAAGTTCAGAACCTGGGGAGGGAAACGAGAGCTTATCCACATCACAGGACAAGCTCTCTGAGCCCCAGAAGCTGGCACACATTCCTGTGAAACTTCACATCACTGGACTCGGCTCACTGCTCCCACCCGCCACGGCTTCTGTGGTGCTCTGCCCCCAACTCTTAGACCTTTAAAGATCAAGCTTGTCTTCCACATCCCAACACAGATCATTCATGAACACATGGCCCAGGGAGAAATAAAAGGATACTCTGAGACGAGCCACTTTTGCCCTGCAGTGATTTTTCCATTCCTCAGAATCATCTGGCCTCTGTCACTAATGAGTACTAATCCTTCTAATTGGCTTCCCTTCTCCATCACCATTTTCCAGTCCGAAGTTGGTGGTGTGTGTTTTTTGTTGGTTTGATTTTTTTTTTCACAATGGATGTGTCATTTAAAAAAAATCTTTCAGGCTTTTCTTAGTTGTTGGAAAGACCCATATCCTGGCAGCCAGTGGGGTCAGCTAGAGAGGCCTCTAAACAAGTGAGAAGGCAATGAAGCATCATTTATTGCACCATCCCAGCCAGAAGCCTCCAAGAGCTGGTTCTCCTGGAACCAGGAACCGGCCTCACCACATGACCCCAAGCACCGCTGGAGCCGACTGAGAAGTCGGGCTGGGCCCACGAGTGACGGGAGCCCAGGGTGGGGGGCCTCCCTGTCCTCCCCCTTTAGTCTCTCAAGGACCTTCTACCCTAACAAGGCCTCTCAGATCTGCTCTCCTAAAAAGAAAGCAGAGGCTTCAAAACAAACCCATCAAACATTACAGAACATCGTACTCAAAGTCTTTGCTGACAAAGGTCCATGCAGTCAAAGCTATGGTTTTTCCAGCAGTCATGTATAAATGCGAGAGTGGAACCATAATGAAGGCTGAGCACCAAAGAACTGATGCCTTTGAACTGTGGTGTTGAAGACTCTTGAGAGTCCCTTGGAGTGCAAGAAGATCAAACCAGTCAACCCTAAAGGAAATCAACCCTGAATACTCATTGGAAGGACTAGATGCTGAAGCGCCAATACTTTGGTCACGTGATATGAAGAGCCAACTCACTGGAAAAGACCCTGATGCTGGGAAAGACAGAAGGCAGGAGGAGAATGGGGATGGCAGAGGATGAGATGGTTGGATGGGATCACTGATTCAATGGACATGAGTTTGAGCAAGCTCCAGGAGCTGGTGAAGGACAGGGGAGGCTGGTGTGCTGCAGTCCATGGGGTCACAAAGAGTTGAACACGACTTTGCAAATGAACAACACAAAGTGTATTGACCAGCAACACCCTTATCACCTGGGCATTCAGAAATACAATCCTCGGGCACTATGGAGGCAGAATCTGTGATCTGCAATATTCCCAGCAAGTCACGTGTTCATCAAAGCCTCAGAGGTGCTGCCATGGAGCAGGGAATCACCCTGGCCCTGGCCCTATCTGTGGAGAATCTGATTTACTGGCTGGGGTTCCGACGCCTTTTTAAAAAAAAATTCCCAGATGATTCTGATGCATCACTGGTGCTGAGAAACACTGCTCTGGAGTCAGGGCTTCCTCCATCCTTGCCTATTTCTGTTAGCTCAAATATATCATCACCTGCCAGTTAATCTCCAAAATTACCCTTAGGGAAAACTGCACAGATAAAAACATCTCACTGGTCATGTCATCCAACAAGTTTAAGTGCCCCCTGTGCTTTGTACCTCTTTCCCTGTGGCCAAGGCGAGGAGCTACTTTTACCAGTCAATGGCTGTTTTACCAAGGCTGGGAGCTACGCAGACCAAAAAAGGAATTTTGCTGTAATTAATAATAAAGGAGCCCAACTGTATATTAATGACCTTCGGGGAGGGTGACCCACTCCTGGCTTGCCCAGGACCTCCCCAGTTTCAGCACTGAGAGTTCCTTGTCCAAGGACACCCACGGTCCCAGGTAAGCCGGGGTGGGTGTGCTCCCCACCCCCGGACCTGCCGGGTCTGACCCTGATTCCTCCCTGCTCTCTTGCCTCTTCAGACCTCTTTGCTCCAAGATGGCTGGCTGCCCTCAGCGTCTCCATCAGCGCTCACCCCTGCCTCTGCGCCTGCTGTTGGGACGCACTCGTCTCCGTCTGGGATGCTCTTCACTCTACTCACTCTCCAGCTCTCGGCTCAGAGGTCACTTCCCAGGGTCAAGCTTCTCCAACCCCATCCCAGCCCCGGGCTCTGCTCTATCACAGCACACGGTGTCCTCTTCCTTCATGGCACTCATCACAGTTTACACAACTATGTTTGTGTTTGATTAGGGTCTGTCTTCCCATGTAGGTAAAATGTCTTAAGGACTGGGATTGTTTCTGTTTTTGCTCTGTGTTCTTGGTCCCAAGAAACACAGCAGACAGTTCATAAATATTGTGTTGAATAAATAAAATGAATCAATGGACTCAGAATCCAGTCTGTGTGTCTCCAGGACAGACTGCCAGCAGACCCCAGAACTGTTCTCTTTTCTTCCACAGAAGCAGAATCTTGACTTTGGCTGGATATGCAGCTACTCAGAATAAAGGTTACATTCCACTCTCCCTATGTGTGGGTCTAACCATGTAAAGAGGGGTATGTACCCCCAGCCCTTCCTCCTCCCTACCAGCTGGAATGTAGGTGTGATGAATGACATTCAGCAGCCATGCTGGATCAAGAAGGAGCTGTAAGTGTAAAAGCCATGCAGGGTGGAAACAAAGTGGAAGGAGCCTCAGCCTCTGACACCACGGAGCCCATTCTAGCTCAGGGGAGCCACCTCTAAACTCTGTCATGAGAGAAAGAAACTTGATTCACGTACTCGGGGTTGCTCTGGTATCCCACCATACCTGATCCTGTCTTTATCTTGCCCATCCCTTCTGACTTGTAACACGCATGCCAGAAATGGTGAGCCACCAGTCTGTTTTCCCTTCCCTTAATTACACTCATGTAAATATAAAACAGGAAGTGAGGCTGTGAAGCTGTCACCTAGTGGGATGGCATCAAGGCAGAGGAACGGGCAGGCCCCAGGGAGTCAGGAACTCGACTCTGGGTCTGGTCCTAGACGGCTAAGCAACCTGGAACTCAGCTCCCTCCCCTACAGACCCGAGGAGGCCAGGCCAGTTACCGCCATTCCCCATCATCCTCCACAGGTCCCTTCACGTTAACATGTTTCAGAGTTACGCTGGCGGAATTGTCACGTGGCGGCACAAGGCACAGGATTTTAAGGAGCTGTGAAACAACTGAAGTTAAACCAGACTTGAGGTTTTTTTTATTCATGAAAGGTGACACTGAGAGTGAAGAAGGCAGTCCCTGCCTCTCCCAAAGCCGAAGTCAAAGCAAAGGCTTTGAGGCCAAGAAAGCATGTTGATAGGCGTCCACAGCCTCTCAAGAAAGAAGACCTGGATGTCACCCACCTTCCGGTGGCCCAGAACACTACGGCTCAGGAGGCAGCCCAAATATCCTTGAGAGATGCCCCTAGAAGAAACAAACTTGACCACTGGGCCATCATCAAATTTCCTCTTTACCACCGAGTCAGTCGTGAAGAAAGCAGAAGACAACAACCCACGTGTTCGCTGTGCATGTCAGGGCCAACAAGCACCCAGTTCAACAGGCTGCGATACTGACCTGGCTAAGGTCAACACCCGGATCAGGCCTGATGGACAGAAGAAGGCCTATATTCGGCTGGCTCCTGACTGTGATGCTTTGGATATTGCCAACAAGATCGGATCATCTAAACTGAGTCCAGCTGGCTAATTCCAAATATAAAAGTTTTCACTATTAAAAAAACCCAAAAAGTCAGACTCAAAACATTACTCAAAACTTGCACCACAGGCAAGATGCCCTGAGCATGGACAGAAGACACACGAGCCCTTGACAAATGCCCCATAGACTCCGCCCCGAGATGCCCGTGCCTAGGTCTGCAGCTCTATCACATGCTAACCTGAGAGCACAACCTTTCCCACAAAGGCCTCCATGGAGGTGACCAGTTTCTCAAAGACAGCAAGAAACAAAAGAGGAAGTTTGAGGAGCCTGGGGCAGGCGTGAGGGGTCTGTAGCTGCACACGTGATGGGCCCAAACTGTGAATGCATCAGTGAGGCCTATGTGGGAGAGGATGCTGGAATATCAAAGCACGAGGAACAGGGCAGTACTGCTGCTGCTGCTGCTAAATTGCTTCAGTCATGTCCGACTCTGTGTGACCCCATGGACTGCAGCCCACCAGGCTCCCCCGTCCCTGGGATTCTCCAGGCAAGAACACTGGAGTGGGTTTCCATTTCCTTCTCCAATGCATGAAAGTGAAAAGTGAAAGTGAAGTCGCTCAGTCGTGTCCGACTTGTAGCGACTCCATGGACTGCAGCCTACCAGGCCCCTCCATCCTTGGGATTTTCCCGGCAAGAGTACTGGAGTGGGTTGCCATTGCCTTCTCCTAGGGCAGTACTAAGTAGGTGTATAAGTGGTGTCTGTACTAGTTCTTGTCATGACAATCAGTTGAGAACCCCAAAGGGGATTTAACCAATGTTTAGGGAACAAAACAGAGGGATGAACCCATCTAATAAACTCGCTCTCAGGTCGAGTGATTTTTCTACTTCAGATTTCAGAGGAAGGAATCAATAGAGCCGAGTCTCTCAGGGCTTCAGGTGCAAAAACTGAGGGACGCCACATGGATATGAATAATTCCATTGGCTACATTTGCACTCCAAGATGCCGGGCAGCCTTAGCTATGAACAGAACTCCCAGGTCACTGGTCATGCAGCGAGTGGAATGAGCCGTGGCTGACCCGGCCCGACGACGTCAGCGCCCGCAGCCCTTCACACCTGCATGCTGACTGAAGACCCTCGGCATGCTGCCCTGGCCATCGCTGCCACTGCCCCCGTCCTCTCACCTGTCCTGGAAGCCAGTCTGGAGGACACAGGGCACCCAGGTCTCCTGGCACTTCAGAGCCCTCCCAGCAAAGCTGAGGCCCTCCTGGGACTTCTGCCCTGGCAGCCCAGTGGCTGAACCTCTGTGCTCCTGAGGCAGGTGGTCTGGGTTTGAGCACTGGCCATGGAACTAGACCTCACGCGCTGCAAGGAAGGGTTCGAATGCTGCCCCTGAAAGACCTCACCCACCGTAACTAAAGATCCTGCAGGCCACAGGGAAGACTGAAGATCCAGGGGCCGCAACTAAGACCCAGCGCAGCCAAATTAAAACAAAAATAACTTACCAAAGAAAAAAAAATAGTTGAGGCCTTTCTATAGGATTCCCTCGTAGCTCAGTTGGTAAAGAATCTGCCTCAAGGTAGGAGACCTGGGTTTGATTCCTGGGTGAGAAAGAGCCCCTGGAGAAGGAAATGGCAACCCACTCCAGTATTCTTGCCTAGAGAATCCCATGGACAGAGGAGCCTGGCGGGCTACAAGTCCATGGGGTCACAAGAGTCGGTTGGACACAACTTGGCAACTCGACAACCAATCACAGGTCAGGAAATATACCCACAGTGTGCCTGGTGTTACTCTAAGACCGGGAAGAAGTTCAGTTAACTTCTCTTCAACCTGAGAGATAAACGTTCTGGGGACTCTCTCTGCCCTGGCTTAGAAGCAGGTTTACATGTGGTTCACAGTCTGTGCCCCCACCCACCTCCCCTCCTGAGCCCCTGGGGACCCAGCCTGTGCCCACGAGGCATGGTGGGAACAGGGATGCAGGTCCACCGTAAGGGGCACACGAGAAGGCAGGATGCAGGAGGGGTGGCTTGCTTCAAGAGAAAAATACAGCTGTATTTGATTCACAGTTAGAGAAGGCGATGGCAACCCGCTCCAGTACTCTTGCCTGGAAAATCCCATGGATGGAGGAGCCTGGTGGGCTGCAGTCCATGGGGTCGCTATGAGTCGGACACGACTGAGCGACTTCACTTTCACTTTTCACTTTCATGCATTGGAGGAGGAAATGGCAACCCACTCCAGGGTTCTTGCCTGGGGAATCCCAGGGACGGGGGAGCCTGGTGGGCTGCCATCTATGGGGTCGTACAGAGTCAGACACGACTGAAGTGACTTAGCAACAGCAGCAGCAACAAGATTTACAAAAATGGGTGGGGCTCCTGCCCCTCCACCCCCGCTTCACTCCCTGCAATCAGGGCAGCACCTCCAGGACAGCCTGTCTGATGGGCCCAAGACTGAGAACTCCAATGTGTTGGGTCCCTTCCAGCCACCTGGGCTTGACATCTGCGGTCCACCTTGACCTTTGAGGTGGGGCCCAAGGCACAGAGTCCACCCGGGTTGCCTGAGCCCTGCAGGCTGGGGCCAGGCCAGTCTGGGAAGACTCCTGATGGCTCTGGGGGCTGCAGGCACTGAAACCCCACCCAGGAGGCCAAACCCAGGCATCCGGGCGGCTGCTGGTGCTCAGAGGAGGGGCTGGGATTCTGCTTCTCTCTGAATTGGGAGAGGACTCTCTTGAGAAACTGACTTCCAACTATGTCATTTCTCCATCTGCTGGAAGACTGTGTGTGCGTGCTAAGTCACTTCAGTTGTGTTCGACTCTTTGCGACCCCATGGACTGTAGCCCACCAGGCTCCTCTGTTTGTGGGATTCTCCAGGCAAGAATACTGGAGTGGGTTGCCATGCCCTTTTCCCGGGGATCTTCCTGACCCAGGGATCAAACCCGTGTCTCTTATGTCTGCTGCATTGGCAGGCAGCTTCTTTACCATTACTGCCACCTGGGACGCCCTCAGGAAGACTAACCCTAACTAATATTCAATAAAAAATAAGTAACAAGGGACTTCCCTAGCGGCTAGTGGTTAAGACTTCGCCGTCCAACGCAGGGGGTACAGGTTGGATTCCTGGTCAGGGAGCTAGCATCCCATATGCCTCACCACCAAAAAACTGAAAGGTAGAATGGAAGCAATATTGAACAAATTCAATAAAGACTTTTTAAAAAATCTTAAAAAAGGTTAAAAAAAAAATAAGTTACAGGATAAGCAGAGAAAGAGCTAATAAGGTGTCTTAAATGACTATGCATCTCACAATTCCACATACACTCAAAGTCAGAGTCACCTGGTTAAATCAACGATGAGATTGACTATTAAGTTCTTAATTCAGAGATGTACTGAGCACAGCGTTTTGCATGCTACTGTTTCTGGGATTGTTGTTTATTGCCTGGGAATCCCAGCAACAGTGCTGACAGACAATGGTTCTCAGTCTTCTAGAAGTGAACATAAACGTTTTATTATCCTCTTACTTTAAACATGACGGCACCTGTCTATTCTGGCTCGATTAAATGAAAAAGTAGAAAAATAGAGTGTGACTCGTATAAAAGGTCACTGGAAAAATGAGTACATACACAAAAATTTTTCCCTGTTGAATTAAGGTAAAGTGACATTTAAATGTTTTTCCATTAAATTAATTACAAATCAATAAATATATATACAGCCTCTGTTTTGAGAACAGATTGTCCTAAGTAAGTGAACATTTACCAGAGGATTCAAGTGGACAGGGGAGAAAGGTCAAATACACCAGTCCATTAACTTCTTTAAAAGGTACATAGAGACTTCAAAGCTGTGTATAAAGAAACACACGTGTAGGAAGTTTTAGCTCGATAACGGTGACTTTTTCATAATCTTCTCCCGTACACAGACCTGTGAGTTCCCTTAAACAACAATGTTATGAAAATGATAATCTAACTTTACTTTAGAACAGCTTAACTGTGATGAGGTAACCTTGGAAGCTATGGTTTTTTCCAATAGTTATGTATGGATGTAAGACTTGGACTATAAAGAAGGCTGAGTGCCGAAGAATTGATGCTTTCGAACTATGGCACTGGAAAAGACTCTTGAGAGTTCCTTGGACAGAAAGGAGATCAAACCAGTCAATCCTAAAGGAAATCAGTCCTGAATGTTCATTGGAAGGACTGATGCTAAAGTTGAAGCTGCAATATTTTGGTCACCTCATGCAAAGAGCCAACTCACTGGAAAAGTCTCCAGTGCTGGGAAAGATTGAGAGCAGGAGGAGAAGGGACGACAGAGGATGAGATGGTTGGATGGGATCATCGACTCAATGGACATGAGTTTGAGCAAACTCCAGGAGACAGTGAAGGACTGGGAAGCCTGGCATGCTGCAGCCCATGGGGTCACAAAGATTTGGACGTGACTTAGCAACAGAGCAACAACAACAAGCCTCGGAAACCAGAGTGCTCCCAGGTATCAGTCTGACTATTTCAGGAGACAGAAGCAGGCAGATAGTTAAGAATCTGTTGTGGGAGGGGCCAGGCTGCCCAGTTTGAATCCTGGCCACCACTTACTAGCTGGAAACTCTGAGGAAATTCCGTGACCATCCTGGGCGTCACAGGGTGGTGGTTGTAAAGATTACATAACACTCTCCATGAGCAGTGTCTCTGAGTCCAGCACCATACCCACTGTTACTGAGGCAGGGACAGCCTGGGGGCTGGAGACTGCACCCACCCATTCACAGGAGCCAGGGGAAAAAATGTCACTTTCAAATTCAGTAATTGTGCCAATCAAGAGTTTCTACTCAGCTAAAACACATGGTACCACAGTTTACATTTTATTTGGTATTTAGTCCATCTCACAGACACAAATGGAGAAGGAAATGGCAACCCACTCCAGTATTCTTGCCTGGAGAATCCCATGGACAGCAGAATCTGACAGGCTACAGCCTGTAGGGTCGCAAGGGTCGGACACGACTTAGCAACTAAACTACTACTACTAAATTTCGCATTGGAGAAGAAAATGGCAACCCACTCCAGTATTCTTATCTGGAGAATTCCATGGACAGAGGAGCCTGGGGGGCTGCAGTCCATGTGGTCACAGAGAGTTGGACACGACTGAGTGACTAACACACACACACACAGACACGGAAGAGTAGGAGAATAAAAGTGGGACACAAACAGGCAGCTGTGGACTACTTGCAAGATTTTAAGCATTCTGTTGTGGGCTTCTGGTGTGGGCATGTGTTTTTAATTGCAGTGTTTGTTTCCTTCTTCCTCAGCCTTCAAACTGTTTTTTTAAGGAAGGGAAACCTTTCTCTTCAAGGTCACAGGCAGCACACAGAGCACAGGAGCCAATCACTCCTCTGCTCCCTGCCACCATGGTCCCTCCCAGGGCCCCCTGTGCATGCTTCCGCTCCTGAAAGCAAAGGCCTTGAAGGCACGGGCAGTGCAACAAGCCGCCGGTTCTGTAGTCCGCTAGGAGGAGTGGCTGGGTGTGCCCTACCACCCTCAGCCTCCACCTGCCGTCAGGTCGCCAGCTCTTCTGATTTGCCCTCTCGTGTGAAACACAGAGACGCTCTGCAGGTAAACTCACCTGCCTGCCCAGGGTGGTACCTGTGATGAACCCCAGGGACCAGGCCAGAGGCTGTGTAGGGCGGGTCAGAAAACACCAGCTTCAAACATAAAGTAGGTCACCCCTGAATGGCTCTGGAATAACGGAATCCATGATATTGAGGAATACACATTTTAATGAACAGGAAAGTTAGTTAAATGGGAAAGTGGGGGCATCTACAAGTTTGTGCAGGATGAAGTTTCATAAAATGGGAATAAAAATAACAACTACCTTCCAGTATAATGATCACTATAATAGCAGCTAACCTTTGAGGGCTTATTAGGGCCAATGGTTCTAGGCTCTTTATACATAAGAAAGACACAAGCAGCACTGAAACATATTAGCCATTACCATTATCTCTAAACTCTTTGTTTAGCACCGGACTCTTTTCCCCAAACAAAACATTACCCAGAGCAGCATATAAAACAAGAAAGAAACACAGGTTGTTTATGTGGAGCTGGAGTGAGGGGACTTGGCTTTTGGCCCCCCCCCCCTTTCCATACCTGACATTCAAGTCCCCCAGGTCAACTCCCAGGGACCACAGGGAGCCCTGTGGCTCCTGAGTACACGGTTGAAAACTCATTTATCCCCCATCCTTTGTACTCAACAAATGGAGATGGGCCTCGGTCAGAAAACCCAGCAGTGCCCGAACCAACAGGAAGTTAAATACCTTTCATGGTGGCCAGAAGCTAGAGGAGACCCATGGAGTGGCGGCACACAGTCCCTCCTCAAACGCCAGACCCGCCGAGGGGAATGCTGGGACTGGTGAGCTTAGTCGTGCTTCCCTGCTTCTTCCTATCTTCTCTTGCAAATGACCCATGGTGCCTCTTCCTGGTCTAATATTCTGCTGCTGACAGTGTCTTTCCCATAATACTGCACATGTTTAGTTCATGATTCTCAGTATCCAAATACTTAAAAAGAAACAGTTAAAAATGGCTACCAAAAAACTCCTTCCATCCCTGTCTGTTCAGTGGGTTTTCTTCTGCTGTTGTCTGTTTTATTACCGTCAAATAATACTTGTTAACATTCACTATTATCTCAAAAGGGTAGGTAAAAAAATCGAAAACAAAAAAACCTTTCTCCACCCTAGCTTTGGCAACTGGTTTTAAAACTTTGTCGGACCCCCATTCCCCACCCCTCCAACCCCCAAACATGACCAACAAAGAAAGGAAAGTATGCTCTTAAGTCCGTGGAGGTTATGTTTTGGAGAAAGAAGTTTTCCATAACCTGATCTTTGAATCACACTCTTCCACTGACACACGACTGCAGTCTCCATGGGCTGGGGCCGAGGAAAGAATTCTCTTTGCACTCATAGCGCTGGCACACCCTGAACTTGGTGCGTTGGCAGGGAAAATTCCTGGCAACTCCATTAAGCCCAGAGTAAGACATCTTTCCGCCTCCCCAGCTAGCTTTTTCCAGCTGTACCCCTACCTCCACTTCAATCTTTGCACTCTCTGCCAAAATAAGACACGGAGAAGGGAAGAAAAATCCCATAATAAAAAGTTCAGATGAATACACCCACAGAAAATATCTGGCTAATTCTATAACAATCCAAAGTGTAGAAAGGTTGAAAAATGAGATCGTTCTCCAAACTTTTGGGAGTGGGAGGTACGTCAATCACCAGAATTCTAGACTGGGAGGGGCTTGATGGATCAGCTTAGACGTGTGCCTTCGTTTTTAGGGACCAGGACCCAGAAGTCCGGAATGGTAGACGTCTAGGCACACAGTACTGGGAGAAATGATGTCTAGAACTCCTGTCCTAACTGAGAACCCTGCTATTTTCCCACCACACCCAAGAGTCTGCTGTGTGAAGTAAAAGCTCCTGCACGGACCAAGAAAAGAAACTGTCCTAACAATTTCCCAGCGACGCTGCAACAGGCGCGCGCTCTCCCCAAATGCACCGATGGGTGGGTTCTCACCCCTGGGGTGGTTTCCAGGGAAACACGCAAACGGGAAGGTGCTCCAAGCTGAGAGGCAGCTCCCCTTCCTCAAACTTGGGGCTCAGAGGAGGGAGGGACAACCCCCTCCCCTCATCCGGCGATGGCGGAGACCCTGGCGACCTGCCCCCGGTGACATTTTTTGGGTTTGTTTGTTTTTGTTTCAAAAACCGGGAGCTTTCTCAGTTCGCTCATCGGGTCTCGACTGCCGCGAAGGTGTGGACCACATCCTCTGCCTGCAAAGGGCGAAACCCGTCCACTTCCCTCTGACAACGACCCGGAGAGAGAGCCTCCGCCAAAGCCCGTCACACCGCACCCCAGACGGAGCCCGCGCGCTCCCCGTCCGGGAACCGGCCAGCGCCGCCCCGGCGGGTCGCTCGCCGCCTCGAGACCCGCAGCAGCCCCGCCTCCCGGGGGCGCGCAGCTCCTGACAGAGACGCGTCCCCCGACGGCCGCCCCAACCCTGCAGCAGGTTCCCCTCCCCGCCCTCCCGGACTCCCCACCCCTCGGACCGCCGCGCCCGGGCCCCCCGACGCCAAAGGCTGCGCCAACCAGGAGAGCGCGTCCCTGGCTGCCCGCCCCGCGGGCCCGGGGCCCACCTGAGGCGTGGTCGCGAGGCCGCTCCCGCTCCTGCGCGGGGCTCTTCCGCGCCGCCATGCCGGCCGCGCGCTGCCCACGGGCGCGAAGCCTCGCCCGCTGGGTCTGACGGACGCGGCGGCCGCCGGCCGGCGCCCGTGGCTCGCTCCCCGGCGGCTGGCTGGCGGGCGCAGGAGGCGCGGGGCGGGGAACGCCGCCTGCGCTCCCGCCCCCGGGCGCCCCGGGGTTCGACGGACCCGCCGGAGCGCCAATGGGAGGCCGCGCCGCGACGGGGGCGGGGCCAGGCGGGCGGGGTCTGGAGGCGTGGGCGTGGCCTCCGCGCCTTTCTGGATTCCCCAGCCCGAGCGGCGGAGAGCCACTGCGTGCCTCGGTGGGATGCGGGCAGCTATTGCTGGGATGCAGACCCTCCTCTCAGGAGCTATCCTAGCAGTGACACCTGCAGGGATCCTCTACCTCCCTGGCGCTTTATATCGGAGGCCCATTGAGTGGGAAGGAAAGAAGCCTGCTGAGTGGGATGATGTGGGAGAGAGGGTTACCTCAGCGGCAGTGTTGCAGGATTCTTTTCCCTGGCCCAAAGGTTAAGCCGCTAATCGGTCACGGCGATGGGAGGGCGAGACTGGAATCCAGCTGTCGACCCGGGGCCTGACCCACTAGATTGGGCTGTTTTTTTTTTTTTTTTTTCTGATCTTTATTTCCCCTGACTCAGTGGAATGGCGGTGTGCTTACTTAGAACTCAGTTTACTTTCAGTCCCGTCGCTCAGTCGTGTCCGACTCTTTGCGACCCCACGGACTGCAGCACGCCAGACCTCCCTGTCCATCACCAGCTCCCGGAGTTCACTCAAACTCATGTCCATTGAGTCGGCGATGCCATCCAGCCATCTCATCCTCTGTCGTCCCCTTCTCCCACCTTCGATCTTTCCCAGCATCAGGGTCTTTTCCAGTGAGTCAGCTCTTCGCATCAGGTGGCCAAAGTATTGGAGTTTCAGCTTCGGATATCAGTCCTTCCAATGAATATTCAGGACTGATTTCCTTTAGTTTACTTTAGGAGAGGTTATTGACAAAATTGATCATCTCTTAAAGCATTTAACAGTAAGGGAAAAAATAAAGGAGTAGCAAATAGTAAAAATAAACAGTCCGACAATAGAGAGGCACTCACAACAAGGATCTTTCACCCCTGATTTCTTAGTAACGTGACTTTTTCTTTCCAAAGAAAAAGGAAGAAAATTAAAATCCTGGTGAACACTTCCTCTTTCTCCAATACACACAATTCCAGAGACAAACAGGCTTGCATGTGACATGGTTTGGCACCTTTTGAAAAATTCCGTAACTAAAGAATGATGTGGAAAACACCCTGGCATTTTAGGTCGCTCCAGTACTTAGGGCAATGTCTGCAAATAACCACTTTCCCCCTGTTCTCTGGTCTTTGATAACTCCAGGAAAATTCTGAATCAGAGCAACAGCAATTAATGTAGTGCTGGACATTTACCAATAGCTGACATCAGGGCAGGCACTTTGGTAATCCTTTTGTGTATCATTTTACATATTATTTGATCTAATCCTCACACCGGCCTGTGAAGTAGGTACTCTAGTTATCTCATTTAGACATAAGGAAACTGAGGCTAAGTAAATGCTAGTGCAGAGTTTAAATCTAGGTCTGATCTCTCCACTGCCCCACCATTCTGCAACCCATGATTCACAGAAGATAATAAAAAATGTTGCCAAATTCTGCTGCATGTTTAGAAAAAAAAAAAAAGCTCCTTTTACCCAAATCAGATTTTAACCTAGAGGGGTAGTTTGCTACAGCCATAAACCAAGACTTAGGTGTATAGAGCCTTGTTACTCATACAAATTAAAGGACTTAAAATTGTTGTGTGTAATTAAAGTTATGAGCCATGATGAGTACAAATTGTCTATTCTAGAAGCTGAAAATACCAGGACTAATTCTTGTGATAAAATAAAATTTGCTTGAGTCCTTTAACTATAAAACAAATCAGCCAGTAACTTTCCCCTTCTCCCACAAGATAAAATTTATGAACACAGCTGTTGGGACTCAGCCTAGAATCCATTCAGTTAATTCACAATCAGGGTTTCTTGGTTTGGTTTGCTGTAATGTTCACTGTTACTCTGAAAGCTGAGTGGAAGGCCTCTTTGTGTGGTGTTTACAGACCTAGACCTTGAAGCCAGACTGTCTGATCTGGCTACATACTAGCCATATGGACTTGCTCAATTATTTAAACATTTTGTGCCTCAGTTTCCTCATCATAAAATGAAGCTCAAGTGAGTATCTTCCTTAGGGGGGTTTTATGGGGATGAAGTGATTAGATATGTCCTGAACCCTTAGATTAATGCTTG
Source organism: Moschus berezovskii (assembly GCF_049115385.1). NCBI lineage: Eukaryota > Metazoa > Chordata > Mammalia > Artiodactyla > Moschidae > Moschus > Moschus berezovskii. The sequence goes on along the minus strand of NC_142477.1, from coordinate 18,604,873 downwards.
GCACATAATAAGAACCACATAAATATTAATTTAATCAAGAATGTGACTATGCATAGAGGTTTCTAATTGACCTTCCGGCCTACCCATGTGTGATTTACTAACTGTTTTAACAATTACAAGGTTATCAATCCTTTTACTGACCTGGAATATGAGAGTTTTGCAGATAATAATTACGATCTAGAATCCTTAGTGCCTAGCTAATTTTTTTTTTTTGTATATAGACAAACCTTTATTGCTTTTAGTAACACCAATTCTTGCCTTCTACATTATATCACAGCTTGAATGCATAGGCTTTAAAAAAAACTATCAAGCTGGTAGTGCATTAGAAAACTAACTATCATTGAGCCAGCATATTAAAATCATACACTGTGTTGTCCTTAGTCGCTCAGTTGTGTCTGACTCTTTGTGATCCCATGAGCCCACCAGGCTCCTCTGTCCATGGGGATTCTCCAGGCAAGAATAGTGGGATGGGTTGCCATGTCCTCCTCCAAGGGATCTTCCCAACCCAGGGATCGAACCCAGGTCTCGCAGATTCTTTACCATCTGAACCACCAGGGAAGCCCAACAATACTGGAGTGGGTAGCCTATCCCTTCTCCAGGGCATCTTCCCGACTGAGGAATTGAACCAGGGTCTGCAATGCAGGCAGATTCTTTACCAGCTGAGCTACTAGGGAAGCCCATTAAAACCATATATCATGGACCTATTAGGTAGAGCTTGGATATGTTCTAGTGGGTACATTGAGAGTATGGTGTGAGGTCATACTCTCATAAAGGTCACACTCATGAAGATACCTGTAGCAATTATCTCAGCTGAAATGTTGACACAGATATATTATACTCACAAAAATATCAACCTTCAAACCACTGAAGACAAAGCCAATGCCTAAAAGCACATCAATTGATTGTGATGCTGGAGAGTTTGGAATGAGTAGCCAGGGGCAATGGCTGCTCCAGTTAGTCCTGTGGATGATCTTGATATGGTCCACATCAGAAGAAAGAGAGAAGGGAAAAAAGAGAAAGAGAAATGGGGGAGGGGTGGAGAGAGGGAGATGCCTGGTCAATAAATTTCAGCAAATATTTTCTCAGACTTTTTGTTTTCATAAAGTTTTCTTGACCATTTGAACTCAGAATGGAATGTGAATGTCCAGAAGCACTGAAGACATTGCAAAATGTATTTTCCGTTGCAATGCCAAGCTTTTCACATTACTTAAGGGTCACTCATTCATATCTGGGTCAGTCTTGGGCTAGGACAAGTTGACATTTGTTCTGAGAACAGTGGAACCCATGACGCATTTGGGCAATAATTGCAGTTTTCATTTCTACTGAGAGTTTGCTTGGTTGACTGACTTCTAGTTAAATATCCTCCTATTAACTGAGAGATTGCACAGGGAGTTGCTGTAATTCCTGCACCAAGAACTTTCCTTGGCCCTGGAAGGTACTTATTGAGTAGTCACCGAATAAGAACATGAGTCAGTGCGTGAGTGAAGGCACTGACAAAACTTCCAACTGAGAACCCGTGGAACTTTCCCACTTGTATTCACTTCCAACTGTCCTTATCCAAATTCATTGTCTTTTTTTTTTGGTGATAAAGTATACATCACATGAAATATACCATTACGTTATTTGTAAGTGTATAGTTGAGTGGCACTAAGTACATTCACATCGTTGTGAAAATATCACCAACCATCCATCTCTCAAACTTCTTTCATCTTCCCCCTCCCTCAGCCCCTGCCCTGGCAATCATCACTCTACTTTCTGCCTTTGAACTATTTTCTCAATATGACTACTCTAGCTTCCTCAAGTGGAATCCTACAGTATTTATCCTTTGGTGACTAGCTTATTTTACTTAGTCTATTGATGTCTTCAAGGTGCATCGCTATTGTAACACATGTCATAATGGCCTTCGTTTTCAAGGCTGAATAATATTTCATGGTGTGTATATGTTACAGTTTGTTTATCCATCAATGGACACAGGTTGTTTCCACCTTCCAGCTATTGTAAATAATACTGCCATGATCCTAAGTGTATAAATAACTGTTGGAGTCTCTGTTTTCAATTCTTTTGAATATAAACTTGGAAGCAGAATTGCTGGATCATATCTGTTTTGAGGAACAGTCATACTTTTTCCACTGCAGAAAACACTTCCACCAGCAATGCAGAAAGATTGTAGTTCCTCCACATCCTCACAGGCACATTATTTTCAATTTTAAAAATAATATCCATCCTAACGGGTGTGAAGTGATATCTTACTGTAGTTCAGATTTGCATTTTCCTAACGATTAGGGATGCTGAGCATCTTTTGATGTGCTTGTCAAATATGTGTAACATCTTCTTTGGAGAAATGATTAAGTCCTTTGATGATTTATTGTCTTTGAAAACGTAATGGCATCACTGTTGATATCCATAAAAGTTAAAATTTGAGTAACCCTTATCTTTACTTCCATTCTTCACTGTATCAGGTAGGGTCATTTTTTCTAATAGAGGCAATGTATAGAGGTTAATAGGTCAATAATGATGATGATGATGGTGATGATAATGGCAGAACTTTGAGCGCTCATGAACTGCCAGCCTCTATTAATTGCTCAGCATGTTTTACTTAAGGTTCCCAGGTAGCACAATGGTAAAGAATCCACCTGCCAATGCAGGAGACACAAGAGACGTGGATTCGATTCCTGGGTCGGGAAGATCCCCTGGGAAAGAGAGTGTAAGAGCTAGTGAGAAGGATAAAGGAGGTCAGCTGAGAGCCATACAGGGAAGTGAAAGATGCGGGGGTGGTAGGTGTGGAGAAGAACTTCACGATTTTGTACAGGCCCAGACCAGAACTTAGCGTTTCTTTTTTTCCTTGGCAACTTAGATGGCTTCATGTGTGTTCAGTCTCTATCATGTCTAGCTCTTTGCGACCCCATGCACTGTAGCCCACCAGGCTCCTCTGTCCATGAGATTTCCCAGGCAACAATACTGGAGTGGGTTGACATTTCCTTCTCCAGGGGATCATCCCAGGGATTGAACTCTTGTCTCCTGCATTGGCGGGTAGGTTCTTTACCATTGAGCCACCTGGGAAGCTTCACTCATTCCCAAATTCCTGATATCGGTCCTGCCTGTAGTTTGCATAGAGCTGTGCTTGCTCACAATCTCTGGCCTTTGACCTTGCACTGCCTGGGTGTTCTTTCACCTGACTCACTCTAGGTGTCCTTCCAGACTCTGCTCAAGCCTGCTAGCCTTTGGGGAGCACTTCTAGACCACCCATGATGAGTTAGCAACTGGCTCCACTGCCCTTCTTTGTATTCCCATCACTCCCACTGCATCCAGCACTTGTCTCTCCACACTTGACCATGCGCTCCTGAGGCCAGGGACAAGGTCTCAGTCTCCCCTGGGTCTCCTGCTTAATGTCCGGTGGACCCTGAATATTCTTTGGAAGGACTGATGCTGAAGCTAAAGTTCCAATACTTTGGGCACCTGATGTGAAGAGCTGATTCATTGGTGAAGACCCTGATGTTGGCAAAGATTGAGGGCAGGAGGAGAAGAGGGCAACAGAGGATGAGATGGTTGAATGGCATCATCGACTCAATGGATGTGAGTTTGAGCAAACTCCAGGAGATGGTGAAGGACAGGGAAGCCTGGCATGCTGCAGTCCATGGGGTCACAAAGAGTTGGACACGACTTAGCGACTGAACAATAACAGCAACAACGTGAGCTCTTGAAGCATACAGAATATAGCAGAATACAGAATATAGGAAACACGCCTCTCTCAGGGCTCACCATCCACCAGCCTCCTCATTGCTGGGCTCACAGAGTTTGCTAATAGATTCCTTCTCTTTCTCTGCAAACAGGCTCTGGACGTCCTTGTCAGACAAAGTGGTTTCCTGAAGGACGGCCCTTCCTCTTTCGTGCCTGGTAAGCTCTTTGAGCTGACACGAACAGGAGGACACTCACCACATGAAATATACAAATAAGAAAACAATTTTTCTGTATAATTGGATGGTTAAGAGGAAACACATTAAGAGACACAATCTCGAAACCTTTTAGATGAGTTACTGGGCTTATGGTTCTGATTAGCCAACAAAGCATATTTTTATATTTAGCTAAAGAGGAACAAACACACAGAACCCTTTGTGGCTTTGTCTGCCCCCACCCACCCTCACTTTTGGAAGTAAATCCAGGAGTAGGCAAGAAAACCAGATTGCTCTTTTTCTCTGAATAATTTAGTTTTCGGGCTCCCTGGGCAGGCACACTTGGTTAATTGACTGCCTGACATTTTGCTTCAGGGTTGACATTTAAAAAAGAGCAGGTGGAAAAGAGTCAACCTTGGAATCATGTAGATCTGGTTTCCCACCATCAATCTGTTGTTGTTGGTTGCTCAGTCATGTCTGACCCTGTGACCCCATGGATTGCAGCACACCAGGCTCCCCTGTCCTTCACTGTCTCCCGGAGTTTGCTCAAATTTATGTCCATTGAGTCAGTGATGCCATCCAACTATCTCATCCTCTGCTGCCCTCTTCTCCTCCTGCCCTCAATCTTTCCGAGCATCAGGGTCTTTTCCAAAGAGCTGGCTCTTCACATCATGTGACCATAGTATTGGAGCTTCAGCTTCCAGTGATTACTTGAAAGATAATGGAAAATGGCTTATTCATTCTGGGTCTCGATTCTGTTTACTGTAAAAGGAACAGAAGGTGCTGGATGACTTCTCATATCCCATCTCATCCTCTAATCATGATTCTGAGATGAAAATTTCCTTCAATAGGTTGTTTTAAAAAATTGTGGTGCATATAAATGATTACATATGAGGAAACAAAACTCATAGTGTCAAAGATATTGACTGACACTGGGAATACATATTAATATGTATTTGGAGGAAGTAGAACCAAGAGATGGAGAAAGAACCCTAGTAAATCGTTAGAGCTCCTTGATTCAGCCATACCTGAAGCAGTAATACTCCTGTATCTCACAGTTACATGAGCCAAAAAATTCCCCTTACTCCCCCACCTATTTTAGCTTAAACCTAATTAAGATAGGGTAACCACAATAAACTGTGGAACATTCTGAAAGAGATGGGAATACCAGAGCACCTGACCTGCCTCTTGAGAAACCTGTATGCAGGTCAGGAAGCAACAGTTAGAACTGGACATGGAACAGACTGGTTCCAAATAGGAAAAGGAGTACGTTAAGGTTGTATATTGTCACCCTGCTTATTTAACTTATATGCAGAGTACATCATGAGGAATGCTGGGCTGGAAGAAGCACAAGCTGGAATCAAGATTGCTGGGAGAAATATCAATAACCTCAGATATGCAGATGACATCACCCTTACGGCAGAAAGTGAAGAGGAACTCAAAGGCCTCTTGATGAAAGTGAAAGAGGAGAGTGAAAAGGTTGGCTTGAAGCTCAACATTCAGAAAACAAAGATCATGGCATCTGGTCCCATCACTTCATGGGAAATAGATGGGGAAACAGTGGAAACAGTGTCAGACTTTATTTTTTTGGGCTCCAAAATCACTGCAGATGGTGATTGCAGCCAGGAAATTAAAAGACGCTTACTCCTTGGAAGGAAAGTTATGACCAACCTAGATAGCATATTAAAAAGCAGAGACATTACTTTGCCAACCAAGGTCCGTCTAGTCAAGGCTATGGTTTTTCCTGTGGTCATGTATGGATGTGAGAGTTGGACTGTGAAGAAAGTTGATCACCGAAGAATTGATGCTTTTGAACTGTGGTGCTGGAGAAGACTCTTGAGAGTCCCTGGGACTGCAAGGAGATCCAACCAGTCCATTCTAAAGGAGATCAATCCTGGGTGTTCATTGGAAGGACTGATGCTACAGCTGAAACTCCAATACTCTGGCTACCTCATGCGACGAGTTGACTCGCTGGAAAAGAGTCTGATGCTAGGAGGGATTGGGGGTGGGAGGAGACGGGGACGACAGAGAATGAGATGGCTGGATGGCATCACCGAGTCGATGGACATGAGTTTGAGTGAACTCTGGGAGTTGGTGATGGACAGGGAGGCCTAGCGTGCTGTGATTCATGGGGTTGCAAAGAGTCGGACACAACTGAGAGACTGAACTGACTGACTACTATCAGTCACAACTGAAATAATACGAGTACAGTGTATACAACCAAATTTTTAAAATATTTTTATTTATTTGTTCACTGGGTCTTAGTTGCATCATGCAAGATCTCTCATTGCAGCCCATGGACTCTCTAGATGTGGGGTGTGGGCTCAGTAATTGCATACGTAGGCTTCGTTACTATGTATCATGTGGGATCTTAGTTTCCCAACTAGAATCGAACCCATGTCTCTTTCATTGTAAAGCAGATTCTGAACCAACAGACCATGAGGGAAGTGCCTGTGTGCTTCGTCACTCAGTTGTATCTGACTCTTTGCAACCCCATGGACTGTAACCCACCAGGCTCCTCTCTCCAAGGGATTTTCCAGGCAAGAATACTGGAGTGGGTTGCCATGCCCTCCTCCAGGGGATCGTCTCAACCCAGGGATCGAACACAGGTCTCCCACATTGCAGGTGGATTCTTTACTGTCTAAGCCACTAGGGAAGCCCAAGGATACTGGAATGGGTAGCCTATCCCTTCTCCAGGGTATCTTCCCAACCCAGGAAAGGAACCGGGGTCTCCTGCATTGTAGGCAGATTCTTTACCAGCTGAGCTACCAGGAAATCCCCTTGCAGCCGATTTTATAGAAAAAAATTTATGCACAGAATAATATTGGAAGAATAAACCCCAAAATATTAATAGCTGTTATCCTGAGTGATATGATTAAAAGCTATTTTTTATTTTCTCCTGCTTACTTGTCAATTTTTCAAATGTTCCAAAATTAGATATTACTGTTATAATTTTTAATGTTAGTTTAGCACATGATCCCGTAAGAAACTGGGGGGACTGTTTCATGTTGTAGACAATCTTGCCTCCTTGTTTTGGTCCTTTTATCTGAGTTTGGTTTGATACATGATTGATGCTTTTTGTGGAACAGGTCATTGCTCAGGCCTTCAATTCTGTAAGAGGGTGGGCAAACTTCCTCTAAAGGGCCAGACAGTAAATATTTGAGGCTTTGTGAGCCGCACACCCTTCGTGGCAACCACTTAGCTCTGCCATTGTGTCATGAAAGCAGCCCAAGATAATTTATAGAGCAGTGAGTGGCTGTGTTCCAAACTTTATTTAGGAACACTGAAACTCGAATTTTATATAATGTTCACATGTCACAAAATAGTCTTCTTTTGATTACTTTTCAACCATTTAAAAATCCAAAAATTGGGATTTCCCTGGTGGTCCAGTGGTTAAGAATCCACCTTGCAGGGCAGGGGACATGGGTTTGATTCCTGGTTCAGAGAACTAAGACCCCACGTGCCTTGGGGTAACTAAATCCACACATTACAGCTACTAAGCCCACTTGCCGTGACTAGAGTCTGTGAGCCACAACGAAAGATCCCACATGATGCAACTAACACCTACCTGATGCAGCCAAATAAATACATAATTTTTTTAATTAAAAAAAATTAAAATGGGAAAACTGATTTCAACTCACAAACCTTATAAGTAAGGACAGGTCACACTGGGCCTATGCGATGTATTTTGCCAATAAAAAACAGAAAAATTTTAAATTACTGGAAGTTGAAAACTGGTAGACAGTGTTTAACAGTGGCAGATTACCTAAAGGCATTGTCTCTTCTACCCTAACCATACCAGAGAGGAAAAACAAGGAAATGGAAAATCAAAGAAAAAACACCGGTAGGTAACAACAACAGCAAAAAGATGACATCACATTTTTGAATGAGGGAAGGGAGATGGAGAAGGGATAAACGAACAGAGAGAGAAAGCTTCCCCCTGAAATGCCCACAATGAAGAAACCAAGAAGAAGCATAGTTATTAGCAATCTCGATAAGATATACTGAATGGTTATCATATTTCTGGTACATGCATCATATCATTTAGTTCTCATCAATGATCTCACCAAGTAGGTAAGATTATTATCTCTATTTTATAGATGAGGGAACAGAAGCATAGAGATATAACAAGATGCTTAGAAATGGAACTAATCAGAGAATAAGAAAGAGTTCTTGGCAGAAACAGACACACGGACTTTGAGAATGAGATTATGGTTGCCGGTGGTCGGGGGGAGGATGGGGGAAAGGATAGTTCAGGAGTCTGGGATGGACATGTACACATTGCTCTATTTAAAATGGATAACTAATGAGGACCTACTGCATAACACAGGCAACTCTGTTCAATGTTTGTGGATTCCTGGATGGGAGGGGAGTTTCGAGGAGAATGGATACGTGTACTTGTATGGCTGAGCCCCTTTGCTGTTCACCTGAGGCTATCATAACATTGTTTGTTAATCGGCTATATCCCAATACACGATAAAAAGCTTTTAAAAAAGGAAAGAGTTCTTGGATGTTAAAAGCGTGATAATCCAAATAAAACTTTCAACAATGCCTGGCCCAGAGTACAAGTTTAATGAAGGAAATCATTGTTTTGGAGCATATACTTTCTGGTTCCACATTTCTTTTCTATTATTGTTTTGTGATCTATACTTGCCTCCAAGAAAGAGCACCATTCATATTACAAGCCCTTATTGGACAGAGGATAAGATTTTAGAATCTTGGATAATAGCACAAACTCTACTCTAGAACCCTCCTTTGACGGGACTATGAGGTGTACAGAAACCCATCAATTTTCTTAAGGTCCTGCAACTACTGAGTAGGTATAACCAAGATAGAGGTCTGGTCCCCTGCTCCCAAGTGAATGCCCCTCCACTGGTCTGTTCTTGGTTCAGCATTGTGGTGGACATCCAGGGTGGGTCAGCTAGGCCTCTTCTCTCAGGGGATGCCCACCCTCCCTAGTTCTATGATGTCTTAAAGGGGATGCAAATCACAGGGCCACTAGAGCACTTCATTGTTTGGGTCAAGAAGGGGCCAGTGACCCACACAGAGCCAGCTGGAGCCTTCCCTGGGTTTGGAATACAGACATTAGAATAAATAAGTCACTTTACACTAGGGTTGCTAGTACAGGGCAAGAAAAAAATATTTTTCTTTTACTCATATTAGGTTCTCCAGCTGGGATCCTATAAATTAGACCAGCAAAGACAGATTAAAAGAGAAAAACAGAAGTGATTTCTCACGTTCATGTGTCATTACATGGGGATACCCAGAGATGAGTATCCCAGAGACGTGGCTAGAGTTGAGGCTTGTATGCCAGCTAAGGCTAAACAAAGAAGAGGGGTTTGCAGCTTCTGGGCAAGGGAGGTACTGTGAGACAGTGACCAGGAATCGATGCTAAATCAGCAAGGTTTGTTATGCAGATTTAAACTGATTCCTTCTCCACTGACAAGAGTTGAGAGTCTTCCTGGTACAAGAGAAGGAGACCTCATGACCAGTGGAAATTTACTTTAAACGTATACATTTCCTTTACCAAAAAAACCAACTTGGGTCCTGTCTAGAGTTTTTCTCGTGTCTGCTAATTCTTAGTCTTTAAAAAAAACCCAAAAAACTCATTGGAGAATAGTTGATTTACAATGTTGTGTTACTTTCCGCTGTATGGCAAAGTGAATCAGTTATACATTTATTGATTCTTTTTCAGATTCTTTTCCCTTGTAGGTCACTATAGAGTGTTGAGTAGAGTTCTCTGCGCTCTACAGTAGGTCTTTGTTAGTTGTCTATTTTATATATAGCAGTGTGTGTGTGTGTGTGCCACTTTCCCAATTTATTCCTCCCACCCCCCACCCTTCCCCTTTGGTAACCATAAGTTTGTTTTCTATACCTGTGACTCTATTTCTGTTTTGTAAATAAGTTCATTTGTACCTCCAAAGTCTTTAGCTCAAAATAATCCATCTGCCAAAGAGGCACATTTGGGGGTGGCATATTCTAGTACCCCTTCTTCATTGGGAAGGGTCTACAGTAAGATTCTATACCAAGCGTGATGCCAGGCCAACCCCAGCGATGGAGACAGAGATAGCCTTGATAATACCACCAAGCACGGCCAAGGGAAGTTCCCAGATGACAGCTGTGCATGCAGCTGGTCTAGAGATCAATCAGCTCAGTTGAGACAGGAAGCTGGAGGATTCCGGAAGGGAGACCTCCAGGGAGAAAAGTGGAATTGGTTTTTTATTAATGCGTTTGAGCATTTGAAAAACAATATGGTAGGCACCTGGTGGAGAGAATGGCACACACGGAAAATAAAATGTGAGCACGTAGGAAGCCAAGCAAGTGAGCAGAGTGAGACAATGTGCTCCAGGAAGAACAGACAGTTACACAAGAAGGGAAACATCATAAACCTTGGCTCAGCAACAGGCCATACTGACACTGTTACACTCAGGCGGGGAAAATGTGAATACCGAGCCAGTGGGACGGGAGGAGGTGAAAATGCAGGAAAGAGGAACGGACGTTTTCATCTCTCTCGTGTCAGGAAAGCAGAAGACAATGTCTCAAATGATAAACCGTTGAAAAGGCATGATATTTAGAAACAGGAAAAGAAATACCAGAAGAGCTAGGAAAAGAAATGAAAATTTTAGCGCCAAAAGCTTGGGAGTTTTGCTGTTGCTACAAGCTTTTAGAAACTATGTGGGTTTTAAACTTACTGTTATCAGAGGGGAATCAGGAGGGACAAATTCAGAGACCGAGATTGCCACATACACATCACTATACATAAAACAGATAACAAATCAGGACCTACCATGTCGCACACGGAACTCTCCTCAATACTCTGTAGTGACCTATATGGGAAAAGAATCTGAAAGAGTGGCCAGGGGAACTCCCTGGCCATCCAGTGGTTAGGAGTCTGTGTTTTCATTGCCAAGGGCCTGGGTTCGATCCCTAGTTGGGGGACTAATATCCTACAAGACTGCATACTGTGGCCAAAAAAAAAAAGAAATGGGAAAAAAAATTTTAAGATTAAAAAATTACTTTGAACAGAGTTACAGATTTTACCATTTGTTATAAACTGGTATATATAATTTAACCAGAACCATAAGAAAATTAGTATTGTGTCAATTCTGAAGCACTTTCAACATGTTGTAGGAATACTGTGGACTTTCTTGAGTTTTACACATTCATAAGTAAATAGTCTGTATCCCGTGCCTTTGTCGATTTTCTGTGAGCTGTAGTTTCTGGGAAGTGAGCAGCTCTCATTCCTGTAACTCTTGTAATCCAGTCATTCATGTGCTTCCTTCATGTGGATTCAGTACGGCTGTGGTGCTGTTATCCCCCTGATAGGAACTCTAACTCGGTGTAAAGCCCCAAAGGTCTGTTACTTATTTTTATTTTATATTGTACTATATTTTATTTACAGTGTTGTGTTTGTTTCAGGTGTATAGCAAAAAAATAAATAAATAAAAATAAAAAATTAAAAAGAGTGGATATATATGTATAACTGATTCACTTTTCTATACACCTGAAACTAACACAGCACTGTAAATTAAGTATACTCTAGTAAAAGTTATTATTTAAAAGTTATGTGGTTTTTAAAGCTATATACACTTACTACTTTATATACACAGTGTATATAAAATAGTAAACACATATTTAGAATGCAGGCTTGGGTAGCCTTTCCCTTCTCCAGGGGATCTCCCCAACCCAGGGATCAAACCCAGGTCTCCTGCATTGCAGGCAGATTCTTTACCAGCTGAGCCACCAGGGAAGCCCCTTTTCTTTCATATATATGACTGAGCAATTCCCTGATGGCTCAGTGGTAAAGAATCCATCTGCCAATGCAGGAGACCAGGGTTCGATCCCTGGGTTGGGAAGATCCTCTGGAGAAGGAAATGGCAACCCACTGTAGTATTCTTGCCTGGAGAATCCCACGGACAGAGGAGCCTGGTAGGCTACAGTCCAGGGGGGCGCAAAGAGTCAAACATGACTAAGTGACTAAATAACAACAAATATATATAACTATGTTGATATGTAGCAAATATATACATATAAATTTCCTCCAGGATGCATTTTGGAAAAATATATTATCAGCAGTCCCTGAAAAGCCATAAATGGGTCTTGACCTTAAAAATAAATCAATTATCTTACTCCATTATATGAGTCAGCAAATAAGCACAAGAAATAAAGTACCGTGCCTCCTTCAAACCTAAATCATACAGTAACCTAAATCATCATACAGTAAAATACGATGCTACAGAGGGAAGACAAGGAAAGGGAAAAAAGTTTTCATTAAAATCAACATCTTTACAACATAATGCAAAAAGAGCTGTTTGTCTTCAGGATGACCCTGGAACTCCAGCTAGTGTGCAGGCAGCCAGTGCGCTGGCAGGAGCCGGGATCTGGCCCCATACCCTGCAGCAACCCTGTTCAAGGGCAGGGCTGAGATCTCAGTACATAAAAATGTAAACACCTTAAAAATAACAGCCATGAAGTCAGGGATGTGTTTGTGCCAGAGAAAAATGAAAAAAGTTTCCATTTTCCAGGAGCTCAACAGTCTCTAGCCTTCTTCTCTCACCACAGTTCTTGAGACGAACTCCCTACACGGCTTTCCCTTTGATCCTAGCCCTCCAGGGTCCTGCCAGGGATATGCGAGACATTTGTGATGCTCGTGGTTCTGCCCTGAAGGCCAAAAGAACATTCCCGAGCTGTGTGGACCACCAGAGGGATGGCTGCTTGTTTGTCTGCCCGGGCTGAGCTCCAGAACCACAAGGGGTATGACCTGGGAACTCCTGGTCTGAAGACCCACCTCTGACTACACCAGGAGGACCTCTTCCACCCAGAGGACCACAGGAGGGCGAAAGATTTGGATAAAAAGGGTGGATCCGCCCTGTGGAGCATCATTTACATGATGCACAGGGAAGACCACTCGGTTTTCAGTGCCAGAATCCCAGTGGGAATTATCACTCAATCAATGTTGTATTTTTAGTGTTGGGCTGCCCAAGAGGTTTGCTTAGGTTTTTCTGTAACAGCATGTGGAAAAACACAAATGGATTTTTTGGCCAATGCAATGGACTATAAAGAAAGCTGAGTGCCGAAGAATTGATGCTTTTGAACTGTGGTGTTGGAGAAGACTCTTGAGAGTCCTTTGGACAGCAAGGAAATCCAACCAGTCCATCCTAGTGGAAATCAGTTCTGAATATCAATTGGAAGGACTGATGCTGAAGCTGAAACTCCAACACTTTGCCAACACTTTGGCCACCTGATGTGAAGAACTGACTCATTTGAAAAGACCCTGATGCTGGGAAAGATTGAAGGTGGGAGGAGAAGGGGACGACAGAGGATGAGATAGTTGGATGGCATCACCGACTCAATGGACATGAGTTTGAGTAAACTACAGGAGTTGGTGATAGACAGGGAGGCCTGGCATGCTGCAGTCCATGGGGTCACAAAGAGTCAGACATGACTGAGCGATTGAACTGAACTGAACTGAATGTAAACAAATCCTGTGTTCTACATTTGGAAGCCTTTCTTGACTACTAGTATCTCAGATCGGAGAAGGCAATGGCAAGCCACTCCAGTACTCTTGCCTAGAAAATCGCATGGACAGAGGAGCCTGGTAGGCTGCAGTCCATGGGGTCGCTACTAGTCGGAGACGACTGAGCAACTTCACTTTCACTTTTCACACATTGGAGAAGGAAATGGCAACCCACTCCAGTGTTCTTGCCTGGAGAATCCCAGGGATGGCGGAGCCTGGTCGGCTGCCATCTATGGGGTCTCACAGAGTCGGACACGACTGAAGCGACTTAGCAGCAGCAGCAGTATCTCAGATATTGCTGCTAGATCTAAGCAACTGGCTTCAATTTAAGGCCAAAGATGAACATAGTGAGTTATGAGGATATAGGACTCCAGAAGTACTTAATCTCCTCCCAGGTACGGTCTCTCAAATCTGCAAGATACTGGTCTCAAGCTTGGCCTCTTTTTGAGCATTGTCGGTGACTCAAGAATTACACATTTCTCTCTCAAAATCATTATCTTGAAAAATAAAAACAGCTGTGGATAAAATCATCAGTATTTGAATTGGTGCCACACGCTCAGAGACTAAAGAATCCGCCTGCAATGTGGGAGACTTGAGTTCGATCCCTGGGTTGGAAGACCCCCTGGAGAAGCGAACCAGCTACCCACTCAGTATTCTGGCCTGGAGAATTGCATGGGTAGAGGAGTCTGGCAGGCTCCAGACAGTCCATGGGGTCGCAGAGTCAGACACAACTGAGTGACGTTCACTTTCACCACAAAGTGAAGCTCAAAGAGACCTGAAGCCCTGATCGCTTAGGGAGGGGAGTCCCACAGTCTCCCTTACCCCATCCCTTTTCTTCTCCTCTCCTCTTTTTTTCAACTTTATTGAGATATAATTGACATACACCCTTATGTAAAGTGTACAGTGTGTTGATTTCAGCCATTTATACACTGCAGTAGATCACCACCATAGCATCAACTAACACCTCCATCACTCACGGAACAGCCATTTCTTTTTTGTGTAGATCGCCACTCTTCGCTTACTTGATTCTCTTGTTCTACTTCTTTTCAACCGTCCACCTGTCTTCTTTATCCCTGAGAAGAACTAAAGAGAAATTGTAAATTAGCTCATTGCTTTCCTGACCCACTTACAGGTCAAGGTATTTCTCAGCAGCTCACATTTCAGACACGTTTAGGATGGAACAGGCTTTGGTTCCAGGGGATGGTTGGCAGCAATCTCCTGAATGAACTCTGAATAAAGAGGGGGTAGAACCCAAGTTTCCTGTGGTTTTTACCCTAGGGTTGGCAGCTTGAACTGCTGGTAAGCCCGTCCACACCCATTCCGGGTCCCACACGGTGGTGAGTTCACCTTCACCTGTCCCGTAGCCGGGAAGCTACTGGTTCAACCCCTACCATCTGCTGTTTGCCCCAGGAGCAGTTTGGGCAAACAGAGCAGAAGGGCAGGTGGGGCAGGAAAGAACCCTAATTACCTCCGACTAAAAACACAAGGCAAAGATGAAGGACCTCAGATTAGTTTTATAGCAGGTAGCAGTGCCAGCGACAGGCTCGCCCCGCAGGGCCCACAGGAAACCAGAGAGGAACTGAGTTTACCACCCTGGGCACTCATTGGCTCTAACTGGTTTGCTCTGAAGCCAAGTCTCATAAAACATTTCAGCAGCCACTCAGAAAGAAGAAACAGATCATGGAATAAGCATTACCTTGTCCTATTGCTGAGTACCCCAGAGTCAAGCATGGAAAATTTTTTTCTTTCTTTGCTTCCTTAAACAAAATAGTAACAGACAGCTGTCAGTGACCATAGAAATTCAGCTTCATTTTTTTTTTTTCGTTGATTTCAGGCTTGTTATGACAAACTGGGTTCGCTCCCCAGACTCATTCTTCTGCCCTCGTATGGCTTGCCTCCTATGGGCAACTGGAGCCCTTCCGTGTACAAAGACAAAACTCAAACCATCAGTGAGCAGAGGCAGAAACGTGCATACATTCTAAAGCCCTTTAAATATTTTTCCGAAGGGCTTTCCTCCAAATCTCTATAAATGAAAGCGTTAAAATTTAGAACTGCTGAGATTGTCCTAACTGCAATTCGAGGATTTTCTGGTGGAAATTCACTTGTGCAACAACTTGAAGGTCAGAGGCAACGGGCAGCTTCTGTCATTTGCAGACAGCTTGAATATAAACAGGGAGAGTCTGACAATCACTGAGTTCCCCATGTAGACAGTCAAGGACAGGGAAGCCTGGCGTGCTGCAGTCCACGCAGTCACAAAGAGTCAGACAAGACTGAGCAACTGAACAACAACAGCCGTGTAGTTATTTTCCTGGGAGAGCCTCACGGACTTTTAATTTCTTCAGTCTCTGCTGATGAAGAAGAGGAAAGGCAAGGAGAGTCAAGGTGCAACACCCAGGGAAGGGAGCTAGCCGGGGTTCTGGGAGTAGGGGTCTCTTCTCCCCGCCCCAGCCAGTACAAAAGTGCAGAATCCCACGGGGCAGACTGAGGCTTCTGCGCGGGAAAGGAGGAGATCAGCAAATCAGTCCCTAACCAGGGTTGGCCATTAGGGTCCCCGCAGGCCTTTCTGACCCTTGTGCTGGCCCCTGAGCCAGGGTACAAAGAGATGGATGGAGAATGTCCTAAAGGGCAAAAGGATTTGCCGGCTGATGGAAGGCGTTTTGTTCTCATGCTCTCTGGCTGTCAGGGTTAATCCTCAGTGCTGTCTTCTGACATCCAGGGAATCCCACTGGGCAGTAATAGCTCCTGTAATGCAGGAAAACCAGACTTAAACACTATGTTATTCCAATTGCCCTGAAAGGACTGGACTCTATTTTATAAGCTCTTTTTGTTTAAATCCTTCCCAAACTGGAATCAACTGAGGCGCTTTTGGAAAACAAGATTCCAGGCCACCAGCCCCAGAGACTCTAAGATGCAGATTGGAGTGGGACTGAGGTTTCTGTGGGTTAACGTTTCCAGGTGATTCTGGTGGGCAGATTCTCTGTTTAGAAAGTGGGCTAAAGCTTGGATATAGTTTACATTCTTATGGGTTCTTTTTCAGGCATCACCAGGTTAGTGGCCGGAGGTGTCACTGACAATCAGATGACTACTATTAAGCCATTTATGAGATGATCATATAAACCGATGAACAAAAATGTGCACACCTCCTGGGCATACAAAAGAGGATGAACAGACCATGGTAATCCAGTCTCACTGCGTCACTCAGCTGTCGTTTCCTCCAAGGGTTATAATTTACTCTTCAGTATAACAACGAACTGAGTCATCATAAATAAAACCCATAAATTTTGTTGTTGTTTTTGGCTAGAAGTTATAGGCATAACATACAATAAATAAGAGTATCTCCAAAAAGATCTTTATTAAGATTTATTAAGCTAGGATATAACATTTGGGTATAACTGTGTTCCCATAAATAAAAGCATTTTTATGTAAAGGATTTAAAATGAATGTTTTGGGGACTGATGGTCCCCCTAGGAAGGTGAGAATCCTTGCACTGATGTATGTTAGATTTGTCATGCAAGCTCAGGTGATGACACCATTGTTTTTAATAAGTAGAACCCTCACAGTAAAAAACAAACCATGTACCTAACATTTTGCTGGATCTTAGCTTTCAAAAAATTAGAGCTCACCTCAAAAAAACAAAACAAAACCCAGAAGATGATTCATACAATTCATATGAAGTTCTATTTTTGTCGTATGATTCAGAAATAGAATTTCCATGAAAAGTGAAAGCATTAGTTGCTCAGTTGTGTCCAACTCTGCAACTCCATGGACTGTAGCCTGCCAGGCTCCTCTGTCTGTGGGATTCTCTAGGCAAGAATACTGGAGTGGGTAGTCATTCCCTTCTCCAGAGAACTTCCATATGATCCAGCAATTTCATTTCTGGGTATATATATCCAAAAGAAAGGTAAGCAAGTTCTCAGATATTTGCACATTCATGTACACAGAGACATTATTCACAATAGCCAAAAGGAGGAAAGAGCCCAACTAGCCATCAACAGACGACTGGTTAACCACAGTGTGATACACACATTACAATGGACAATTACTGTCTTTAAAAGCAAGGACATTCCCACCCAGGCTACAACATGGAGGACCCTTGAAGATGTTATGCTAAGTGAAAAAAAGCCAGTCACAAAAGGACACATCCTGTGTGATTCTACTTACATGAAGTATCAAGAGTGATCAAATTCAGAGAGACAGACTTCCTAGAGCCAGTGATCTACAAGAGAAGCCCGCACGCCACAACTAGAAAAAAGCCTGCACGCAGCAACAAAGAGATAAATCTTTTTTTTTTTTTTTTAAAAAAGGCTCTGTCTCCAAATTAAGTCACATTCGAGGTACTGGGGGTTAGGACATCAGCATATGAATTTGGGGACTGGGACCCAACACAGCCCATAAAAGCTCTTCTTTCATCCTCCCAAATAGTGAATATATTTTCATCTCCCCCTGCAAGGATCTAAGCCACACCAGGGTGAGAACTTGGTCTCTCCTTGCCAGCACACATATTGCAGTAGGCTTGCGATCCATATTTGCTGATGGCTAAGTTCAGAACTCATGAAAGGGATGCAGCTTCTTCTCAGAATGAAGTTCTCCCGGGTTAACCCGCTCTCCTTCCAGGTAAATGCTAAGTGGAAGTTTTAGTTTCCGCCAGGGCCACGCCGTCCTCCTTGGGAGCATTCTCTGTCTTCTCCATTTCAAGATGGTGGGGTTCCGGGGTGCAGCAGGCGCCCAGGGGTCTCCATGACCCTTCCTCCATGTTCTTCGCTGTCTGCTCGGCAGACAGATGGGTCGATGGCCGCATGCCAGAGGCTCCCTCGTGTCCAGGCCTGCCTGGAACTTGGGGTCGGAGCTGGTGTGCGTTGCCCCGGGTCTCGGCCCTCGCCCTCCTGTCCTGCGGCCCCACTGCTCCGGTGCTGGCTCCCGGGTCCTCCTGGCATCGCACAGAAGCACGTGGGTTGGCACGTGATGTCTCGAGGTTTGCGGCACTCTCCCCTTCCGTCTGGGCTTCCCTCATAGCTCAGTCGGTAAGGAATCTGCCTGCAGTGCCGGAGACCCAGGTTCAATCCCTGGGTCAGGCAGATCCCCTGGAGAAGGAAATGGCATCCCACTCCAGGATTCTTGCCTGGAGAATCCCATGGACAGAGGAATCTGGTGGGCTACAATCCATGGGGTTGCAAGAGTTGGACATGGCTTAGCAACTAAAGAGAAAGAGATACCCTTCTGTCTGGCAGTGTCCCTCCTCTCCTGGCGGGGAGCGGGGCCCTGGCAGGAGTGGGGACTGGCTACACGAGTGCCCCGAGCTGAACTTCTAATCCGGCTGAGGGAGGCTGGCTGCGGCCTGATACCCACACGAGCCTCGGCATTTGGTCTTCTTCCCAGGCTGCCCCTGGGGAGGCCAGAGCCAGAATTCTGCTCAGGGATTTCCTGCCTCGCTTCTCTCCCCTAACTTGGTGTTTCGATTCGTCCTCGTCCCCCTGGGATTTTGATCCCGAGAAGCAGTGAACTCTCCTCCCCCTTAAGAGTCTGTTGGGGCTTCTCTTATCACCTGCCTTCTTCCCTATTTTGGCCTCATCTCTGCTCTTTTTTTTTTTTTCTCCTGAAGGCCAGGCTGCCAGAAGAAGGAGAAGGAAGAAGAAAAAAAAAAACCCCGGGGACCAAGAGGAGAATTTATCAGCCAGGATTTCAAAAACAGCTTCCTCGTTACATCATAATGATGGAAACGTTTCGTTTCCTAGTTGCTGAAGGAGAAGTCAACAAGCCAGGGGTGACAGGAGCCCTGCCTCTGCCTGGAATGTTCTGTGTTTCCTCTTGTGCCCCCAAGAATGCGCTGTGGGCAGCCTGGCAAGGCGACCAGGCATTGACAGCCGTCCTGACCCCCAAACTATATTCACAGGGAAACAAAAGACTGCCCTTCCACCACTGCCCACACCCAAAAGTTAGCTAATGATCACTGTGACCCTTAGTATCGTGAGACCCCAGAATGAGGACTGGAATTTCTAACACGTGTCATTGTGTGCTTAACCCTGGAGGGGGACATTGCTTAGTCCCAATCTTTCCCTTTCAGCCAGGGATCAAAAATAGATTTTGTATGAAGCTAGTGAAGAGTCCTCACTGACCCCATGCTGCCCTGGACTCCATTCCCCACTCCCACCCTGTTAGAAGCTTCTGGTTTATTCCTGTGGTCAGGACAAGCTGTCTCTGCAGATCTTCTAGGGCATTCCCCACCCCCAGCCTTCTGACCAGTGTCCCATTGAAAGAAAACTGAGTAGTTCTGTGATGTCATCTCTGGCATCGCTTCTTAGGACTGCCTACTGGTAAGCAGTTACGATACCAGGAGGAGCTCTGGGCACTGTTTCTACCTAGTTTTTGGAGCCTGGAAAGGCTGGTGGGAGTTGTGCGGGCTGGAATTGTTCAGATGGGCATTGCTATTATGCCATACAGTGTCTGCAAAACAGGGCAGAAAATACAATAACCAGCTATAAGAAAGCATCCCAGTGGGGGTCGTCTGTAGTTTAAACATGGCCTGATGATTTTCTTGTGATGGCAAAACACATTTGTAAATTTAGATAACACCACTGCCGACAAAATACTGGGCTCGTGGCCATGCCCTGTGCCCTCACTGTTGAGAGGATGCTCACTGGGGCTACCTGGAATGTGGCACAGAATTTCCATAGTGTTAAGAGGGGAGAGACACACCCCCCCCCTGCAAACCCAGGGGTTTGGAGCATAGAGAAAAAAGTACAGAGTGGACCAAAATAGAGTCTGTCTTTTTCTGGGCACACTGGTTGCCATCAGACCCCTGGTTTGATTTATAACAGAACCACACTGAATAACCTGTGCAAGTTATTGTTTATTTAAGTATGTGACTCTTGCAGTTGGGAGTGACACAGACATATCTCAGACTGCCACTAACAAAAAAGGGAATTCATGGCTCATGTTACTAACACATCTGGATTGCTTCTGGCTTTTATTGTTATTGTTCTGTTGCTCAGTTGTGTCCAACTCTTTGCAACCTCATGGACTGCAGCATGTCAGGCTTCTCTGTCCTTTCCCATCTCCCGAAGCTTGCTCAAATTCATGTCCATTGAGTCGGTGATGCCATCCAACCATCTCATCCTCTGTTGCCCCCTTCTCCTCTTGCCTTCAGTCTTTCCCAACATCAGGATCTTTTCTAATGAGTCAGTTCTTTGTCTCAGGTGGCCAAAGTATTGGAGCTTCAGCATCAGTCCTTCCAATGAGTATTCAAGGTTGATTTCCTTCAGGATTGACTGGTTTGTCTAAAGCTTCTGGCTTTAGACATGGCTGAATCTGGTAATTTAACTGTGTCATCGTCAGCCTTCTTCTTTAATGTTTTTTTCTTTCTGTCCTTAATGGATTTCTCCTCTTATCTTTATTATGTCCTATGCAACAAATTAGGAAAGTAGTCAGTATCACCTGGGTTTGCAGGACCTCTTTCATTAGATAAAAGTCAGTGAGGGATTTCCCTGATGGTCCAGTGGTTAAGAATCTGCCTTGTAATGCAGGGGTTGTGGTTGCGGAACTAAGATCCTACATGCTCTGGGGTAACTAAGCCGTTTCTGCAACGAAGATCCTGAGTGCTGCAACCCGATGCAGCCAAATAGGTAATTAAACATTTCTTTAAAAGTCAATGAAACTAGTATGAAGATCTTTGTTTCTAAATAAACATTCTCCAATTAAAGGAACCAGAATGCCTTAGAGAAATGGCTGGGGTGGGGAAAACACAAGATGAACCTGAAGCATCTTTAGTATTAGAAAGTAAGCAAGTCCAAAACAAACAAACGTAGGGGTATGTCAAAGGGACACAGGAGGCAAGCAAAAAGAGCTCCCAGTGACCAGAGAAGAAACAACTTGCACAATAGATTAGGGCATGTTTGACAGGCAATCTAATAAACAGCCATTCTAGTTATAAATATTAACACTTTTAAAGCACATGGAAGCAACTTAGAGTTTAGGAAATAAGACATCAGATTGTAAATCCATCTATACAAAATGTGCATAGGATAAATAGTGAGCAATCATAAATATCCCAAATGTAAAGAGGGGTCATGTTAGTGATTGAATTCCTTTTTAGTTTCTGCAATACTGTGTTACTTTTACACAGTTTTTTGAAAGATTAAATTCATAATGTAAATAATCACTCACTGATTGCTTTTAAGACTATAGATATTCTTTTCTGAGATTTGCTTCAAGACCTGTTTATCTATAATCAATTTCTGTGGCAGACTTTGAAGTATAAATTTATGTCGTGCCTGATGATATGTCAAAAATCTCTGGAAAGAAAAGGGCACCCTGCTACACTGCTGTTGGGAATATAAATTGGTGCAGTCACTATGGAAAACAGTATGAAGATTCCTCAAAAAACTAAACATAGAGTTACCATATGCTCCAGCAATCCCTCTCCTGGGCATATATCCCTATATCGAAACTACAATTTGAAAAGACACATGCACCCCAGTGTTCATAGCAGTGATATGCACAACAGTGGAGACATAGAAACAACCCAAATGTCCATCAACAGGTGAATGGATAACGATGTGGTACATAGACACAATGAAATACTACTCAGGCATAAAAAAGAATAAAACATGCCATTCACAGCAACGAGGATGGACCTAGAGATTATTGCACCAAATAAAGTAGGTCAGAAAGAGGAAAACAAATACCACATGATATCACTTATGTGTGAAATCTAAAATATGACACGAGGAAACTCCCTGGCCATCCAATGGTTAAGACTCTGCGCTTCTAATGTAGAGAGCTTGGGTTTGACCCCCGGTCAGGGAACTAAGATTCTGCATGTCACGTGGCACAGCCACATATATGTAGATATACGACACAAACGAACCTACCCATGAAAGAAGGACTCATAGACAGGTGGGAGGGACAGATTGGGAGTTTGGGATTAGCAGATGCAAACTATTATGTATAGAATGCTTAAACAACAAAGTCCTAATGTAAAGCACAAAGAACTATTTTCAACATTCTTTAACAAAGCATAATGGAAAAGAATATGAAAATGAGGTGTGTGTGTAAAGACACACATATGTATAACCGAATCACTTTCAGTGATACACCAGAAACTAGTACAACATTGTAAATCAACTGACAGTGACAAGGACAATGTTAGTTTCTTAGGGGTGTCTGATTCTCTGTGACCCCACGACTATAGCCCACCAGGTTCCTCTGTCTGTGGAACTCTCCAGGCAAGAATAGTGGAGTGGGTAGCCATTCCCTTCTCCAGGGGATCTTCTTGACCCAGGGATCGAACCCAGGTCTCCTCCATTGCAGGTAGATTATTTACCATCTGAGGCACCAGGGAAGCCAAATTAACTATTCTTCAATAAAATAAATTAAAAAAAAAGAAACTCCAGAAGTACTTAGTATCCCCTCTGAAACCCAACTGCCATCTTTGTCACTGGACAGATGGACACCCCTTCACTTTGAGGGTGCATTTTCTCATTATAAATGATCTTCAGGAGTGAAGGAAATGTGAGACAGGGGTAAGGAGGGCAGCTGAGCTGAACCAGGCTCCAGAAGCATCGGGTTGGAGGAAGGAACGTGAGTGGAGATTGTCACCCACGTGAGACAAGCATGGCAGGGCTTGCTGAGTATAGTAACGAAAAGTGAAAGTCACTCAGTCGTGTCCGACTCTTTGCGACCCCATGGATTATACAGTCCCTGGAATTTTCCAGGCCATAATACTGGAGTGGGTAGCCGTTCCCTTCTCCAGGGGATCTTCCTGACCCAGGAATCGAACCGGGGTCTCCTGCATTGCAGGAGGATTCTTTACCAACTGAGCTATCAGGGAAGCCCAGAATTCAAGTTCTCTGCCAAGAGGAGATGATCAGTCTCCAATCCTCTTAGCTGAGGCTGAGGCCCTTTGACCAGATTCCTGCGTCCAGGACCCAGGGACTAGAAAAAATGGGAAGGATAGGAAGGGTTAAGGAGAGGAAAGAGAGAGGGAAGGGAAGAGAGGTCAATAAAGTCTCTTGTTCCTTACCTGGTCAGGGCACTCTGACCATTTGTCCGAGTCAGGAGGAGACCAGGGACAGAAGGGTCCCCAGTTGTGGCCGCTGGGTCTGGTCCATCAGCAGGCAAGCTGGCCCCTGAGTGCCCCGAGTGGTCAGGATGTCAGTCGCAGTGAAGAAGAGTCCCCAGCAGAGTTGCCATTTGTTGCAGGAAGGGGGACCGCTTCCAGGGTCCAAAACTGGGCTCTTGTCTAACACTCGGAAATGGATTATCCGAGGAGACACACGTGCTGACGAAGCAAGAGATTTTACTGGGAAAGGGCACCTGGGCGGAGAGCAGTAGGGTGAGGGAACCCAGGAGAAAGGAAAGTTCTGTCAGTGTTCCCCAGTGAGAGGCATAACCCTGAGGCTTTCCCTTTTAGGTCAAATGCCAAGAAATAAATCCCACTTAAAGTATCACGTTAGTACGTGAGGGGAAGCCAAGCGTAGTGCATGATGTCAACGGGAACTCACCATAAATAACACACAGCTTAGGGACTCTGGGGCTTGGCCAGTCTGAGCGTTTCCCCCACTGTAACTGCTAGAGAGTCTGGCTTATAAGCCATCAGCACACCACAGGAAACGCAGACAAACACTGAGAAAATCCACTGGGACAAATTAGACCTCTAACCTGTGAACTGCCCGAGGCCGGAAGTCTGGCATTCCGAGCACATGGAAATAATGTCCTGGGCAGCCCACAGGAGCCTACCTGACCCTCTTGGTCCACCCTAGGAGTGGACCAATTTACTTATGTGATTTGAAAAATGAAAGTAGCATTTATTGAAATGAATGAAGCTGAGCCCAGGAGAGACGGGGTCCTGGTGGTAGAGCAGAACAGACCTAGGGTGATCCATCTCAGTTTCTCCCTCTAGAATCCACATGTCTGAAGAACAGTGGGTTGAATTTAAAGAGAATTTATAGAGGAAGTAGATAGTGAAATGGCTTCTTCTTATACAGCTTGGAAGGGAACTGTGGGCCCTAGCCAGTACTTTAGTAACCAAAGCACTGACTCTTTGCAAGGTCTACTCTGCCTTGGAGGCATGTGTCTCTGTGTCTCCCTGTATGGATTTGTGTGTAGATGTATGATGTATGCACAGTTGTCCCACTGCGCCTGGCTGCAATAAATTATCTCTTCATTTTTTAAATTATATAAGTAACTTGGTCCACTCCTACTAGAGAAATGACCAAAAAATCGTGAACACTGGAATAACTGCAGAATTAGCAGGCCAGAATAACTGCATTTAAGAGGATGAAGTTTTCAAATTGATTTATCCATTACAAAAGCCAAAACACACACAAAGAACAGACAGATGAAAGTCCCCCTGCTTTGGTCACTCAGCCACTGTGTCCCCTCCCCAACATTTTGTCTTTCTGTCTGAATTCCACCACAGGGTCTGCACGTACATAAATGTTTATAGTCCCCCTTTTCCTTTTATTTTTAAAATTCAAACAGGAACACTTTATATCCCATTCTACATCTTGCTTTAAAAAATACCTATCGTCTATCTTCTAGATCATTCCATATCATTTCTAACTCATTTCTTCAGAGAATGAGATCGCTATAACAAACAGAAAGTCTGGGGAGCACATGTCACGAGATACTCCATTTTCAAAGGCTGTCTCCGAGGCAACGTCTTTATTGTGTTTGAATGAGAGCATAGCAGCCCCTTCCAACCTCAGTGCTGTTAAACCGGACAGGACAAAACATGTTGGGATTATTGTTTATCAACTTACAGACAGTGACTTCCGAAACCCATGGGGGACATGAAGCTAGAGAGACGAGTTTTAACATCAAGGATGTTCAAAAGTGTCCATGTGTGAAACGCCGAGCGCCAGCCCATCCCTGGTGGAGGGTGAACAGGTCAGGACTGAGCTGAACTGTAGGACACCCAGTTGTCTGAGAACTGCTTGGTGGAGTGGAAGGAACCTCAGACCTCGGAATTGGGTGCAGAGTCTTGGGCCCACCTTCGCGGCTGCTGAGGCACCCGGAGGCTGGGTGGTGGGCACTCCTGGGCACCTGCAGCCTTCGCTGAAAGCCCCGTGGTGGAA
Source organism: Moschus berezovskii (assembly GCF_049115385.1). Taxonomy (NCBI): domain Eukaryota; kingdom Metazoa; phylum Chordata; class Mammalia; order Artiodactyla; family Moschidae; genus Moschus; species Moschus berezovskii. Next base: position 18,579,392 of record NC_142477.1, on the reverse strand, counting down.
GACACGTGAGGAAGGGCTGCGCCTTGTGTGCAGCTCCGCACCAGCCCACGTGGTGCTTTTGCTGAGGCTGGGGGGACCCCAGGTCCTGCCAGTGAGCCTGCAGCTTAGGACACAGGCTGATGGCACCCCATCCTTGGGGGAAGGATCTCACAGTAAGCTCACGACTACCTCCTGCTGTGCAGGGGTGATGTTTCGGTTTGGCTTAGGTTCTGATATGCTGCGAGGAGAGACAGTAAAATTAAAGGAAAGGGGCCCGATGACAGTCCATGGAAAGGTTCCAGGGACCTCCTTCATGGAAAACAGGAAACATTTTCAAAGATTTTACAAGGAGCCTTCTCCAAATAAAAGCAGGGTTTTACAAACACCACCCTCATTGGAAGAGTTTCCATCGGGGACTAGTGGGCCTCTGTTTGGGAAATGACCCCCTCCCCGGCCTCCCCTGTTTTCTCTCCCAAAGCCTGTGCCTGCAGATAGGGTCAGGCCCAGCACTGCCCACTCACAGATCGAGACCCCACCACCGTCAGAGAGTGCCCCTGGGCGCCAGGACCTGGCTGGTACTCCTCTGTGTGCAGGTTGATCATTTCCACTTCAGAGGTTAGGAGGGTGAACGGTTGTCCCGGTTTGCCCTGGATTGAGGGGGTTCCTGGGGCACTAAACCTGGAAACACCCCAGGCAAATTGGTCCTACCCTAATATGAAACCAAGACAGAAAAGACCCCACTGCCCTGGTGGTCCAGTGGTTGAGACTCTATGCTTCCACTGCAGGGTGCGTGGGTATGAGCCTTGGCCAGGGAACTAAGATCCTGCATGCGGTGTGGTCAAAAAAAGCAAAAAGCAAAAGAAAATATGTCTGTCCCCTCCTCCATTCACTTCTGTTCATCCCGTGTCCTGGATCCTCCTGTGGGACTTCACTGAAACCACTGATGCCACTTTTTCACAGACTGGTCTCTCCAATCTTTGATTGTCTTTTTTTTTTTTTAAGGCGGAATAATTTTTAAAGTCTTTATTGAATTTGTTACAACATCGTATCTGTTTTCTTAGCTCCCTGACCAGGGATAGAGTCTATGCCACCTGAACGGGAAGGTGAAGTCTTAACCACTGGACAGTCGGGGAAGTCCCTCTTTGGTTGTCTTAACTAATAAAATTCCTTCACCAAATTACACCTTGCCGTTAATAGGACTTCTACCCAAACAAGAACACAAAGCTCAAATTCTAATTTTTTTCTTAATTTTTTTTTTTTGTAAAGTCAAACTGATGAGTGGGATATGCAAGCCTGAAGTGTTTTACTTTTCTGGGCACTAGGTTTTCACTATCAAACATTTAATTGCTATTTCATCACCAATTCAGCAAAGAAGGGATACAGAAAGAGACGGGGTGGGAAGGCTTTTGCTGTTGTTGGGTTGTGAAGGCCACCTTGTTTCCTACTCCCAAGGCCCTGGCTAACTGGATATTCTGGTAACATATTTCCTAAGAGTCTCCTCTCTGGCCAAGGACTTTGATTTCCTTCCAAACTGTCACAATAATTTATGGACTAAAAACTTTCCTCTCGCAGGACGTTGTTCGATGCGCTGTGTACAAGGGCTCTGTCTTGTTTATCACGCAAGACTAACAAAGCCTGGCGTGTTTACTCACTGGGAGACACGGGGCTGGACCACGATGGACAGGGTCAGGAGACCCGGGGGCTCCTCTGACTCACCACCGATCCGCTCTCTGACTTTGTCCTCTTCCTTGTCCCTGCTCCAAAATAACCCCAACCGTGTATATCAGGACAGGCAGGCTGGAGAGGCGTCGTGTCATTCCAGGTGCCTTTCCACCCTTAACTTGGTCATTTTTAAAGCCCCACACTGATGGGTGAGGAGTGAGACTCCATTTCTGTGCCTGTGCTTTTGATGCTAAGGAACGGACCCTCGGGGGCTTATACAGTAAAAGCACAGCAAAGCTTTTCACCCCACGTGCGCTGCTCAGACCTTCCTGAGGGTGCGCAGCTCTGGGGATCTTGCTAAAACGCAGGTTCTGATTCAGTGCGATTGAGATGGGGCCTGCCATTCTGCACTTCTTTCTTTCCTGAGGCGGAAATAGATTTGATTCTTTATTCCTCATGTTAGTAGATAGGCACAGACAGACATACTAGGTCATGGATGAAGAAATGAGAAGTCACGGGCTAATGCAAAGACTCAGGATACGTCCTCGGTCTGTGGATTTCTTTCATTACCTCTGTCTCCATCGTTTTCCATGCTTTCATGTAACAGTGAATTTGAGGTCTTGAGCAGGATGCTATCTGAAGTTCTTTTCTACCACGTGGCTTTCTACATTGGCCACTGTGGTTATACATGCATCGCACAAGTGAAAACCAGCATGGAGCACTTTATTTTTGGCCAAAAGCAGGAAAGAATGACCACAGTTAATAACCCAAGCAGGAAATGCCATTCTGCACCTCTGACCAGCTCCTAGGTGCTGCTGCTGGCCCAGGGACCACATTTTAAGCTGTGATGGAGTTGAGCGTGACACGTGTCCAGGACTGAGGGAGCCAGGATGAAGTTAACGATCAAATTCCTCATGAGGCTCCAGTAGAATTAAACACCTATGATCATTCTGTAGACCATGGATTCTACAGCTTGTGAGCTTCTGTTTCTTCACCAGTTAACAGGATTAATTATGCATGGTTATGAGGATTAAATAAAAATAACATTTCCTACAGTCAGGGGTCCACACATACTGTCTCACACAGTGCTTTTTCTTTTATGTTGGATTTATTTCTGGTGATTTTTCCAAATCTACACAATGACCTTATTGATTTAATATTAATCAATAGTATAGTATTTGTGAAAATCAACAAGTGAATTCTAAAATTGTAACAAATAGTATAGTATTCCCTTGTGTGAAGGTACCGTATTCAATTGATCCCATATGAATAATCCTTTAGTTTGGTTTCTATCTATCATTGGAGGTGTGCAGAATGCCCTGGTCACTGGCATTTTCAAGGCCCCAAAAGTGACAGTGGAGACCTCATGTTCATCTCCCTGGGTATCCTGTGGAATAGAGTGCTGGCCTGGGGTGAGGCGTCACACAAGTCGATGTTAATCTAGTTAATTGACCTAAACCATACATTTCCCAAGTGGGAGTTAATGAAAAGGAAATTTAGGAAAAAATGTTCTTAAGGCAACAGTAATATCATTTTCTGAATAACAGGCCTATGTCTCCACCCTCACTAGCTGCTCTGCTTTGTTTTTAAAAAAATTATCTATTTTTTTGGTTGTGTCAGGTGTTATTGCCGCACCTGGACTCTCCAGCTGTGGCTCTTGGGCTTTTGCCTCATGGCATATGGGATCTTAGTTCTCTGATCAGGGATCAACCTTGTGACCCCTGCGTTGGAAAGTGAAAGTGAAAGTCTCTCAGTCATGTCTGACTCTTTTTGACCCCATGAACTATACAGTCCATGGAATTCTCTAGGCCAGAATACTGGACTGGGTAGCCTATCCCTTCTCCAGGGGCTCTTCCCCGACCCAGGTATTGAACTGGGGTCTCCTGCATTGCAGGCAGATTTTTTACCATATTCTTTACCACTGGACCACCAGGGAAGTCCTTGCCTTTCTTAACAGGAAAGTTTGAATACCTCTGACATCAACATTCTGATGATTCTCTGACCGCTGGGTCCAGCCCAGGCCTTTCTCACTGGCACGAGCCATTTACTGGAGGTATGAATTCCAGGGTCTTCTCCACACATTGATACTCTCTTTGAATCCTGGCACAACCTAAAAAAACCAAAAGGTAAAACTAAGCTGTCCCACACTGGGTTGTCTGTCCTGTGTCAGTCCCAGCGTCCTGATTATTGGAGTTTTACAAGCCATCTTGACAGCTGGTCACGTCAGGGCTCTTTCTGTTTCCTCACTCTCCCCCAAGGTTGCCTGGGCTCTTCTTAGGACTCTCTGCATTTGCATATAAATTTTAGAATTGGCTTGTTGATTTTCACAAAAAACCCTGCTAGAGCGTGATTGGGGCTGTGTTAAACCTATGCATGAATTTAAGCAGAACTGACATATTTCCCATATTGAGCCAACCCATTTATAAATGTATTATTTCCCTCCATTAATTAGTACTTGAAAAATTTCTCAATGACATTTTTTAGCTTTCAGTGAAGAGAAGCTTTTGGTGCAGCATCTGTTAGATTTCTCCTAGGTATTATTTTTTTTCAATATTATTAGAAATGAGTTGCTTTTCTTTCACAAAGTATTGGGCTACCTCTGCACCAACCCCCAACCCCAAATCCTTGCTTTCATGACTATGACTTATAGTTGCTTAAAAAATTGTTCTTAAAACTCAAACTGAGCAATAGTTTCCTTGTTTCGGGTTTATTTGTCCACTCTGAAACATGAACGCCTTGGGGACATTGGCGACCACTGATGGGATAAGATTTCATAATCATTCCCAACTGTATGTAGACAATTAGAATTTCCTCAGGGTGGCTCAGATGGTAAAGAATTCTCCTGCAATGCTGAAGACCTGAGTTTGATCCCTGGGTTGGAAAGATCCCCTGGAGGAAGGAATGGCAACCCACTCCATTATTCTTGCCATGAACAGGGGAGTCTGGCGGGCTACAGTCCATGGGGTCGAAAAGAATCAGACATGACTGCGCGAATAACACTTTCACTTTCACAGGAACTGAAGTGCTCCCAAGGAAGAAAAAGCCCAAGAACTATGGAAAAGAACCCATTTGCAGAAGTCAGAGGCAGAGAGGGAAGGTTCTCACCATGCTAATGGACACACGATGGTTAGATCACCCTTGGCTTCTCAGCTTCTCGGATCCTTCTTAGGTTCTGAATCAGAGGGAAGGGTATCCCTGATCCCCGCAGCTTTGTCTGTGGGGTGTTCACAGTTCCAGGGATGCTTGCTCTACTGGTCTGGGGAGGCAGAGGGCTGGTCTTCCTCAAACACCAGTGCTGGACCAGCTCAGCCCCTGGCTATAGAAACATGTTCAATCTGCCTGCTTTCCAAACTTGGGAGCACTTTAGGATGTGAGACGAAAATGTGTGGAATTGGAAATTCTTGCCTACGGTTAGGACTTCAACACCATTTTGCTCAATGGAAAGTCCAGAATCTGTCCATTTCAATTATGGGCCGGAACTGACAATTACCATTTCTTGGGGAAGCGAGCAAAGATGTCCCCCTGCGGTGAGTCTAGGCTAAGTGAAAGAGTTCAGTTCAGTCGCTCAGTCGTGTCTGACTCTCCGCGACCCCATGAATCACAGCACGCCAGGCTTCCCTGTCCATCACCAACTCCCGGAGTTCACTCAAACTCATGTTCACAGAGTCAGTGACGCCATCCAGCCATCTCATTCTTGGTTGTCCCCTTCTCCTCCCGCCCCCAACCTTTCCCAGCATCAGAGTCTTTTCCAGTGAGTCAACTCGTCGCATGAGGTGGCCAAAGTATTGGAGTTTCAGCTTTACCATCAGTCCTTCCAATGAACACCCAGGATCGATCTCCTTTAGAATGGACTGGTTGGATCTCCTTGCAGTGTAAGGGACTCTCAAGAGTCTTCTCCAACACCACAGTTCAAAAGCATCAATTCTTCGGCAATCAGCTTTCTTCACAGTCCAACTCTCACATCCATACATGACCACAGGAAAAACCATAGCCTTGACTAGACAGACCTTTGTTGGCAAAGGAAACCTGCTTCCAGATCTCTAAGTGAGAGACTGAAGCTATCTTCTCAGCAGTTTTTTTTTTTTTTTTCCCAACAAAAGATCACAGCTTTATTCAGCATGAGCTTTCAACCACCCCTGGGCAGGATGGCACTTTAATAGGAAGAGATTTTAGGAGTCTCACATGTGTATATTATTGCACTGAAAATCTTGGTCCAATGCAGTGAATATGGAAACTCTCATCTGTGTAAATCCCTTCAAGGCAAAGATTAGCGACACCTATACTTTTGAGCAAAGTTGGTTTATTGCTGGTTGCCAAAAAGGAGAACGTCCACCATGGAAACTGTAGGGCATTTCAGGAAGAGGGTGTTACCAGTTTTCATTTATTACCAATAAGGCAGCTATGAACATTAGTATACCAATCATTATTCGGATATAAGATTTCATGTTTCTAGGGTTAGAATGGCTGGATCATATGGCAGGGGTAGACTCCAGCCCTTTTTTTCTCATAATTACTTTGCTTACCTTCCAGGCATTGTTTTCCTCTTCCCGGCCTGGGCAGCCATTAAACCTAAAAGAAATGACTGCCAAGCTTCCTGGCAAAAGATCAGATGCCATCTAAAGTCAATACCAGGCCACATTAGTTCTCCATAATGCCATTAAAAGTGAAGGACACAGTTATGTATTTAAATGACATACGGAACCCAGTGCAAGGAAACGGTCTTTTCCATTTAGTGGCACAGATCTTCATTTTTTAAAATTAATAAACCTATGCTCTCTTTTCATTGGCACCTGCAAAATGATAAAACAGCCCTATGAAAAGTTTTTTTTCAAACACAGCACTTTTTAAAGCAAATGTTAAAGAATTTTAGGTTAATCACAGAAGCACGCAGTCCCATACATACAAATATAAAAATCTGAAGCTGGTGCCCTCATTAAAAATAACCTGCAGAGTCACTGTGCCCTCAGAGTCAATACATTATAATATAAGGCAGAAACTGGCCGGACATTTGGCAGATAGTTTAAGGCATTACTCACAGAGGTTACTTTAGCAGAAGGATGACTCAAGATTTTCCACCTTAGAAGAGCAAGTCCTATCTCTAAGCTGGACTGTGGCCCAGTAGGAAACAGGGGTCATGAGTAAAATGTCCTCTGCAGGTAATGGCACATGGGTAGTGGTTAGCTTTCCGGGCTTCCCTGGTGGCTCAGCGGTAAAGAATCCACCTGTGATGCTAGAGCAGCAGGAGATGCAGGTTCGATCCCTGGGTCAGGAAGATCCCCTGGAACAGGGCATGGCGACCCACTCCACTAGTCTTGCCTGGAGCATCCCATGGACAGAGGAGCCTGGCAGGCTACAGTCTAGGGATTGCAAAAAATCGGACATTACTGAAGCAACTTAGCATGCACATATGCACACAGTGACATATGCCCATGGTTATAGTATCATGCAGGGCAGTTTCACTTCCCTGAAAATCCTCTGAGCTCTATCTGTTCATTCTTCCCTACCCTTTAACCCCTGGCAACCACTGATCTTTTTACTGCCTCCCTAGTTTTGCCTTTTCCAGAACGTTATATAGTTGGAATCATATCATATACAGCCTTTTCATACTGTCTTCTTTCTTCTCCCCTGGTGGCTCAGACAGTAAAGAATCTGCCTGCAATGCAGGAGACTCAGATTCCATTCCTGGGTGGGGCAGATCCCCTGGAGAAGGGAATGGCAACCCACTCCAAGATTCTTGACTGGAGAATTCCATGGACAGAGGGGCCTGGTGGACTACAGTCCATGGGGTCTCAAGAGCTAGACATGACTGGGCAACTAACACTTTCACATGGTTGGAATCATACCATGGACAGCCTTTTTCATACTGCCTTCTTTCAATTCATATTATGCATTTAATGTTTTTCCAACTCATTTTTCCAAGCCAAGAAATGGCTTGACAGCTCATTTCTTTTTATTGCTGAGTAATAGTCTACTGTCTGGATGTGCCACAATTTATCTATTCAATCACTTATTGAAGGATGTCTTTGTTGCTTCCAAGTTTTAGCAACTATGATTAAAGCTGCTATAAACATCGGTGTGCATATTTTTGTGTGGACATGTTTTCAAAGCCTCTGAGTAAATATTAAGGAACAGGATTGTGTAGTAAAGTATGTTTAGTTTTGTAAGAAACTGCCATACTGAAGATGGGAAATTAGGAATTGTTGGCACAGAGGCGGTGTGGTATGTTAAAAAATGATCCTCCATTAGGCATCTATGTCCTAATCCCTGGATTATGAATGTTACCTTACATGGCAAAGGTACGATTCAGCGAAGGACCTTGAACTAGGGTGTTTCTTCTGGATTACCATGTGAATCTGAAATGCCATCACAAATGTCCTTACAAAAGAGTGGCAGAGGGACTTCCCTGGTGGTCCAGTGGTTATGACTTCACCTTCCAACACAGGGGGTGTGGTTTCAATCCCTGGTTGAGGAGCTAAAATCCCACATGCCTCCTGGCCAAAAAAAAAAAAAAAACACCAAAAACATAAAATAGAAACAATACTGTAAAATTCAATAAAAACTTTAAAAAATAAAGAGAGAGGCAGAGCAGATTTTTATACACACAGATGAGAAGGCAGTCTGAGGATGGAGCGGAGAGAATTGAAGATGCTAGCCTTGAAGACTGGAGTGATGTGGCCACAAGCCAAGGAATGTTGGAAACCACCAGATACCTAAGGAAGGAACATGTGCTTCTGTGGAGCCTCTGGAGGGAGCGCGGCCTGTTCATACCTTAACGTCAGCCCAGTGACACTGACATTGGATTATCTGCCTCAAGACCTGTAGGAAGATGACCTTCTGTGTTAAGCTACCAAGTTTGTGATGAGTTACCAAGTTAAAGGCCACAGGCAACCAACTCAGTGTTATACAGAAGAATGAAATCAACTGAGGTCAAAAGGTCTAATGAAATCAACTGCGTGTCATCAGAGAAAGTGGCTTCCAGCTGACAGCTGATTAAGTCCCATGGAGAGGAAATGGCATCAGTGAAAAAAAATACAGTAAAGGGGAGCAGAGGGGAGTGAATTTAACATCTACACAGCTGGAATGCCTGATTTCATTTATCTTTCTGATTCTACCCACTTGACCATGAAATTCAAAGAGAAAATAAAGGAGCACTGACTTCTTCCTACCTTTGGGGAATGTTATAACTCCTGGCTTGGTAGACTTTAGTGCCGGGAGGTAATTTTCATGTTTGCAAAAAACAGTGTGCTGCTTTGCATCTTTTCTCTTTTGGTGTGAGCATTTTGGAATAAATATGGAAACCAGGTCATTTCCATGTCTTAACAGCCCAGCAGCGGAGGCAGTTCTCAAATGATCAGTAGGTGTGTCTCAAGAATCTGTTTATGTTGCTTGTTCTGAGCTAGTCTTTCCTGTGTAAGCATGAAAAATGCTTAAACTTATTTAAAACCCATAAGCGTGTTCACATGAGGTCAATGTAGTCATAAAGAAATCGATTGAACCCAGGTCTCCTGCATTGCAGGCATATCTTTTACCTTCTGAGCCACCAGGGAAGCCCACAGAAACTGATGGATAGGGTTAAATTGAGGGAGGTTTTTTAACCTTCAAAGCTGGAGCAGAGATGCGTGTCTTTCATAAGTGGTAATTATAAAGGAGGCAATTGGTTATTGGGTCTCCACTTGGCCTTTCGCAAGAGGCTTTGCTTTGCGAGCCCTTTAATGTTTATATCCTATGGAAGGAGGAAACAGGAAAACCCTCTGGTAGACTCAGCAGTCCTGGAAAGAGGACTTTGCGCTGGGACTTCATAGGATTAGAGCCACGTAGTCAAAAACAAACCTCTATAAAAGCTTTGACTTGTAAATGAGAGATGGCCAGTGGATGAGGTGTCTGAGGACGCAAATGTCCTGCAGCCTTAAATTACACCAGAATCGTGCCCTCCTCTCCCGAACTGCTGTTGTCGGAGCAACCAGACACCTGGATCCAACCCAAAGCCTGTCTGGAGACCCTGCTCTTTCTGCAACCTCAGAACCCCGTTGGACAATTCATCGCATGCTCCCTGACAGAAGTTACTTGAGTCAGTGCTCTCCCTCCAGATGCTTCTAGAGATCAGAGCTGGCCATACACTCCCTGCAGGACCTCCAGTCCCATCCAGGCCATGAGCCCTCAGGAGCCTGGCCATCAAGTACCATTTCTCGTCAGTTATCCATTCCCGGATATCTTGTCTGGTTATTGTGGAATCAGGGTAGAACAGCAGTGTCGGAGGTTAAATAAGGCTTCAGCAAGAAATGAGTCGAGAAAAGGCACAGACAAGAAACTGTGCAATGAACTTATGCTCTGACCATTACGCATTGTGTAGTTCTTCCCTTTTACACTTAATAAATTGGTTGTTTTTGAAAATAAGATTATGCAGTTATTTTTGTACCTCTCAGAAGACTCATGGGAGTCGAGTCACTGGAAGACCCTGATGTTGGGAAAGATTGAGGGCAGGAGGAGAAAGGGGCAACAGAGGATGAGATGGTGGGATGGCATCATCGACTCAATGGCCATGAGTTTGAGCAAGCTCCGGGGGATAGTGAAGGACAGGGAAGCCTGGTGTATTGTAGTCCATGGGGCCACAAAGAGTCTGACACGACTGAGGGACTGAACAACAACAGGAGACCAAAGTCACATGATCGTAAAATTAACAAATAAAAAGAGAAGCACTGATTCTGGTCTTCTGGGAAGCTAGGTGGATACAATTTTCCTATCCCCTTTCTCTCCAGGTAAGTACAAGGAAAACCCTGGATATTTTATATAAAGCCAACTTCAGAAGACACTGCAAGGTGAAGGGAAGGAATCCGTGCAGTGGGGGAGCTCAAGGCAGAGGAGCCCCAGAGTGGCAAGTTCTCTGGGTTTCTTTTTTGCCTCAGACAGCCCAGTCTTAGAGCTGAAGAAGTCTGCAATCAGGAAATGCCAAGTGGATGAAGTCAACGAAAGTCCAAACCCAGCTTTGCTCTCTCTAGACAAAGGACCTGAAAAGGGGCAGTCTTGCAAGACAGAAATTTCTGGTTGATGACTTTTCTTAGCCCAGGCAGACACTTACAGAGAACACTGTGGTCTCACCCTGATGTGTGTGTGCACACTAAGTCGCTTCTGTCGAGTCTGACTCTCTGCTATCCTGTGGACTGTAGCCCACTTGGCTCCTCTGTCCATGGATTCTCCAGGCAAGAATACTGGAGTGGGTTGCCATGTCCTCCTCCAGGGGATCTTCCCGACCCGGGGAAAGAACCGTGTCTCTTATATCTCTTGCATTGGCAGGTGGATTTTTTACCGTCTGAGCCACTGAGTCTCACTCCCAGCCCAGCAGCAAAGACTGAGAGGGGAACGGAGAGCCCCACCCTTGTCAGGTTGTCATGGGAACCCCCCTCCCCACCCCTGACCAAGGTGGTGTTGGGGAAGGTCAAATAGGGAGCTAGGACCTTCATTCTTGAAGGGCAGTAACAAGACCCCCTACCCCTGTTAGCGGGGATTCTGTGTGAAGACCACACATCTGCTCCCCCTCCCACCAAAGCATCACAAGCCCTCCCCTCCCCACCCAGGGATGGTGTCAGAGGAGGCCTAGTGCAGGTTCAGGCCTTGACTCTTCCCTGTAGTATCCGGGGAGGGCTCGTGGAACCCAGAATCCTGACCACCATTAATGAGCCGGCACCAGCCCCATTCCCCCGCTGGAATGCTATCAGAGGAGGCCAGCTAAATCGGAAGGGTTCAGTGAGAGTCAGAGCCTCACAACATAATATCTTAAAACGTCTCCACTTCAAGTGCAGCTCATTCATGAAGTCAACCAGAAAAATTTCAACTCGCATGAAAAACAATAAGGCATAGACACTATTCATGGGGTGGCAGGGGTGTTAGAACTATCTGCCAGCAGGCTTGAAGCAGCCATGATAAAAATCCTTCGAGGAACAATTATGAATGTGCTTGAAATGAATGAAAAGATCAAAAGTCTCAGCAAAGAAATAGAAGATATAAAGAAAAACCACATGAAATTTTAGAAGATAGAAAAACAACAGCCAAAAAAAAAAAAAAATCAGTGTATGGGTTCAACAGCAGATTGGAGTGGAGAGAGAAGGGACTCAGTGTGCTGGCCAATAGAAAAATAGAAATTACCCAGGTTGAACAACAAAGAGGAGATAGCTTGGGGTAGGGGGAAGAACACCACTTCAAAGACCTGTGGGACCAGGTCTTCCGTGGTGGTCCAGTGGTTAAGAGCCTGCCTCCCAATGCAGGGGATGTGGGTTCAAACGCTGGTTGGGGAATTGGGATCCCACTGCTGTGGGGCAGCTGAGCCACTGCAACTACCGAACCCACCAGCCCTGGAGCCTGTGTGCCACTAGATAGAAGCCCGTGCATCACAACCAAAGAGCCTACAGCTAAGACCCGAAGAAATAAAAAAAAAAAAAAAGAAAAAAAAACCACCCGTGGGACCTCCCAAACAGTGTTTATGTACTCACATCACACAAGTGTTTGAAGAAGACAGAAGGCACTGCTCTGAAAGTACTTGAAAAAAAATGAAAATGTGACGAAAGATATGAACCTACAGATTCAAGAATCTGAATGAAATCTCAGACATAATAAACACAAATCCACACTAAGACACATCATGGTCAAACTTCTGAAAACTAAGAACAAAGAAAAAAAATCTTGAAAGTGAGGGGGGAACATCTTATTTATAAGAAAAAAATTGAATGTGAATTTGAATGACAGTAGATTTCTCATCAGAAATGCGAAGGCCTGAAGGAAGAGGCACATTTCTTAAGTGCTCTGAGGAAAGAACCGTCAGCCCCAAATTCCATATCCAGGGAAAATACCAGGAAAGAAAGGGTTCAGTTTAGTTCAGTCGGTCAATGAAAGGGTAAATGCAGGCACTTGCAGATGAAGGAAAACTAAGAGAACATGTTCCCGGCAGAACTACCCTAAAAGAAGGGCTAAAGTTAGTTCTCTAAAGGATAAAGGAAGAAACCCTGGATATCAGGAAAAAAAGAAAGAGTGATGGAAGGGGTCAAAACATGAGTTAAGTAGAACACATTTTAGCCTTTTTAATTATGTTTGATCGTTGAAGCAAAGCTGTGTGATGTGGCTTTAAATGTCTGTAGAGGAAATATTTAAAACAATTACAAACTGGGAAAGGTAATGAGACACAAAGAAAGGAAATGTTTCTATATTTCACAGAAACTGGTAAAATGATGACACAGGTAGGCTGTGATGAGTCATGTATATATAAGAACAGTACTACAGAAATGGCTAACGCAATACAGAGATGTATTAAAAAATCAGTAGAGATAAATCAAATGAAATTCTCAAAGTGCTCAGGCAACCCACTGGAAGGCAGGCAAAAGAAAACAAATGGAAACCAGACCAAAAAAAAAAAAGCCAAAAAATAAAAATGCAGGCGTAAGCCTTACTTTTACCAATAATTACATTAAATGCAAGTAATCTAAGGGCACTAATTAAAAGACAGAAGTGGGCAGTGGATCAAAAACTATGATCCAATTACATGTCATCTGTAAGAAATCTACTCATGTACAATGATACAGGTATGTTAGCAGTTAAAGGATGGAAAAAGCTATACCACGCAAACTTGTAACTTAAAAAAAGGCTTCGGCTCAGTGGTAAAGAATCTGCCCTCCAACACAGGAGACACTGGCTTGATCCCTGGTCCAGGAAGATCGCACCTGCCGAGGAGCAACTTAAGCCTTTGTGCCACAACTGTTGAGCCTGTGCTCTGGAGACCAGGAGCCCCAACAACGGAGTCCACGAGCTGCAACTACTGAAGCCCTGGCACCCTGGAGCCTGTGCGCTGCAACAACAGAAGCCACCTCATTGAGAGCCCATACACCTCCACCAAAGTAGCCCTCGCTCACTGCAACTAGAGAAAGCCCACACAAAGCAGGGAAGACCCAGCACAGTCAAAAATAAATAAGCAAAGGAAATAAAAAAAGCAGGAGTGAACTACATTAATATCAGATGAAGATTATCAGAGCAAAGAGAATTACTAGAGAGAATAGGATATATTACCTAGTGATGCAAGGGTTAACCTTGCCGGTTAAATTACGCACACCCACACACAGAACAACCTATCAATCCCACAAAGTCCTTGTCTCTACAGCTATGTCTCAAAAATGTACAGTTGAAAGGACTTTTCCTTCCAGTGGTCTAAACTGGTCAAAGATTTTTTGGATGTGACTTGCTATGATTTTTGGCATAATTTATTGCATGAAAATACTGTTTTTTTTTTCCTTTAGAGCTAATGAGAATGCTGGGATTTAAAAACTATATATAAATAGTAACAGGAAGAATTGTTGTTGTTCAGTCGCTCAGTTGTGTCCGATTCTTTGTGACCCCATGGACTGCAGCACGCCAGGTTTCCCTGTCCTTCACCATCTCCTGGAGCTTGCTCAAACTCACGTCCGTTGAGTCAGTGATGTCATCCAACCATCTCATCCTCTGCCACCCTGTTCTCCGTATTTTCCAATGAGTTGGCTGTTTGCATCAGGCAGAATAACATCTTGCTATTTGAGAAATCTAGAGAGTGATCCTGATGGGCCACGCCTCACTGGTGCGATGTGACTACTTCCTCCAGCAGGTGTCCGACTGGAAAACAGCAGAGTCCAGCCTCCCTCCTGTTGCTGTGGTGGCCACGGGACTCCCTCCGGGGCCTGACACTGAGCTGCGTATCAGAACCGACCCTGCGTTTCCGTCCTCCGGAGCCCACAGAACATCACTGGCCCCGGGGACCCAGGAGGAAGCACACGCACCTCTGGGAGAGCCAGTTCCCCGTGCCCGGGCTTGGGGTCTTAGCACAAGGGTCATCTTCTCACACGTGGTCTTAACTCCAGGATTTCAGCAAACAGATGCAAAGTAAAACCTTTCTAGTGTGCCAAGGAAAACGTCACCATCGCAGGGGGAACGATTCAAAAAAGCAGCAGAAAGGAATCAAAGCAAGAGAGACGATAGAGATGATCAGGAATGATGACCGACGTCAGGGGCAGGCGGAAGCCACAGCTGGAGAGTCTTTGCAGACACAGATCCTTGGGCGTGCTCCTAATTCAGGTGCTTGAAGCTAAGTGTTTCATGTCCTCATGCATGTGCTAAGTCACTACAGTCGTGTCCGACTCTGTGAGACCCCATGGGCTGTAGCCACCCGGCTCCTCTGTCCGTGGGGTTCTCCAGGCAAGGGTGCTGGAGTGGGTTGCTGTGCCCTCCTCCAGGGGATCTTCCTGACCCAGGTATCAAGCCCGTGTCCCTTAAGTCTCCTGCATCTGCAGGTGGTTTCTCTACCACTGGTGCCACCTGGGAAGCCCTTCGAGTTCTTTAATCCATCTGAATGTTAGTTTTGCTTTTCTGTGGCCAGTATGCAATAGTTTTTTCCTTTGCTCGGATTCTGTGTTCGTTAAGAACCAGGGGTGCCTTAGTTACTCTAACCAGGACAGGCACAGCTTCACCGTAAACAGTCAGCTGATGTTCTGGGTTACAGGCAGGTCTCTTCTGGGTACGGGTTGTGAACCAGTCTGCAGGAGCCTTACCAGACTCCCTTTTCTGGATGTGGCCTACAGTGGGTTCCCAATCCAGAATACTCTTCTCCCCACACCCACTCCTGACTCAGCAGAGGCCTCCCCTTCAGGGTTTCCCTCATCCATCTCTTTTGATTCAACAGTGACCAATTCAAATAAAAGGTCTAACACAAACATCAGGCAAATATGTTTAATTTTTTAAAATAACTGATGGCAAAATAAAATATTTACATCACATCATACTGTGTAAACATGTAAGGTCTCTGTACAAAGAAATATACATGCAAAATAATGTAAAAATTTAACTGAAATAATAAAAAGAAACAATACACAAATAAAAGTTGTGAGGTTACGAATACACATCCAGTTTTGAATCCAATTTCTTTTAAAAAGTTTCTGTACAATTTTACAAGGAACAAACAAACAAAAATTCAACAAAAGAATAAATAAAAATACATTGGAAGCTGCAAAGCTTGAACTGTGCCAGTTTATGGCTGAAGACCCAGGTGTCTGGCTGGCTTGGGAAGTGGGCTGGTCTTTTTTATAAGTGTATCTCACACAGCAAAGATAAAAAGACATCCAGAAAAATTCAAGCGTGCCCAGAGACCCAGCGTCTTTTGTTGAGGGCCTCCCACGCTCCAGTGTCACAGACGTCAACGCCAGCCTCGAGGCGGCTGGTGCCTAATTGGCTTTTATTTCTTACCAAAAGCTCAAAATCCAGCCAATTTTTGTACAGAAAGTTGAATGTCAAAAAGTCTAAAAAGTAGGAAATGTCCAGACTGATTTTGGGAAAAAAAATAATACTTTGGCATTCTGAATAATAGCATAATAAAATTTAAAACATTACCCTATTATCCAGTTTTATATTCAGAGTATGAAATCACTTTTTACAGTCCTCAAAACTGACAAATTTCACCAAGAGTTGTCTCCTTGAACCGATGGCACAGGGCTACGAACCCCACCCCCCACCCCGCCCCCGACACACGCACAAAACCATAAATCTCACTGTACGAATATGTGCTTTTTCTATATATTTATTACAGGTACAACAGAGGTCTTCATAAATAGTTGCATAAAATGTTAAAGCCACAACATTGCACATGATATGAAATAAAATAAAAAAAAAAAACAAAAAAAAAAACAAAAAAACAAACCCCAATGAGTGCATTTACAGTATTTTCATCTGACTGTATACTGCTCAACAATCTGATTGACAGCTTAGGGGTGGGACGCAGGGGGGTGGGGAGGGGATAGCAGGGCAGGACCCAACCTGACCTCCTCGTGGATGGGCAGACCCCTTGGACCCCTCCTAAAGGAAGCCCCGGCTGTGGGCAGGAAGGCAGGGGTGGGGGGAAAGGACAGACCGAAGGCAGGACCAGTCTTATGTACAAGTAAGGCCTACATTTCATCAGAGCAAAACGATTCATTCTATTTTTATGCAAAAGTTTGAGGTTGAATGCACATTTCAGAAGCCCAGTCTGGCGTCCTGGCGAGAGGCACACAGACGGGGCAGCTGGAAAAAGCTCAGAGCCAGGGGGACCCCCGAGTTGGACGAGGCCGCCGCTGGGGGTAGGGTGGGGGCGGTCTTCCCCAGAGGTGTCCAGTATCTTGTTTTGTTCCTTAATACCAGTGGTTGAACATAGGCATTTGTTTCCTTGAATAAATCCTGGAAAATGTTTTCAATTTGCAAAATGCTATTTGTGTTTGTTTAAAAAAGTTTCTTTTTATTTTTTAAATTATTTCTTTTTGCAGAAACCTGAATAAAAGACTGTGACTCAGCAACGCTGTCTCCGCTCTCGCAGAGTGTTCCAGAAGGCCTCCACCCCCCCCACACCCTGCAGGGCTTGTGGCCCGAGTCCCAGGCAGCTGCAGAGCACGGCTTGCTCGGGAACGCACGCGGTGCCACACGACGGGACAATCGGGCAGCGGACTGCTTACGTCGTCGTCGGTTTGTTTTCTCTTCCAAAAGAAAAAAAACAAAAGTCAGATTTAACGGCTGATTGGCAGGTGAAAGAGAATGAGAAAGGACTTCAAGCCAGGTCAAACTCGAGGCAGAAGCCTGCTCTGTAAGAAGTTTTTCATGCTACGGATAGGTCGAACGTCGTTCTGGTGTTTGCGCCGCTCAATGAAGGAGGTCAGTCTGGACGTGTCGAGGACGCCCGCGCCTCTGCCGTGGCCGTGGCCCGCCTGCAGCCACCGCTCCTGGAGGGCCGACGCAGCCGAGGGGCGCTTGGCGGGGTCCTCGTGCAGTAGGAAGCACACGAAGTCCTTGGCCCTCTGGCTCACTCCTTGGAAGTAGTCCTCTGGGAAGCTGAAGTCCAGGCGGCAAATGTTGAGGCAGGTCTCTTCCACGCTGTCGTCCAGGAAGGGGGACACACCGCTGAGAAGCACGTAGGCCAGCACGCCCACGCTCCACGTGTCCGAGGTCAGGGAGACCGGGTTCCCCAGGATGATCTCCGGGGCTGCGAACTCGGGGTTCCCCAGCAACGGGTGGATGTGGTAGGTCGTGTTGAGTTGGACGGCATCTCCGAAGTCGGCCAGCTTGATGGTTGGCTTGGCTGAGCTCTGATCCACGAGGATGTTCTCGGGCTGGGAGACAGGACAAGACAGCCGTCAGGAGACTCCCGCCACCCCGCTCTTCGGCTGGGGCTCTCTAGGAATCTAGGAGGTCGACTGTCCATGTGCGAAATGGACTCGTTCCAGTCTGGAACTTCCGAGGGCCGCTGCTGTACCAAGCCTGGGATTCACTCTCCTTCCTGGATTGACGGTGACACTGTGCCTCCTTGCCTCCGTCACCCCGCCCTGTTCCCGCCCCAGGAACTCTGAACTATCTGCAGATCTCACATGTTTAGTCTACTATGTTCCCGTTTACGTTACTGAAAAGCCAACTCCAGAGCAGAGATTAGACACCCACGTTCCCATCTCCCACCCCCTGCGCCTCTCTCGGTCCCTGGGGGGCTCCTGGCCTGGATTCAGAGGACGGCCTGGGAGCAGCGTTGTGTCCCACATGGATGCGCTGAGATCACCCGGCGTTCCCGTCCCCGGGCCCCGCTCACCTTTAGGTCCAGGTGCGCTATCCTGCAGTTGTGAAGGTATCGCACGGCTTCCAGAACCTCCCCCAGGTACGCCCGGATCTTCCCCTCTGTGAGGTCCCCCCACCGCACCACGCAGTCCAGGAGCCGTCCCTGGTCGGCCCTGCAGAGGGAGGGGCGTGCAGCCACATTACGGGTCGGTCGGCCCCTTTAGAGGCCGCGACCCACACGGCACCTCCGCACCCGCCGTCAATGTGTGAGCAGCGCTTGGGGACCAGACCCCCACCCAGTGGCAGCGCAGGGTCAACAGGGCGACGGCTTCTTAACCTCATCGTGGAGGCGAGTGGGAAGCAAAGCACCCGAACCCACAGAGGGAACGGGTAGGCAGAGATAGCTGCACCCAGGCCCCCCCTGCCCATCCCACTCCAGCAGGCTTGACTCAGACCTGTTCCCACGACCTGGGTGACTGCCTGGCACACAGCAAGCACTGTGCTGGGGAGGGAATAATGTAAGACCACCTTCCCCAGCCTCAGTCTTGTCAACTGTAAAATGGGGGATGTGACGGCTAAATGAGAATATAAACAAACTGGGCTTCACGTTGGACTCAGAGTCTGCCTACTGTGAAATTACTTTTAACTTAAAAAAAACCCTTATACAGAGTTGCCCTGTGCCAGGGACTAAATGCTTTCTACCATTCGCTTAATCCTCACGACAACTCTCTGGGAAGAGTGTTTTATTATCCCCCTTTTATACAGACGAGGAAACTGAGGCACAGAGAAGGTATGTAACTTCCCCAAAGTCACACAGCTTGTAAAGGAGACTGGAATTGCAAGGAGGTGGTCTGGTTCCAGCCTCTCTGAACACTGGGCTGAGCTCTGTTGTCTCTTTGCAACACAGAAATTTATAGGAAGATCAGCCAACTGTCTGGTAATGCCAAGTAATCAGGGGAACTTCGGTAGTTAAGTCGTTTGTTATGAAAATAAATCCTATTAACAGTATGATGAGGCCCGACCATTTAGTTTTCCAGTGGAAAGAAATGACAGCTGAATGCACTGCAAATTTAAACCGGAATCTGAGGGCTTGCAGGAGATTCTGACGAGGAGCCTAGGCCTCTTTGTCTTGCTAAAATTCCCTGGGGGTAGCTGAGCAGAGGCTCTTAGGCATAAGCTTCTACAGTCAGAAGGCACGTTCCCAGGTCCTGAGGCCCCGTAACAGCCCTTCAGGCAGCTGAGACTCGCCAGCTTTCACTGAGCAGAGGCCCAGGATGCGGTGTTGGGGGAGGCTGGGGAGGGCCAGCCTGCTCCCTCTGTCATCTGAGAGGTTTGCGGGGCCAGCGAGGGGGCTGAACAGGCCCACGGTGATGTTCCAGTGGGACCCCCGAGGCGGGGAGACTCCCAGAACACCACTCGCCTTGGGGGTTGGGGGTGGGAGCACTGAGGCTGGACCTGGGCCCTGGGCCCCGAGGCAGCGTGTCTGTGAGCAAACATGACCAACGCAAGTCAGGAGCAGGGCCTTGGGGGAACCTTGCCAGCGAGGAGCAGGTCCCTGTGAGCCAACTCTGAGAGACTCACTTCCCACAGCGTCTCGGGAACTAGGAAAAGGTGCAAGAGGCTTGCTTGGGCCAATGGAAGTGAAGTCATAAATCCAAGTGAGTGCAGGAAGTGACTCCTTCTAAAAAGTAGGAATGGGGATTTAAGTAAAGCTCAGTGACAAGATGTTTCAGAGAGACCAGAACGTTCTAGGTGCTGGGCTCCCATCCTGGCTTTACTGACACTTTGGGCCAGTGATTCTGTGTGTCGGGCCGTCCTGTCTGTGTGTCGGGCTGTCCTGTGCCGTCGTGGGATGTCCAGCATTTGCGGAATACCCTGGGGGCAAAGCTGCTCTTGGCTGAAGACGCCTGCTCCCAGGTCGTAAGTTCCACACCCCTTATCTTTAAACGACACATGTGTTTACCAAGAAAGTACACAGGGCCTGGTGTGTGTCACAGGGATCCATCCCCCTCTACACAGCACTTTTCAGCGAGGTGCACCTCACCCTCCCATCTAAGCACTCTCTGCAGAGCCGGACAAGCTCTGGGAGGGACTGGACAGGCCCCAGGCCTGAGTTGGGAGCCCGAAGCGGCAGACAGGAGCAGGTCTGAGTCAGCCCACTCCAGGTGCCCCGCAGCCTGGCTTGTCCAGCCTGGCAGACATGTGGGAACCGGGCAGCCTGAGGTCACGAGCAGGGGTATGGTCTGCAGAGGTCTGGCCTCGAGGGAACCCGGTGGCATAGCCAGGTTGGTTGAGACCCCACGGGAGCCTGGGTCGGGGTGGGGGTGTTTGGATGCTAGGTGTGCACCTCCTTATCAGGCAGCTCAGAGATTATACTCCCCTCTAGTATCGCTGGAAAGCACTACAACTGTGGTCTCTGATAGGAGACATGTTTTCAGAAGTCTTGTGAATTCTAAAATCCCAGTTCCTATCCTTCTGAGAGAATAAACAGTAAGACCACTTGGTGTTGGAGCTGGGGGCTAGGAGGAGGGAAGGTGGGGGGGCCAGGAGGAAGGGGGCTGGGGGCTGGGGGAGAGGCAGAGCGTGTACGCACATCTCCAGGACCAGCACATAGCTGGTGGGGGTCTCGAAGGTGTCCAGGAGGCCCACCAGCAGCGGGTGCTGGAGGTTCTGCAGGATCCCAAGCTCGTGGGTGACCTGGTCGCGCTTCATCAGCTTCTTGTTCACAAACTTAGTGGCTACGGCTCGTTTGGTGCCTTTCTGATCACATTTCTTCACGACGGAGAATCTGCCCCTTGGAAACAGGTGGGAAGATCACTCTCAGAGTGCGCCGAGCGGGTCACAGAGGAAAGACCCTGTTAACCCAGGTGGACCGGATGCAGGCGGCCTCCCCAGCCGTGGCCCTGCTCTCCCCTCCAGCAGAGGGGCTGCGGTGGGACGACGGTCCGAAGGCAGCCGCACGCGTCTGCGACTGTCTCCCCCTCCTGGGGACAGATGCCTCCTGAGAAGGCGGCCATGTGCCTTCTCCACCCTCTGACCTCTGTCAGCAGGGACCTCATGACGGCCCAGGTAGCTTCCACCTCTGCTCTCACGGAGACCCTTCCTCACCGTGTGAAGAAGCGTGGAAAGGCCTACACAGTGGCTCCTATCACCCCACATCCCCCACTTTGGATAGCAGTGTCTCTTGCCATCACCAGGTCTGTCCTACCATTGCAGGACATGCGTGTGGGGCTGCACTCACTCGTCTCTAGTCTGTCGTTTCTGGGGCTGCATGCACCCAATGAGCCACCCCGGAGAAGCCTCAGCTGCACCCTGGCTGGATCCAGGTAACAAGACCCTGGGCCCTCGAGTCTGAACCTGCTGGCCTCGTGGGATGAGATTCGGGGCGGGGACTGTGAGGGACAGATGTAACTCTGTGGCTGGGGGCAGACTGGGAGGGGCTCAGCCCGATGTGTCGGTCAGTCGTCTGTCATGCCCGTCAGTCCTCTGTCGCCACACGGGGCAGTGGGCACGCTACTTGGGGGTTCTCCTCCCACAGACCGTGCCATGCCATGCTTAAGTCACTTCAGTCGTGTCCAACCCATGGACTGTAGCCTGTCAGGCTCCTCTGTCCATGGGATTCTCCAGGCAAGAATACTGGAGCAGGTTGCCATTTCATTCTCCAGAGGATCTTCCCGACCCAGGGATTGAACCCACATCTCCTGCATTGGCAGGCGGGTTCTGTACCACCAGTGCCATCCGGGAAGCCCCCTCCCAGGAACAGGTGGAGTCTATTTTCCCTTGAATCTGGGCTGGCAGGTGGCTGGCTCCATCCACAGACTATGGAGAGAACGCTGCTGTTGGGCCCCGAGAGGCTGCAGCTCCTGCTTCTGGCTCCTGGGATGCTCTGCCATCACACCAGGAAGCCTGGGGTGGACCTCTGCGTGCAGAGAGGGTGGCCAGGTGATTGAGCCCAGGAGGGACCAAGGGAGTAATTGCCTTGTCAGGGGCACGTGGCACAAAGTGATATCTCGTTGCTCCGGACAGCAGGGCTGAGCCTCGTGTGGCGACAGAAGCCTGACAGGCATGATAGACAATTGACTGACACATCGGGCTCATCCACACAAGCGGCGCACAGATCCCTGCAGCTGGCCACTCCAGGGATACACCCAGGAAAGGCCACTGGGGTGTACCCCTGGCTGCTGGGGGGCTTCCCGGGAAGCTTTTAAATAGGGACAAGCTGGGCAGTCATGCTTCTGACCCCCCTCCTGCCACGTGATGTCCTGCCAGCCTAAGCCCTGGCTGCCACCTGCAGAGAAACACCCCTCTGGATCAAAGCCCCTTCTTGGTTCGTGCTATAAATCTCCAGGCACCGCCGAGACCTGAAGGGCACCTTTAGTCTCCCTCAACGGGATTCCATGAACTACATCCTACCAGGAGGGGTCTGAGCGACTCTTCCCAGGATTCTCCTGAGGACGGGGCATAGCCAGTGCCGCCCTGGACACATAGCCGGAGTGACTCCATCACGTCACTGGACGGCTCATGGTACAAAGCCTTAACTCTCACTGGGCGCCTGCACTGGACATGTTCTCTTACTTCCTCAGTACTTAATATCTAAAAGCAGCTACAGCTACACTCCAGATGCAAAACGCCTAACTTCCAACTGCTGGCAGAATGTGCCAACTCTCTCTGTGTGCTCCTACGGAGCTCTGTCTCTTGCGCTGCTGGCTTGGGAGGGGCCCCAGGTGTGCCGCTGTACCTGCCGAGCTCAGCCACCTCGCTGTAGAAGCAGTCAAAGTTGTCCTTCCAGGTCACCACGATGCCATCACTCCCTGGACCTGCAAGAGAGAAGCATCTCCCTGAGCCTGGTGAGCGGGACGCCTCTTGGGTGGAGACTGGAGCCCTGTGTTCAACACGGCAGTCGGAGGGGCTGCTAAGGGTCTGAACTGAGGCTCGAGGACAGAGATGGGCCAGAAGAATAAGGTCCACGCTGCATGTGTGCTGGGACTCAGTTTGAGCCAAAGACAGCTTTAAGCGACGGAAATGAACACACGCTTGCTTTTCCATTATCTTTCCACTAGCGTGTCCATAAGCCTATTGGAATAGTCTTCTGTCTCTCTAAACTCCCTTGCACTGATGACTTACTAAAAAAAAAAAAATCACCTGTATAATCTCTGTGACACCTTTTAAAAATCAGAACACTGGTTATTCTCAAGGTTTTCTCCTTCCTTTCTTTCTTATGCTGTGGCCCCAAAACACAAACCCCTCCTTTCTCTGACGTGAGGTTATGATATACAGGGTTAAGATACAGGAGATAAAAGTTCTAAGACAATTTTACATACTATCCACACATAGGGCACTCCTGGACTCAATTCCCCTTGGAGCTCTTCTAGTTATTCTTAGTTTTTTAAAAACTTACTTAATCCTTTAACTTTCACTCCTGGAAGCAGCTGCCTGTAGCTGGTGTGGCTGGAGGACCCAAGAGAAACCTCAGCAGCCCTGTACCATACGGCGGCCTCCTGTGAAACGGCAGCTGGGAATCGGACGGTATGTGATCGCTCACTAAGCATCTACATACATCAAGTGCTACAAAAATTCTAAAGGGCCTAAGATATGGGCTCTGCCTCCAGCAGTTCAGAGTTGAGCAGAGGAGCGAGATCAGGCCTTTTTGGGAGTGTGCTAGTCCCATCAGGGTCGCCTTGCACTCAGGGCTGGACCCTCTGGCAGGGTTGCGGGGTCTAGGATGCACATAGAGCCTGCAACTCCTCTTAGAGTCAAAGCATCAACTGAACACTCAGGGGAGAAGTTGGGAAACGAGAGTGTGTTTTGAGTTATAAGAGCACAGAATACCTTGCTCCCACCCGGAGGCTGGCATCTGAGGCTCACGAGCTCAGTGTCCATGGACAGAAGCCTCTGCTGAGCACCACCCTTGCCTGCGGTAACCCTCCCAGAGGCTGGCTGGCTCCATGCAGTCCCCGGGTGGCTTGTCGCGCCTCTCAGGACACATAGGCTGTGTGGGGGGCTCGGGGCACAGCTCACCTAGAACCCTCAGGCTGGCTGAAGACGAGGCTGATCCCATGTCGTTCACCGCGATGCACGTGTAGATGCCGTCGTCCTCGGTGGTCACACCCACGATCTTTAGAGCGGCCTCTCCCAAGTCGCTGCAGCAGGGGAGGGCCCACAACGTCCACAAAGGCTCGCCCCCACCCCCACGCCAGCCCCCCAACCTCTCTCCTGCGGTGTCACAGGAAACAAGGCGCTTCAGTGCTTATGGGCAATTTCAAGTGGGATTCCAACCCTAGCTGCCCACCCAGGGACAACACGTCCCCTCAGGGGAGGCGTCCCAGGGCCGAGGTGACCCAGGGAATCGACTGTGGGGGTCCCACTCACCTGTAGGAGATGCTGTAGTGACCGTCGTTGTTCAAGGTGTTGTGTTCAGGGCCCTTCCAGGTGATGGAGGCCTTGGGGCGGCCGCAAACCCGACATCGAAGAACAACGGTCTCGCCTGCCTCACACGTGACCTCACTCAAGGGAATGACGAATTCTGGGGGAACTGCGTGAGAAAGGAGTCAGTGAGGCCAGTTGTCCGGCCCCCGCCCGGCGCCCACCAACCTCCCCCAACAAAAGAAATGAGATGCTGCCCAGGCCCAGAGTGCCACAGAAAACCTGGGTCCATAGAATAAACTTGAGGGTCCCCAAATGCTCCCCAGACCTATGCTCTAAAACACCAGAAGAAAAAGAACAGGACTCACCGTCATATATGTAGTTGGGATTGAGAAGCTGAAACGGAAAAATCACACAGTTATTAACCAGATACACGAGCTATTTTGAGATATGTTGCTTTCATTCCAGGGCGACGGTTATTTTTTTTTGAAAGATGAGAGGAAACACGATGTGGCTTGCCTGGGTATCAGTCAAAATCAACCACACTCCCACTGCCTTTGAATGCACTGGGAAGCTTCGTGTCACCCAAATGTAGTTTTGTCTTCCTACTCACAAACACCAAAAACTGAGCGATGGCCCCTCTTCCCATCCTATGGGCTGAGTTCAAGTGGGTCCCTGGACCCCCTCCTTCTGCAGAACGGCCAGAGCTCAGAGCTGGGGGCCTCGAATTCCCCTCAGGAGACACTGCCTTGTTCTCCAGACAAAACCCGCACAGGTTTAAGGTGATCTGATTACAGGAGTTATGTGGGCTGGAGCACCCGCCGAGGGAATTCACTGCAGCCAGGGAACAGTGGTCTGGGCCACAGCTGCCCTGTGCTCTGTCTGCTTCTGAGGATCCAGAATCTGTCTCCCTGGCGGCTCATGTGGTAAAGAATCTGCCTGCAATGTGGGAGACCAGGTTCCATCTCTGGGCTGGAAAGATTTCCCTGGAGGAGGAAGTGGCAACCCACTCCAGTATTTCTGCCTGGAGAATCCCATGGACAGAGGAGCCTGGCGGGCTACGGCCCATGTGGTCTCAAAGAGTCAGACGTGACTGAGGGACTCACACCTCACTGGGAACATAGCAGCGTTCTTCCTGAGCCATGTGTATGCCCACTGAGGTGCACACCCATGCACCGGGTTCCTCAGAACACCTGAGCGTACCTGTGCCACTCTGTCCCCATGAGCTCCCTACGAAGCCCCTTGGGTCTGCTCACAGGGCAGAGGGAGGCGGGTGGCTGCTGGGCAAGGCTGGCCACCAGGTCCGTCACTCCTCCTGGGCCGGGGCCAGCCCCTACCGCTTCTTGAGGTGCACAGGCTCCTGGCGACGCTGTGCTCACCTTCACAGATACCTTGTTGCTCAGTCCTTCCCGAGACTTCCGGTAACCGTTCTCTAACTTGCCTTCCCGTTTGCCGTCTTTATCTTTTTTCTCAGATTTTTTCCTTAAGCGGAGTGCTGTGTGCCAAGATGTTGACTTCCTAGGGGGAGAACGACATGTTGTTAGTATTATGCCTTCAGAAAAGCTCACTGAGAAGCGTCTTATACAGGATACAGGATGACTGAGATTCGTTTAGCAGCAGTGATCTTTGCTAACGAAAACTTTTCTGCGATGCTCACAGATCAAGACTGACAACTTCTTAAATCAAGTTTTAAGGATTAAACTATAAAGATGTCTGTGATGGTTAATTTTACGTATCAACTTGACTGGAACTAAATATTTGGTCAAACACTAATCTGGGTGTTTCTGGATGAGATTAAATTTTTAATTGGTCGAGTGAAGTCATCTGCTCTCTGGAGTGTGGTGGGCCTCACAGCTACTCAGTTGAAGGCCTGAGTCGGATGAGAAAACCCCGGCCTCCCTGAGCAAGAAGGAATTCTCAAACATTCCGCCTGCACCACTGGTTTTCTGCTGGCCCCAGTGCAGATCTGAACTCACCAGTATCCATCGTACCTATTTCTCTGGAGAACCCTAGAACACGGCCTGGGAATATTCTTTAGAAAACCAAGTATAAAATAGGATTCTTCAACAGCGTACTAGAATAAAATATTCCCGTGCATCAAGGAGAAACAGGGCAAGGGACTCTCATGGGAGATGGGCTCTTTGTAGGCCGAACTCAAGCCTGGATGTCTCATGGGGTGTGGGCGCTGAGCCCAGAGGTTTGGGGGCAGTGCTGGAATGCTGGCCAGTCTGGGCTGCAAACCTGGCCGGGGTACAGCCATATGTGGAGGGGAAGGTGACCACATTGATGCGAGTCTTGTCTTTGGAGGCTTACAAATCGCAGTTCTGTATAGCTCCCACTCCCATAAACTGCCTGGTTGGCCTCTCCCATCGTCAGAGAGGCTCAGCGAAGGGCAGAGCTAGAAACCAGCACTTGAATTCAGGCTTCTTTACAGTAACGTTTAATGCACTAAATTTGGTTTCCGTTTCCTGACTGAAGTAATCAAGCACATGTAAGGCTTGATGGTAACAGCATTCCGTGATCTTTAGTTGCAGCCACAGCACGAGGTTCTTCACTGGTTGCACCCCAGCACGCCCGGTATGTGTTAGGGGGCTGTGAAATGTCCTCACCCCCCGACCCGAGACCTCTGGAAACTAAATACCATCATGCTCTATCTAGCAGCTTAAAAAAGCCGTGTGTGTGTGTGAATGCATATTATTAAAAGAAACATCAGAGTAAGGAGATCAAACCAGTCCATCCTAAAGGAAACTGACCCTGAACATTCATTGGCAGAACTGATGCTGAAGCTGAAACTCCAATACTCTGGGCACCTGATGCGAAGAGACAACTCATCGGAAAAGACCCTGATGCTGGGAAAGATTGAGGGCATGAGGAGAAGGGGGTGACACAGGATGAGATGGTTGGATGGCATCATCAACTCAACAGATCTGAGTTTGAGCAAGCTCCGGGAGATGATGATGGACAGGAAAGCCTGGTGTTCTGCAGTCTGTGGGGTCTCAGAGTTGGACACGACTGAGAGACGGAACACCACCATCGCCGCCGCCACCAACAGTTAAATCTGAGAGATGCATGCTGCCCCACCGTCACTATGAGGTTCCACACTGAGCTTAGACCTGAACTTGCTCCGCAGAGCACAGCGCTGCTTTCTCTCAATGGGCGTCACCCTCCCAGGGCCCCAAGGCCTCTTCTGCGCTCAGCCTTCGCCCTTGCCCCCCTACTCACTTGAGAGTCCCGTCAGGGTTCTCCATGATGACTGCGCTGGTGTGCCCCAGGACGAAGCCCGGAATCCAGCCCTCGGCTGCGGGGCACTGGTCAGTGGCGGCTCGGAACACCAGAAACATGTTCTGTTGATTGCTGGCCAGAATTTGAACGACCTCTCCTTGATAGACGTTGATCTCATCCTCCTTCACTGCCGTGTAGTCGTGTGTCACCAACATGGTGGAGATGTTGCTACTGCTGCTGCTTTCACTCTGAAGGGGGGAGAGACGAACAGAAAAGCAGAGCGGAGCTGAAAGGGGGTCTGAGGATGTCAAAGGGCTTGTCTGCGTGCCGACTATCAAGTAACTGACAATCAAGATTCTCTAGAAGCAATTTAAGGATAATCGAAAATGATAAGAAGACCACAGCGATGGCGAAACACTTTACTTTTGGAAGCTTGAGTATTTCAGGTCCATCTTCCTTACACCATCAAAGGGACGGCTCGTTCTCCTGTTAATGCCACGCGGGGTTCTGTCTATGTCACTGGACCATCATGCTTGTTTTAAAAAGCATTCAATTAAGAAGCTGCAAGGAATAAGCTCTTCAGCTCACTGACAGAGCAGATCATGGCAAAGCCTCCAAAACTCCCAGATGAAATGTTCTTTGAGAACGCGTTCCAGAATTGTGCCAAGCTGCTTGTATCCTTAGTCATTTCCACCTTTTTCCTTCCTAATAGAAGAACGTGGGATAACTGAAGAGTAAGCCAACCACTGCTCTGCTCTCACGGAGAGTTACTCTGCCTCCTTTATGCGTCCCGTGGTGGGTGGCCTTCCTATGAGCTCACATGATTCCTGGGTCCTGAAGGTGTGCTGCTGTCCTGGGAACGTTCAGCACTGCAGAGCAGCAGTGGACACGCTGGCCCCATAGCTCAGGTTTCAGGGACATCCCTGGCGTGGGAAAGTCTATCTTCCCCATATCTTGGCGTCCCACTGGGACCCAAATTCTTCAGGGCACTACTGTGTCTTTAGCATTCATCACACTGAGTGACATGCAGTAGGTACCCAATAAAGGTTCAGTAACTCAATGAGGTGGGGCTGCAGAAGTTAAAGATCATTTCACAAGGCCATCTGCTCAGGCGCACAAGCTGAAGTGGTGTTCGCTGCAGAGAAGAAACACAAAAGGTATCTGTCCCAAGCTGTCATTTACCAGGTGACCTTTGTTCCGTGGGAGGAGGAAGCTGAAACCTCCAGACCCTCGTCCAGTGCCTTCCATCAACACCTGGGACGTAGAGAAGGTGTCAGGAGCCCCAGCGCTGTGTTCTCAGGGGCTCCCACCAAGGATGCTGTCTGGACGGTAACGGCGTCCCAGGACTCCAATGACGCTGCCCTCTGCTGGACTTTTGGACACCTGGGGCAGGTCCTGGGTCGGTGTAGACACGATGCTCAGAAACCCTGCCACATGCCTGTCAGCTCTGGGCTACTGAGCTGTGTCCAGTGAGGACAGACTGGAGGAGATGGCTGGCCACTGTCAGGAGCCTGCGTGTTGGGAACTCCAGGGACCAGGGCTCTGGGCCCGCAGCGGATGGTGAACTTAAACACACGGGGTGGCCAGGTGCTTGGTCCCGTCAAGGCTGAGGAGTCCGGGACCTGTTCCTGTCCCTCTGGGATGCCCACGCTGTCCACGTCGGGCCTTGGCCTCCGCACACTCCTTTATGCAACTTTATCCCTTGAGCGTGACTTACATAACAGCACCCCACAGTTTTGAGACTACAAAGCCACATTTGCTAGAAAATGTGAACAAAAAACCAAATTCCGTGGCAGAGTCGTGTTTGGTCATGCAGGTACCAGCCTTGGTCTCATAATTTGAGCGTTCTACCACAACCATAACAGCTCTTAGTAGTTTCTGAAAACCTCCCATGCACCAGCCTCAGTATTAGGCATTTAAAACCCTATCTCAGCTAATGCTGTCAGACACCCCTTGAAGAGTGGGGGTTAGAAATTTACGGGGGCCATCCGGGCACGGAGAGGAGGCAGGGCTTGTCCTTTCACTGCTGCCTGGGGGCGCGGGTGGGCGCAGGGAGGTCGTGCAGCCATGTCTGGGGGCTGGCATAGTCACTGTCTGTATTGACACATCCCCTCCACTCTGGCTCTCCTCAGAACTTTCCAGAAGGTGCACATTAAAGGAGGAAGGGGGACCTGGGCTGTGGGTTAGGCACAGCTGCTGGGCTGTGACCACAGACAGCGTCACAGAAGCAGAGAAGGAGGAAGCAGGCTGCTGCCGACCCGCCAGGGGGCTGGGGCGGCTGGAACGGGCGGGAGCAGGCCGGGCGACAGCTCTTCTTAACTGGGATACTTAGTAAGAGTCCTCGAGGAGACTTTCGAATGCCCGTGCTAAGCCTCTAGTGGTCTTCCCATGGCTCCAGGGCATTTCTGTAAGGTGCTTAGATTCGCTTAAAACACTGGCAATTTCCCTTTCCAGCTAACTGAGCACATTAGCAACAGCGAGAGGCAGAAATGAGGCACCTTTTGCAACCTAAACCCTGCCAGCACGTGTGCTGGGCTGAGACGGAGCATCCTGGGGGCAGCCGGGGCTGGGGGCGGGGCACTAACCGTGGGTGCTTGCAGACACACAGACCCCAGCCCAGGCTCCTGCACTGGGGTGGGGGAGGCCGTTCCTTCCGAAACACAGCCCTCCTTGGGTGCTCAGGGGGAAAAGCATCCAGGTTAGGATGGGTTCAAGGACTGCTCCCTGGCTGACTCGGAGGGGGTCCCAGCTACAAGGCCGTGCCTGCACCCTGAGCATCACTGTGCCGCATCACTGGGCCTCTGTATCTTTTTCTCCAGCTGATGTTGGGTTCGGATGCCCACCAGCATACCGAGCATTTCAGAACGAAGAGGGGATGGGGGGCCAGGCTACTCTGCAGGACATGGTCAGGTACCACGACCAGGACAGTGGTGATGGCCACAGCAGACGATGCCTGCCTGGACCACTTCTTTTTGAGAGTGAGGCTGAAAATAAACGTACCAAGAACCATTTCTCAATTTCTTCCTCGATTACACAGAAAGATTGAGGTGAACAAAATACACAATGAAAAACAGGAGACGAGAATAAGGCCAAGTCAACCCAACCAAGGCATTAAAGAAAAGTCCAGAGGAAAGAGACAAACATGCAAAAGCCAGATTGCTTTCTTTTTTTTGGATAAAGAGACAACAGACCCCTTTCAGGGGAAATGTATTTAAAAATTTATAAAAGGATCAAATATACACTCATGAGAACAGTTCTATTCCCTCACCGCATGCTTTCAGGGAGGTGTTATGGATTGGATTCATCAGCCCGGGTAGGAAACACGGGAGGACAGTGAGGAAGCCACAGGATGGGAGGGGGAAGACCCACCACCGCAACCCTGGGGCTGAGAACGGACAGACCAGCGAGGCCCCGCAGCGCCCCCTGCTGGACAGAGCCTGGCGCCTCCATTCCAGCCTGCCCGCGCCTCCGCTCCCAGCCGCCGGCCAGAGCTCAGCATCCGGAGGCCCTTAAAGCAGTCTCTCTTCCAGTGAATCGTGTGCATCTGTTTTTGTTTTTGGGTGGTGGGGGGGAAGGGCAAACTTTTCCACTGGAGAGATTCCTTCCCCTCATTGTGCCCGCTGAGTTTGCTTTGAGGTGCTGTTGGACATTTCTTGAGTTTTTTTGTTTTTTTCCAGCAGATGAGTCAAAAACGCTGCAAAGATTAATTTAAGGCATAAAAGGGCACAACCAAGCGCTGAGCAGAAAGCTTAGAGTGTATACAGGTTTCAGTTTACGCAGGAGGTAGACGGCAGGACACGGACCCCTCTTTAAAAAAAAAAGTGCGAGGCGAGAGAGAGAGGAAGTTCCAAGATACTCGGCTGGTCGGAAGATGTGAAAAGCTCAGAGATGCTGCACTCATTCGGAAGGTTAATAATGGTCTGCGTTCCCCGTGGTTAGCGGACACAAAGCAAGGAGCGAGTTAGTAGAGACCCGGGGCGCGCCGTCCGCCGGGAGCAGGTTAGCGGGCGTCCCCCGCCGAGTCCGGGCGCGGGAGGCCGAGGAGGAGCCGGTGGAGCCCGGAGTTAGTACGAGGACAGCGGCGGCCAGGCGGGAGGTTTAGAAGAGCCGCGGGACAGAGGCGGGCGCAGGCGGCCGGGCGCGCTTACCCCGTTGCTCTGGGTGGACTGCACGGACTGCTCGCTGGCCGAGGAGCACGTGCTCATGCGGTCCGCGTCCTTGCCGGGGGCCGCGTGGCGCCGCGCCTGCCGCTGCAGTGAGTCGCTGTCCCCCGGGAAGGTGAAGGAGCCGGGCCGGCTGGCGGGGGAGGCGGGCACGGAGCTCCAGAAGGAGCCCCCCTTCTGCAGGGGGCTGCTGGGGGGCAAGGGCTCCTTGCCCAACGGAGAGGGGGACGCGGCGGCGGCGGCCAGAGGTGAGTGAAGGGGCGAGGGGGCCCCGGGCCTGGCCTTGCCCAGCGGCAGGGGGCCCGGGCCGCTCCGCGGCGCCTCCCTGGTGGCTCCGTCCTGCAGCGGCGCGCCCCCGGACGCCTTCCGGGGGCTCTCCAGCACCTTCATCTTGGGGATCGGCTCGGCGTCTCGCTCGGGACCTTCGGGCTCGCTGCCGGGGGGCGCCCTGCCGGCAGGGCCAGCGCCGGCCTCCGGGGCGGGGCTGCGGCTGGGAGGAGGCGGTGGCGGTGGCGGGCCCGGGGTGCACGTACCTGACATCTTGTCTGCCTCTGCCTGGCTCGAGGCTGCAGAGGAGACCAGCACGGGGGAGTGGTGTCTGACGGGCTGGGGGATCCGGGAGGGTCTGCTTCTGCTCGAGCTGCCACTGCCGCCGCCGCCAGGGCCGCCCCCGCCGCTGCTGTGGTTGCTGCCGCCGCCCCCGCCGCTGGGGGCCCCGCCGCCGCCGCCCCCACCGCCGCCGCTGCCCCCGCTGTGGTTCCTCTGATATTCGATGGGTGATGTCAAGGCTGCAAGGCACGGGAGAGACTCTATGAGGGCACCGAGGATGGGACCGTCACACGGGCGAAGGGGAGGAGGGGGCACGATGACCTGAAAGGGAGGGCTAGCTTAGTGCCCCAGGCTCACATCACCGGGGAGGGGGGGCACCATCGCCCAGTCACCCGGATCCGGGGACACCCCCCCATACTCCAGGCCGCGAGGGGCCTGGCTCCACCCACCAGGGAAGGAAAAGGAAAAGGTCTTGGATGTAACTGTGTTGTGTGTTTAGTCGCTCTGCGTGTCTCACTCTTGCCAGCCCACGGACTGCAGCCCGCCAGGCTCCTCTGTCCCTGGGATTCTCCAGGCAAGAGTACTGTTAAGTACGAACGAGTTAAACTGGTTCTATTACAGCGGTCTGCAGGTCCCAGGGAGAAGGACAGGTGAACGGGGAGCAGGCTGGAGGAGAGGTTTCCTGCCCAGGAGCAGTGAGCACAGCCTAAACATTTCCACCCTGGGGAAAAGGAGAAGAATCAGCCCCAGGCATCCCTGCAAACAGCTAGGGTCCCCAGGAGGCCCAGAGCTGCTGGGGAGACTCAACTGGGGCTCCACAGGTACCAGCTGGTTCCCACAGGCCGAGGCGGTGTTAGGGACCACCTCGGGGAAGGTGCTCCACAAACCCTGGGGGGTCATGAAGCTGTCCCGTCTCTGGGCTTAGTGAGTTAACTATGGAAGATGCAGGCAACGTGCCCGGTAAGATATATGGGAACACTAACACAAGTCCTTGAGCGGGGCATGGCAACCCACTCCAGTGTTCTTGCCTGGAGAATTCCAAGGACAGAGGAGACTGACAGGAGTTGGACACACTGAGTGCCTAAGTACAGCATAGCAACACAAATCCTTGCAGAGCTAAATAAAACCTCTGTGATGTTGGACAGTCAGATGTAGCCCCTTCCTGCCTGGGAAACATAGGGCAGGTGTGAAGGAGTATCCTGGAGCCAAATGACCTGTGATGTGATAAAGCTGTGTGGGCCACCGCCCCGCATGGGACTGAGGGGAGAGAGCGGTGGGCCAGCAGGGCTGAAGCCCCCACTCCAGTCCTGACCTCCATGCACCCTTGGGAGCAGCGTCCTCAGCATCTCTGGGCTGAGAGTCCAGGGGTGAACAGCATGGCCCACTCATGCCTGTGACTCAGGAGGCAGCTCAGTTCATTTTAAAGAAGATGGTCAAAGTTTAGATGTTTCCCAACAGTTACATGTTGCGGACTGGCGTTCAGTGAAGCACTCAAAAACAACACATTTAAAGAGATCTGCATTCACTCACGGCTACGGGAGTGGAACTGTTCTTCTCATGCATGGGAACCGTTCCACTAATCCCCTAGCCCTAGCCATCCAGTTGTAACTGCACACACAAGAAACGCTCCGTCAACAGTCTGGATGGGAGCCTGGAGTTAACACTCGGCTGATCGCGTGGCCCGCGGCCATGACCTTGACCTTTCTCCGTGTGGCCCGTGGCCATGACCTTGACCTTTCTCCGTGTGGCCCGTGGCCATGACCTTGACCTTTCTCGCGTAGTGCCTGTGTTCCTGGCTCCTGAATGTCACTCGAGGTGTGTGGGGGGTTTATGTGACAGAGAGATCACAACGTCCTGTTGGACCGGGGCGGAGACACAGAACATGGCCATGGAGCAAAGGACAAAAACAAGACATCAGTGCGTATCTAGTTCTCGCTGAATTTTTGATGCTCTTCAGTAACTGCCAGAGTCGAAGGCGGTTGCCCTAAGGAGAAGCGAGCAGATTCAGGTCAGGGATATAAAAGTCTAACTGTCCGCAATGTAAGGTCAGTGCGGCCTCTCTCCTTGTGGAGAAGACCTTTCTCTGGGGTGGCGGCACCTCACTATTGCCCTGGGTCGCACTGTATTATTATGGTATCGCTCCTCTATAATCACTTGTGTCATAGCAGTGGGAAGGACAAAAAGATGCCTTGTTTTTAGTAAGGAGGGAAGCCTAGATGTACCATGTGGTGGAACATAAATTTTAAAGCTGCACACAAGAATGTCTCCCATCTCTGGCCAATTCCGGCTGCCGCCTTAGTTATTCTCATGCATTCCTTTCTCAGCATGGGCTCTGGGGCACACATGCCATGGCAGACCGTGGGACAAAATGAACTGGACAGTGGTAAGGGGCTCAGAGCCAAGAGCCAGATGGCTGCTCTGCATCCCCACTCTGCCACCATCATCATATGGGACCTGGAGCAAATTACAGATCCACTCTGAGCCTCAGCTTCCCCGTCTATTAAACGGGAATAATATCGGGACATGTTGCTTCGGGTCACTGGGAAGATGGATGAAGCACTGGTGGGCAGGTCTCCGTACTCTGTCTGGTTCACAGTAACTGCTCAGAGAGTCCTGTGACTACTAGTTGTACCTGACAGGAGAGAGATGAGAAGTAAAAATGTGTATGTTAGGGACAGTAACCACACACATTACCGTTTAAAAAATTGCGCTGGTTTTCTAAAATCTGGTTGATTTCATGGATCCACATCTGCCGGACACTTGGACTGGATGAGTGCAGGATGAAGGTCTCCACCACGTCACCCGTCCGTGATGTCAGAGCGAACTTACAGGGATCATTTTCCACGTTTTCCTCCAGGCAAAGGCAGCTCACCTTAAAAAAAAAAAAAAAGCATTATTCACAATGGCCAAGAGGCAGAAGCAAATCAAGTATCCATCAACAGATGGATGAACAATCAAACGTGGTCTGGATACACAGTGGACTATCATACAGCCTTGAAAAAGGAAGGATGTTCTGTCACAGGCTACACCATGGGTGAGCCTGGAGGTCACTGAGCTACGTGAAATGAGCCAGCGGGACAAAGTCCAGCACTGTGATGATTCCCCTTGGATGAGGCACTTAAGAATGTTGTTTAATGAGGATGGAGTTCTACTTTTATAAGATGAAAAGAATCCTGGAGACGGACGGTGGTGACGGTTGCCTGACAGTAGGGGCTGGACACTGTCAAACAGTTAAGATGGTAAATTTTGTGTGTCGGGAAGGTCCTCTGGAGAAGGGAATGGCTACCCACTCCAGTGTTCTTGCCTGGAGAACTTCATGGCCAGAGGGAGCCTGGTGGGCTATAGCCCATGGGGTTGCAAAAAGTTTGATATGACTGAGCAACTGACATTTTACTACGAAACAAACAAACAAACAAACTGGAGCTAAAGTGCATGCGCACAAAGTAATGTCCATCTTGGGTCAAAACGGAAACCACCACTCGGGCTGAGCTGCCGTTTCACCACCTCATTATCTCGGAGCTTTTTAATGAGTCTTCTAACTCAGGTATACGGGGATCACCAGGAATTTAACAAGTAAACAATTAACTAGAAATATTAATCTGCTGGGACCTCCGGTCTCCTCTATCTCACTCTGGGTTTGTACCTTTTACAGGACTCAGGGCCATTTGCAGTCTTTGTCTGTTTCTTCTGTCAGAGAGCAAGCCACCCCGGGGCAAAGATGGCCTGCCTTGTCCAGCCCTACAGCCCCCTGCCTGGTTCTAAGCGCAGAGAAGATTCTTGCTGAATGGAGAAGAGAAAAAGGTAAGCTATCCTCTCCAAATCCATGCCTCTGATTTTGAATAATTCACATGGTCCTAGAGAAGGTGGAGCAAAGTGAGGTCTTCTCATGGTGGTAAAAACGAATGCTGTAGCCACACATCCCCCATCAGTAGAGGAGAGAGTGAATTTAAAGGGTCTGAAATGTATTAGGAAATTCTCTAATATTTAATAAAGATCAGGATTTGTTGCTATTCAGTTTCTATCGTGTCTGACTCTTTGCGACCCCATGGACAGCAGCCCACGCCAGGCTTCCCTGTCCTTCACTATCTCCAGGAGTTTGCTCAAACTCCTGTCCACTGAGCCGGTGATGCCATCCAGCCACCTCTCCCTCTGTGGCCCCCTTCTCCTGCCTTCAATCGTTCCCAGCATCAGGATCTTTTCCAATGAGTCAGCTCTTCCCATCAAGGTGGCCAAAGTATTGGAGCTTCAGCTTCAGTCCTTCCAATGAATAGGCAGTGTTGATTTCCTTTAGGATTGACTGGTTTGATCTCCTTGCTGTCCATGGGACTCTCAAGAGTCTTGTCCAACACCACAGTTCAAAAGCATCAATTCTTCGGCACTCGGCCTTCTTTATGGTCCAACTCTCACATCCATACATGACTACTAGAAAAACCATAGCTTTGACTCTACGAACTTTAGTTGGCAAAATAATGTCTCTGCTTTTTTAATATGCTGGTTAGGTTTGTTGCAGCCTTTCTTCCCAGGAGCAGGAATGATTGGGACATGTCATCATTAAAAAGGACACATTTTTTCAGTGTACCGGGTATACGCATCAGTGCTTGAGAAAACAGGCAAACATGAGCTACCTTGATACTGTTCTTGAACAGGAATCCTGGCATGGAGAAGCCCTTTTTTTTATCCAGCGGCTCGCTGAAAATGACGATCTGCTCGAAGAGGAACACCCGCCTCTCTTTGCAGCGAGGCAGCAGCCCCGTGTCCTGGTCCGTGACCAAGAACGTGTCCTGCAGGAGCAGCTTGCCCTGGGCCACAATCTTACCCTGGAACGTGGAGAAGGGTGCAGAGGAACAGGAGAAGAAAACATTGCATTCAAAGTTAAGACACTGGAAATTTTGTTTTCTTTAGTTTTCCTCCCACAGAATGATGTATTTTCTTGTATTAATTTATGGAGCATAGACATTTCTTTTAGTATAATGAGGTTTTAGCGCCGAACAGAAAAATCATCTAAATAAAATTCTTGCCAGCTCGAGTGTTAACCCCTGGCCTCAGTTACAGTCAGAGACTGAAAGTGGCTGGAAGGGTATAGTTTGCAGCGAAAGAGCTTCTCAAGGGCGGTCCTCGGCTGGGTGCCACTAATGCCCAGGGTGGGAACCGCTCACAAATGCACAGGAGCCCTCCAGGAGAGCCTGTCTGTGTTTTTTTCCTGAGAACTCCAGCACCAGCATGTTAAACTAAACCCACTCCTCCAGTGAAACAGTGGGCAAGAAAAATAAAAACTCCCGTCTCCTTACTTGACAATCAAACTGGAAAAAAAAAACAAATAAAAAGATTCTGGGCTCTGGACATCCTCAGGATGCTAGTAGGTAGTACGTAATCTGAGCGGTCTGGCAACTCACAGAGAAGTCTGTGACTAACGGGGAGCCCAGGGACCTGGAGCCAGGCTCCTGGGGCTGACAGATGACAGATGGACGGGCCCCTGCTCGTCGTGCTGGGGAAGGAGGCTCACTCCTCCGCAACAGAGGGCACTGGAGACAGAGCAGAGGCCTGCCTGCTCCCGCCAGGAGGCGCTGGGCTTTGAGCAGAGGAAGGTCCCCCGGAAAAGCAAATCAGATGCACCCAGAAAAGCCGAAACATAGTATCACTCAGGATGAGGGACAGCGAGAGAAGACAGCAAACCAAGCAGAAAGGATCGGCTTTCTGCAGGTGGAGGTCAAGCATCCCAGACAGAGCAGCAAGTTTAAAGAGGAGCCACATTACGTCGAAGCCTTGTAGCCTCCCGACGTTCATCATGTCGTTGCAGCGCTTCGGGACGACGCACATGACTTCCACAGCTCTCTGCGGGGCGGGCGGAGGCGGGGAGCAGAGTGAGCCTTCGGTTCCTGAGGCCAGGCTGGAGCACTAACCCTCCAATCCTCCCCTTGCTCAGTTCCTCCCCTGCCCGCCCGCGAGTGGAAGAGGGCAGGCCCAGGGCTTGGCAGACTGCCCCTCCCCGCGCCCCCCAGGGACAGACTGCTTCAGAGACGCACCCAGCGGGTGTCAGTACCTCTAGTTCTGATGTATCCAGGCTGGCTTTTTTGGAATACTTGAGGAAGTCCTGTAGGAGGAAAACAGACAGAAGAGCATGACAAGGGTGATGCTCACACAGCAGTACCCTTTCTGATCAGCCATGCCAGCCACTGGGCCAGCCTCGCTTTTCTCTCCCAGTAACACAAAGATTACCCCAAAGTGGACTTCAAGCCACACGAGGGCAAAGTCAGACCCAACTGATCTAAGCAGGTCGTGGTTCCTGTTTCACCCCAAGACAGGCACTCATCTCTCTTTAGCTCCAGGTTCTGAATTTTATGTGTGAAGGGACCTCGCCACCTCCAACAGTCACTTGTGCCATGGGAAATGGCTTGACTTTGCCTTCAGGGGTGCTGAGGGATTTGAATCACTCAAGGGCAGTTGCTGAGCCCACAGAGAGGAACTGGCAGGGACTAAACGTTTAGTCTGAAGCCCCAAGGAGACAGGAAACCTGTAAGGTGGGCAAAGTATTCAAGATCCGTGGGGGGGAGAAAAAGCTCACTTTCACGGATGTTTTGCTTCAGAACCTGATGTAAACGAAAAATTGAAAGAACAGTATCAGGGTTTGCCTTAAGTTTTAAAAAAACTTACCTGGAAATATTGGAAATCAGAAACAATAAAACTGCTTCATATATATATATATGTATATATATATATTTTTTTTTTACAGAAAAGATGCTCATCACCTGCCCAGCCCTCTGGTCCCCTCACTAGTATCGTCCTCCTGCCGAGTGGGCTTGGGCCCCGGCAGAGCCTCACCTTCAGCAGCAACTGGTACTTCGTGATCCTCTGCACTGGTTTGATCAGCAAGTCCGTAAGCTGCAGCCTGTGGCCCAGGCGCTGCTTTAAGTCCTGGGGTTTCGGAGGAGGAAGAAAAGGATTTCGAGTGTTGTCTTTTACTCAGTTATTCTTTTTGACATAACAGTTTTATTGTCCATCTAGAAGGAAAACCTTTTCTGTTTTATGAAACCGAAAAACAATGCTTAACGATCTAGACATTGGAAGAGACTAATAAGTACAGAAGGTGTAACGTGATTCATAAGATGTGCTTATTGTTAATCATTTGAAATGTAAACTTAAGAATTATTGGGGCTTAAACCATTCCGCCCTCTGGCAAGACATCGCTTATATGTGGAATCTAAAATATGATACAGATGAACTTATTTACAAGACAGAAAGAGACGAGTCATAGAAGACAAATCCGTGATTACCAAAGGGGAAAGGGGGTGAGGGAATGGATAAATTTGGAGCCTGGGACCAGCAGAGACACACCACTATATACAAAATAAGTAATAAGGCTGCTCTGTATAGTACAGGGAACCACACTCGATATCCAGCAATAAACCACAATGGAAAAGAATATGTGTACATATAGGCATGCATATATGTATAACTAAATCACCCCCACTGTATACCAGAAACCAACACAACACTGTGGATCAACTGCACTGACTGCTGCCTTTTCAAAGGCAGTTTTCAGTCCCTGTAACTGAGGAATGTTAGCTACACGGCAGCAGAGACAAGAGAAGAGAGGCCACAGTGCACACAACCCACCAGTGTTGTGCCGCCGCTCACATCGGAGCTTTCTGAGCTGCTTTTCAAAGCATCTTCTGTGCTTGCCTAAAAAGGCCTTTTTTTCAATTGCTTACTTTTATTGATACAGATATTTTATTTCTAGGATAAAAGTTTAGATCGTGAATTATCCTGCATGTGAAAATGAGCCTTAGTTTGAAACTGATTTTAAAAACGTCTGATTTAAGTTACTCGTTTTTAAAAAAATAATTTTGCTTACTTATTTTTGGTGTGCTGGGTTTTTGTTGCT
This sequence comes from Moschus berezovskii, assembly GCF_049115385.1. Taxonomy (NCBI): domain Eukaryota; kingdom Metazoa; phylum Chordata; class Mammalia; order Artiodactyla; family Moschidae; genus Moschus; species Moschus berezovskii. Next base: position 18,539,006 of record NC_142477.1, on the reverse strand, counting down.
GCTCGGGCTTTTCTCTAGCTCTGGTGAGCGGCTACTACTCTCGAGTGGCAGTGTGGCCTTCTCGTGCCATCCAGTGCATGGATGTCTTGCTGTGGAGCACGGATCAAGGGCGCCTGGGCTCCAGTAGCTGAGGCTCCCGGCTCCAGAGCACAGACTCAACAGCTGTGGCTCCCGGGCTTAGCTGTTCCTTGGCATGTGGGATGTTCCCAGGCCAGGGATCGAACTGGTGTCTCCTGCGCTGGCAGGCGGATTCTTTACCACTGAGCCACCAGGGAAGCCCCAAGCCCCTGACAGTAGCCGTGACCCCAGTGCTCTGAATGCTGAGGGATATGATCACAGGTTGAATTTACACTCCCTTCTCTGGTTTACAGGAAAGAAATACAAGTTCAGGGCTCTTCTAACTGAGGCTAATTTCCTGACGATTGCTTAATCTCGTGGGAAATGAACTTTTGGAAATCAACTGTAACCAACGACTCAGAACTGCTTTGTAACTCAGTCTTACCTCAAAAAAGGTGTCAATGTATTCTGAGACAATGTGTTCAGACTTTGGTTTATTTTGACAATAAACTATGTACATGTGCAACCTTCTCTCCTAGGAAAGGAAGGCAAACAGATGGGTTAGAACTCAGGAAGCACGCACACAGTGTCAGCACATTCAGAAAGGAACTCTTCTTTCGAGAAAAACGCATGGTTAGGCTCTTGGGAGCACATTCCAGGTTCCTGATGCTGGCTCCAAAAACAGCCCTTCTTTATCCTTCCCTCAGATATATCAAACCCCACACTTTACCTGGGAAAACACAAGGGGCGGTGAAAGCATGCAGTTCTTTGTATTAAACCAAGAATCACTTTCCCCCCTCCAAACCCTGCCAGTGGCTCCAGGAAGCCTGGCTTTTTTTTTTTTTTTTAAAAACGAGGTTAGAAACAGCTCTTTAGTTTAAATACTGAAGGCAGTCTTACATACTGAGCCTTGATTTCCTGTACTGACCCTCAGTGTGCTGAGGCCCGGAGGCCTCCTGGGGACCCATCAGGTCAAACTGTTTTCAAACAATCCTAAGCTGTCACCTATCCTTTTCAGGTGCTACCATCTGCAGTGATGTGCAAAACCAGGGGTGGGAGAAACTGCTGGCATTTTCGCAAACATCCCTCACCACTACACATGCCAGCTTCAGCTACGACTGTCCTTGATGAAGTGATAAAAATTCATTGTATTAAGACTCAACCACGGGCTATACACCTTTCTAACCTTCCGGTGATAAGATGGGGGTCCCGGGGACACGTCTGCCTCATGTGAGAGCAGGCGCGGCAGCGCCCTCGTGTGGCTGAGCCGTGAGCTGAACCAGCTGCTTGTTTTTACTTAAAAGTCTCAAGGACTATAATTATTTATGTGTGGGTATCTGCTAGACCCTTTCCTGAACATGGATAAAATAAGCCTGTTGTTTCAACGCAAACAACCTTCAATGTCTATTAATAATGAAAATTGAAGCTTTCAAGCAAAAAATTAACATTTTGGAGAACGTGGATCTGCCATCTTGAACTTGACTATGAAAACGAAAGTGAAAGGCACTCAGTCTTTGCGACCCCAGGGACTATACAGTCCACGGAATTCTCCAGGCCAGAATACTAGAGTGGGTAGCCTTTCCCTTCTCCAGGGGATCTTCCCAACCCAGGGATTGAACCCAGCTCTCCTGCACTGTAGGCCGATTCTTTACCAGCTGAGCTACCAGAACTTGACAATACTTAAAAGATTTTTGTGAAGAGACGGGTGGTGATATGAACAAATCTGAATTTTTCTTTATTTGGTGGCGGGGATACTAGTTCACCATCTGGAAGATCTGTCTCAATCAGTGGGTCAGGATTTTCCAAAAGACCAATGCAGGATGTCAGGAGCTGGTGCAGGAGGGAAAGTGTCTCTAATAGCAAGATGGCTCTATGGCTTTCTGGGCAACAGAAGTGAGGTCACCAATGGGTTTGTAGATTCCATGTTGCAACTAACCTTTAAGAAGTTCTCACTTGAGTTTTGGTGCAGTATCTAAGAAAACTGTCTATAAATTATCTGAAAAGGCTATTAAAACACTCATTCCTTTCTAACCAAATATCTGTGTGAGGACAGATTTTTTCCCCCCATAAATTTTAACCAAAAAACATATCACAGTAGGTTCAATACAGAAACAAGATATAAACATGCATCTATCTTCTATTAAGCCAGACATTAAGGAGATGTGCAAAAATACAAAAGCTCTGGTCACTTTGAAAATATAGTAATTTTTTCTAAAAACCAAACCAAACAAAAAAACACACCCTTTATTCTTAATGTGCTTATTTAATTAATTTCTTATTGCCACAGCATGCAGCATGTGGGATCTTAGTTAACCAACTAGGGATGGAACCCACATCCCTGGCAGTGGAAGCATGGAGTCTTAACTGCTGGACTGCCAGCAGGTTCCAACATGCTTACTTTAGATTTACAAATATTTGGTTACTACATTAAACCTGCTGTACATCTAGGTACATCACTATCTGCACCAGACACTTCTTTGCCCAAAGACGTTTCCAAATGTTCCTGCTGCTGGTCTGGCTCTGGTCCCCTGCAGACCATCTTGGCCTATTTGTGAGCTAAACAGCCAACTCGGGCCAGGTGACTGAGAAAGCAGACCATTCGCATGTAGAAGAGCAGTGGGGGATTTGAATTCCAACCAGCTGACACTGTACAGTTTGATTTCGTTCTCAATATAAGCATTTCTGTAAACTGCAAGTGAGTCCTCCTTTAATCTGACAAGCCAATTACTAAATATGACAATACGGAAGAGAATATAAATAATGCTTCTGTACTTACATGTTTAACAAAAAGGGATCCTAGTTTTTCCGGATCTTCAAGGCACTTCTCCAACTCTCCTAAAAAAAAGCTGCAATGAAAGGAGAAATATTAGAACCATCTCCGATTTGGCCTTCTAATTTTAGACTGAGGTTTAAATTTTCAAAATAGTCTGTTTTGACATTAGCAATCTGGAAGTGTAAAGTATATGTTTAGCTAATACAACACACACTTAAAGTTTTGTTAGGACAGAAAGCAGAAAGAGATACAATTTAAAACAGTTTAAAAAGGTTAAGTCAGAGCAAGACACCTCTTGACTGGCAACCTTCCCTTCCTCTGTAATCCACATTTCTGTTTCATTTTTTCAAATGACTCAAATAATAAAATCTCATCTGAATACGGGGTAAAAAAAAATGCTTCAAAGCAGTTGGTCATTTTTCTTTATCTTGGTCTGCATACCTGTGAATTTCATATTCTTTCCATGGTCATTTTTAAGAGGCTCAAATCTGAATGTAATCTGTGACAGCTTTGAAGTTTTCTTTAAAAAATAAAGTTTTCTCAAATATTATCAAAATCAACTTCTAGGTTGCAAATATTAGGTCCCATTAAGATAAAACTGGGGCTTCTCAGGTGGTGCAGTGATAAAGAATCTGCCTGCCAATGCAGGAGACACAAGAGATGAAGGTTCGATAGCTGGGTCGGGAAGATCCCCTGGACAAGAAAGTGGCAACCCACTCCAGTACTCTTGCCTGGGAAATTCCACAGACAGAGGAGCCTGCTGGGCTACAGTCTAGGGGGACACAAAAGAGTCGGACGTGACTGGGCACACAGCACACACACAAGATCAAAGTAGGTATACACCACAGAAGCAAAACAAGACGACCGCTCTTCACTTTGTCTGGGCTAGAGTTGTTGGTGAGACGTATGCCCACCTTAGCTATCACTTCCATATGCTGATATTTGTACCTTGGATTTTACTGACCTGCAAGCCAGCACACCAATGAATGCCATGTGGAACTGTCTTGCACTTGAGGATGCAACATCCTCTAGTTCTGCACATACCATGCAGACACCGTATCTCCAGGGGCAATTTCTCTTTCTGGTCATCCCAGCAGCTTGGTGCTCTTTCCCCTTTTCTGTCATAGCTTAAGAACCAGCCTTGGGACCAGAGGATTAGATAACGGCACCAAATACCCCTTTAAAAAGTTGGTTTCACTACAGATCAGGACAGGGGTGGCAAGGTACAAATTTGGAATCAAATTTGATTTTCATGGGCAATCATGTCTACTTTCCCCATGAATGCTGACTTGAAAAGTAACTCTTTCATAGTAATTTGTATTTATTACAGAGGTGGCTGCAATTTTAACTACAAACACTCATCAAGGCTTACTCTATGTAGGTGTTGTTTGAAGTGCTTTACGTGTGTGTATTAACTCAGTCACTCCACAAAAACGCCACGAGGAGGGGAACAGTGACCCAAATGAAGGATGGAGGCAGACAGCTCAGGGTCAGGACCAGACTATGAACCCAGATGGTCAGACTCTGTACCCAGGCCTCCAGCCCCACCTTCCCCCCACGCCCTGGGTCCCTGGATGGACCAGCATGAAGAAGGTAAGGGACTTCCTCGTGCCATGAAATGCAACCAGCAAAGCAGGATTCCCTCTGCACCAGCTGCCTGCACGAGGCTACACAGGTAGTGACGTGAAGTGAATCAACAGATACCCTCTGCCACCTGCCCGACAACACTGTGATGCAGCTCGGCGGGCGATGACACGCTGCCCACGGCCGAACACGGCGTGCATTTTACGTACTCTCTGTGCCAGTCGTAAATCTGATGGATGTTGCCAAACACAATCTTGTCTTTGCCTTTCATGTCATCGGGAACACCATCTTCCTTCATAAGTGCCATGTAGCCCTAAAAGTAAATATTTAAAGATCAGATTATTTCATTGAACGTGTTTGAATCAAGTAGTGGTTTCCTGACTGACAGTCCCAGAGGACAAAACAGACATGCGCACTGTCTTCTAAACCAACTCTTTATTTAAGAACAAAAACCTTTTGAGAAATATGTCCTTAACTGGCCTGTGAAAATACAGTCACATTCATTGCCATGACTTTCTCTCCCTGAACTGTTTAGCACTCAAAGATCAAAACTCTTCTGAGGGACTGGAAAGTTTAAATAAATGTAAATGACTTCATAAAACAAATCATCTTGTCAGCTTGTAAATATTAAATATTTGGCATGGAGTGTATTTCCTCTGTTCTCAGTACTGATCTGATATAAACAGATTTTCTTTTTAGATTATCTACATAATTTGTTAAATAAGGATTTAATAAGACACTTTCCACAAATTGATTTCTAACACCAGCTGGTTAACTATGTTGCTAAAATGTGGTTTAAAACTTCTATTTAACTCCGATGGGATTCAGCCTATACAAGAAGCTCTGAAGTTACTGTTGGGAACGACGACAGATATGTCATGCATGTTTAATCTTTTATGTTATGCAATTAACTGTAATAGCTATTACTTTTCATGGAATGTCCATCCAAAAAGTACTGCCTTGTACATATTTGCAAAGCTGAAAGAATAAATGATAGTTTTATTTTATAAAAATAGCTTTGTGATGAGTTGAGTTTACTAATATGATGATGCCCTGAAGTTAATGTAGGGACAAGGCCAGAGATGACCCTTGATTTCGGATGAAAGGCAGTGGCTTTGCTATGGTTACAAATTGCAGAGTAACTTCTGGTCAGTGAAACTGGTGACATATTCGTTCTGTGAAAACTAAAAGCAAGTGTCCTGGGGTGGCAGCCACTGACCAAGCTCCAAACCCGGGGGGATTCAGGATGTAACTGAATCCAGAGCTGGTCACATTGGCTTTTCAACCAAAGATGTCCTCATTTCTGTGGGGATGCCCACACTCTTATAAAATAATCAAAGGCCAGATTTCCATACTGGAAATTCATTTTTTGGAGATAACATTTACAAACTTAAACTATATTAAAAAAGGAGACTCTGTCAAGATGCACTGTTCAAAAAAGAAGTCTTTAAAAGTTATTAAGACATTTGGCTAAATTTTATTTTTCAGAAATATTCTGTTGGTTGTTTTACTGTGTTTTGTTTTAGTCAAACATGTTTTCAAGGTTTTTGAGACGCTATCAGTATTCCATTGTCCAGATGCACACCCCTCTGAAAGCCTCAGAGCTAGCTGACACAGGTTATTTATCTCTGAGAGTACACACCTCCACCACACAGCCGAGGTCCCGAACATAGTCACGCTCCGTCTCCACTAATTCTTGTAAAACGTAGCTGAAAAAGGGAGGGAAAAAACAGTGTTTACAATTCACAATCTAAGGAATTTTCTGATTTACACTCTTTCTTTCATCAGGTCAGATTCTGCAGGGGCTGTGAAGTCACCTAACAAACTTGCACTTTGGGTCCCCAGCCACTTACAAGTTCATGGGGGCGACCCACAGGAGCTGCAGAGGTCACAGAAGACCTCACGTTCGGGGTGCATTCCTGTCACCAGACTCTGACCGTGTGGACGATGAGTGAGACAAGCTAAGACGTAATTCTGCTATAAAGTCAAGACATGAAAGGAAGCCGGTCTTCTGCTTCTTTGTGTTTTAACGCTTGAGCCATTTCAAGCTTTTCTGGATATACAAAAGAAATTTAACTCAGATGTTTAAAGCTTTGGGTCTGAACACATCGTTCAGAAACGTTCCTTTCAGTAAGGATCAGTAACCGTTTAAGGCCACTCAGATAACAGAAGACAATCACTTGATTAGTTACGGCAAACCGCCTCCACTGACCTGAAAAAGTTAACTGGCTGATGGGTTGGTTTGTCCATTCAACCAGCACCCCCTATGCACCTGAAGTCGCTCTAGATGCTGGGACACAGCATCAATCAAACCAACTCTCTGTGCTCATGCAGCTGGGAAATTGCTTCCTCTTCTCCAAATATAGTTTTAAACCTTTTGTAATATTTTTCAGGACTTTTTAACTGAAACGGAAAAATTCTAACATGCAGCTATGTGTCACGTCTCTGGGACTGCATTGAATTCTATGCTGCCTTCGTTTTTCTTTACTACTGTGTATAGCACGGGGCTCCCCAGGTGGTGCAGTCATAACGAAGCCGCCTGCCAATGCAAGAGACACAAGAGAAGCGGGCTCAATCCCTGGGTCAGGAAGATCCCCTGGGGGAGAAAATGGCAATCCACTTCAGTATTCCTGCCTGGGAAGTCCCATGGACAGAGAAGCCTGGCGGGCTGCTGTCTGTGAGGCCGCAGAGAGTCAGACATGACTGAGCAACAGAGCACAGAAGCACGTATATGATGGAAAGGACGGCAGTTTCTCACCAGACGCGACAGAGGAGACTCTTGTTTCACTCTTATTTCCAAATAAGTACAACGCAGAAATCAAAGAATGAAAGCTGCGGCTATGCCTCACTGCACCCTCCCGAGGTTCTAGACACTTTGCAAACACATGTACACGTGTGTACACGTGGCATGGTAAAGAACCCGCCTGCCAAGCGCAGAAGACTTGCAAGAGGCTCAGGTTCGATCCCTGGGTCGGGAAGATCCCCTGGAGGAGGGCATGACAACCCGCTCCAGTATTCTTGCCTGGAGAATCCCATGGACAAAGGAGCCTGGTGGGCTACAGTCCATGGGGTCACAAAGAGTCCAACACGACTGAAGCGGCTTAGCACAGCACGCTCGTGTAACTGCTCAGTGAAGAGACCCTGGATCTCCTCCTGCGACTCAGAGGGGAAGCTGGGCCAGAGTTCTGAAGATACTAGGGCCAGCAGGGGAGCCCCCGAGTGCTGACAACGAGAACACTGGGGTCTTACTGGCGTCTCTTTAAAGAGCTGGACTTCCTCTCTTCCATCTCATCGATGGGCGAGGAGGAGGACAGCAGGGAGTTGTCTGAAGGGTTGAAGGAGGGGCTGCTGCTGTCCCCCTGGTCGACGAGGAGCGAGCTGGGACGATCCTCCAGAGCCTGGAAGAAATCAGAGCAACAGTCATGCCTCCCACCTACACAGCCCAGGAGGCTGAAATTAGGACCAGGAGGTCTCCGACGTCAGAATACACAGCAGGCCTGGCCTGTGACGCTGCAGAACCTATGGGTGTGAAATCACAGGAGTGTTTAACAACAAAAGCCCCAGCATTCATCTGAAGACTGAGTAGAGGGGAGTCAGAATGCAAAGTGCAGCGAATTTACGTCCATTAATATATTCTGTCCGTGGTCACCAAATAAGTAGGAACGAAACATTCGGTTCACATCACAGACTGCACCCATTCCAAAGCTGGTCATTTTCTGTTCAGTTACATTCCTGCCACATGAAAGCACGACCATTTCAGAAGCATGTGCAGTCAACTCCGTTTGGGCTAGCATACCCCGACACACTGCCCACACTCCTCGTTGGCGACTGTGCAGCAGCATCCGCAAACCTGTATTTTAATTTAAAGAAACGATTTGTTCCTCGACTGTCCGTGGAGCCCTGACTCACACTTCAGTGCACCTAACTCATGCGGCTAAAGTTAATCTCCATTTCTGTGACCCTCGCAACTTCTTTCTTCTATAGGAAGTGACTGCCATGCTGGCCTCAATTACTTGTCCGCAACTCTTTCCCTCACTGGATTTTAGTTCCTGCAGGTGAGTGTTTTCACTGCTAGATCCACTTGAGAACCTCGAATAAATCCGTGAAATGACTACTGATGACTTTTTCCCCTGGGTTAGTGTGACCAGGATCAGCAAATGATTACTTTCTTATTGCTATGTATTAATTTTCTTTCTTAATCAGAATTCACAAAGTTTCCAAGGGTACAGGTGACAGTTCTTTTTTTTTTAATTGAAATATACATGATTTACTATGATAGTTTCAGGCATCCAGCAAAGTGATTCAGTTATATATATATATATATGTATGTTTTACATAAACATGTATATGTAAAAGGATCTATGTAGATCCTTTTTCAGATTTTTCTCCACTGTAGCTTTTGACAGGATACTGAATATAGTTCCCTGTGCTGTACAACAGGTCCTCGTTGTTTATCTAGTTTATATACAGAAGTGTGTATCTGTTAATCCCAAACTCCTAATTTATCCCTCTCTCACCTTCCCACTTTGGTAATCACAAATTTGTTTTTCATGTCTGTGAGACTCTGTTTTGTAAATAAGTTCATTTGTATCATTTTTATCAGGCTCCATATATAAGTGCTATCGTATGCTATTTGTTTCTGACTTGCTTCACTCTGTATGACAGTCTCGAGGCCCATCCGCGTTGCTGCAAATGGCATTATTTCATTCTTTTTTAATGGCTGAGTAATAGTGCATCGTGTGTGTGGGGGGGGGTATACATAGCCACCCGCCCACCCCCACATATATATGTGTGTGTGTGTATCTTCTCTATTCATCTGTCAGTGGACACTTGGGTTGCTTCTATGTCTCAGCTATTGTAAGTAATGTTGCTCTGCACACTAGAGTGCATGTATCTTTTTGAATTAAGAGCTTTCATCTTTGTTGGATACATGCCCAGGAGCTGGACTGCTGGATCCTATGGTAGCTCTATTTTTAGTTTTTTAAAAAACCACCATACTGTTCTCCACAGTGGCTGTACCAAATTATATCCCACCAATAGTGCAGGAAGGTCCCCTTTTCTCCACACCCTTCGCAGCGTTCAGTATTTGTCGAGTTTTCGATGATGGCCATTCTGAATGGGGTGAGGTCACACCTCAGTGTAGTTTTGATTTCCGTTTGTCTAATGATTAGCGAGGCTGAGCATCTTTTCGTGTGCCCGTGGTCCATCTGCATGTCTTCTTTGCAGAAATGTCTATCTAGCTCTTCTACTTATTTTTTGATTGGGTTGTTTATTTTTTGACATTGAGCTTAATGAGCTGTTTGTATATTTTGGAGATTAATCCCTGTCAGTTCACATCATTTGCCAACAGATGACAATTCTTCTGAAACTCCCACAGCGACACAGCTGGACATATAGGTGATCAAGAGGTATTTAAGCAATGTAACTGGGGAAAATGTGACGCACTTCTCTTCAAACAAAAAGCCCGATACAAATTACAAGAACACTTAATATTTCCTACCAAATTAGAACCTCTAATACTTGTACTGTTTCCCCTTAAGAGTGACAGGCTGAAGCTGGTGTCATCACTAAGCCCAGCTTTGAGGACACCAAGTCTGTTCCTGCAGTCTTGTTCATCAAACCCATGGAGCTGTGCAAACACACCAACTCCAGCTCTCAGTGAATGAAAAGACAGTTAAGGAACAGGGCTCGGTGAGGAAATAGCAGTCTTATTTTTAAGTAAACAGCTCTTGACCTCGACTGGAAGCACACGTGCGGCAGCAGGGCCTGGTCCACGCGTGCGGGTCCCGGAGGCTGATCTTGGACAGGAGGTTGGAGGGTGCGGGGAGGGAGGAGCAGTGCTGTCTGCTGCCCAGATGTGCGAGGAAACAGCTGAAGCTCGTTAGATTTAATGATGGTCACTTCAATGGTGAGGAGAGAGACAGGAAAGAAAGGTTGCAGAGGGCCCTTCACACAGAAGAGGGTTGGGGAGGCACTGGACTTCATGGATACCCGTGAGGGCCCCTCTGGACCTGGCAGCTGCATCCATGGAGCATGTAGACGCCCCAGAGATCATGGTCACATTTGTGCCATCCACTCCCAGCCGCCCAGCAGCCCCTTCTGGCAACCATGCTCGAGTAAAACGGCACGAGCGCTGTCCCAGAACGGAACTCTGACTTGGATGAATTATTTGTGAAGGTCTCTGGGTTCGATGGGTTTTTGTAGGTAGGTTCTTATCAACTGTCCCTATTCCTTAAGTGAAAAGAGAGTATCTATGTAGACCTAACTCTTCAGAGGGCTTCCTGGGTGCCTCAGCGGTAAATAACCTGCCCACCTAATGCAGGAGATGCAGGAGACACAGGTGTGAGCCCTGGGTCGGGGAGATCCCCTGGAGAAAGAACTGGCAACCCACTCCAGGATTCCTGCCTGGAGAATCCTATGGGCAGAGGGGCCTGGCGGTCCATGAGGTCACAGAGAGTGGGACACGACTGAGCATGAGCACATACAACTCCTCTGAGGTTAATACTGGGAAACTGCATTTTCTTAAGAAGCTGCCCATTTCATCCTCGGTTTTCAAATCTACTTTCAAAGAGGTGAACAAGGTAACGAGTCATGATTATTTCAATTCTTGCTGATCTTTTCTTTATAGATTCTTATTTTGTGAATCTGGGTTTTTTTTTTTTTGCAAAGGTTACCTGAAGTCTGTATGCTTTGAAAAACAAATCTTTGGTGTTATTATTCCCTTTTTCTGTTTTCCAGCTCATTAATTTCTGCTTTTACCTCTGTGAATTCAGTCTTTCTGCTTTTTACCAAAAACAAATTGTGCTGTTCTATTATCTTGAGTTAGATGTTTGCTTCACTTATTCTCATTCTTTCCTGGGTTTCTCTTTATATTCAGATCAACGAGGAGAAGAAAGCCCAAAGTCAGCTGCAGTCCCTGCAGCTGCTGGCTGCCGTCGCCCCCCACCAACACTCAGGAAGCCCACGCTTCCCTGATCAGGAACGTGGAGGTGGAGGGAGAAGTGAATTTCAGGGCAGGGCTCGCAGGGTGAGGGGAGCCAGCCCCCTGAACACAGATGGCACAACGGCAGGACACCTTCTCCTATCGCCTCCCCAGTCCACTGCACACATGGCTTTGGAGGGCTAACAAGTCAGTGTTTCAATCTGATTACAAAGTCACGACTGCCTAAAAGATCGCCCGCGGGAAAACAAATGGGGGGTGACATGGCACCCGTGAGCCGTGCAGGAGCAACTCAGAGTCATGGGGAGCAGACGGTGGGAGGGAAGGATGTTCAGATGATTCACTAGCAGTTTTATCGGCAAAAGTAGTTCTTTTTGAGGATTAGTCACAGGAAACCAAGGCAGAGCTATGTTTCCCTTGAGCCAGAAAGAGGGTGGAGTCTAGATTACATTCCATGGCAAATGAAGGGCAGGGAGTCCACCATAAAAAGCATAAATGTCGTTCTCCATTGGGGAGGGAAGGTACAAGTTGAGTGCTTGGGCAGAGGGAACGCGGCTGGAGCTTATCAAACAGCACTGGGTTTACAAACCCCACCTTCCAGCTGAGGGGCCGAAGGAGACAGTAGGAGAATCTGAACCTACATCTGATTCCAAACCCACGCCCTTTCCACCCTGCCAACAGCTTTATGCCCATTCACTTCAGAAGAGTTGTGAGTAGAAATAATTCAGTTTCAACGGATAGAGTTTAATTCTTCAAAGCTAAAAAGGGGGAATAAACCACTAAGAGCTGAGAGACACGAACAGAACTTCTCTGCATCTGAATTTATGACACGCCAACCTCACCCCACTCACAGTGGAATCCCTTCAAACAGCTGCAGAACAGTGTATAGCACGTGGACAGAGCCCTGCCTCGTAACATTCCCCGGGAAACAACTTCAATTATTAGACAAGCACGACGCCAATGATCCTACAACTGATGTGTATAAACGGCTGCTTCTAAAATGTTTAAGGATGCCTGAAGACTCAATTCAGTATTATTTGAGCATCTTTTCAGACCATTTATCAACTTGTTTCTCAAACAGACAAGCCAGGATGTGGCTAAGTTCCATTCGTACTGACATGATCCCAAATTTCTGACCAAGTGGAGTTAAGTTCTTGGCTTATCTACCAAGTCCATGTAGCCTTTCTTTCTAATGGCCTGTCTAACCTCAAAGCCCACCACCACCTGGCTAGGGGTGGGGGTCAATACCTGTCAGTCTGGGTTCTGGATGTAATTCCCATTTGACGGAAGCAACCAGCCTCATCAGCAGCTGCTTAGGGGTGGGTGGGAGAAAGAACTGGAGTGTTTTATATATATATATATATATATATATACACACACATGAACATAGTACCTAGTTAGTACTAGCTTTGGAAGATAAATTCCTAACTTTAAAGAAGTACAGTCAGCCCGTGAACAATGCAGGGGCCGGGCTGCTGGCCCTCTGGACGTGGTCCCTCAGTATCTGCGGTTCCATGTCTGCAGATTAACACACTGCACACTGTGCTACACTCCAGTATTCACTGTTGAAGAAGATCTGTAAGTGGACCGTGAAACCCAAACTTGGGCTATTTAAGGGTCAACTGTATTTCCTTTTATCCAGCAATTCCAGTGCTAAAACTTTACCCTATAAGTATATTTACATGTAATTATAATCACACATGTAATTAGCATGAATATTTATGCAAAAATAAACGCTGCAGTCCATGGGGTCGCAAAGAGTCGGATACGACTGCGCCACTGACCAATCAACAGAAATTAAAGTTAAAGATGATAAATCTATACACACACACACACATATAATGAATTTATTTAAAGAAATTATAGTAAACCTCTGTCCCTTATATCAGTTGGTCAAGTTTTTACACACTGTGTGTGCCTTGGTTTTCTCATCTGTAAAATGAGAATACGGTAGCGTGTGCCCCACTTGTAGAGCTGGTTGAGGGGAGTACACACAGAGAAAACGTTGGGAGGGAAGCTTATCAAACTGTGCCACAGTGGTTACTCTGGAGAATGGAGTGGAGAGGCTGCGGGCTTTTATGTTGGGAATGGTGACTTTTCAAAGATGTAGTAAGGCAGCAGGTATGCTAGTTTAAAAAGCTGGCACCATTACTGGTTTCTCTATTTCAAAGGAAAACTTAAGAAACAGAAATGTACTGATTTGAATCAGTCAGAAACAATGCTCAAAGAATCAACACCTGATTTGGGCCTTTTAGGAAATGAAGCCATTGCTGACCCACTAGGAACATGAGGTCACTAGGAGAATAAAGCCCTGACACAGCAACACAAACCCTTCTCCCTCATACACTGCAGACCCAAGTGAATGATTGCAGAGACAGCGAGAGACTCCCAGTGGTACCTGCGATACCAGTGACCCACAAGAATGGAACTCACCACACTGGCTGTGACGATGCCAGCACTGTAGACCACGTGGGTGCAGGAAAGGGCTGACCATGGCTCCTGGGAGGTCCCTCTAAGCCCCTGCAATGTCTGCCTGATGAAGTCTGTCTACCTGGGGGTGCTGGCCTCAGACAGATAATCTATACTGAGCGACTTTTGCTGGGGGCTTTGGGTCACATGCTATCTTGATCTCCAGAGGAGCAGGGGATGGGGGTGAGCCATGTGAGGGGTCAACCCTGTGTATGTGATGGAGCCCAAATAAATACTCTGACCACCGAGGCCAGGGAGTGGGGTTGGGGGGTGGGGTGGGCGGGGGACTCCCTTGTTGGTGTTACCCTGCAGGGATCATCACACAACGCGTGACGTTAGGAGAGGCCGCACTGGGCACGTGACTCCCTGGGGAGAAGACAGGGGTGGCCTGAACGCAAGCTTCCCGGACCTGCTCCTGCATGTCTTCCCTGGCTGACCTTCACCTCCATCCTTTCACAGGGACGAACCGCAACCGTGGCTTCGCTAAGTTCTGTGAGTCTTCAAGCCAGTCACTGAATCTGAGGATCTGACCTGAGAGACTAGAGACCCACCTGCGTGGTCACCCCTCCCCACCCCCACCCCCAGAGCTCCACGAGCCACATCCAGCCCTGAGGCCTGAGCCCCTGGGAAGCCTTACCATCTTGCTCTTCACGAGTTCCTCGATCGCACTGACAAGCTCGGCTGCGCTTGGCGTTTCAGAGCTGGTGGGGCGGACTAATAACCGAGAAGAGGCCTAGAGAGGAAGTTGAGAAAAACAGAGGAGGGGGGGTGCCTTGTGTTAGTCACTGGACAGACGGGAAATTCTCCTGCAAGCTCAGCCTCTTTTAAAAAGTAATTCCAGACCAGAAGACCACGAGTTTGTCTTTGTTTGCATTTATTTAAAGCCATCTTTTAAAATTTACAATATTCTGACATGAAACACTAAATAAGACCTGTCTGGGATACATGTGGAAAGCAGACAGAGTCTGGTTTTAATCTGCAGCCACGTCCCAGCAGAATGTTTCTCAAAGAGGTGACTGGGTATGGGGGAGGATTCTAACTTTTTCTGCAACTGCTGGCTAGGCTACTGCCTAAGGAGGGAAAGATGGAGATCAACAGAAGAGTGACAGGCTTAAGGGCTGAATGAATCCTTCAGAGAACTGGGAACCAAGAACAGGATACTCAAAATGGCTTTACTGTGTGGATGGGGTTCAAAGAAAGAAGGAAGGAAAGGAAAGGAGCCGGGAGCACTGACCAGACAGGGAGGAGGGGGACAAGCTCACCATTTTCTGTGCCATCCATTTCCCCAATGATTAGTGCAGAGGACAGGAGCTCTGTGGCCTCACAAGCTATCGGATGCCATTTACGGCTAGAGTCGGGGTGTACAGGGCGGACAGGTAAGGGGTCTGGGGGAGGGGCTACTGAGCTCAAGTTTCAGTAATTAGCAAACACGCTGTGTTTGCGGATTACTCGCACCGTTAATTTACTGGAAACTAGAAGAGGGGTGTAATATGAACCTTGCTTCATATTAAGGACAGCAGAGATGCATGCGACACACGGTTAGCTGTCCTAACGATGCATGGCTCACGGCAGACACATACGGATCTATACGTTTACAACGAGGCAGTTACAATGTGGATCCAGATATGCACTTGGCAAAACAAATGTTGGCTTGGTCTAATGAAATCTGGAAGATGAGGTGAAGAAAACAAGGAAAAAAAATTCAAATGGAGAGGTAAGGAAACTGAGCCAGAACAGACACAGAACACAAGTCAACATAATGCTGCAGTGAAAGTTTACAAAGAGAGAGAACAGAACAAAACAAAATATTAGTCACAAGATAATTACTCTCTGGGAACATCACTATCGATTTCTGTAAACGAAGAACTTCTATGGATAATATCCAATGAGGTCATACAATAACCAGTAAGTGACTTTAGCAATTTAGAAGATATAGTGCCATCCACACTTTAAATGGAGAAAAACACCCTCCTGGTTTGGTGAATAGGCCAACGAGGCCTGGTACCTTACTGTTTGACTAACCATTCAGATTTATGCAATTTTAGTTTTCTGCCTTCAGAAAGGTATGGCTTAGAATGCTAGGAAACCACTGAGGCGCTCTCAGAGCCCTGCTGCCTGGCGGTGGGTCTGTTCTGGGCAGTGAGAGGTGAGCTTCTCTCATCTCAGGCCACCCTGCCCCCCTGCAGCATGGGGTCTGCGCCTCTGATGACCCCCAGACTCCGGACTCAAAGCCAAGCTACCTTCCTTTGCCAAGACCCACTGCGCACCGAGAGCCCTGGCGGAGCAGGCGGCAGAGTTCTAAAGAGGAGGGGCCTGAGGTTAAGACTGACGCGTGGTCACCCTCGGCCTCAGGGCCGTCAATCACTGGGCTGGGCGGAGACCGGGTCAGCTGCCACGGGCCATCCTGCGAGTGGTGACCGTGTTGGCACGGAGGAGGGAGTCAGGGAAGGAAAACAGTGAAGACGGGGGAAGACTGATGAAAACGTCTGTTTTATTCAGAAAACTTGGTTTTTGCCCAAAAAAAAAAAAAAAAAAAATCACCAGTAATGACTTCATAGCGTGGTTTTCAACACCTGCCAGTTTGGAGAAGCAGGCTGGGCTGGAACGCCAGAGGATGTACAAGCCAGTTATCAGGTTTCCTTCTTGGTATTTTAGGGTTCTACCGCTGGGAGGCACAAAGTAATTTTAGATTCTGTAAGAACTCAGGAAAACCCAGAAAGCAAAAACTAAAGGTTTACTTGGCCCAAATACATCCAGAGAGGATACTCGTGGCTTTGAACTGACTCCTGAGCTTTGACAAACTCCGGTTTGATCCAGATGTTGGCCGTGTTGGAAAAAAGGAACTGGAGAGCCATATAGTCTCATCTGAAAACCACACCTGCGTGCAGACACCTGACACGAAGAACCAGGTGGGCTCGTGTGTTTGGGACGTAACCACCCAAGCAGGTGGGACAGTGATTTCTCTGTCCACTCAGGGGCTCTGGTCAGGACAGTGAGAAAAATCAAAATGACTTGAAAGGTTGCGATTAGGAAAACATCCATTAAAAATTCACTGAAGATACTTATGCAAGCACATGTGTAGGGGAGACTGCACGTGTTCCTAGAGCCTAGTCCAAACGCACGGCCTATGTTATCTACGCTCTGGGGTTGAAGGCGGGCAGAAGTCAGCCTGGAAAACCAGCACGTGTTCCAGACGCCTTTTCACAGCCTGGGTCGCTCTCTACGTCCGGCCCTGAGGCTGGGGCACAGGAGCGAACCGCCGGGCCCTCTTGTGGCTCGGGGCGGCTGCAGCCCCCCTTACCTTGTCGTCCTGGGAGTCCGGCTGGAGCAGGCTGTGCTGCTGGATGGCCATGGGCGGCGGCAGGGGCACGGCGTCCGCCCCCTCCTCCCCTTCTTCCTCTCCGCAGCTCTGCATGCCCGAGGACGAGGACTTGGAGAGCGTGCCACTGCTCAGGCCCTCGTTCCGGCCTCTCTGAAACCAGAGTGACATTCGCCCGTGAGAACCTGGCCCTGAGTGTCAGGGTCCGGACATAGAAACTGAGCCCTCGGGGGTTAACGGGAGATGGAAGCTGAGAGCAGAAACCAGGCACAAGCCCCTTCCAACCCTGATGGGAACTCTGATTCCTGCAAGTGAGCCAGCTCCGCTGCCAGCCAGCTGGACGAGGGAGGGGCTGGGAGTGTCTGCAAAGGGACTGCCAACGTCAACTGTTAGGCTCAGAACACGTCTCATCTTCAAGGGGCCAATTTTCAAGAAACGTTAAAAAAATGTGAACCATCACCCTCCCTTTTCTCTAGTCTCGTATTTCACTTTTCTGTTCCTTTTTGCTCAAATAAGACTCACTGAAATCATGAGAGCATAAAGAAAAATACAATTCAAGGTGTATTTTAAGAATGAAGTAGTTCATTCATTTTCCCCTAGTCTTACTTTTATAAAAAAACTTCAGTTTTTTACTTCTATTAGGAGGACCTGGTATATTAAACAGATAGATGAGGACATAAATGAATCATACGCTCCAGTGAAAACACACAGCAAAAACAGGCCCAGGAAAAAAGCAGCAGAAACCACACATCTGCAAAATAAATTAAACAATACCAATCTTGTCCTCCTCCCCCATTCTCTCTGCCTTTGTCTTTCTGAGTCCATGGGGAACCGGGGAAATGGGGATCCTCATTAAAAACTCTAAAGGCCCCTCGCTAACACATTACTGAAGACCCATCTTGGGTATCATGAAAAAATTCCAATCCTTACAGTGTAATTTTAAGGTCCCTCCCCTCTAAAGGAAATTAAAAATAATTCCTGGCTGGCCTACATACATTTATCTTCGATGACATAGGAATAATCCAGTGTTTACTACTGGCTTAACAAAGTAATTGGATGTTTTCTACTCAGGACAAGAGATCAGTATGAATATACATGAATATGGGGGCAGGTCTGGTAGTGGAAATACTGGAGGATGCAGGCATTCCCCAGTCCTTCCAAGTCTAAAATTGGTGCTTTCCCTGCTGTAGCCATGGAGAAGGAAATGGCAACACACTGCAGTATTCTGGCCTGGAGAATTCCATGGACAGAGGGGTCTGGTGGGCTACAGTCCATGGGGTCGCAAAGAGTCGGACAGGACTGAGATACTATCCCTCACTCACTACATGGTTAAGTGCTAACTCAGAGACTGCTTAGATCGTCTGCATCCTCAGGGTTGGGGGGAAACCCCAAGCTTTGCCTGTGATGGAAATGGGGCGGGGCTGGGGCAGCAGGGCACCACTTTCTCCTGGAGCAGGCAGGGGGTGCCCCCACGCCTGGGGAGGGGGGGCTCTCGGTCCTCTGATCTCTTGATCAGAGGCCACACATGGGTCCCCGACCCCAGCACACTGCTAAATGCATTTTGTGGGGGCTCTGACACCGGCCCTTCCGGAAACACCCGGAAAACAACCGGACGAGGGTTACTCGCTGGGCCCAGGACTCGCAGGGGAGGCGCTGCAGGCCTGACCTCTTCCACGGTCTCGTCCTGCGGGGTGGCCGCGCTGTCGTCCGAGTCCTTCTGCGAGCCGGCGTCGGCGCTCTTGCGGACCTCGCGGCTCTTCTTGTGCTTGTGCGCCAGCTTCTTGACGTGCCCGTCTGCCTTGCCGCTGCTCAGCCGCCGCACCGGGCTCGTCAGCCACTTGCGCAGCGTGTTGCCCGGGCGCTTGGGGCCCGGCGAGCTCTGCGCCCCCACCATGTGGGGCTGGAGGGAGGCCACGGAGGCGGGCGGGCTGGCGTCATTGCTGGACACGGACAACGAGTCTGCGGGTGAGAAAGAGAAGCCCATGTGACTGGCGGCCGGGTAAAGAAGTGCCTGCAGTGCGGGAGACCTGGGTTTGATCCCGGCGTTGGGAAGATCCCCTGGAGAAGGGAAGGCTACCCTACCCAGTCCAGTATTCAGGCCTGGAGAATTCCATGGACTGTATAGTCCCTGGGGTCGCAAAGAGTTGGACACGACTGAGTGACTTTCACTTTTCACTTTCAAAGCCTCTGGAGGTCCCCCTCAGTGCCACTGGGTCCACCAGCGTGGGCACCGCCCAACCAAACACCAAGTTCAGTGACCTCTGGGAGCCATACCCCCTGGTTCTGCCCTGGGGGGTGGGGGTGTCAGAGGAGATCCAACCCGTGGTTCGCCCATCAAATGGTTCCCGAACTTGAATTTTGCCAGAGATCATTTTTCTCCAGGTGTACTGTGCCACCCCCCTAAAAAAATACCTGAGTCACCCATGCTGAAGATCAGCATCAGTGCTGCATAGACTCATACATAATGTCACTATCACTTAAAATATCACAGACATAGGAGGACACACTGTTTGAATCATTTTCACCCATTTTCTTGATAGACAAGAACCAAGAAAGAAGGGCTTAAAGAAGAATTTAAAGGAAATTAAAAACTAATCCTGGTGGACAAATATATTGACTCGCTCCCACTGAATAAAAGTACCACTCAATAAATCAAGTGGAGGCACACCTCAGGAGTGTTGTGGGTTTGGTTTCAGAGCACCGCCATAAAGTCAATACTACAATAAAGGGAGTCACATGAATTTTTGGTTCCCCCAAAGCTGGACTGTTCAAGTGTCCAATAGCACTGTCTAAAAACTGCATATACTTTTAACTAAAAAACACTTTACAGCTAAAAAAATGCTAACCATCATCTGAATCTTCAAGTCAGTCATAATCTTTTTGCTGGCGGAGGGTTTGAAAATTGCAAGAATCAACAAAATGTGACACACAGACATGAAGTGAGCAAATGCCGTTGGCAGAATGGCTCCCACAGACGCGCCCAATAGAGCTGCCACAAACCATCAATTAGTTTAAAAAGCAGGTTCTGTGAAGTGAAAAAAAAAAAAAAGTGCAATAAAGTGAAATATGCTTGAATGTATTAATACGTATGTGCATGTATGACTCGGCGTGCATGTGACCTGGTAACTCATCATTGTGACAAACAGCACCCTTCTAGAAAGCTCGGTGTGAAAGGGTAAAAGCTGGCTGGTCCCGCTTGTTCCCAGCTGTGAAACATGGTGTAGCCCCTGCTCTCAGCCTCAGCACAGTTCCTTTGAGGCGCTGGAGTTGATACCAACAACCATGAACAAAAACAATAACACATTTAAAAATGAAATAATTTCAAATAACCAAGATGTTACTTGAAAATATACCCCCATGAACATTCTCATGGGATTTGAAAATTAAATACAGTCAACCCTGAACTGATCGCTTTTGCTGTCGAACAAACTTAGGTAACAGCTGACACTCAAATAGCTCTGTGGAGTGACAGGAGATGTGACTTCACACACAGAAAGCCAGTGACCCGGGAGACCTGTCGGCCCTGTCCTGAGCCCTGGACTCTGGGAGGACACCCCCGACGTGAAGTGGCATAAAACGCCTCTCTTTAGGGACCAGAATGAGGAAGATCATTTACTCTGCTTGTCGTTTTCTTCCAGTCTTTCGAAGTCTTAAAAACAATCTTTAAAAAGATGATTTGATGCAGACATGTGTTTGAGCTGTATTTACCTCTGCGGCCCTGGAGACCCCCATGTGCCACAGCTAAAGAAGGGGGTTAATTCCTCCCAATCCCATGATTACATGTACAAGGGTCGATAGCAGTTTCCCACTCACCCGGGCGAGACAGTGGAGCATCACCGTCTGCCTCTGCCCTGTCCCTTCTTGGTTGAGCCTTGCAGGCGGAGAGGGCATAATCTTTTGTAAACAGATGACGAGCTTCAAGCAGGATTGCTCATTCTTAAAAATCTACGTTTTCTCAGAGGCGATTTCGGCTCAGAACTAATCAATATGGCGTTCTGTTTAAGAGAAAACCCTTTCTCCCTCTGTGTGGGAGTACGTGTCTGAACCTGCCTCCCAAAGCAGGACACTCGGGTGCAATGCATCTATTTATTTTTACGTTAAGTATGACTGAAACGTTCCCACGTCAGCCTCGTGCTCCTCAGGCGCCACAGGGACGAGGCAGAACCAGGCCATCACGTTGACCCCACGCCTGCAGTCAGAGTTTCCTGGGGACTTTCTCAGGGACTGACTCAGGACAGAGGGTCCCTGCTCTCGGGGACTCCTGTACCGTGACAACAGGGAGACCAGGGAAGGGGAGGGTTTGGACGATCCGTGTGTCAGGTGATACTTTATTCAGCTGAAGTGTTTCTAAGTACTCAATATTACACTAACAAGATGCTGGGCTGGCCCCAGTAGGTGCAAACATATTTCACCGTCATTGACTGTGCTGGGACTCAGAGCCAAGCCTGGTACTCGCCACTGGATGGAGATGAATAAACCACCAGGGTTTATTCAATAAACTTCACCCCGGGGACCTGCCTAAAGTGCTTTCAATGATCACACAACCATCATTCAGGCAAAACTGGGACCCTTCATGCTATAAGTGAGTACAAACCCTGGAAGAGTTTGAGAAGAAGGGGAATCAAGTGGAGGGGTCACGGAAGCCTCCCTGGAGGAGGTAGCATTGAAGCTGGCCTTTGGTGCTGGGCCTGAATATGAGCTCACAAGGATAGAAGCGCCCAGAGGGTGGGGGCCTCGTCTGACTTGTCCCCTGAGGTGCACCCAGGGCCTGGCACAGTGCCAGCTGTTTAGGAGGCACCTCGTATGGACCGGAAACAGCAGAAATTCTAGCCCAAAGGAACAGAGGTGCTGATTCACAGGCTTACTCTCCCTCAGCTGAATAACCGTGCCAGACAGAGAACCGTGAAGGTGGAAGTGGCAGGGCTCCCCCCAACACAAGGTGAGCATCCTGACGGAGCCCCGTCATGCCCTGGGAGCCGAGGGAGGCAGGAAAAATCAGAGGCTGACCCACCAAATGAAACCAAATCAACTGCAGAACTTAACACTCATCAGCAGAACACTCAAACCTTAGAAGGGATGGGAGAGCATGTATACAGAGAGGGGCATACATATATCACCTACCAGGCTCCTCTGTCCATGGGATTCTCCAGGCAAGAGTACTGGAGTGGGTTGCCATTTCCTTCTCCAGGGGATCTTCCCGACCCAGGGATTGAACTTGGTTCTCCTGCATTGCAGGCAGACGCTTTACCGCCGGAGCCACCAGGCAATAAAGTTCATATATGTATCTGAATATCTGAAGTTCGTATATGTATCTGAATCACCCGAAACTAACACAACATTGTAAATCATCTATGTGAATCAATTAAAATACTGAAACAGAAATGATGGGGACGCCACCCAAGCCAACAAATGAAACTTCCACGTGTTTTTGTGTCTAAAAGACAGCAATTGGGGATATGTGGCATGGGAGCAACGCAGCACACAATACGAATTTCTATGCAGGTGTTGCTGGTTGTAAAAGTGGTTCAAAAAGAAAAACAATTAGAGATGTCACTTCCGAGCTTCTCTATGTAGGCTCAGCTGCATAGGATAGTTAAATCAATCATTAATAGAAGGAAATAAAAGTGAACGTTGCTCAGTTGTATCCAATTCTTTGTGACCCTGTGGACTATATAGTCCATAGAATTCTCCAGGCCAGAATACTGGAGTGTGTAGCCCTTCCCTTCTCTATGGGATCTTCCCAACCCAGGACTCCTGAATTGCAGGTGGATTCTTTCCCAGCTGACCCACCAGGGAAAAAGGAAATAAAAGGCCTACTATTTTTCGTTATCTGAAGGGCAGATTCTAACCTCTAGACCAACTGCTCTGATGCCAACTTTAACAACATGTCCTAATGGCATCAAGTAGAACTGAGGTCTCCAGTGTGACTGAGCATCAGGTAAGCGTGACACACAGGTGGTCTCATTGTGAGGCCCCTAATCGCTGGTTTGCACACAGGTGCCTTCCCCAGCTGAGCTCCCAGTGGCTGGATACACTGTGTCAGAAGGTCCTGGCCAAGCACAAGTACTCCTGGGCAGTCCCCTTCCTCAGAGATCCCCCTCTCTGTTTGCGGGGATTATGGGCGGCTCAGGCCAACGACAAGAGTCATCTTGGGGCGGAGGCCCATGGCTAGTGCTCCGTGTCTCCCTTTCATGACAGCATTTGCAGCTGGGTGACTGTCAGGACAGGCTTCCCTGGTGGCTCGGCAGTAATGAGTTTGCCTGCCAATGCAGGAGATGTGGGTTTGATCCTTGGGTCGGAAAGATGCCCTAGAGAAGAGAATGGCAACCCACTCCAGTATTCTTGCCTGGAGAATCCCATGGACAGAGGAGCCTGACGGGCTACAGTCCATGGGGTCACCAAGAGTCAGACATGTCTCAGTGACTAAACAACTGTCAGGACAGGACCATGACCTCAGACCTCAGGGAACACACCGGCGGCTGCCAGGTCTGGTTTGTTTACAGCTACGTGCCTAGTTAGCACATCCTTAGAGCCTAATAAGTTTCTGTTTAAAAATTAGTGAGTCAGCGAATCGATTACTAGCTGAAGGCTATTTCCCAGCCTGAACTCTCTGACAGCTGTCGCTGACCCCCGTGAATGGTGACGTCCAGACATGGTGCTTTATCCCACCAGCTCTGAGACAAGCTACAGGTCACACCTGTTAACTGTGGTCCAGCTCCCGAGTTCGTGAACTGTGTGCTTACAAGACGGTCATCAGGGATCACGGCTGTCCCTGCGCTGGCCCGTGCTATGTGATGCTTCACTGTGGTGTGGAGTCGGGCCCAGGAGCGTGTGGTGAGGGCAGGGGGCACACCAACACCCCTGCCCCGGCCCCGCACCCATGGTGTGGGCAAGGGGGCAGAAGAAGGATGTGGAACCGCAGGGGGCACACCAACAACCCTGCCCCGCCCCCAGCACCCATGGTGTGGGCAAGGGGGCAGAAGAAGGATGTGGAACCGAACTCGCCTGAGAAATATGACGGAAAACATGTTACTCAAAGAAACCATACCGTTCCCTGTTGCTTGCCTTCCCCTCAACTTCTACTTTCTTGGAAGGAAAAAAAAAAAGACTCAGTACTCAGTACCGCTGCGTCTCCACCCGGCCACCACATTCCACGTCTGTGAGGGTGCCTGTGTTCATATCACGCCTTGCTGGGGACATGTCTTCCTCTTTCCAGCCTGGGGGAACTCCGCTGATTCAAGGTCCAGGTGGATAATCAGCTGAGGACGAGGATGTCAGAGGGACTCCGGGCTCATCACCGGGTCTGAGTCTGAGCCTGGCTCTTCCCCTCGGCAGCCCTGACCCAGGCCAACGTCCTGGCATCCGAATTTCCTCCTCATAAGACAGGATTACATGAGAGAATGGAAATGAATGAGTTTTACAAACTGTAAAGTGCTATTTGCAAACACAAGATGCTGCCAGGACGACCTGGTAGCACAGAACACCCTAGATGATGTGCATGCAAACTGTGAGTCCTCCGAAAATGGGGATTTGGATTAATCAGCTTCACATCACAGGCCTACCATGGTAACTTTGCCAACAAAGGTCCAGAGAGTCAAACTTACAGTTTTTCCACATGCATGGATGTGGGAGATGAACCATAAAGAAGGCTGAGCACTGAAGAACTGATGCTTTTGAACTGTGGTGTTGGAGAGAAGACTCTCGAGAGTCCCTTGGACTGCAAGGAGATCAAACAAGTCAATCCTAAAGAAAATCAATTGTGAATATCCATTGGAGGGACTGATGTTGAAGCTGAAACTCCAATATTTTGGCCACCTGATGCGAAGAGTTGGCTCACTGGAAAAGACCCTGATGCTGGGAAAGATAGAGGGCAGGAGGAGAAGGGGACGACAGAGGATGAGATGGTTGGATAGCATCACCTAATCAATGGACGTGAGTTTGAGCAAGCTCCAGGAGATGGCGTAGGACAGGGAAGACTGATGTGCTGCAGTCCGTGAGGTCACAAAGAGTCAGACACGACTGAGCGACTGAACAACAAGCCATGGTAACCAGGATATACTCAACATCATTTTCAGACGTATGAAGGGTGACAGGAGCAACCTAGGTGAATTACTTCATTGTGTTTCCATTTTTAAAAGTGACTTACACTCATTAAGAGGACAAGGTAAACCTCAGCCTAAAGAGATACTGTCAGTGCGTCCCAGTCGTTTAGAGAGATGCTCGTGTGTTTACAGAGGAAGGCAGTTGTGAGCTGCTGAAGCCCTGAGTGGGGAATCAATCAAAGTTTCTTTCTTATTTTGAAGGAAACACATCTCCACAAAGATTGTTCTTTGCTGAAGTCAGAGTTCACCCAAAGTCCATGTCAGATTTCTTCTTAAAATATAGAAAAAAGCTAGAGAGAGGAGGGGAGTGGGTAGCCCTGCCCCCCAGCCCTACATAAGAGCGTTCCAACCAGGGAACGCACACAGCCCCAAGCTGCTGGGGGAAGAGAGACCGCCCTCAAGACCTCCAGTCTTACAGTTCAGACATCTGTGATTAATAAAGCCTTTTTTTTTATGTAAGAAAAAAAGGAAAAGGGCCCATATCCTGCTAGCTGCAGACTGAGAAAAGGATCACGTTTCATTTTAACCCTCTCCTTATTTTCACGATGGGAGGAAGGAAGGGCTCCAGGATGTTTCTCAGGGTCCCAGAGTACAAACTGGGTGGTCAAGGATGCTGTTATCTGAATTCGAAATGCCAGCATCCCCACCCCCGCCCCCCTCCAAGTCGGAACATGAGTCACCAACATTCCTTCCTGCCTGCCTTCACTTCCCCCCACCGGAGGGCAGAGGTTGTGGCTGCTTCGTTCAGGCGATATCTCTGGAGTTCACAGCCTGCCTTTCCCAAGTGAGACTTCACAGAGTCATGGTCATTCAAAGCAATGGGCAGTGGGTCCAGCCTGTGCCTGGCAGGTACTGGGCGTGGGTCTCTGCCACGTCCTCCAGTTTCCTGACAGTGAGATGAATGCGAGGTCTTTATCAACATATGTGTGTGTGAGTGTGTGTGTGTGCGCACATGTGCGCGTGCATGCGCCCAGCTGCTCAGTCTTGTGAGACTCTGTGCAACCCCATGGACGATAGCCCATCGGGCTCCCCCATCCATGGGATTCTCCAGGCAAGAATACTGGAGAGGGTTGCCATTTCCTTCTCCAGGGGATCTTCCCAAACCAGGGATCAAAGCCGCATCTCCTGCATTGGCAGGGGGATTCTTTACCACTCGTGCCACCCAAACACGAGTCACATTTTTTGCACAGAAGAAAAAACCGCAAAAGACAAGCAAGCAAACAGAAGGCACGGGGGTGCGAGCTGTGTGAGGATCCATCGGAAAGACGAGCTTCTGAGCTGAGAGCGGTGGGGACAGCAAAGCCTGGCCACTGTCACCGAGGCCCTGCTGCAGTGGGCGCTCCGAGCTCTGCAGCATCAGCCGAAGGCACACGCGGCACCATCACTGACCACTGATGACCTGTCATGCCTGGCGAGGCACGACGGCCACCAGGGGCGGACACGCAGCCCCGGGAAGCTCTCCAGCAAACAGCTAGCTCACATTTCAACGTCCCTTCACCGAGGCTCCTAGAACGATTGTGGCTGGTTAGTTTTAAAGAAAGTTAGCCCCATCTTCCTGTCCATTGGACGTGCCCCAAAGTATCTGTCAAATGAACCATGAGGGGCCATCTTGATACAAACTCCAACAGGGACAGATGAGCTCAGAGCTCGGCAGGCTCCCACAGCGAAGTGCTAATTTACAATTCTGGTGGCAAGGGCTTCAAGAGATGTTTACTTAGCAGTTAGTTTACTTAGCAGTTAGTGGGAAAGGCTAGCGAGGACGAATTCGAGGACACTCTGGGGCTGAAAACAACACCATCAGACCATTTTAGAACAGACTGCACAGAGTCTGAGCAGGTATGCCAGGCAATCTGGCAGTTTCTCAAACCGCTGTCTTGTTATGAGTTCAATGCAGTTAATCACCCTTTCCTTTATGTAGGAAATTCTTCCACTGCACCGGGGAGGCTGTAATGTACATGTGGAAATCAGGTCTATAAACTACTTATAAAGCAAAGGGAGAGTAAGTTGTTAGTTTGTAATGGCCGCCTGGGTTGGTTAAAATATTCCAGTGCAAAATCTTCTGCGTGAATGATTGTCAACATTCTCTCTATTTGCTTTTAGAATCAAGGCAACCTTTTTTTGGAATAATAATTGAAAACAGTAACACACTGGAAATCCTCTTGAAGAGCACATAAAACGCGAGCTCATCCTAAGTTACTCTTCCAGATGCTTCGCTCAGGATGTCATCTTCTCTCCAAGCTGCAGAGAGATTACAGAGTATGATCACCCGGGCAGCCCGGTGGATTCATTCACGACAACGAGGCATACAAAGCGGCTGGCGTGTCCCTGGGAGAACTTCAGGTGACAGGTAGTAACAGGCTGCCTGCTGATATGGTTATACGTTTGGTGGATGAGAATGTAACAGCAAGTATTTTATAATATTTTCCCACATTTACATCTCTTTTCTATTTGTGAATAAGTATCTGAAACCTTTTCCTTGCTCGAAGCCTGCTTTTCCATCCTGGTCACCTCACTCGTCTTCTGTCTATGTGAGTCTGTCGTTCTTGATTTGCCCCTCAGCACAATAAAGATGTACCAGGGGTTGAGACACGGGATTAGACGCTGTGTCCTCAGTGAGCGACCTGCTCTCTGCACACCCCTAGATTCAGGTGGTCCACGGCTACACTCTGGACCATCATGGTCATGGCCAATGCATGTTAACGTGGGAAACATGTTAACTTCATAAAAAGTTAGAAGCTGTACAGACGCCCCGAGCACAGATGTGGGGTGTCAATGACTGAAAGTGGTGTGTATTTCACCATTCAGAGAGAATGGTGGCACCAGAGTATTAAAACCCAGGTTTACACACGTCACAAGTTGGTACCATGGGTTCGCAACCCAAAAATGGGAACTCTGCTTTCAAATGTGAAGCAGACAGACTACATGAAGGAGAAAGATAAATTCTCTGCTTTTTTTAAAAAAAGTAATCCCCAGATTTACCCAGAGGTCCAGCATAGCACGGCCATGGCTCAGGCTGTAATGAGGAACACATGGTCTCTGCTGTCTGAGAAAGTGCACATATGTGAGCGGCACACCCACTGTTCTCTGCGCAGCCCTCCTGCACGAACTCACATGGGAGTGCTCACTCCCAGGTTCCCTCCCGGGACCCCTGAGTGCAAGAACACAAGGGAACCACTGACATCAATATAACTAGAAACAAAGGGACTCAATCAGAAGCAACTGCTCTACCTTTTTCTTTGTGACGGCTGAAAGCCAGGGTGTGTGTGCACACAGGGTGGCTGCCCCGTGCAGTGCACCAGACTTTGGGATAATCTGTGTCATGAAATGAGAACACCCTCACACCAGCACCTATTGTGAGGGGTATGAGACATACAAGGCCTGCCACCTCTAACCAAACAGAACACACAATCAGAACTTGGATGTGCAATTTGTTCTTTGACTCTAAGGAAATCTCTAAATGCTATTTATTCTTAGTGTGGTTTCTGAAAACACCTAAAACATGACACAGGCTTTGGAGAATGTGGCTGTGTCAACAAATGCAAAACTTCAAGCATCATTTTGCTTCTAATTTCATTCTTGTGAAGGGAAATGCTAACCTGTCAGAACTTCTGGTCAAAACACATCTCATTTTAAAGGTTTTCCTGCATTTGAACTGTACCACTTGAACTTCCAAGAAGGAAATGTGAAGAAATTAAATAAAGAAGAAATCAGATGACATAATCCTCTGCTTGGCTAATCAGATGAACAGGATATTACATATTAACAAAGTGGAAATCTGAAAACACCCGAGAAAGGAAATGATGGAGGAGTCATTATTGACAGTGGGTAACGGACGAGTTAGTCTGGATCAACGAAAGGAATTTAATACAAAGCTAGTGAACGGAGTAACTTACCACACACACACTGAACAAAACCGGACCTGGCTCATGTGTGGGGGTCACATGTGTGGGGTACCTTCCAGGCACCACGGTGGGTCTGCGGCAGGTGGCTGTTTACTACCAGGATGTTGGCTTCCAAGAAAAAGAAAACTTGGGAGCTGCCAGGCTGGTGACCAGAACACTGGGAGATGACAGCTATAGTGCCAGGGGGCACACTGGTCCCCAGAAGAGATGGAGGGCCTGAAGAAATCCCCCGGCACTGCCGTGGTGATCTGCTTGCCTGACGCCCCTCCCAGGGTTGGGTCGTGGACAGCCTGGGTCGCCTGCTGGCCCGGAGCAGACACCCTCACACGGTTAAAACCACACTGACACAAAACACAATGGCACTGTCAGATTGTCCTCAGATCTATGCGGGGCTTACTTCTAAGGGGATCCTTCTTGACTGAGGACAAATGCTGGCTTTGTTTGAGGGCGGTTGCTAGCCCATCTCCCTATCTTCTTGGAATGACGGGGCTGTTTTCCTTCTTTTTACTTTAATGTGGACTAGCCCTTGAAATAACATATTTTTGGGGGAAGATGAACAGCAGGAGTTTCCTGCAACCACAACTCTACACTGTCACAAAAGGGAGAGAAATTCCTGAGGGGCTATTTTGCCAGTGAGGGCTGGTGGGGGGGGTGTGGGGGGAGCGGTTTGGGCTCATTCCTGACTTCTACATGAGGACAAAAGCAGATGTTTCTAGATATTCTTGTTGGATGAAAGAAAGAGCCTTTGCCAAAAAAAAAGACATAAAAGTGAGATCAGAAACCACACAGAAGTCTTGCAAGCTGCACCCATTTACATCTCTCCCCTGGCAGAGTTTCTGGACATCCCCACCCTCCGAGTGGACGGCTCCATCCCCTGGGGAAAGGTCTGAAGGGTGAAAGGCTGGTCAGCATCACCACACAGGGGACACTCCCCAGACGGCGAGCTTGTCCCTGGTCCACCCCAAGCCCCACGTGGTGGGGAGTTCCGGGTAGCGGAAGTGACCGATGACCAGCCTGGCACCAGTGAGGGCAGAGGCAGGGCAAGACTGCCCTCTGACACCGCACCTGGCTCCATGTCCCTGTCCTATGTGATTGATTCAACAAGACTGGGGCTGCCCCGCGGAGACACTGCCCGTGACCGCCCTGCCACGCGGGCACCACCACCCGGGCAATTAATGACATCCTGCTGAGCTCACCCTGGGGGCAGCTTAAATGTTCAGGGACCAGAAAAACTCTGAGATGTTTCTGTTTGTTCAGCTTTTTAAGGAGGCTGAGGTGCTCTGTGTTCCAACCCTCCCCCCTCCGCCTCCAAAGTCAAATGGCTGTTCTCTTCAAAAATCTCAATTTATACAAAGAAAACATTATTTAAAAAAAAAAAAAGAAATTCTGTGTCCTTCTCAGATTACTTAGTATCTCATATACTGCTGACTTAGGGATAATGAGGTTTTTCTCTGTGATAACATAGTGGGTTCTTGACTCTTAATTTCTTCATTTGGGAAGCTATTTCCAAGGCAACACAGTGTTTATTACTGCCCTGAATAGATAACCATCTTTTAAGGGAATAAAAAGTTGATTTGAGGGAAGTAAGGAATCACACATGGCTGATGCCATATTCTCTCCATCCCACCTCGCTCTCAGAGGTTCTAACACTAACAAGAAACATGGATGTTTAACCCACAGGCAAGATCGTTGCTGTTGTCAAAGGCAAAGTGTTAGCAAGTGGAAGACCTAATCTTATTTGAAGGTAGCTGACATGTGGAACTGTATTTGTCATGATGGATATTGATGCTTTTGGTTAATGTCATCATATTGTTGAAGAGGATAAGGTAACTTGGACTACTTTCTTAAAAAGAAAACCAAAATTACTTTTTAGGGGTCAATTTGCAGATTTTTTAAGCTGAACATGTCTCTAGGTGAAGCCAGGGACATATAGAGATACTCTCTTGCAAAATGCTTTAAAAGAACATTCCGCAGCTAGGGGTTTAAACGGCATGATTGATTTACTTCAAATGGTGACAGACTCTCTTCATACATATATAAATCTATTATTATTTTTATTATTTTTAATTAAGACCAGATGTAGGATGCCAACATGCAAGTCTATTCCCTACATTCCAGAAAGTGCATGGATTATATAAGAACATATCTAACCAAACTATGCTATAAACCATGCGAACTCATAAAAGTTTTCTTAAAGCCACATAACTCATTCATACAGCCCTACACTCATTTTTATGGAGCATTAGGAAACAACAACTGGCCTTGGAATGTCCTGCAATCAGCTTGCCAAGCACTATCAGTCTTCACGTCATCTGCCCGGCAGGTGAGCTGAAGTTTCAGTCTCAAGGGATGGAATATTAGTTCAGAAAGAGTTACAGCTGTGCAGAATGAGGAAATGGACAATTTCATCCACCTCGCTCCCCAAAACCACAAACCCAGTATCCAGCACATTATATTCTAGGGCCTGTGATGATTTAGTCCAAAAATCAGAGAACCAAAAAGTCCTAACCAATTATGAATTCCTTTCACAATTATATTTTAGTAATACCTTCACCAAAAGCAAAATGCTGCTCTAAGCTAAGCACTTAAAAATGGGAGTAAAATGTTAACCTCGCAATCGCGGCTGTTTGCCCAGTTGCGTGTGTGTCCTACACCCAGCACCCATTTCTAAGCACAGAGAGGGTCAAGGGTTGCCATCCTACGACTGTGTCTCATTTGATTTTATGACCTCTTGCCCCCTGACTCCCCTATAAAAACCGAATGGCCCTGAGTTTTTTATTTTTTGAATTATTATTTCATACTTCCTCGAGGACTGCCCACTCCTGTTTCAGGATGCCACATACTAACACAACAACAAAAGCGAAACACGGACAGATAACAGGGTTGGGACAACTGTTCTGGGTGTTCGTCACGGCGCCAGCCTGGGAGGGGACATTTCCACCTGTGACGCGTCTCGCTTTCTAAGGCTCCCCCGCCCACCTCATCCGCAGGCTGTCCTGTTAGCATCTTCCCCACGTGTCCCGCGTTATTCAAGCAGCTGAGTAACTGCAGTGAGAAGGAAGGAAGGGAGGCCTGGAGCGATTCCAGGAAGGAACAAAGCTGCCTCGGAGACAAAGGGAATGAAAAGGACGCCTCTGCTCTGAACGCCAATTAACGGCACAGATCCTGTCCCTGGCTTTAATTAGTGCCCCCTGCGATAGGAGGCAGAGCCCCGACCAGGAGGGAAGAAGCAGCGGTGGGAAACAAGAGAACAGCCACCGCGGGGTGGGGGCGGGGCTGTGCCTGAGAGAGACAAAGGGACAGACCTTCAATTTCTCCTGCGTCATAATGAGCGTGCTCCCTTGCTATTCAAGACGTGTTCAGCTTCACAGGTGCTGCTGGCCACCAGGCCACTTCTTAAAATAACCCATCAGCTTTCAGAGATGAAAGAGGAGGGTGGGGTGGCCCCGAGGTGTGGGGGGGAGATGTACTCTGTCTCAGATGTTTCTCAGGGGCTCTATTCTTGGACCCCACTCTGGTCTTTTTGCAATAGGTCCGTTTTCAGGACAGTGTGAATCGTTATCACTGTTAACACGATGAGGCAACAGACACTTCAACTGTGCATCTGAGATGAGGGACAGCGGCAAGGACCGAGAGGATGTCTTCCCGTCTAATTTTAAAGCAAAAACAAAAGAGTCATCCCTTTTTTGCATATAAAAAGCCTAAAAAATGTGTCTAAGCGGTATCACTGGTTGCCTCTGGTTGCTATTCGCCCTTTCCGCTGCTCTGTGTTCCATGTGTCTGTGAATTTTCCCTTGTAAACACTTGGCACACACAGCTGCAGAGGGACACCGACCATACGTCGGGCTGGTACACTCTGTTCACGTTTGTGTGGTTTTTATGTGAGAGCTGTAAAAACTGATGAGCAGCATCTGGACTGTGGACTCTCAGGGCAGGAGGGGGAAGGGGGAGCCTTGGAGGACGAATTCCGAGGCTCACAACCAGTTCCCTGGTGGGCTGCGCTGGGTTCCCAGCCTAACTCGCCACGCTGCCTCCAGCACCTGGAGGAGATCCTTCCGGATCAAAAGTCATAAATCCGTGCTCCCCATGAAGCTGAGCTGTAGGGATATACTTAGAAAGAGCACACAGCAAGGTGGGGAGGGTTACAGTGGAGGAGGAGGGGCCTGGTCCTCGTCCATTGAGAGGAAAGCCGTCCAGAACCAGGCAGGGTTGTTTGGTCTGGAGGCTCCTGACCTTCCGGGCACTCCTCAGCCTCTTTTTCACATAAACCTCAAAAAGCTTTCCCATTTCAAAACTTTTATATTCACTTTAAAGACAGACCAACAACTTAAAAGTTTCTTTGCCTTTTGGCTGGAAATATACAAGTATGTGAATTGGGCATGGAACACCAACACTTCTTTCCTTCCCCCTAAAACTGCCCATCATAAGCTTGGAGGGACAAATACATCTTTGATTCGTGAAAAGTGAGAAAATAAATTATCTTATAATTGTGGTTTACTTAAAGAGAAAAAACAAAAGCCTTTAATGTATTAATAATTTTTGGAGAGCATAATAATCATAGCAGCGGCAAGTATTTTTTTTTTTTTTTTTGGCGGGTGAGGAGACTGCAGTTGAGCGAGATTAGCCAGGATCTGGCTTGCTGTGGCCCGAGGGGGAGCCCAGATAGGAACACTGGTGGTCTGCCATGCACAGTCACACACTACTCCCATTGTATCACCATGCACACCATGTCTTAAACTTGGATTCCTTCAGAAATACGTAAAGAGAGAAAAAGACTCAAGGCAGAACTTGGCGTGCGCAGTAAGCTGTATGAAACGGTCAGCCTCCGTTGCTGGAACAAGATAATCTTGTGCTGGTGCTTCTGTGGTTTCGCTCCCTCACGGGAGACGAGAGTGGGCGCTGCTGGCTAACCCCCGTGTCTCTTCGGAACAGGTTTCACATCCCTGTATTTAGTCTTTGCAAGGTCTGTCCTTTTACTTTATAGCAACAAAAACTGCACTAGTGAGAATCTATACTGCATCAAAAAAGAACAAAGAACGACTTAAAAGAGGGTTCTAGAAGGATGCTGAGGCACGTGCCTCCCTGCGTACGGGGGTCTGTTTAATGTTAAGGAAGATCATTGGTTCATGTTTCTCCAGCACTGGAATAGAGTCCATGTGTCCTATAAAAGGGCATGCTTATTTCAGAATGAGAACCAACTCAACAGTCCCACTATCTTATCAGTACAACTGGGCTCTCCTGCTGGCGCCCTCTTAAAAGATAATTTATAGTTCTTCTTGACCTCATCTTTTCTTGAGTTTTTTCCCTAACACTAGCTTAGCAGGACAATTCTCAGGGCTTATGGCTGTGTGAGTGATTGGAAAGAGCAACATCTGCAAATAAAATTCCAAGCAAGACTAATTCCCAGGTGGACAAGGAGGAGCATGCCCCACTGAAGATGTCAGAAAGCAGACAGAGGACCTTTCCCAATGCGTGCCAACGAGTGAACTGCGAGACTGCTTGTGGGTATAAAGGAAGCTCTGCAGTCACTCTCTGATTTACTGGCTATTTTAAAGTTACTCTGGGATGCATTTCTTGGGTATTTCTCAGAATCATTTTTCTCTTCCCAATCTGATACCTACATACGTCCCCCTCATCAACTGAATGAATGCAATCAGAACATATTAAAATATCTCTCTGATGTGACACGGCCTTCAGGAAGGTATCTGGGAATTACTATGAAGCTTGGGAAAGACATGGACAGTCACATTTCTTCAGGAAAACAAACCAACAAACCACAAAGTACAGTTTTGCTTTCCCTCTTCTGTCCTTTACTGTGAGGAGATTAGCCTCCCTTGCCCCCCCGACATGAAAATTCTAGAGGACATCTATTTCTTTCCAAATTTGTGTCAGCTTAAAAATTTTGTGTGACAGCTTGGATAATATCACCTAGAGTTTCCATTATAGTCTGAGAAATACCAGACAAGAATATATCTCGGGGAAACCCAAACTGCAATTGCGTAAGATCCTTCTGTATTCACAAAGTTAGTTAAAGAAGGTCTCTTGAGAAGAGGTGCTAAGGACCTAAAATACAGCTAGAGTCCAAATTCCTTCCATAAGAAGAATGCCCTGTCTTCTTAAAATCTCAGCAAAACTGCTCACTAAGATACTTTGGTCTGCACTCTGGGAATGGTTATGATAGCCGGGAGGGGTGCTCTATTGTTAGTCCCATTTTGCACACAAAGAAACGAAGTTCAGAGAGAGAAGGTAATTTACTAGAGTCCCAGAGCTACTTAGGGTGGCTGAGACTTTAAATCCGACTTGTGACAGTATTGGTTGTTCTTTTCACTGCACAGATGTGATGATTTTCAATAAAGAGATCTCACAAACCACTAACCCCCACCCCTGAGCAGATGCCCAGGGCATCACCTCACCAACGGACCTGCCCAGTTTGGAGCCCTCCAGAAGGGGAGGCCATTCTTGAACAATTTAATAAGCATAAACATGACAAAAGCCATGGTCAGTGATTTAAAAAATGCTTTGTGGACCAAAAAATATGAGTATTATCAAACTGCACGTTCCACACCAACAAATTCAACATCCACACAGCCAAACACCTCCTTCGGGGTCCAGTAAAGATAATCTGGCCATTTTCCTCTGGCATATCATGGACAAACATGTAAACAGTGCCACGTCCCCTTCAGATGCTCAAAGCACATTTCTGCATCTCCCCCTTCCCTGGATCGGGCCCCCCTTCCTTGGTGGAGGGGTCCCTCCACCTCAGCCCTTGTCCATTATACACTGGAGTGCCCCGAAGTCTGGCCAGGTGCCCCTGGCTCTCTCCTGCCTGCTGCCCACCCTCTAGGAGCACTCATGGTAACTGGGTGAAAGGGGGCAGGCAAACATTAAAAGCACCCTGGGTCACGGCCAACATTCTGGAAGAAGCCATCCCGGCCGGGGTGTAGCCTGTGAGAAATCCCTTTCCATGGCTGTACAGTCTGGACAGATGTCAAAGGTTATGTCTGGAAAGCTGGCCTCCTCTGGAGCCTGGCAGGGCAGGAGGGAGACCCTAGCTTTATTCTTTTGTAGCCTATTGCCTTTTCCTTCAAGTGGCACTTTTCTACTTCTCAAACGACCTTTGCAGGAATCATGCTTTGTTGTCTGGGCTCCAGCTCTGTGTAGAAACCGGAGCCAGGCGCACACATTCCCCTGAAATAAACTCGTGGTTACTGGCAGACCCGTCCCCACATATAACTTTGTATTATCATTTGGCTGCAGATCCTAAAGGAAGCAAACAGAAAATCTAAACACACATGCAGGACACCAGGGTAGTCTGAAAAGCCCTAAACAAAGTGAAACCTGAAACAGACACACGATTGTAAGAAGGAGGCAATTAGTGGCACAGATTACTTTAGACTGTATTATGCCATTTACAAGAAAAAAGAATAATCAAAAGCAATCCTTAGATATGAAGAATAACTGACGACCCGAGCAATCAATCACCACAGCACTGCCCAGAACCCAGTGCCCATTTCTCTTCTCTTTCCTAGAGGTCTCCTGCAAAGCTCCCCCATGCAGCCCCTTGTACAAGGCAGACAACCCATCTCAGCGGTAAAGCACAGACCCTTTCTGTTTTCAAGCCCACCGCCGCTGCCTGAGAGAACGCAGTCCAGGGAGCCAGCAGCCGGGCTGCAGGGAAGTATGTACCTAGGTCCAGGATCCAGTACTTGCAGGTGCCAGGCTGCCCGCCGCCGCGGTAAGCTGTGCTGACGGCTGAAAGCGAGTCCAGTGGATCCACTGGCTTAATTCCGTTCGGCATGGTGCAGCCGGGGCTGACTCGAGGCTACAGGCTCGGGACCTCTGCCCCCCAGCTATGCCTCCTGATGCCGGGTGTCCGGGTGCTCAGATGCAATCTGGGAGGGACTGCTCCCTCTGCCTGGCTGCCCCGCACTGCCTCGCCTCTGCCTTGCCTCGCCTTGCCGTGGGCTTCACGTGTGGGAAGAGCCAGACGCCTGGATTACTTTCTACCACAGTCACCCTAATTGGAGCTCAAGAAAAATTCTGAGCGTGTGCTGGGAGCCAGATGTTTGTGCTCTCCTACGCGAGCCAGAGCTGCGATTTCCTGACTCAGGCAGATAGATGGCAAGTGACGGCTGCCCTCCCCTCGCCGGGCCTCAACTTGGGCTTTGTGTGCCTCTCGATGGAGGGCCGCGCTGAGACGCACAGCAAACAGGGCCTTCTGATGTGACTTGATAACAGAAAGAAACGTAATTCGGTCTGTAGCCAACTGGTTACATCACTAGGCTGCAACGCACTCCTTGCTTATTAGAAACATCTCTTCATTCTTCCTCACCAAAAAGCAAGCCACACAAGTGAAAAGAAATAGCCTGACTTGAGATCTGTAAAAGGCGTTTTTCGGAAAGCATCTTAAAAGCTGACTTTTGTCCTTTTCAGAAACTGGGTATTTTCCTTAGCCTACAGAAACCCTCCCTCTTTCTTGGCAAAGTTTCCGTGTATTTTCTGCCCTGTCTCATACAGCACGGTGGCTTCTTAGAATACCCACTGTTTAACGATCACGAAGTCTGACTTTCAACTTCCATGTTCAGTAGATGCACTCCCTCTCCTGTTTCTGATTAATTTGAGAAGCACACACAGAGCTCTCCAAAATCCACTCTCATGGCCCAGCTCTTGCATTAGGGCAATCAATTGGAATATGGTGGCTCAGGCGGTAGAGAATCTGCCTGCAATGCAGGAGATCTGGGTTTGATCCCTGGGTTGGGAAAATCCCTGGAGGAGGGCATGGTAACCCACTCCAGTATTCTTGCCTGGAGAATCCCCATGGACAGAGGAACCTGGAGGGCTACAATCCATGGGGTCGCAAAAGAGTTGGACATGAATGAGCGACTAACACACACACACACACGTCTAAAACTGCAAAGTGGTAGTCTGTTACCTAACGATTTTCTGAGGGGAGATTATTGAATTGTTTCTCATTTTAACACAATTAAGAATTATTGTTTTTAATAAAAGAATAAATCCAGGGCACCCAAAGACAGCTATCTCTGTAATATCTCCTAGAACAAACTGTTACAAAGTGGAATTTGGCATTTATAGATCCACATTAGGTCTCATATTCTTCTAAGACCAAAAACAAAGCATAAGGCTGTTTTCCTTACAAATGGTCCCATGATAGATCCAGATGGCGTACTTATGCCAGGACCAAGCAAGAGGCGGAATTCTGCACAGAGAACTTTCTATGCGAGGAAAGAAAACTTTATTACCGAATAAATAACCTTCCCTCTTGTTGGCAAAAAAAGCAGTACAAATTATGTCCTAGAGGAAATCAAGCTAACTGACATTCTAGGGTTTCATTTACTATGGCCCTTATTAAATATTGCACTTTGTCCCTTTCCAAAAACACAAGACTGCCAAGCAAGGGCCATTAATTAGAACAAAAAAAATAGAGCTGTCAGGGAAATTAATTACTTTGTGTGTAATATACGTTCCCCACTTGAGAGGAAGGGGATGATGTTTAAAAATGAATCAAATACTTTTGGCTAAGATATATGAGAAGTTTCCTCAGTGGTTGCCTTCTTCAAATTTCAAGTTCACATCTGTCAGAGGAACGCAGCACAGCAGGATGGAGGGAGAGAAGGAAGCTTTTCCCACGCCCTTCTCTTCCTACTCACGGAAGTGTGAGCTCACAGTGTTTACTACGTAATGTGGCAGTTTGTAAAAAAAAAAAAAAAAAAAGTGGTAAAGACACATTATATCAACTAAAGGTACCTAACACATGGTCTCCATGTGGAAGGGGTGATCATCTAACCCCTGTGTGCGTCTCCTGCGTGTGTGCAAAGTTGTGTCCGACTCTCTGTGACCCTATGAACTATGGAGCCGCCAGTCTCCTCTGTCCATGGGGTTCTCCAGGCAAGAATACTGGAGTGGCTGCCATGCCCTCCTCCAGGGGGTCTTCCTGACCCAGGGATCGAACCCATGCCTCTCATGTCTCCTGCATTCGCAGGTGGGTTCTTTACCTCTAGTGCCACCTGGTAAGCCCTGGACGGACAGACATGCAACCAACAGAAGGGCTGCTGTGAGTGAGTGGAAGGGATGGGAGAGGAGCTGAGGAAATGCAAGGAAGTCCAAACAACCGGCAAACGCTTCCTGGAAGTAAGGTCTGCCTCTAAGGCTTGTTTCTGCCTTGGAGTTGTGCTGGGGACTCTGCTCAAAGAGCCTGAAACACATCAAGGTGAGAAAGACCCACGCGTGAGCTTGACTGGCCTGGGAGGCAAAGCCTGTAGAAGCTGCATCCCTGAGGGTGGGGGGAACACGTGGCGGGGACAGACGCTGGTGACTTCAGGGAACTGGAGAGGCTGTGAGAAAAGGCGGCAGGCAGCGTGCCGGGACCAGAAATGAAGGCACTGGGCCGCTCCAGGATGGACGGAGTGAGGCTAACGCTCCCGGCACAGAAAGAGTCTGTCTGCAGAGTGAGACCCGTATCAGGTAGGAGACGAGGTCAGGAAACCGTGACCACAGTGTGGGAGCCGGGAGAGAAAGGAACAGCTGAGCTCAGGGCAGGACAGATGGAGGTGAGCTTTGCAAGAGAAGGCAGACAGACATGAAACTACCTCAATGCAGTGGGTTAAAGAACATTTTAGGCACTTGGCCAAATAGGAGATATACAATGTAGAAGTCAAAGAGTGGGATTGATGAAGGAAAACAAGAAATTCTAGGGATCTTGCCGGGGGGGTGGGGTGGAGGATGTTTTTGATTTTCTCATTTGATGGCTGGACATAAAATTAAGTGTCACCAGAGAAACAGAAGGCAAGCTGCCGAAGATGGTGCTTCTGAACGCGCTACCCAGCGCTTCTCTGTGAGGACCAACAGCAAGGGGTGCTGGGAAGAAGAAAAATCGGGCCGTGTCTGCATGTAAGGAAAATGGGCACTGAGGCTTAGAACCGCGGTTGTCTCACAGCCACCCCCAAATAAGTAATTAGGATCAGTGAGGATCAGGCGTGTCATCTAAATGCAAGGGAAACGCTGCAGCAAGTAAACTAGCTGCGCCATGGACAAAACAGAACCACACTGAGCGGGGGGGAGGAGGAGAGCTCGCCAGGTGACTCTGAGAAACAGCATTTTGATTACACACTGTAAAACCTAAGGCAGAAAGAATCGTAAGTTTGTGTCACGGGTTGGCAAGTGAGAAAAGGTGAGTCGAGTCCTGCAAAGCCAAGTCATTTCAGGTAAAGAAAATATTTAATTTCCAAAGAGAGGAAAAAATAAATTAAAAAAGGGCTCCTGGAACAGGACTGAAGAAGTAAGTAAATATAAGTCTGATAATAAGATGCAGGTGTCTTACTGTCAGGGAAACAGGTTCCAAGTAGGGAAAGGGAAGGAAGGGCAGAGTGAATGCTGTGTTGTTGGACAGGGGTCAGAGGTTTCAGTGTGATAGGAACATACGTTTGTTATGTCTACATGAATACACACACACACAGAGATAACATGAGTACAGACATTTGTGCACACGTGGGTAGGTGCACATACATGTCTGCTGAGAAGACCTAACAGAAAGAGTTGGTCCAGAACTGTGGCAAAGTCAACACCAGGTGAGCTGGGAGCATCCTGCATTGTCAGAAAGCAAGCAAGCCCTCCAAAAACGAGGTGGGTGTGTCCTGAGTACACAGAAGCCAACCCGAAGGCGC
Source organism: Moschus berezovskii (assembly GCF_049115385.1). Classification (NCBI taxonomy): domain Eukaryota; kingdom Metazoa; phylum Chordata; class Mammalia; order Artiodactyla; family Moschidae; genus Moschus; species Moschus berezovskii. Next base: position 18,498,179 of record NC_142477.1, on the reverse strand, counting down.
TCCTAATGGCCAAAGCTAGAACAATCTGAGCAACAAAATTAGGGCAGTACTGGATAATGACTCACAGAATAAAACAAATACCCATGACTCCGTATGATATAAACAGTTGAATAAATAAATGAGGCAGAGGGACCACTCCTCTTGACAAGATGCTAATGAACAAATTTTACAGGAATGAGGAAAACAGAAAATCGCCAGTAGGCAAACTCCACAGTACGAATTACTGTTGCAGGCGAGACCCACTGATGGATGCTGAAAGGAGTGGGTAAAGGCAAGAGGAGAAACAGAATATTTTCACAGTTTCAAAGATTCTCCCACAAGGTATTTATTAATTTCAATGAGAAAAACTATACCTTCGTAGTGGAGGGAAACCTGCAGAGGCGGTTGTAGCCAGGTGGTCCAGGCCACCACCACTGGCGACGAGACGTCGGGATCCTCCCGCAGCCCCAAATGACACCCAGTGTGGCGCAGCGTCATTTCTGTGGTGTTCTGGGCAAAACCCCGTCAACTCCATTTAATCATGAGAAAGCATCAGGTGAACTCTAACTAGGGGACATCTTACAAAATAAAAGACGACTAATAAGGACTGATGCTGAACTCCAGTACTTCGGCTACCTGATGTGAAGAGTTGAGTCACTGGAAAAGACCCTGAAGCTGGGAAAGACTCAAGGTGGGAGGACAGGGGATGACAGGGGACAAGATGGTTGGGTGGCATCACCGACTAGATGCACATGAGTTTGAGCAGGCTCCGGGAGTTAGTGAAGGACAGGGGGGCCTGGCGTGCTGCCGTCCATGGGGTCGCAAAGAGTCAGACATGACTGAGTGACCGAATAATAACAATACCTCAAAAGTGTCCAATTCCTGAAAAACCAAGGCAGGTAGAGGAACCACCAGAGACTGGAGAAAACTAAAAATACAGCTTGTGTTCTGGATTGGACCCCGAGCCGAAAAAGGACATGAAGGCAAAACCCAAAATCAGGCCTGTGGCTGGCTAACAGTGCTGCCTCAGGCTGGTTTCCTGGTTTTGGTCACTGGACCAGGGTCAGGTGACATGTCACACCGTGGAGCTAGGTAGAAGGATACAGGACTTCTCAGTGCTATTTCTGCAACTCTTCCTCAAGTCTAAAATAATCGCAAAATTAGAAGATTTAAAAAATAAAAAAATTGAATGCTACATTAAATAAATGTCAATAGCTAAAGAAGTTGAGAATGTGAAAATGTTGCTGGAGAAATAGGTTAAAATCATAGAATTTTGTGGGCAAAAATTATTAGGCAAATTAATGACCAATGAATAAAGAAATCTTGATTTATTTTAAAAGATCTGAAGAAATATGAAATCATCTTTGGCATGACTGTAGGCAAAATTATATAAGCCAATCTCATTCTCATGAAAATAAAGGTACGTTTATTTAAATTGGTTGACAAGAAATTCTTTTGGTCAAAAATCAACGACCCATCCTACCTCAACCACTTTTCATGTAAGCTTTCCTTATGATAATTATTCCTTGAATATTTAAAATGAGAAATTCAATATTCAAGTGCCTATTATTAATCTGTCCAGAAAAAATAAGACAAGGTCATTTTTGCCAAAGGAGGTCTTGAAAAAGAAAAAAATTACCCAAACACCCCACACCAGGAAAAAAATAAAAAAGATCCATATACAAAGGGTGCTTTATTTATTAAATCAGAACTAAAAACGGACTTAAATTGACATCAAACTCAGATGAGCCAAAGGACCTAAAGTCTATTAAGACTACAGCACTTTCTGAAGAAACAAACACCAGTAACTGGGCAGTTAACGGAGGGTTAAAAAAAGGCTCCTTGAAAGCCGAAGACAGTTCATAAAACAGCAGCAGCGGACGCTTTTGAGATGGAAACGCAAATGACACAATTGTGAGGGATATTATTGAAACTTTCTTAAAATTAACAGTGCTTTCTTGAGACATAAAACACCAACGCCCCTTGACAGGCTTTCAGGAGCCTATGTTCCATCCAGTCCTGGAACCTCACCCACTAGGAGAAGCAGGCAGCGCCTCTGCACACCCCACCGCCTCCTGGGGGGCCGGGGGTTCCAGGCTGCTTCCCGCCCTGCCTCCGGCCCTGGGCTCCCCCCTCCCCGGGGTTTCCTCTCTGCGCAGAGAGTCCGTGGCGCTGGTCGCCCCTGCACAGCTGCACCGCCGCGGTCCAGTTTCCCAGGTTCCAAGCACAAAGATGCTCCTGTTCAGAGAATGTTTTGTCCGGTCTCCTACCCCGCAGATAACACCTCCCGCTCTGGAGGGAGCGGACGGGAGGACGGACCCTGCCTCTGAGGGCCCCATTCAGCACTGCATTTCCTGCCCTTTCTAGCGCAGTCGGCGACCCACAAAAGCACCTTTATTGGAGGCATTGGGGCTTTTCATCTGGGTGCCAAAAATTCGATAGGCTCCTTTTCATGGCTTCACTTACTATCTTTTCACAGATGATGTGAGTTTTTCTCTTTTACTCCAACAAAACCAACATTCAAGGACTGCTTTTTCCCACTTTAACTCACGATGTGACCTTCTCTGTTTGTACCAGCATGTGGATTAAGTGCAGAAAGGCCATATGAGATGGTAACCCCACAAGAGTGTTCCCGAAAACACTAACAGAAACAACAGTGTTCAAAAAAAAAACCAGAGCAATGTCGCCAGCTCCTGACAGCCAGTATGCACCTTTTTCGTCCCAATTCTGCAGAAAAACTCCCCAGGAAGGTAGTGGAGTATAGAAGTCCTGACAGGAAGCTCTTCCAATAAAGGCAAAGTGGCAGATTTTGATTTTTTTCTTTTAGGTGGGGAGGGAGCAGTAAACTCTTACTCTTGGATGCAGATTGATTTTTCAAAAAAATCATTTTTACTTTTGTGATTGGTTCTTCTTTTCACTGGCTGACATCCGCCATTGAGGTTGAGGTTCTGTGCTTGATGCAGGGAGGTGGGAGAGGAGTGAAGGGGCATCAGGAGGAGAAAGAAGGACAGGTTTCCATCAGGGTGGCTTCTCCGGGCAGTGGAAAAGCAATTGGAATTACTGTCTGATGACTGAAATCAGAAAAGTTGAAAATGGGTCCCTCTCAGAGAAACACACCGCTGGTGGCAGTGGTGGTGTACGTGTGTGCGGGGCGTGTCTCAGGAACGTGTGCAGCCCCAGGGAGGCAAAAGGTCTTGCATGTGGTGGGCAAGGGAGACTGGCTTCTAGAATCGGCTCTTCCACAAATGATGGCTGGCCCTGGGCAGCTGAGTTTGCTTACAGAGGCTACAGCTTCCCCACTGGACCACGGGCTCCTTCCAGCTTGTATGGAGAGCAAGGCGCACAGTGGTTAGGAACTTGAGCCCTGAAGGCGGACCACTGCTTTTCAAATCCCATTTTCTACCGTCTACTAAGCTGGGCCAAGTTACTCTCTCTCTGTGCCCATCTTCCGGTCATCACACCGGGATGACAGCAGCATACACTGCCATCAGAGTATCCTGAGGATTAAATGCAGAGAAAAGCAGCACAGTGCCTGGCACAGGGCACGCCCTCACATATCCCGTCACTGCTGCTACCTTCTGAGGCTCCACCCGCACCCCTGCTGGACGCTGACTGCTGTTGTTCAGTTGCTCAGTCGTGCCCGACTCCACGATCCCATGGACTGCAGCACACCAGACTTCCCTGTTCTACACCATCTCCTGGAGTTTGTTCAAACTCATGCCCATTGAGTCGGTGATGCCATCCAACCATCTCATCCTCTGTCGTCCCCTTCTCCTCCTGCCATCGATCTTTCCCAGCATCAGGGTCTTTTCCACAGTGAGGCTGACTCAAACTCCCCCTCAAACTCCTGAGTTCAAGTCCTAACTCCCAGGACCTCAGAATGTGACCAGATTTGGAGACAGCGTCTTTACAAAAGTGACCAGGTTAAAACAAAGCTGTAAGGGTGGGTCTAAGTCTAGTATGACTGAGGTCCTTATTAGAACAGGAAATCTAGACAGAGAGACACCAGGGTGCACACAGAGGGAGGGTCATGCGAGGACAAGCAAGCAGGTGGCCGTCTGCTCGCCCAGGAGAGAGGCCCTCGGAGAAGAGCAAGCCTGCCCACACCTTCATTTGGACCTAGAGCTTCCAGGACTATGAAGAAATCAGCGTCTGCTGTCTAAGCCATGCAGTCTATGGTTTGTGTGAGGGCGGCCTGAGATGACTGAGGCAGTCTCTGCCCCATCGGATAATCATCTGGGACTCATTATTTTTGAGATCAAAGGAAGCTAATCTATCTCAAAAACAGAGCATAAATATTCTTTCCTGCTAGTAAATTCAAAGTTCTACAGACTCAGGAGAAGGGGTTGGGCAGGGAAAGGATCCACCTGAACTCAAGTCTTCAAGACAACGGAGATTAGCACGGATCCCAGAGCTGCCCGGCGAGTGAGCCCGTTTACTGCATATCACACGTCTGAAAAGGCCCTTCAGAGACAAAGACGCCAGGTCCGCTGTCCTGAGCCTGGTCAAAAGAGTTTTTAGAAAATGATGACGCCCTTGAAAAATGGGCTTCTTGGGTGGCTCCGAAGGTAAAGAAACTGTCTGCAATGCAGGAGACCCAGGTTCGATCCCTGGGTCAGGAAGGTCCCCTGGAGAAGGGAATGGCGACCCACTCCAGCATTCTTGCCTGGAGGATCCCATGGACACAGGAGTCTGGCAGGCTATAGTCCCTGGGGTCACAGAGAGTCAGACACGACTGAGCCACTAACACTCTGACTGGTCAGCCTCGTGGAATGGCCAAGCTGTCCAAATACTCCAGCCCCCACTGGTCAGAGACCACACCACAATGCACTTCAAAGGCCGCAGCACCAAAGCAAGTCAGGAGATGCCAGGGCAGCCCCGCTTGTCCAGAGGGCACCGGGAAGGGGGTCAGGACCCTTCTTCCAGACAGAGCTGGCTGTGAGGGGTGGAGTTCAAAGGTCAGCCTCTTGAACTCTATGGCTGACCTCCGGCCTCCCACACTCCTCTTGCTCCTCCAAAATCCTTTCAGCATGTCAGTAAAGAAGGAAGAAGTTACACTGGGCAGGGTTTAAAAAATAGTATTTTTCAGGGACTTCCCTGGCAGTCCAATAGCTAAGATTCTGTGCTCCTAATGCAGGTGGCCTGGGTTCAATCCCTGGTCGGGGAACTAGAGCCCACAAACCACAGTAACATCCACTGCAGCCAAATAAATAAACCAATCAGTGAATAAATATTTTTTAAAATAGTATTTTTCAAATTTTGTTATGAAATGCTTGTGATTAGAAACTGAATCCCTCAGGAAGTACAGAGATTGTATGGAGACTTCAAGCCCCTTAGGGGAACCACAGAGAACACTGTCTCCCGAACGCGCTTCTCACGGGTGACGGTGTGGTGTGGTCTGGCATGGACGGGCGGCACAAGAGTCAGAAACAGCTACTTTTAGACGCACACTATGCAAGGTCACTCACTCTTTGGAAACTATCACTGTTCTGCCGTTAGTGTCAAACTCCTCATTTGCACACCTCTGACTGAATCTGCACAAAATGCAGACCCTGGTGAGGCAGTATTTCTGTCAATATTTCACTGCACACTCCTGTGCAGAGCCCTGTGGGAAAGAAAACCTCCACCGAAGTCTCACCTCATGGGAGTCACATGGAAACGTCCCACGTCATTTACAACTTTCAAGTCATTTACCACTTTCAGGAGGGCCCTTACTCAAAGGGGGTGGCCTTTTGTTTCTAACTGGGTGAGATAAAATTGTGGAGCTGGAGAAGACTCTTGAGAGTCCCTTGGACTGCAAGGAGATCCAACCAGTCCAACCTAAAGGGAATCAGTCCTGAATATTCATTGGAAGGACTGATGCTGAAGCTGAAGCTCTGATACTCTGGCCACCTGATGCGAAGAACCGACTCATTGGGAAAGACCCTGATGCTGGGAAAGACTGAAGGCAGGAGGAGAAGGGGATGACAGAGGATGAGATGGTTGGATGGCATCCCAACTCAACAGACATGAGTTTGAGCAAATTCTGGGAGATAGGGAAGGACAGGGAAGCCTGGCATGCTGCAGTCCATGGAGTCGCAAAGAGTCGGACACGACTTAGGGACAGAAAGCAAGATAAAATTAGAACTCAGTGTGTTCGGGACAGTGCAAATGTCACGACTCTGACCAAGATTTAAAAAATACATAAAAAAAATGTCATTAAATAGCCTGTTTACTGTGATATTTTTCAGATCTGATTATTTTTAATTATTTAAAAAATATTATTCATTTGGCTGTGTTGGGTCTTATCAACAGTTGTTGCCACAACTGTGTGGGATCTAGGAGGGATCAAACCCAGGCCCACTTCACTGAGAGCAGAGTCTGAGCCACTAGGCCGCCTGGGAAGCCCCTGATCTCATTAATTTATGATTCAGGTGATTCTGCCTCAAAAGTTTGTTTCCCATGAATGCATTTTACCATTGAACCCAACAATCCCACTTGTAGAATTTCGTCATAGACAGGCCTGCTTATGAATGAGAAGACATCTACACACAGTGACCCTCTGTGACCCTGTTTATAACAGCAGCAGCCCAGGGTGCTCAGCCTTGCGCGAGTTACTAAGCTAAACCATGTGCACACAGGAAGTTCTCCCATCCATGGAAAAGGATGAGGCAGACGCCGCTTTATGTACTAAAGTCACTCCCAAAAGGTATGGCTGAGTGACAAAGTCGGGGCAAAATCCGCTCCCTTTTAGGTAGGAAAATGGAAGCAGGAGTGAACAGTGAAAACAGGCTTGCATGTGCTTCACACAGCACCAGATGCGTAAACGAGCAACGAACACAAATGCTGATCCATGTGTGGCTGATGGGCTGTGGGAACCAGACTTCTCAACTTACAGTGTTTCAGTTTTATTTTCGAACCATGTGAAACATCTAAAAATAAGTTTTAATATTTGATATTTCTTCCCTTATTTAGAAACAAAGTTCTGAGTGTGGGGGTTGCTGAAATGGTATGCAGAAGTTTTGTCCCAATGTACATTTTTCTGGACACAGGTACTGCTGCTTCTATCAGATCAGCTCAGGACCTGCTGCAACAGACACTGCCTGGGGCTTTGCAGGCACGTCCCGCTCTCCATGCCATCTGCAGCTCAACTATCAGGTTGCTGTTGCTCTTGTTCAGTTGTTAAGTTGTGTCTTTGTGACCCCACGGACTGCAGCATGCCAGGCTTCCCTGTCCATCACCATCTCCCGGAGCATGGTCAAACTCATGTCCATTGAGTCAGTGATGCCATCCAACCGTCTCATCCTCTGTCGTCCCCTTCTCCTCCTGCCTTCAATCTTTCCCAGCATCTGGGTCTTTTCCAATGAGCCGGCTCTTTGCACCAGGTGGCCAAAGTACTGGAGCTTCAGCTTCAACATCAGTCCCTCCTATGGATATTTAAGGATGATTTCCTTTCGACTGACTGATTTGCTCTCCTTGCTGTCTGAGAGGCTCTCAAGAGTCTTCTCCAGCGCCATAATTCGAAAGCATCAGTTCTTTGACGCTCAGTCTTCATGGTCCAGCCCTCGCCTCCATACCTGACTACTGGAGGGACCATAACTTTATAGACGGACCTTTGTTGGCAAAGTGATGTCTCTGCGTTTCAGTCTCAGCTTCTTTTGGTCACAGATTTTAGCTCTACCCTGTCTATCAGGAGCTACAGTCAAATCTTTCAAAACTCTGTTAATGTTTCAGCTTTAGGCACACAAAATAACCACAAAACCATCTCACGCTTCTCAGAACAGAGAAAGAAACACAGGGGCCAAAGCCAAACGGACTTCAGTCTTCCCAGCACACACTCCTCCACTGGTGTGCACGTGCTGGTTTATCAGGTGTCCTCAGAGCCACGACCTAGCAAATACTATCAGGAAACAAGTGCCAACTAACTCTGGCTGAAACATACATGTACATCCCCCTCCATGGACAGTGTTTATTCACCTTCAAAATATTTAATGAAAACCAGTGCACCAAACACATCATCTCCCTGTAACCTTTCATAGCTTCAGAAGATGCGAATTAGAGCGAACACATTTAAAAGAGAAACCCCAGCCTGTCTGATGGATGGCAAAGTCTGACATGTGCGTATGTCATAAGGGAGGCAGTTAAAACAGAGTCCGCAGAGAGGCAGGAAGCAGTCACTCTGCCTGGCCCTGAGTCATCCTGAGCAAGACACACAATTTTCCCTGGTGATCTCTTCTCCCTGACTACGCCTCCTGCCCTAAACACCATGTCATGGTCCTCTGTGGGAGACAGCTTGCTGATTCATTGTTTATGACTTCGCTATATATATAATTTTGTGATCATCTATTATAGATGGTGTCAATACCTTCTGAGGTCTTTTTCCTGTTTTAATAAACACCTTAATGTGAAGATGGAGTATGAAAATACCTCCAACATGAAGCATTCAACACAGTCACGGCCACTTGTGTGGCTCCGTAATTACACGCTGCACAGAAAACGCGCCTTAATCACAGGTCTCGGGCCGATCCCCTCGCCCTGGACCCACCCTGGGGCTCAGAGGAGGGACTAAGTCTTTGTTCTTGGGGCAACTCTCTGTTCCTCAGTTTTTCTTCCCACAGGGATTGATATTATAGCAGCTGTTCAAACAGACCCAAAAGTGCTCTTTTCCAAACTAATTTAAAAAAAATCATATAGGTGCTCCATTATATATATTTTTAAAGGATGTGTGGGCAGATACAGGTTTGAATGGCTATGCATTGGTGTGCCTGGGGGGCTATGTTTTCTGATTTACAGGGACAATCTGGCACTAAGCAAATGCCTAAATACAGCAGAACCACAATAGAGTCAACTAAAATTTTTAAAAATCACTAAAGCCTTTTTGGGGCTTCTTGGGTGGCACCAGGGGTAAAGAACCCACCTGCTAATGCAGGAAACAAAATGAGATAAGGGTTCAATCCCTGAGTCAGGAAGATTCCCTCAAGGAGGGAATGGCTACCCACTCTAGTATTCCTGCTTGGAGAAGCCCACGGACTGAGGAGCCTCGCGGGCTATATATAGCATCTCAAAGAGGCACAGGACTGACGTAACTCACTGGGAAAGCCTTTTTAATGTCGTCTTACACTTTTCTAAATGGCGCAGGTCATCTAAAAGTCACAAGCAGTCATATGTGGTGGACTAGATTCATCCTTGAGGCAGCAGGTTTCACGATGTAGGGAAGATGATATTTGGGATGAACAAAAGGAAGCCCAGCTGTCTCAAAATCCTTGGGGAAACGTAAGAGGCCTGGGTCCCAGAGGTCCATCTTTTCTTGCGTACATTTCTGGTGAAGGCAGAGAAGCAAAGGACGAGGCCTTGGCCCTATGAGCAGAGTTCAGGCTTCCTCTCAGGAGGGGGTGTCTCTCGGCCAGGTGGGCTGTCCTGGGAACTGGGAAGGTGGTCTGGGTCAGGGTGAGGAACCTTCAGTTCAGTTCACTCAGTCATGTCCGACTCTTTGTGACCCCATGGACTGCAGCATGCCAGGCCTCCCTGTCCATCACCAACTTCCAGAGCTTACTCAAACTCATGTCCATCGAGTCGGTGATGCCATCTGACCATCTCATCCTCTGTCGTCCCCTTCTCCTCCCGCCTTCAATCTTCCCCAGCATCAGGGTCTTTTCCAATGAGTCAGTTCTTCACATCAGGTGGATAAAGTATTGGAGTTTCAGCTTCAGCATCAGTCCTTACAACGAATATTCACGACTGAACCTTAGCAACTGCTTATATTCTGAGCAGGGGAACCACTTTATATATATACCTTCTGAGCCGGGGCCCGCCAGACCCAGATGATGGGCACCAGGCGAGGCTTCTGAGTCCTCCCCTTCCGCCACCTGCAAAGCTGCGCCGAGTCCTGTCACTTGGTCTCACCTGTACGGCATGGGGCCGAGGGGCATGGGAATGGTGGGTGCCACCAGCAAGCGGGCGGAGCCACAACCTCCCAGGGCCCAGATGTGGACAGGGAGCTGAAGGAAGGGGCCAGGTCGGGAGACGAGCCCTGGACGGAGGTGGTGGGGCCTCAGACACTCTGCAACTGGGGCCTTAAGGGAAACGTGTCCCAATTTCATCCTCGCGTAGTGGCTGCGTCAGCGGTCACCCTGAGACTCAGAGGTGGGACTTACAGACTCCAGACCCGGGGTCGGGGCACTTCATCACTCATTCACCCATCATTGGTCATCTAAGAAACTGCACGTGAGTCTGAGTATAACCCCTGGTCTCAATGGTATGTCCCTTTCTCAAAGCTTTGAGTAGTGGCCCTGTGGGTTTATCTGAGGAAGGTTCTGTATCTTGAAAGTGAAAAAACACAGGACAGAACTGGACAAAGTGGATCACGACGAATGGTTCTCACCTGGCAGTGAACAAACCTGCTGAGGCCACACCGCCACAAGTTACAGGCCTCCGTGTAAAGGCCCCGTGACCTGCATTCAGGGTCCCTGATCCCTGCCGCTCATCAAGCCCGCTGTCTCCAGCTCGTGCTGCCTGTACTTTCCCCGTCACGTCTGTAAGTTCAGCACTATTACCGCACCCGTTGTTCCTATCAGCACCTCCCCAGGTTCTTTCGGTGAGTTCCCACGCGGTTCCCTGTGTGTCCTCAGTGGCCCCTGGAGTTCATCTCATGCAGACTTTCTCAGGTTACCCTAACCTTAGCCTTTACGTTGAAATACTTGTTAATGGCACCCTCACCTCCACAGACTCACTGCATACATTTTTCTTCCTGATGCGTTTTACATTTGGTGAGAAGGGACAAGAATGTCAGGTAGGGGTGAGGGACTGAGAACCAACCCCTGCTTCCCGTTACTTGCGGACCCCACCAGGGGAGAAAGAGGGTACGTGTACACCCAGCGTGAGTACACGTGCACGCGAGTGTAACGGGCAAGGCCTTGTGGGACGCGTTAGGAAACTGCGATTTAATCCCGTGACCAACAAGTCGTGGAAGAAATTTAAGCAGGAGCCCGGTATGACCAGGTTTGTGTTTCAGCTGCAATAAGAGGGTGAGAGGTGAGGCTGGGGGACCTAGTGGGGAGGAGACCAGGTGGTGATGGGAGAAAGAGAACAGGCCTGAAAGGTACTATCCGCTGAGGTTGTTCAGTCTCTCAGTCGTGTCTGACTCTTTGTGACCCCGCTGACTGCAGCACGCCAGGCTTCCCTGTCCATCACCAACTCCTGGACTTTGCTCAAACCCATGTCCATCGAGTGGGTGATGGCATCCAACTATCTCATCTGCGGTTATCCCCTTCTCCTCCTGCCCTCAATCTTTCCCAGCACCAGGATCTTTTCCAATGAGCTGGCACTTTGCATCAGGTGGCCAGAGTACTGGAGCTTCAGTTTCAGCATCAGTCCTTCCAATGAATATTTAGGGCTGATTTCCTTTAGGAGTGACTGGTTTGATCTCCTTGCAGTCCAAGGGACTCTCAAGAGTCTTCTCCAGCACCACAGGTACTATTCAGATAAAAGTAACAAAATGTGGAGGCTTCCCTAGTGGCTCAGTGGTAGAGAATCTGCCTGCCGATGCAGGAGATGTGAGCTCAATCCCTGGGTTGGGAAGATCCCCTGCAGACAGGAAATGGCAACCCAGTCCAGTATTCTTGCCTGGGAAATTCAATGGATAGAGAAGCCTGGTGGGCTACAGTCCACGGGGTTGCAAAGAGTCAGACATGACTTAGAGACTAAACAACAACAAAACATGGTGAGCATGCTCAAAAACCAAAAAACAGCACCATCATACGACCCAGCAATTCCACATCTAGGTGTACTTCCCAAAGCATCCAAAGACAGGGCAGCACTACTCACAAAGGCCCAAAGGTGGAAGCAACCCCGTGTCCATCCACAGATGAACGGACAGCAAGCCATCACCTATCCATATGGTGGAGTGCGAGTCAGCCTTAACATGGAATGACATTCTGACACAGGCTGCAATAGGGATGAACCCTGAAGACATTATGTTCAGTGGATCAAGCCAGTCACCAAAGATAAACACTGTACAATTCTACTCATGGTACTGAGAGTGGTTGATCTCCCACACGCAGAAGCAGAGTGGTGGGCACCAGGGCTGGGGTTGGGGGAGTTAATGTTCAGCGGGGAGGACGGTGAGAGCTGAGGGCAGACGGTGGGGATGGGGCATCATGAAGCGGATGTGCCTAACGCCACTGATGTGCACTTATCAGTGGTTCCGACGGGAAATTTCATGTTCTATGTGTATTATCACAGGGAGAAATCACGGGGGGCAGTGAAGAGAGCCTCAGGTGTGTGGGCCATTTGGGGGGCAGTAAGTGGGGCCGTGTCCACTTAACTTCTGGGAGGTGGTAGGAGAGGGAATCTGAATACTAGAGGCTTCGAGAAGTTGGGAGGACAGTCCAGTGAAGAGTCAAATACTTCGGGAGAAGGATGGGCAGGAAAACCCTGGGAGAGGGGCAAGGAGACAGCCCCAGGTGGAACCCAGAGGAAAATCCTACATTTCAGGCAGTTTCTCATGAACATCTCTCACTTTCCTAATTTTCATTTGGATTATAGAAAACACCCCATTTCACCAATAACAATCATTTATCACCGCATTTATAGAAGGCAATTCCTGGGTTTTCTCTTTTAGTGGGTTTGGATGGCACCCACTTATCTGCAGGTGATGTGGTCCGCCGGCAACCACGGAGGGCTACTTCAGGAAGTGTGGGCTGTGAGTCAAAGCCCTGGGTGTACAGGCCCAAGTGGTCGGTGGGCAAATCTTGTTTCTCATGTTTTTATTTCCTTGATTTTTAATGAAGAATTCAGAGCGAAAAGACCATGCTTTTAACATCTTCAAAATGAAATCAAAGTACTGACCTACACACTATCCCAGAGAGAAAAAACTTGAAAATAATTTTCAAAGAGGTTAAATAAGGCTAAGGTTCCTCAGTAGATCTTTTCTCCTAAATACATCAATGGACTAGCAAAAAGACCATCTGCCACCTCACTAGGGGTTAGCATAAGGAGAAGCGGGAGGTTTGGAATTGGCTTTTATTCAGAAAGGCCTCAAAATACACAGAACCTGAGAACATCAGAGGCGGGGAGGACCTCAGAGACCACCTGTTTGCACCCACCTCAGGCGCAGGGGTGCAATGTCACCAAAGACAGAGATGGAATCAGAGTTCAGGTCCTGGCACAAAGAAGACACCCTGCAAGTCCAACACGTTGTCTCTTCCAAAGACTCCAACCATGAACATCACTCCCACCCTGGAAGCTCTTGTCTTAAAGCCAAGGATTAGCCAAAGGTGGTGGCTTTAAGACAGTGGTCTCTCCCAAAGACTCCAACCATAAACATCACTCTCACCCTGGAAGCTCTTGTCTTAAAGCCAAGGATTAGCCAAAGGTAACTCAGTGGTGGCTGACAGCGACTTTCCAAATTCAACTCGAACTGGGCCAGGCTGGGCAGGGAAGACCTCAGCTGACAGGCCCACAACAGTCACATGAGCAGTCTTTCTGATGCAATGATCGGGTGTGAGCACAATGGAAGGACCCCCTTAAGACTCATAAGGGGCTCTGGTTTTATGCTGAACAAAAAGTGAATACAGTCAAAATTGCTGCCACGATGTGCTTTAGGCACACGCGTCCTGCAGGGAGCTTGGGATGGGACTCTGCCCAGTTACTGACTAAGACAATCCTCCTGAGCGTCGTCCATCCTGTCGTTACTGCTCCTGGGCACTGCCACCAGCCCAGGGCCCTGCCAAGCTGCGGGGATGCCCGCTGAGTTCTCACCCGAAGCCCAGAGCCAAGCTCTCACATACCCTCAGCGCTTGGTCTTGAAGGCAGAGCACAGCTGACCCACCCAGGCTCGGATTGTTGGGACTATAAACAGATTTCTGAGATTCCTGTTTACTTTTCGGGCCAAGACTAAGTAAATAAACAGAGAACAGTGACAGCTCTCTCTTGAGACAGCGGGACAGGAAAAAACCCCTCAGATTTTCTAAGAGTTTCTGAGATAATGCCTGGACCCTGTATCAGCAGTCAATCAACGATCACAAACAGGCTGGAAGGTGGCGGCCAGTGCGTCTCAACGTGGCCGGCTCAGTGGACTCGCTGGGAGCCTGGCCCGCAGAGATGCTGACGGGGCGGGAGACGGTGTGAACCACAGACCCGGGGGCTGGAGGAGCACAGGGACTCGCTGAGGCCTTGCTCTGCTCAGAATGGCTGTTGTCGGGGCGCCACCCATGCCTGAGAGGCTATGACGGGGGGTGGTGGCCGGGGCAAGATGAGAAAGAGAGTCCAAGGCCGCCTGTGGGCAAACGCTGCTCCACGGCAGTTCGCCCGTACAGGCCCTTCCCATGAAAACTGTGCACACTGGAGTCTAGCTGCAGACACACAAAAGTATCTCCTTGAAGAACAAATTGTACAACTATTCTTATTGTTCATTTAGATCAGTTAATTCTATCCTCCCCCACACCACCCAGGGCACACACACTGTGTACAAGGGGCCTGTGAGTCATGTGCTAGTTGCTCAGTCGTTTCTGACTCTTTGTGACCCCACGGACCATACAGTCCAGGGAATTCTCCAGGCCAGAATACTGGAGAGGGTAGCTGTTCCCTTCTCCAGGGGATCTTCCCAACCCAGGGATCGAACCCAGGTCTCCCGCATTGCAGGAGGATTCTTTACCAGCTGATCCACCAGGGAAGCCCTAAGTTACCAGGGATTCTCATCGTCCAGCACATTCCAACTCCAGCTCTGCTGAAAAGCATCATGGCCCTGGCAGTGCTCAGTGAGTACTGGGACTTTTGGGCTGACCTGAGTATTTATACTCACAGCGACACTGCAATCCTTAAAAACCATACACAAACAAACAGAGAGACATTTAATCTCCACAGGCATGTTTTTCACACTGGAAATTTAAGGTGTCTGGATTGGGGACTTGTGAAAAACACTGAGGCACGAAGGCTGTGAGATTTTGGAACTAGAGATTAGCAAATGTGCTTGTCCCTTCCACCTGGAAGGTCAGAACAGCAAGAATCACAGACATTGAAGAAACTGTTTTTGGAGGCCAAGAGTGAGTGACTATACTGTTGTTGTCGCTCAGTCATGCCCTGCTCTGCAAACTCATGGACGGCAGCACGCCAGGCCTCCCTGCCCTTCATCACCTCTCGGAGCTCGCTCAGACTCATGTCCATAGAGTCAGTGATGCCATCCTGCCGTCTCACCTTTCTGTCACCCCACTTCTTCCTGCCCTCCATCTTTCCCAGCATCAGGGTCTTTTCCAATGAGTCGGCTTTTCGCATCAGGTGGCCAAAATAGAGCTTCAGTTTCAGCTTCAGTCCTTCCAATGAGTATTCAGGGTTGATCTCCTTTAGGATTGACTGGTTGGATCTCCTTGCAATCCAAGGGACTCTCAAGAGTCTTCTCCAGCACCACAATCAGAAAGCATCAATTTTTTGGTGCTCAGCCTCCTCTATGGTCCAACTCTCACACCTGTACATGACTACAGGAAAGACCACAGCCCATCTGTGTGATCTCGCCAAGAGGAGATCCGGAGAGTGCTGGACATCCTGCTGTGCGGGAGGAGGGGCCATACTCAACTCCACCCTGCGGAGGCGTGGGGGTCACTCAAGCCCAGCCGGCTCTCAGAATGAGAAGGGCTCAGAAGGAGATGCTGACACCTGTGAGCACCCCCAGCCCAGCACACAGAGTGAGAAGGGCGGCTGTGGGCCTCCCAAGGGGGCAGCGGCCTCTTGCCCTGCAGTCCCTGCAGGCTCTTTTGTATTCTCGGCCCTTGTTGCCCCAGCTACTTGCCAAAGACTCTTCTCCTAGATGGAGACCCTGGTCACTGCCTGATTTCCTGGACCTAAATGTGGACAGGAGGCTCTGGCAGAGGCTTGTCAAAGAGCCTAAAGCAGGTTCTTCCTTCCCCATCAGCTGCCCAAGTCCTAACATTGTACGGGAACAGACAACCTCAAGTTTCCCTACACGACAAGAAAAATAAAAAATCAAGACATAAGGAAGAAATGGATCAGGTTCTGAGCTCTGATCTGCTAAATGACCATTAGTTCACAACTGGTTTTATTCAACAAAGAAACACGTTCTTAGTAAAGCAGAGGCTTTGTGAAAAGCAAGAGTCATGTCTCAGGGGATGGGAAGACACAGAGTATCAGAGAAAAGGCTCAGGGGACAGAATAGAGTTAAACCAGAAAACCAGGACAAACCCAACCTCCACAGGAGGTTTTCAGGACAAAGTCAAGTGTGATAAATACATGGTTCTTTCTGCCCTGCTAGCCTGCAATTGCGAACACTGGGAAGTAAAGAACACGCCACAGGAAAGGTACATGCGAAAATAAGTCTTTCAGAGCCAATGTTATTTGTAGCTTCATTTCACCAGGGTTCCTCTGCACATAATAGATACACTTGGAAAAATAGTTGGACTTTATTTTCAGCTCAGACTCAAGGACTTTAAACACATCACATAACCCCGGAAACACTAATGGGCCCAGCATAGGCCACTGCCTGAACTCAGAGCTCAGGGACCACAGCAGGGCAGGCCCAATGGCGCCCGAACCAGGTAACACGGCAGGGCAGGCCCAATACTGCCCGAACTCAGTAACACAGCAGGGCAGGTTCAATGCCGCCCGAACCTGGTAACACAGCAGGGCAGGCCCAATATTGCCCGAACCTGGTAACACAGCAGGGCAGGTCCAATACTGCCCAAACCCAGTAACACAGCAGGGCAGGCCCAATGGCGCCCGAACCAGGTAACACAGCAGGGCAGGCCCAATGGGGCCCAAACCCAGTAACACAGCAGGGCGGGCCCAATATTGCCCGAACCCGGTAACACAGCAGGGCAGGTCCAATACTGCCCAAACCCAGTAACACAGCAGCGCAGGCCCAATGGTGCCTGAAAATGGTAACACAGCAGGGCAGGCCCAATGCCGCCCGAACCTGGCATCACTGGGCCCAACACCGCCTGAACCCGGAACCACAGCAGGGCAGGCCCAACACTGCCTCATAGGCAGCTTGGCTTGAAATGAAAGCAGACACCTCGGCTTTGGGCCAAATCTGAGAATCCTTTGCCTTTCTCTTCAGATTCTGGGAGACATCACAGCCTGATTCTTCCAGCTGGGTACTGAGGTGACGATAAAGTCACATTTAGGCCCCGAGGGATCCGAGCACGTTGGGGCTCACTCCTGAGGCGAGCCGGTAAGGAGCTGTTTCCTTTGCAGCCCCACTTAGTCACCGCCATGACCAACCCTCAGGAGCCGGAGGACGGTCTCCAGGCCGCGTCAGGGTGAAGGGAGAGTGGGCACAGCGGACAAATGGAGGGAGCAGCTGTGACATCCCAATGCTAACAGGAAAGAACTGGAATACGCAGAGTACCGTGATGTGCTCTCAGGAAGGGTGAACAAACTGCAGAACCCCAAATCTGTACTGCAGAAAACGAAGACTGATATAAAGTGGTTCACAGCACAGAAACTACCCATGCTGGATTTTCCTAGAAACTGAAGACCAGTGTTTCTGAAAAGCTCTTCAGCTCCTATCAGCTCCTCACTAAGATGAGAGATTAAGCAACTCTATCGAGCAGACATAGTGCATGCTGCATATTAAGATTCTCTAGCAGTCATCATTTACTGTAAAAAGAAACAGGTGGAATTAATTTTAATAGTTTATTTTCTTTATTCATTCAATAAAATATATTGCCATATCAGCATGTAATGACTATAAAATAATTGTACATTCTTTTTTCATTTTAAGTCTTGCAGTCCAGTGTGCATTCTGCACCTGCAGATCAGCTCAATTCAGTCAGGCCCCATTTCAAGTCACATCAGTCCAGCAGTGACCACACTGAATGTTTAGATAAACAGACTTGCTAGGGGCCATTACTGACCTGTCCTGACACATGTGGAAAAGCAGCCTTGTGACAGCTGCCTGTGTCTAAACAAAGTCCGCAAGCAATGTCAAATGCTGTTTTGTTCAAATACCCTATTTCAGTGGAAAAACACTTCTTTCAAAAACCATCTCTCTTGTCAGAGCTTCAGACCCTGACACTGAGGCCTACCCAACTCAGCTTGCCTCCCTCTGGGGGTCCAGCTGTGTTCCCTCTCCTGGCAGGGAACTTGGTGGGGTGTCTCAGATGCCCCGAGACTTAACTAGGCTATAAAGACGGCACGATTGTGCTTCCAAGGCCTGCACATTCAACTGTCTAGTATTTAACACAAACAAAATAATCCACAATGTGAAAACCTGATTAGGGAGACGCTGAACGTGGTGCCTCCCACCTCTTTTCAACATCACCTGGAGGAGAACACTGCCTTTCTGTCTGCTCTGTTTAGGAATGACACTGGCTTCCAAGAGAATGGCTCCCTTCCCCCCTTCTCTAACCTGGGATCTTACAACACGGTCTGGGGAACTGAGGTGACCGATGCACTGTTATTTCTGAGTGACAGGTGACATCTGCAGCCCCTGATGGATTAAAAAGGCCCAGGGACGCAGTGATGAAGGGTCAGGGTGCCAGTGACCAGCAGGGTTTGCACCTCTTACGGGGCTGCAGGAAGTGCAGACGCAAGCCCCGCTGTCATTTCCGTGAGGATGTCACAGTCGCCCATGAACGCCTACCTTTGTGGTTGAAGATGCCCTCCATCTCCATGCTGCTCCTGGAGTGGGCAATGCACAGGGAACCGCAGGGGACCAGGCCCTCGGCCGCGGGCGACCGGTCAGTGGTCCGCACCAGGCACCAGTCGGGCTTGTCATGGGGCCGCTCCAAGACTTCCACGGTCTGGCCACGGCGGATGGTGAGCTCGGTGCTGTTGCAGGCTGTGAAGTCGTGGATCACCACGGTCAGCTCGCAGCCGCCGGACAGCTGGGGAGGAGAGGGCACAGGTTAGCCAGCGCACTGTCGCCACGGGCCTGCAGCAGGTGAGGCTGGCGCCCACTCCCAGCTGTGTCAGGGTGCAGGACGCCAGCTGAGTGGGGGCCCTCAAGTTTCCCGTCCCTGAATTTACCTCTTTTCCAAATCAAGGGAATAGTGTTTTTTTAACTTTTTCATATTCTAACATATTTTCCAGTGTGTTACACTGTCAGAACCTGAAGATTTTTTATACGAGTGTCCAAATATTTGCCTGAGACATATCCCCCTCCTCAAAGAACACCAAAGACTGGTGAATCTTGAACAACGTGGGGGTTAGGGGTACCAACCCCCCGCACAGTCAAAAAAATTTGTGCATAACTTTTGACTACCACCAAACTAGAGGCCCACTGTCGACCAGAAGCCTTACCAATAATGAGAATAACTGACTAACACATATTTTGCATGTCAGGTGCATTATGTACTGTATTCAGACAATAAAGCTAATAAAAAAGAAACCATTATTAAGAAAATCATGAGGAAGAGAAAATACATTTATAGCATGTATATGTATTTATTGGAAAAATAACGCACCTATTATAAATGGACCCACACAGTTCAAACCTCTGTTTGTTTACAGGCCAACTTCCTCACTTTTAAATTTAGGGTAAAGGGGTTTCCAGGTGGCTCTAGTGGTAAAGAACCCACCTGCCAATACAGGAGACATAAGAGACACAGGTTGGATCCCTGGGTCAGGAAGATCCCCTGGAGGAGGGCACAGCAACCCACTCCAGTACTCTTGCCTGGAGAATTCCCATGGACAGAGGAGCCTGGCGGGCTAGAGTTCATGGAGTCGCAGAGTCGGACACGACTGAAGTGACTAAGCACACGACACAGCACAAACGAGTACAAACTCTGCTCACAGGCTCGCAGGCTTTTTTGGGGGGTTGATATGAGATATGGTGATAAACAAGATGGAGTCCACCCCGGCCTGGCGAGCGTGGAGTGGCCTAGAGATGGCAGGCTCCTGGGCGCCTGTGCCGCCTGGACTGGGAGGTCCCTGCAGAGCAGCGAGCCCGGGACCCCTCCACACGTCTCTCTCCAAAACCCTCAGAGCCCTCCCCAGCACCCATGGGCACCTTCCTGACCCTCTGCCCCCGCCCTACCCCACACCCCAACACGCCCCTCCACACGCTGCGTGGCTTGTGGCTTGAAAGCCCTTTCCCTTCTTCCTTCTCCTCTCCTCTCAGCTCACTCCTGCTTTCTGGCCTCTTAAGTCTTAGGCCCCCTGAAGCCCACCCAAACTCCACGATCTCTGCTCGGGAAACAGGTCGCAGGGCCTCTCGTGACCACATGCTGGCTACCTGTCCCAGACTGCACACTCCCTGGGGACAGCTCACCTGTATGCTCACCACCGCTCCTCCTACGTTAAGAGTCTCGTGACCAGTGCCCTGCCTTTGGGCGGTCCCCTCTGGCCCTCCAGTCCGGCCGCCCCAGGCTCAGGCTCCCCTGTGTGCCCCCCATCCCTGCGTGGGGACCACACCACACCCTCCATGCTGCGTCCCCGTCCCTCCAGAGCAGTGAGTCTGGGACACGACTCGTCCCGGGCTGCCTTTCGGGTACCACAGTCAGTCGCGCGCCCTCGCCCTCCAAACACTGTCAGACTCTGGGGTGTCTGTCTGACTGCTCCCTCCCTCTGCATACCCACACGGCTCACTTCACTTGGATTTCTGCAGTGGTTTCCTGAGGAGCCCCCCTGATCCAGGCTTTCCTTGCAAAGTACCTGAACACTGCTGCCAGATGCTCCGATACGCCATCCTCCTCGTCAAGAGTCTTAGATACACATTCCTGAGCAGAAGACTCAAAGCCCTGGCACAGGGTCCCAGCCCACTCCCCAGGCAGGCTCCGTGGCTCCTCGCGTGCCTAACAGCCTGAGCGGCCATGTCCCCCTTCGGAGGCAGGTCTCGCTGCCCTGTGTCCACAGTCCCTTCTACTTCGAGCCCTACCTGCCCAGTTTGTCCCTGTCGAGTCCCTCTGAGAAGTCGCTCCTCAGATGTGTCTACCATCCTTAGCAACTTTCTCCTCAAACAAATTATGCCTCAATCCTGACATGAGCCGTGTCTTGGGTTGTATGTGTGTGTCTGCCCTTGGCACCAGGAGGCAGGTCTGTGTCGCTCTCCTGTGAGCATCCCACTCCCTGTGTGTGAGTGACTGCCCTCGGCACCAGGAGGCAGGTCTGTGTTGTTCTCCCTGTGCGTGAGGGCATGCCCTGGCCTGTCCGAGGCACCGCCAAGGGCCAGCGCACGGCTTCTAAGGGCAAGTTGCCGAAGGGCAGGCTCCTCCTGGAGCACCCTTGGGCCGGGCTCTGCATCCAGCAAGCGCTCACACACTTGCTGGAGTGAAAACGGTAAAACAGGTTTGCTCTATAAAGGAAGCCACTGTTTGCAAAGCAAAACAAAACACTGGCTTTTCCTCCGTGGCTTCGGGAAGGAAGTCAGCCTGTGCTCAGTGTGTGATGTGTGCCTGGTTTTCTGTCTCCCTTTAGGCATCGGCACACGAGAAAAAGAAGACAGGCGGGCGGGGGCTGCGGCGGGTGGAAAGACATGTCCCCTCCGGCCCCTGGCAGAGAGCTGGGAGCCGAGCCCCCGCCCGGGCTCGCAACCCTGCAGAGACCGCGGCCGCCTGCTGGCTCTGCCGTGCTCTGTGCTCCCCGCTGCCCTCCTGCTCTAACCAAGACTTTCTTTCCAGAGCAAGTTTAGATGGAATAAGAAACATATGTCCACTAGACAACCCTGGAAAGCAAAACAAAACAAAACTCGTCCAAAATAAAGCTTAAATGTCGACGAAAGGAACTCTCTTTGCTAGGCCGCAAAGGACCATTTCCACCAGTGACTGACCCCCCCCCCCTTCTAAATTTTACAAACTTTTCTCTGGAAAAACCATGCTGACTCTCTCCTGCTTCCCTGCGAATGATTGAAGGGGCTCAGCCTGCAGAAGAATTTCCCTCGTAAAAAAAAAAACACAAAAAACCCCATGCTATGGAAGCGGTTAATCCCTGTAACGAAAAGGAGGAATGTTTCCCATCCCAGGGAAACGTGACCCGTGGACAAGCGGTGGTGCAGAGCCCAGCTCGCTGGGCACCCCCCGGGCCCACACTTCCTATGGCCCTTTCCCTTGGCCGAGCTCTGCTGGGACGGCCGCCGGTCCTGCCGCAAGCGTGGTCCTGGTGAGTCATCACCCCGGCCTCGCCCTGGGAAGCTCAACTTCAGACACTGTCCCCTCATCACCAGCCTGGGCTGGCCTCCTTCTCCATTGCAGGGGATTTCTCAGACTGCTCGGGGTTCATGTTGTGGGGGCAGGGTGAGAAGAGAGGACGGGGCGGCCCAGAGGGATGAAGCTGGACGCTCTTTCTGGCTCCGAGTTCCAGCCCCTCGTGCAGTAATCAAAACTATTGGAAACATCTGTGCCCTTGACAGGGCCTGAGAAATGAAAATCAAGCCTGTTCTGACAAAGAACTGCATACTGAGTCAAAATTCTTTTTCAAAGGCTTTAGGGAACTTAGTAACAAAATCTAGTATCAGAAGAATATTTTCAAACAGTGCTAGAATTATCGTTAAAAAAAAAAAAATCATATCTTCTCAGCACTGCCCCTAAGAATAAGTTGAGTTTTCCCATAAGAATTGCCTGCATGAATTTATAAGAGGAGGAGTAAATGGACATTTTCTAGTCCAGAGAAGAGACAACCCGTGTATTTCCGTCTCAGTCTTCACGTTTGAATGTTTTAAACTCATTCCAAAGCTCGTCTTTAAAACCAGCTTGTTAATTTAAAAAAACAAAACAAAGAAAAACTTTTTTTTGTATGAAAGACTTTAACTATTTTGAAGTATCAGTGCAAGTCATTACAGCCTTTCAAGTAGAATTAAACTCCTAGTAAGAAAAAGCTGAGGCTATATATTATACATAATTATATATATATTTTTCATGATTCAGTTCAGTTCAGTCGCTCAGTCGTGTCCGACTCTCTGCGACCCCATGAATCCCAGCACGCCAGGCCTCCCTGCCCATCACCAGCTCCCGGAGTTCACTCAGACTCACGTCCATCGAGTCGGCGATGCCCTCCAGCCATCCCGTCCTCTGTCGTCCCCGTCTCCTCCTTTTACAGGTCTTTATTTATGTGATATTTCTACCCCTAATGACATAATTTCATCACTATGTTGAAGGAGTTACCATTCCATTTATCTAGTTTAGAAATTCACTTTTCCTTTTCAACCACATTTTGTGAAAGTTTTCACATCTATTTTATGGACTTGTATCATGGGTTCCTTACCACACGCAGCTTAGGATTGTAATTTATGAAAATCTCAATCCCCATGGCATACAGTAACTCTTGTGACATTCTCATCAGAAGATATTTTCCCCAATTTCTGTTTTTCACCTTAAAAAAAATTACACATGGTGATTAAAAAGCATGGGAGTAAAATGGTCTTAATTGGAGCAAGGGCCCACGGATACTTTATAATGAGATGCCTCCTCCAAGAGCACCTGTGTCCCTCTGAAAGGGCGGCCAGGGGAACTCCAAGGACCCAGATGCATGCACAGTTAGCAGAATCAAACCAGAATCCCTTTGCCTGAGTTCTCTCAATGACCAAAAATGAATAAGCGGCTGCTGTTTCACCCAAAAGGAAGAAACACTCGTCGCGTCCCAGGGATCGAACCCAGGACTCTTGCACTGCAGGTGGATTCTTTACCTTCTGTGCTGCAGGCATGCGAACCTTCCACAACCACCACACAGAACAGAATTGACTTTTTATGTTTTCTGGAGAAACCATGTTTTATTATTTTCCTTCGCCTGAACCCAGGCAAGGACAGTAACTGAAGCGGAGCTGTGGCTGCGGGCTTCTCGCCCGCCTGTTGGGCTCCAGCAGCCCCTCCCTAGAGCTCTGCAATGAGGCGTGTTTGTACTCCAAGAACGCACAGCTTGGGAGAGACAACAGCCAACACCTGGCTCGAATGACCAGCTCCCAGGTGGGCTGTGGGCTAGGCTCCGCCAGAGGAAGAGGGGCTCTTGATGGCTCACACGAGGATGGTGTAGCCCTCGCTGCAAGTGAACCTGCTTCCAGAACCTCACACTGGCTGCAGGTGGGTGTCGGACCAACTTCCTGAGAGCACTTCAGAAGGAGGAGGGACGCGGGCTAATAAAAGTCACCTCCCCTCCAGGGCAGAGTGTACAACCAGCAAAGTCACATCCTCCAGCCCAGGACAACGCGGGTGCTTAGAAACCGCACCAAGGGTCTTGTGGTTCTGCGGGAGATTCACACAGAGCAGAGAGTGGTTCTTCAGCTAAAGGGGATTGGAAAGCATGGCTCCGTCAGTGGCCGCGGTTATAAGAGACAGGCCACACTAGCAACCAGAACAACCCTCCAGGACACGCATTATCTAGCCTCTCACCCATCCAGCAGCTTGCTCCCTGGGCCACTCGGTGGAGGCTGGAGGCTTGGGCTTATCAGCGGCCATCCTAACTAGGTGACACCAGGCCCCCTTGCTCACCCCAACCCCAAGGCCAAGTTCACAGGACAAGCTGTCGCAAAACCTGCTGCTGGGTTTCCAAGAGGACCGCTGTGAGTCTCTAGCACATCTGGGTGGAAAAAAGAAATCTGCGAGAACTGAAAAATGGCTAAGATGGCAAAAATGCTGTGTTTCTCACCACCCTCCCCCTGCCAAGAGAAAGAAGCGGGGAAAAAGAAAAAAGAAAACAAAAAGAAATCTATGAGAAAAAGCTTTTCCCAAAGCAGCAGCTTACCAAATCCAGCATTTTATTCAGGAAAAAAACTCTGGGTATAGTTTTTTTTTTTTTTTTCAGGGAGGTTAACCCTTTCCCCATTACTAATGTGATCACAAGCAGTTTTGACTTTAAAATAACTCCTGGAAGTCGTCCTTGACTGTGACACACGTGAGATGCAATGGACAGTTATGGAGTTAAGAAGCTCAAACTTTCCTGGTGGTGCAGTGGCTAAGAGTCCGCCTGCCAATGCAGGAGACGTGGCTTCCATCCCTGGGCCAGGAAGATCCCACATGCCTTGGGGCAACTCAGCCCATGTGCCACAACTACTGAATCTGGGCTCCGGAGTCACAACGATTGAGCCCATGTGCTGCAACGACTGAAACCCGAGCACTTGAGAGCCTGTTCTCTGCAATAAGAGCAGCCACTGAAATGAGAAACCCGGGCACTTGGCAACGAAGGATGGCCCCTGCTTGCCACAACTAGAGAAAGCCTGTGCAAAAGCAAGGAAAACCCAGCACAGCCAAAAATAAACAAATAAAAAGGTTAAAACAAAAGCATGCCAAGAAGTTCAACTGGAAAGATATATTTGAAAAGGCAAACTTTAAGTGTGAAAAAGCCAGGCAAAGCAGAGAGAAGACAGATCCTGGGTTTCAGGCCTCTGGGCCCTGAGCTCTGCAGAAGCTGGGTCCATGCCACACTTGCCCTCACTCTGAACATGTCAGAACCAGAGGCACTGGACCGTGCTGGGCAGGTGCTGAGAGCTGAGCTGCGGGGCAGGACTAAAGAGCTTCATTGACTGAAAGGCGGGAAAAGGAAGGAAGGTCAGGAAGCAGACGGCTGGACTCATGTGTGCTATTTACAGTCACAGGCCTGGAAAGCAAGACCACGGGCAGGACAAGGGAGCCCAGAGGAGCCTGCTTGCTGTGTTTGCTGAGTGAGCAACACTTATCCAGAAACGTTCATTTGAAAGGCCTCTTTCTTTATCCCCTGAAAAACTAAGGCATGGCAGGCAGGTAACCAGCTGACTGGTCCCTCCCACAAAAGGAGAACAGGCAGAATAAACCTTTCGCCTTGCATCGGAATCAAAGATGGGCCACCTTCGTCAACAGCGACTTTGATGGTCCCATAACCTTCACACTGAACTTGCATCGGAATCAAAGTTGGGCCACCGCCGTCAACAGCGACTTTGATGGGCCCAAAACCTTCACACTGAAGAGCACTTCTTGACCGGCCACTGCTTTTAGAAAAGCTTCTGCTGCCGTTATGCCTGAAGCTGTGCTTTTGAAGAAATCTGCCTTTTCTTAGAACCGAGGCTCTCTAGTGTGGGAGGAACTTTGCTTTTCTGACTGAGTAACTCACGTCAGCAAAGACTGCATTCATTTTGTGGCTTTATGGGCACACTTAAGAAACTTGTTAAAAATTATAAAAAGCCAGAGTCACTTGGAAAGATAGAGAGAACCAATGCCAGGTGCCACCCTCGCCAGGCTGCCGGCGGGGAGGGTATCCCCTGCTTGTCCCTGCAGGGCAGCACCTGGCCTGGGCTGCACAGGGGGTGATGGCCTCACACCTGGGGATGCACGGAGCAACCTTGTGAAGAGCAGAGTCATCCCCCTACATGTGTGCAGCTGATGTGGTAGGACTGAAGAAGAGTGGTTGGGAAAACGTCTCAAGTGAGAATCTCCCCTTCTTCAGAGGCTGCCCATTCGGTATGTGGTCAGTGTTTACTGCTGAGACACCAAGATGCCAAAGTCCAGGCGCTAAATCTGGGCAGTTTACCTTTAGCACAGCTTCGAGCTTCTAACGAACACAGCTTCTAAATCCACTGCCATCAAGAGTGGTCAGCTAATGCAAAAGGAAGTTGCGGTACAAATGCACAATGGAATATCGCTCAGCTATAAAAAGGAACACACGAGTCAGTTCCAATGAGGTGGGTGAACCGAGAGCCTGTCATACAGAATGAAGTCAGTCAGGAAGAGAAAGACAAATACCGTATATTAACACAAACACATGGAGTCTAGAGGGCTTCTCCGGTGGCTCAGAAGTAAAGAATCAGCCTTCAGTGCAGGAGTTGCAGGAGATTTAGGTTCGATCCCTGGGTCAGGGAAGATCCCCTGGAGGAGGAAATGCAACCCACTCCAGTATTCGTGCCTGGAGAATCTCATGAACAGAGGAGCCTGGCGGGCTACAGTCCATAGGGTTGCAAAGAGTCAGACACGACTAAAGCGACTTGGCATGCACGCGTGGAGTCTAGAAAGATAGTACTGATGATCTGACCTGCAGGGCAGCAAAGGAGACTCAGACATTTTGGACACAGTAGGGGAAGGAGAGGGTGGGATGACAGGAGCAAATAGCACTGAAACATATACATACCACATGTAAAACAGATCACCAGTGGGCGTTCAATGTATGGTGAAGGGTACCCAAAGCCAGTGCTCTGAGACAGCCTAGAGGGGTAGGATGCGGGGCAGTTCCAGAGGGAGGGGACACATGTATACCTGATGCCGATTCATGCGATGTACAGCAAAAGTCATCACCATAAAGTAATTATGCTCTAATTAAAAATTTTTTTTAAATAAAACAACAAAAAAGTGATCAGTAAGAGGCCACTGTATAGCGACTGCAACAGCAAATAATGAGTGGCTGAGAAGAAGGCGCTTTTTCAAATGAAGACACAGTCACAGCTGAAACCTATGCAGCACTGGGGACATGGAAGGCACCGTTCCTAAACGCACACTTTTAATGCAGCCCTGGGGTGGGGGGCAGTATTGTCCGCTTTTACAGACGAGGAAACTGAGGTGCAGAGGCTGCTGAGAAGCAGAGCGCAGAGGCCTGGCTGGGGAGCCCCTCCCTGCTCACTTGTGTCCGACTCTTTACAACTCCATGGACTATATCCTGCCAGGCTCCTCTGTCCATGCAATTCTCCAGGCACGAATACTGGAGTGGATTGCCATTTCCTCCTCCAGGGAATCTTCCCTGACCCAGGGACTGAACCTGTGTCTCCTGCACTGCAGGTAGATCCTTTACCGTCTGAGCCACCAGGGAAGCCTGATCATCTGCTGCTGGTCATTAAAGACTTTGCTGACTCTATTCTTGTTACCCTCTGGGCAGAGTCAGGACTCTGATGCCTGGGAATTAAAACTATGTGCTGTCAATGGAAAGGCTTCTGGATGGAGTGACTCAATTTCACGCCCGCCGACAGGAGGCCCTGGGAGGTTCTGGCAAAGCCAGCCCATGGGGCAGAATCTCTGAGTCAAGGCTCCCTCTTGCTCCTGGCAGCTTTGGGCAGAGGGGAGAGTCTGAGCTTAAGGCGGCTGGCACACAGGCCAGGTATGCGAGCACTGAAGCTGAATGAGAGGAAGGCACTTCCTAAGGAGGCTGGACACAGGTTTCCTTTCTTAAAAACGTGAATCCAGCCACAGTTTAAAGCATCCTGGCGTTGATTACTTTATATACTGCCGCAGCACTACAATGTGGAAACTCGTCCAAGTTCCTACGGTGGAGACTGTCGTTTCCCAGAGGTTTACTGCCTTTTTAAACTGCATAAAATTTCATATCCCCAATGTAGCGCTAAATACACTTCATGAAAAATAACTGAAACCACTTATTTTTCTAAATGTGTGCACTCACACATTCACATCACAAGCTTAGGGCAGAGCATGCCAAGTACCAACCTCAAGTGAATGTCTCACTCATTACAAATAAGACCTGCATGGCCTTAGCCCTGAAGAAAGCTCACATCCGGCCCCCTGATGGCCTGGGCCACTTTCCTGCAGGCTGCCCCGGCTTGCCTTGGCTACTTTTTCCTTCCCGACTTCAAGATGCTTTGTTCTATAGTAGCCTATATATGACCCTCATATTTTTCTATTTTCCTTATATATATAAATTTTGGTTATATGAAGCAAACCACAAGGCTAATAAAGAGGATAGAAGGAAAAAATTTATTAAAAACTGCTTCTTTAATATGTTAAACGTACTTAGCTTGTACTCAGCTTGAGTGTGAAAAAACAGGGTGCAGAGTCACAAGGTAATTAAACCCACATTCTGTTTCTGGCTCCCCCTCTCCACTGCTGGGTGGCCCTGTGAGGGTCATCAGGCCTTCCTCATCCCCTCGGTGCCCCGGAGGCTTCTCCTCCCTACCTCGGGGAGGCAAGCTCAGGACAAATGAGGTAAGAATCTGGCAAGCGTCTGATTCCTTTGGAACCCAAATCATAACTTCATGAGATCGCTTTATCAGCACAATACCATTGAGATGAGCAGGAATCAGTGCTGAACTTACATCTGAGACAGAGAGATGGCCTATTTCAAAACTGACGTTTCAAGGAAAGAAAGGTCCTCATGGGGACCCGTGGTCTACACTGGCTAACGGCGTCCCCTGGAAAGCGGGGGTCTCCAGCAGCCCCTCCTTCACAGACTCAAAACCTTCTGCCCCTCGTCTGAGAGTCACTACAGCGCTGGGCAGATAACTTTTCCTCAAGAATTCTCCAAGAAGCCAAGTCAAAAACATCCTCCCAACCAGTTTCTGAAAGGGAACCAAACTCCATGATAACAACTAACTCATAACAGACATCATAAATGAGATCCAAGAGGCAGAATATGGTTAAGTAATTGCGCTTGCCAGATCTATCTGACTCTGTCAGCAGAGGCTGTTTAAACTTGAAATATGGAGGGTGGGAAGAACCTTGAGACAGACAAAAAGTTAACTGCCTCAGAAATAAGAGGAGGGCTTTCTGGTTAAGCCCAGTTCAGTGCAACAGTGCATTTTACAAACTGACGCAGAAAAGGAGGCCATTTCCTAAATGTATCCTCCCGAATCATCGACTGACCCTGAAATGTTCTATCAGAGAAGCAGACAGGGAGACGGCTGCGAGAAGGAGGCAGAGAGCACACATGTGCAGACCCGTGTGTGTGCGGTTGCAGCCTCGGGCCGTGCCCTGCACGAGGCTCCGGGGGTGCGGCCCCTCCAAACCCCACACTCGGATGCATCCACGTGGCTCGTTCTCCTCAGTGCAGAGCCCAGAGTGGAGGGAGACAAGCCCTTGTAGCTCCACGGCCTGAGGAGGACATGTCAGCCCTGTTACGTACTTCTGAGCCTATTGAAGACCTGCGGCCTCAATGAGGGGCATTAAATACACGCCGCCTCCACTTCAGTCAACAGCTTTGGAGTGTCACTACCCTGGCTTCAATCCTGGGTGTTCACTGGAAGGACTGATGCTAACGCTGAAACTCCAATACTTTGGCCACCTCCTGCGACGAGTTGACTCACTGGAAAAGACTCTGATGCTGGGAGGGATTGGGGGCGGGAGGAGAAGGGGATGACAGAGAATGAGATGGCTGGATGGCATCACCGACTCGATAGACATGAGTTTGAGTGAACTCCGGGAGTTGGTGATGGACAGGGAGGCCTGGCGTGCTGTGATTCATGGGGTCGCAAAGAGTCGGACATGACTGAGCGACTGAACTGAACTGAACCCAAGCTTCAGAGTCATGAGGATGAGGCTGAGAATGAGGCCACTGTCTCTGCGGCCCCGGGGGCATGGCTAGAAGACTGACTACAGGCCGCCTGGCAGAAGGGGCCCTGGGGGTGGTTTCTGAGCCAAGGAGGGAAGTTCAGAGATCAGGTATGCGAGGAGGTAAACCAAAACTGATGAATTACCTTCAGGGATAAAATACTTAAGAGGTGTCTCTTTAATAATTCTAATATCCCAGTAGATACCCAGTGTAAAATGACTAATTTATGCAAACCCATGCTTTTGTGAGTGGTTGATTCCTTCCCTCTCATAAGGTACTAGAACTTGCTGCCTTAAAAGCAACAGTTCCTAGGATAATGCCTTATTTTTTCTACAGGAGCTGTGCAGGCTCGATTCTGAGTTCCTAGAGGCCTATTCCAAGCAGAATGAGTGAACTCTTCCCAACTCCAGGACGGAGCTTTATTTCTGAGGTAAACCTCCTGTGGACTCCAGTCAACTGCAGGTCAGGGGACGGCGTGCCCAGGGCCCCTGGTTCTGTGGGGGGCCAGAGGCATGGCCTGGTGCCAGGCAGCTGCACTTCAGAGTCAGGGGGCTGGAGAACCAGGAGCCCCCCTTACCAGATGCAGGGATTACTTCCCTCTCACCACCATCCATCTACACAGAAACCACCAGAGAGAAACAAAGTTACCTTTCTTCTAGAACCAATGGGCTGAAGAGACCTTAATATCCTTTCCAAAAGGCAGAACTTTTTACACGTTTCCCTGGCAATTTCACTCAAATAACGTATTTTTAGAATAGACTTTACATACATACGTATGTATGTATAGCTAGCACCTTGCTTTTATAGGATCTTAGTTCCTGGTCCAGAGATTGAACACACGCCCTCAGCAGGGAAAGCGCTGCGTCCTTGACACCGGGCCGCTAGGGAATTCCCTAAGTACACTTTTAGATTCAGATTAACCCAGACCAGATGCGTGAGAGAATATCCAGTAAGACTGTGAGTTTGGGGTCTGGTGGGCCCCCAGCAGGGGTGTGATGCTCAGCCTTGGGGAGGGTCTGCGAGTGGGTCTGGATGAAGGCTGCTGTTCCCTTCGGCATGAGCCACGGTTATTTCGGACTTTTCCTTCAGGGGAAAGTCTTGTGGGACTATTTAGATAACCCAATTACCTCAATTATTTTTTTTTTTAAGAAAATACTCGGGATTACTCTGAAGAAAAATGTCCAAGTTCAATTTATTTTCTTAACCGCAAGGCTACGGGCGGGGCTGCAGAGAGAGAGGCTATTAGGCACTGAATGCCTGAACAGCTCATTTATCTTATTCCTCGTTATTACTACTGGTGAGAAATACTTGCTGAATGTAATACACTGAGCTCGGAACAAAATCAAATGAGACACTGTTTTGTTTTGTTCTCCAATCCTGGTACTCGAAGCAGTCTAAGTTCTGGGACCTATTACTTAGTGAAGTCTAAAAGGAGGTTGGGAAAGAGCTAATTACTCGAATTAGAAGGATTCTGAAAAAATGAAATCGGTGAAGAAAACAACATTTTAAAACCTACTTACTTCTGTGCTGGAAACGACAGCCAATACCATGAATTCTTCTGCAAAGCTGAGTGAGAAAAGAGCCATGTCTGGGCCCCCGAGACCAGCTATGGGAAGTGGCCCCGATGCCGGGCTCTCTCCTCTGACAGCAGCTGCTCCCGAGAGATGGGAGGTTGAGGCGGGGAGTGGGCTATCGCTGAGCACAGACAGACCCTAGATCCTGGGACTAAGGACTTGTGTGGGAAAGTCCAGAGTCAAACAGTGAGAAACTACCTAGGAATCCTGAACCGATGGCAGGATCAAGGAAATCCCTGTGTGAGTGAGTGAAAGTCGCTCAGTCGTGTCTGACTCTTTGTGACCCCATGGACTATACCGTCCATGGAATTCTCTAGGACAGAATACTGGAGTAGGTAGCCTTTCCCTTCTTCAGGGGATCTTCCCAACCCAGGGATCAAACCCAGGTCTCCCGGATTGCAGGCGGATTCTTTACCAGCTAAGCCACAAGGGAAGCCCAAGAATACTGGAATGAGTAGC
The DNA here is from genome assembly GCF_049115385.1 of Moschus berezovskii. Taxonomy (NCBI): domain Eukaryota; kingdom Metazoa; phylum Chordata; class Mammalia; order Artiodactyla; family Moschidae; genus Moschus; species Moschus berezovskii. The sequence goes on along the minus strand of NC_142477.1, from coordinate 18,466,077 downwards.
CTATCCCTTCTCCAGCAGATCTTCCCCACCCAGGAATCGAACCGGGGTCTTCTGCATTGTGGGCAGACTCTTTTCCAACTGAGCTCTGAGGGAAGCCCAACGAAACCCCTACTTGCTGTTAAATAATTTGTTTCAAGAACCTGGTCTGGTCCTCTAGAAAGGGAACCGGGCAGGTGTTCCTCTCCGTAGGGACAGAGGCCTCTGTGGACATCAGTGCCCCTAACTGGCTTTTACAGGGTCCTCTAGTCACCTGTGTATCACACAAGCCCAGTCGCCCAACTTCTCCTATCGGTTTGTTTTATAGGTTTATTGATTTTATCGAGACAGGATCACGGGACTCTGTAGGCCACTGCTGTAGAAGGTGAATCTAGATTTCTCTGATGCACATCAGACCCTCCCTCCTGGTGGTCAGCATGGGTGCAGGCCCAGCCCGGGGCCTCCTGGTGGTCAGTCCACGGCGACTCAAGGCCTCCCCCACCCTCTGCAGATGCCACTGCTCCTGCTTCAGTCAGAGCAGCCCTGCTTTTATGCACCAGGGCTCTGTGTAAGACTTAATGTCAGACAGTAGGGTCTTCTTCTGCTTAATATAAAATAAAAAAAAGCTTGAACACACAACCTTAGGACACTCAAACAGAGAACCATGCAATTGCACAGGAGAGGATGAGTGATTTTTTCCTAAATCCTCAGGGTTCAAGTCCTCTCATCCTGACACTCCATCTTTGCTCCTGGCACCCCTCGTAACCCATGGCAACTGTCTGAGACGCTGATGACGGTCCTTTATCGACAGACCGGAGACTGGCTACTTGCGCCTCCCCCAAGAAAGGGCCGGTTCCTGCTCACCTTGTCACTATCCAGCGTGTTCTGAGACGTCCGGGAGGCGATGGAAATTGTATCGGGCTGGCTGCTGCCGTCTCCTTGGCTGTCCAAATCCTCTCCATCCCTGGAGACACAAAGATGCAGATTCCTGACACTGCTGGGTCTGCGCCTCAAGACTGGTGATGAGTGTCCATCAGACAGTGGACAGAGAACAGATTTGTTCAGAGAAGTGGGCATCGGTCTGTATGATCGCGGCTGATACTAATATTGATGGCAGCCGATCGCTCTTCGGTGAGGACAGGCTGGACCCTGGGCTGTGTGTCCACCATCTACCACTGCGCTTGGTTCTCCCAGTGATCAAACACAGTTAAAACGGTCAGTGCCATTTTAGAGACGAGAAGCAAACGCGTGTAGATGCTACACAACGCGTCCAAGGTCACAGGCACTGCTCACACATGCACGTGGATTACGGTTGGAAAAGGAGAAGTAGGGATGAGCATGTAGACCTTCATTGGCTTTAAGGTGAAGGAAGCTGTTGTCGTGATGAAGCAATTTCATTAGAAAGAATGATGCTATGTGTGAATTGTATTTAAAAAGAACATTCCTCAAAATGTTTGAGAAAAATGATTTCTGAAAACTAGTAAGTTAACACTGCCTTGTTCCTGCCCTTAAATAAACACCAACTTGGAAAAGCGTCCCCAGACACTGACCTCCTTCCCTTCTGTCTCGCAGCTGGAGCCGTTTTGGGGATGTGGATGGGCTCCTTCAAGGCGCCTTTCAGGTGGATGGTCCTTTCCTGGATCACCTCCCGGATATGCTTGATCCAGTCCTGCTTGTTTTCAATACTGGAGGCCTGGAGAGAGGGTGAGAACTGGTCAGGGTACTGACCACACTCAGGTCCCCGCCTTCCATGAGTTGTTCATTTAAAACATAACTTTTCAGCAGAAAAGCAACCACATCCTGTATTTAACATGCCATCCAATAAATGACCCTAATTTTGAATATTCTGTCATCCAGACCATTTTCAATCTGTATAGCATTGATGGTATTCCGGATCTCTGAACAGTCTAGCAATCGATCACTCCCCAGCCCTAAGACTTTTTAAGCAGCCCTGGGTGAATTCTAGGAAAACAGAGCTGCCCCAAACCCAAGGTCCTGAGGTCCTTTAAGCAGACACATGGCCCACGACCCTTGGAGCACCAGGGGCAACCTGAACCAGAGCTCCTCCGCCCCGCCCCATCTCGCCACCTAGCCCCCTGGACTCACAATCAACAGGGGCAGCTGCACCGATCCTCCACTTGCACCCTATGGAGTCAGGGCCTCCCTAATCCTCCTGCCGAAAGGAGGACCCACAGCCTGGACACGTTAGAAATGTACCCAAGGTCACACTGCCAGCAGGTGAAGAGGCCAGCATTCCTGGGGGTGGATATCCACACACACCATCCCCTCAAGCTCTGCCTGAATCCACCATGCATTAGGGCGCTGGGATAAACCAGGGCAGCCTACTGTAGCCAGTGACACAGGGTGGACTTCCCTCAACTCCAACTGCATCTCTGGACGAGGTTCTCTGGAAAGGACACAGCACAGACACTCCGCAGGCACTGACTGAACGCACACATACGGCATCACAGTTTCCAGATTTTTCTCTCACAGTGCCTCAGAGGAGGTAGGCTTTTTTTTTCTTTCCCCCTCCCTTTTTACATGACCTGGACCTTAGCAACAGTTTTTAATTTCCTTACGGAAAACATCCACCTCCTATGATTTAAGCATAATTCCCTGAGAATGACTATAACAATCGTCAGTGGGATGATGCATGAGATCAGACAGGGAGGGGAACCCAAGCATTTTCTCATGCTGGACCTTGTTTTTGTCAAGGCCCATGCTGGGAAAGGAAATTAAGACTGAGAACTCTCTTTCTAAATAATGTATTTTTAACTGGAGGATGTGTCTTCACAGTTGAGGGAAAATTGAGGGAAATAAATGAAGGACAGAAGGAGCCTCCTGTTTCTCTTCCCAGATCTGATGCCAGGAGAGCAGTAAAACCCACCTCTCCTGGGGAGGGAGGCAGAAAGATTAGGCAGCTGGGGAGTCTGTGCATGAAGTAAGTGTCTCAGGATGGAAACTGTGAACGACACGGAACTGTTGGAATTTACACGCCTGATACAGATGTTTGGGAGGTTAAACAAAGGGAAGTGACTGAGCGAGAACATCTGGCAGGGTTTCAATAACAGCGGAGATCCATACCATGGTTCAGCAATAAAGAAGATCCCAATCATAAAGCAAACCGAGCATTACATTTATGGAGAGCAATTCTCCTAACCCTGAAGAAAGTAAACGCGGAAAAAAGGTACCAATCTTTCAGAAACGGTAAAACAAAGATAATGCAGCTGGAAGACTAAGCAAACCAGTCAATCCTACAGGAAATCAACCCTGAGTGTTCACTGGAAGAACTGACGCTGAAGCTGAAGCTCCCATACGTGGGTCGCCTGATGCGAAGAGCCGACTCTCCGGAAAAGACCCTGATGCTGGGAAAGACTGAAAGCAGGAGGAGAAGGGGGCGACAGAGGATGAGACGGCTGGATGGCATCATCGACTCGAGTGGCCATGGGCCACTTGTTTGCCTAAAGGACATGAGTTTGAGCAAACTCTGGGGGACAGCAAAAGACGGAAGCTTGGCATGTTGTGGTCCTGTGAGGTCACAAAGAGCTGGACACAACTTAGCATCTGAACAACGAAGGTCCCACTTGTGAGGAGAAGGGAAAAATCTGTTTCATACTCTCAGTAGTCTCCGTCTGTTTAAGAAAGGATTTAGAAATAAACTTCTCCTTTTCAGACTATAAAAGTGAACACAGGTCATAATTTTGTTCGACAGCTGCTAGGCCATCGCCACCACTGCCATTACCACTGCTGCTGCTGGGCTCCCCAGAGACTGCGACAGCAAAGAATCTGTCTGCAGTGCAGGAGACCCAGGTTCAAGCCCTGGGCCAGGAAGATTCCCTGCGGAGGAAACGGCCACCTACTCCATATTCTTGCCTGGAGGATTCCATGGAGAGAGGAGCCTGGCAGGCTACAGTCTACAGGGTTGCAAAGAGTCAGACAGGACTGAGTGTTTAACAGTTCAGTTTTGCACCACCATTGCCACCATCTTGGGCTTCCCTGGTGGCTCAGCTGGTAAAGAGTCCACCTGCAATATTGGAGACCGGGGTTCGATCCCTGGGTTGGGAAGATCCCCTGGAGGAGGGAATGGCTACCCACTCTAGTATTCTGGCCTCCAGGACAATACAGTCCATGGGGTTGCAACGAGTCAGACACGACGGGGCAACTTGCACTTCACACCACCATCTACACCCTCACCACCACTTAGACAGTAACCACCACCACTGCTAAAATATCCACCTCCTCCCCCATCCCTGCCACTGTCCACACCCTCACCACCATCTACCGCATCACCACCACCGTCTACACCCTCACCACCGTCTATGCCATAACCACCATCATCAGGGCTAAAACACCCACCACCACCTACACGACCACCATCGCCACATACACCCTCACCACCAACTCCACCACCACCACCTCCACCACCATCGACACCCTCACCACCATCTCTACCACCATCGACACCCTCACCACCATCTATACCATAACCACCATCATCAGGGCTAAAATACCCACCACAACCTACACGACCACCACCGCCACCTACACCCTTCACCACCATCTCCACCACCGTCTACACCCTCACCACCATCTGTCGCATCACCACCATGGTTTCCACCACCATCTACACCCTCACCACCATCTATGCCATAACCACCATCACCACTGCTGAAATATCCACTACCACCTACACGACTGCCACCGCCACCTACAGCCTCACCACCAAGCAATCTCTGAAATTACTAAGGACGTCATTTCCTTTAGTCTCTTGCTAGAAGTCAGAAAAATACTACCCCAAATTCCCTAGAAAACAAATTTTCATTTGGTAAAGCCTGTAGGAAATCTGACTGTTCAACTGCATCATGGGTATTTCATTTAGGACAGAATAAATATGGCTAAATAATAACATATCTGACTAAAATAACTGGCATGATTTCTCAGATGCACCCTTGGGCATTTGTCACTGCAGCTAATCTGGAGAAACACTCAACCAAAGTTGGAAGTTTTTAGGTCTTGAATATACTTTGAAATTTTATGCCTTAGAAAAAGCTCAGCTATCTAATATCTAGCTATCAGTGCAATTTATATTTTATAGGGCTTTACACCAGGACTAACAGAAAAATACACTGGGTTGGTAATTATATATCCACTGCAAAACAATCCATCATTTCCACGTGAATAAAGACCTTAGGAACACGATGGATTCCATAGTCAGTGGCCACTCTGTGCGAGGGCAGGACTGCTGAATAACTCGGAGTCGCTGGGAATACCGCAGAGACAGGAAAGGAAAGTAAAAGACAAAATCACTGACATGCAAGTCCACACACCAGAGGCCCATCAAGCTGCTGGCTCCTCTCCCAATATTCTACAATCTTCAGCTACATCTGCCCCCAAACATCCTGAAGTTTCTTATGGTCTTTGCAAACAGCTCAAAAAGACAGTTCCAGCTGTATTTTCTTAAACATGGGAGAAGCAAAGTCCCTAAAACATCCTTAGAGTCCTCCATCATTCCTAGGAGAGGTCAATATAATCAAAACAGAGCTCAAATCAAATACTCAAAGATATATTCCTCTCTCAAAGACTATATACTCAAAAACAACCTCAGTGTTTATGAATACTTCAAATGATAACATACCAAACCCTGTACCTGATCATGCCCCCCACCCTTCTCTGCTTCCAAACTAGAAAGCCAAAGAGTCTAGGACCCCATAGAAATTCTGGGCACATTCAGCCTTGAAAGTGTCAAAAGGCCCTCAAAGATGCATCAATGCCTATTTTCCTCTGGAAACCAGAGGTCAAGTGTACAATGGGAGCTACTGGTCCATAGCTCCCTCCTTTTGTACCTTGACTTGCTGTATCTCTTAATCACCCCGGATAAATACTTACTTAAAAAAAACACTCTGTAAGACTGGAAGCATGGAGAAGATGAGAAAGATGTTTCTCCATGTGATCTTTTGTAGGCAGCAAAAGTTTAGCTCAAGGTACTGCACCGCTAGAACACCACACTGGATTCATCCTACTGTTCTTTCTCTGGTAATCACCAAGCTTAGGGCCCACCAAGGAAACAAAAAGAAGGACACGACAACCTGTTTCAACAACAGGAAAAGGCACGCGTGTAACAGATATGGTGAACGTGTCAGAGTGCATTCCCCAGCTTCAGTGGACGTACCTTAAGGACAATCTTATTATCCGAAGTTGGCGTCCTCCCCACCCACAGTGCGAATTTGCAAGGGTCTCCTTCAACGTGCTCTGTGACACCCAGCTCTGAGGTCTGGATAAAAAAAGACAATTACATGATGAGGCGGGATACAGAACAGAGAGCGAGGAAGTCATTTTTGGTGACTTGTGGTCAAGCTGCGTTGTAACGACACAGTTTGTTTACACTGATACACAGTCCTTGGATCTCACTTCAGTTCAAATGAGGAAATTTTGTTCTTAGGCTACCCAAGACTGGCTTCATCTCTTTCGCTTCCTCTGAGTACTTCTACCTGGAAATCCTGATGCAGGTCAACAGGCCAAGTCAGGAAAACCAAGATAGCTGAAAACTCTTATTATTATCTGGAAAGTCAAGAGTTGACTATTTTCCACCTGTAAACACTAAGATGAGTCTGTCCTAGCTGTGACAGAGCTGCTGCCATGAATCTTCATTATCGAAGCAGCTTCACAGAAGACAAATGGCATTTTAAAGCTCGATTATTTTCCAGTGTGCTTATCAATAGCATTAATGTACAGTAGTTCACCAATCATTTTAAGGGCAAAAAGACAAACTTTCTGTCTGTAATTACATGCATTTGCAGGGGTGGAGATAAAGGTCAACATCTTCATCCCCCCTTCAATAATCAAGTTCACCCCAATGCATTCTCTCCCTTCCAGCAAGGGAGATGATTCATAATCTGGCCTCTGAGAGAACCTTAACTTTTAAAAGATAAATTAAGTGAAGATGTATCAGCTTCTAAAACAGACTAGAGTGGTCTCTAAGGGCTGATTAAAGCCAGCTAGTGAAATGGCTAGCCAGGAATGCTGCATTTTTTCTCTCAGTTACAATATGATCTAAAATGATGTCAGGCAGGCTGTGGTCCAAAAGACAATCTCAAGCAGGACACAAGCCAAGGAAAATGGTATGAAAGCCATTAGCCTGAATGTGTAAACTCCAGGTGATTATTAAGATGACGTCTACGCTTGGTTGTATTCTATTGTTCCGGGACTTTGATTAATATGAGGATATCACAAAAATGTGTAAGTTGTCCAAATTCCAAATTTCTACCAACATGTATAAGTGATCTGGCACATCTGCTGAAGAAACCAAATTCTCCAGGACTTTCTATTCTCCAACAGTGATTTTTTCCTCCCCCTGCCTGACCCTGCCCAGAAATTCTGTGTTGAGAGCCCTCTGAGGTATTGCCCGTGAAGGGGAGGCAGAGGTCAGGGGACCTGGAAGTTGACACCCGCCCAAGACTTTTCTGAGCGTTGAGTGTGGTTTATAGAGACTTGGGTGGGGCTGCTACCTGTGGAAAAAAGAACCAGGTTATGTTTCTCTTGCCAGGAAGTACACTGACAAGTTAAAGGAGATTTTAAATGCATCGCTGTATCTGTCAAGCACCGCAGGGAGGCTGTCTCTGGGTGGAAGTCGGGGGATGAAGGGCACGTAGATCTTTAAAGTGATTTTTGCTTATACAGTTTTCTCTAAGAATCATATTTTGCTGCTGTCAAGAACCGCTAAGATCATTTATTTTTCTTAAATTTATTTTTAACAAAAAAAATCAAGCTTCCTCATTAAGAGCCCACAGTAAGCCACCTGTAAGGCTGCTTAAGTAAACTCCAATGCTGGTGAACGAAACACTAATTATAATGATGGAGAATTTACTTAACCACAGTCTGATCTGCCCCATTTATCTATAAAGCTAGTTAAGGCACCCAGGAAATAAATAATTTAAGTTCACTTATAAAGTGTTCTCTTATCCTGCAGTTAGATCTTACATAATTAAATGGCAACCCACTCCAGTGTTCTTGCCTGGAGAATCCCAGGGACAGCGGAGCCTGGTCGGCTGCCATCCATGGGGTCGCACAGAGTCGGACACGACTGAAGCGACTTAGCAGCAGCAGGTTTCCTAAACTCAGGGATGTTGACACTCACAAGCGCCCTCCAGTGGATTCAATGTCAGAATTTCACTAAAGACGAAAACGGGGCAATTTCAGATGATAGTTTACAACAGTTTGGGAGGTTAAAACCGAAGGCAACCAATGCTAATTTTTCTCTACCCATAAAAAAAGTGCAATTGTGTCACCTTTAAACTTACAATTCTGAAGGCCTGTACTTACAAACAATTTGCTTTTATAAAGGTACTTGCTTCTGCCACTGGAATCTTTTACTTCTTTACTAAACACCAAGGACATCTCAAACAGGAAGAGGTGCCGCTCACGGCCCTTTCGGATTAAGGTTTTGGGGTCCCACACTTGGAAGGATTCCTGCAGGATCAGCTCTCCCTGAGACTCAATATTCTCGTCGAACCCTAGGATGTGAAGAAAAGGCACAGTCAATTGAAAGGAAATAAACAACGATGCAGGAGACTGCATTACGGCTGCTTAAACATTTGTAAAAGGCCCATCAATCAAATCCCAGATGAGAGTTTCCCATCTGGGCCTCGGGTTCCAATCTTCCTAGCACTGACAGGATAATTCTTCCTGGAAGACAGCCTTGCAGGTATTCCACACCCCGTTCAAAACAAACGCAGCCTTATTCTGCAAGTTCTCCTTCACCATCTGAGACCTGCTTTAAGTTCCCCGTCCCTCAGTATCCCTCCCAGCTTTCCACAATGCTCCCAGCTTTCCTCCCAGCTGCTCCATCCAGGACGGCTCACCGACCCACCCCCTGACCCCCAACCTCCACTCTACATCCTGAGCCTCTGCTTCCTCAGCCCAGAACGTCCTTCCTGGACTGCTCTCTGCAGTCCCAGCGTTTCATCCAGGCCCTCGTCTGGCCTTCCTCCTGGGAGACATCCCTGGTTCCCTGAGGAATTCTCTCTCCTTTAGACACAAAACCCTTGAAGTGAGTCAGCGGTGCTCTGGGCACGGGCTGGCTTTCACCACTGCTGTCTCTTTGTGGCGTGGCGGATGCAGGGCAGGGGCCGCTCGCGATCTCTTGCCCTCTCTACCAGCAGAAGCCCCTCTGTCTCCGTGGCCTCTCAAGCCAGCCTGCATCTCCCAGCATCCTCTGGGCCGGGGCAGCCACAGCCTCACCTACCTACGCCCGGGGCCGCGGGGGAGACGGCGAGTGTCTGCCCAGAGCGCTGACACCCTCCCCTGAGGCCTGCTAGATGGGAGGTGAACAGGGCCTTGACACACCCTGCACACCTGGCCACCCAGAACAAAACCCGAGGAGTGGAGAGAGAGATCAGCCAGAGAGAGCCTGAGGCCCTGGTGACCCCATAAGGGCTGCCCACTGGCTCAGGATTTTACATCAGAGGAAGAAAGGCGTTCTGGCTTGGCCCCTGATTCTGAGGGGATGGGGTGCCTCTGCCACAATCGGGAGCGCCTCTGCCGTCACCGGTAAAACAGTTCAATGCGGCCGATGGTGACGACACAGGCCAGCACAAGCTTTGGGGCAGGAGTACTGTTAAAATAACTCTTGAGTAACCTGCTAATAAGAGTTAAGCTATTACACAGAAAGCGCTTTCTTAGACAGAAGCAGTCAGGGAAATTATGCTCGTGATGATAATGTTTAATTAAGCATATGAATCTGATTCTCTCTTTACCACGCTGCACATCCAGCTCGGCTGTATGGGCAAGGAGGTGGTAGTTGCTTCCTGCAAGGCTCCCGCAGGTGATGCGGTGGATGGAGAGATGGGGAGGACACGAGCCCTGGGGGGACCGTGCAATCCCGAAGGGTGGGTCTACCTATCCTTCCACCTGTCCATCTGCCACGGACACGGGGTGCTCCTGCGGTGCAGAGCAGAGTGGCCGCGGACGGGCTTGCAGTGAGGGGGGAGCATGTCGTGAGCGCCTCGAGGGAAGCAATGAGACCAGTTCTTGGAAAGAGAGGGCCCCGTGTCTCCACTGGCAACTGCTAACTGAGCACGGAGGGGCACAGACACGGGGATGGGGGCGGGGGCCTACCTTCCAGCATGCTGAGGTGCATGGCGTCGTTGGCCCGCTTGGGCACGCTGAGCATCACCTCCAGCCCGTCCTTGATCTCCCCCTTGCCCTCCTCACAGCATGTGAGCAGCTCCTGTGGGGGACCGAGAGTGCAAGAGGTTCCGCTAAGGAGGTCTTCACAGAAACCAGTTTGTGCAAACCCATGACGGTCGTGGTAAGAACACATGTGGTCAGCTGCACAGAGATTCTCATAAGGGAATGCAGGAAAAACCTGAACTGCCTCTTTAGCCAGTGGATGGAGGGGTTTGTCCTGCTCAAGTTGGGATGTTTCTTAGGCTTCAGAGGAAACCAAATGCAGTCATAGTTGAAGATGAATTTAGTGTACATGTTAACTATTGAGCCTCAAAAATGACAAACCATTTAATCAGGGCAGCAAAGCACAGTCACCGAGAGGTTACATTCGAAGGTGAAGTCAGAGTCCAGTGAGTCCTGCTCTGCTGGCCACAGGATCCAGCATGATCCTGAGCTCTATCTTCCTGCAATGCAGGAGACCCAGGTTCGATCCCTGGGTGGGGAAGATACCCTGGAAAAGGGAACAGCACCCTACTCCACCCTTACTCTTGCCTGGCGAATCCCATGGACAGAGGTCCCTGGCGGGCTCAGCCCAGGGGACTGCAAACAGTCGGACACAACTGAGGCACTAACACACACATAATGTCCCTCTACTCTGGAGCTGACCCGTCTCCAGCAGAAACTGCATGGCTGTCCAGGTGTCTATAGGGAAACACTTCTCTGCGCTGGGATGTTCAGAAAGCGCTAATGACTGCAGGATGCCTCCCTGGGAAAATAACATTTCACATCTACGTAGGAGAATACATTTTAGATGAGTGACAGCAGGGACCACAGAGGCACAGTCTAGTGGGGGCCAGGAATTTTCTCCCCAGTGTATTAATGACTGTTAGCAGTCAGTAACAACAGCTTTCTATGTCCCAGTGTTCAGCAAGAGGGATGTGGCACTGCAGTTGGCTTTAGCCACATCCTGGAGGGTCTAGGGCAGTGGTCCCCATCCTTTTTGGCACCAGGGACCAATTTTGTGAAGACACTTTTCCCATGGACGAGTCGGGGCGGAGGGGGGGCTGGACGTGGCAAGAAGAATGGTTTTGGGATGATTCAAGCACACTGAAATTATTGTGCACTTTATTCCTATGATCATTACATCAGCTCCACCTCAGATCATCAGCATTAGATCCTGGAAGTTGGGGACCTCTGGTTTAGGGCAAAGCAGCTGCCCAACAGCCCCCTGTTCTCATGGCAGATGATGGGCACCTCTTATTCTGAGCCGCTTGGCATCAAGGGCTTTAAAACTGCCATGTGCTGAGGCTGAAAAGCCCTCATTGGGGAGCTCGGCACAGCTCATGATTGCTCAACGGAAGAACCCCTGGGCAGAATCAAGTCAGCTTTATAAGTTACAGCAGCAGCTTAACAGTGAATGACTAGATGTGAGGTCACGGAGGCAGGGATCTTAACTAGAACAACACGTGAAAAACAAAAGCCATCAACCTGGAGGACACTAAGAGGTAAACTGCCTCTGCAGAATTAGAAATCAGAGGGCAAATATGAATATAGACAACTCAGCCTCCTGACTTCTCTTGCACATTTATAGCAACCACATATTTCTGCTGTGGTGGTCATAAAATCCCCTAATGGGAATCTGACATTCTGAAAGCTCAGGAGAGCTTTCCGATAGGAGAATGCCATAATGGGGTCCTGTGACAAAAGAATGTAGCCCCTTTTTACTGCCTCTAGATTTTTTTCTTAATTAACAACAACAAAAAAGTCAATAAGGGTTTTGGACATTCAAAACTTCATCTTCTATATCTCTTTTATATCCAGAAAAATTACAAGATCTCCTATTGTGTTAGGGCTGAACTGGGGACATAATCGGGTTCATGAAACATTCTTACTGGGGTAAATGGGTGTTGGGTACGTTCTGACGCTTAGTAACGTTCAACAGCTAAGGAAACAGTGGGGTAAACATCATGAGATGAAAGTTGTGAATTAGTTTTCTTGTAGCCAAGAAAAGGTCGATTATATACAATAAATTCTGTAACAACTCTTACCACAAATTCTAAGGTTTATTTTTTTACCATTCTACTGTCAAAACTAATTATTATTTGATTTTTACAAGTGCGGTTTTAATTATAATTATTCATAACCAAAAAACAAGGTCAGTCTGACAGAAATCATGGCAATGGCACTAAATCATCCAGAATTGGCACTAAATCATTCTATCCTTTCTCAATTTTATGTTAGGGGCTAGGGTCAGATAGCAAAGTTCAGGTGCATAGTTAGGAAATATACTCTTATTTACCTGATACACTGAAAAATCAGTCAGGGCAAAAAATGGCAATGAATTAAAAAATAAAATTAATTTGCTAGATGTTGTTTCAAAAACTTAAGAGTACTTTAGATAAATAAAACAATGTCAAAGTGAGAACACACAATGAGTAAAATTTTGTAGGTTGAAGATGCTTTATACATACTTTTAAAAGCAGTTGATATTTCGTTATTCGCTGAACCGGTTTAATAAGGTAGGAGGAGATGGAATTGGCTAATCCATGCCGCTGCTGTATTTCCTGTATTCAAAAAAGAATACACCCACCACTGGGAGGTCAGACAGGAGAAACTAAAAGTCTACATTATTTATCCCGGTGATGAAATCACACAAACTACTTTTTCTGTAAATATACAGTAGAAATCACTATTGCTTCTTTTAATAGACTCAACATAAAAACAGCAAATCTCAATCACCACTTTGAGCCCTGAAGACACAGGGTCTCCCCTGCACTACAGGCCTTCATGTGCAGAGGCCAACCTGGGAGGACGACCACTCCGGGGCCCGCCCCCGCGGCCGTCGCTGTGCCCCGCCCCCCCATGGCTGTCGCTGTGCCCCGCCCCCGGGTTGTCACTGTGCCCCGCCCCCAATGGCTGTCACTGTGCCCCGCCCCCGGGTTGTCACTGTGCCCGCCCCCCATAGCCGTCACTGTGCCCCGCCCCCGTGGCTGTCACTGTGCCCCGCCCCCGGGCTGTCACTGTGCCCCGCCCCCCATAGCCGTCACTGTGCCCCGCCCCCATAGCTGTCACTGTGCCCCGCCCCCATAGCCGTCACTGTACCCGCCCCCTATGGCCATCACTGTGCCCCGCCCCCGTGGCCGTCACTGTGCCCCGCCCCCGTGACCGTCACTGTGCCCCGCCCCCAATGGCTGTCACTGTGCCCCGCTCCCCATAGCTGTCACTGTGCCCCGCCCCCATAGCCGTCACTGTGCCCCGCCCCCCATAGCTGTCACTGTGCCCCGCCCCCATAGCCGTCACTGTGCCCCGCCCCCATGGCCGTAACTGTGCCCCGCCCCCGGGCCGTCACTGTGCCCCGCCCCCATAGCCGTCACTGTGCCCCGCCCCCATAGCCGTCACTGTACCCGCCCCCTATGGCCATCACTGTGCCCCGCCCCCGTGGCCGTCACTGTGCCCCGCCCCCATGGCCGTCACTGTGCCCCACCCCTGTGGCCGTCACTGTGCCCCGCCCCCCATAGCTGTCACTGTGCCCCGCCCCATGGCCATCACCGTGCCCGCCCTGCGGTCAGCCTCTCTGGCTATAGCTCCTGAAGCTCCAGCCACGTGTGCACCCTCCTCACAGACCACATCCCAGCCCCCTCTACGGGAAACTTCTTTCACCCTCACTATAAGGAACTGTCTCCTGTTGGCTCTCCTTTTCACAACAAACTACTGTATTTCCAATCTCTTAGCTCTTGGCTTCCTTCTTAGGCCGCAGGGTTTTTAAATGATTTTGAGTCCGAACATTATGTGTGCCACACGCTCTCATTGTTTCTTAGGCCTTAAATAATTCTAAAACTGCACAGGGCCACGGTGGTGGGCTCCACACAATGGCGAAGACCCAGGGTCGTGTGAAATACTGGAAAGAAAGGGCCACCGTGGGCTGAGATTGGGCTTCCTATTCACCCAGCCAGGGACGTGTAACTACCGGTCATGAGAATGACAACTAACAAAGGGCCATCTACAGCCAAGGCTCTACTTCAAAGACAGAAGCTAAAGAAGAGCAGAGCAGATGATCACAGGTGGCCACGTACAAATGTGAGCATGGGAACAAGTCTAATAACCTCGTGGACTTACACACCAAATTACATCTAACATTCGGAAGTACCTTATCTTTAATCAAAACAAAATGTATTTGGAACATCTGACTATGTTCTGGAAACCCCCCCAATCACTTTATGTATCATAAGACTCCATCTTTTTTTGTTCTAAACAACCTCTCTGTAAAGCTGTTCCAAAAAAATGAACTATGTTTACATCCATGAGAATACAGTTAACCTCCCAACAGTCTGAGTGGTTACAGTGCCATTTGTACAATGTTACTGGGAGGCTGCTTTTGGAAATTAAGTACATCATGAAACTGAAATGGGAAAAATAAGTGATTAAAAATATTCAAAATCATTTCTGTTTTATAGAGGAGAAAAGATACTTAGTTTCATCGTTTATACTCATATGTACAGTATTACAAATAAAAAACTAGTGAGTGTATATAAATTGTAAGTAAAGACATATATACACATGTGCATATTACAGTCTGAAATTTTTATAGTACATACAGCTTTCAGTACTATAGAAAAATATTTTAAAAACATAAGTGTAAGAATATTCCACTTTAAATGTGATAAAAATGATATCATACTAATTAGGTGAAAGTTATGAGTCACCCTACATTTAACGTACACCAAAAGCAACTTAGAAAATACCACAGCTTTTTTTTTTAGTAATCTATTACTTACATCAAAGTAGGATCCTGCATGCTCTAATATCAGCTGAGTAGAATCAGGCTTATTTTTGCAATACGTGACATACATCTGAAACTTGTCTGCCTATAAACAAAAAGAAAATTAGAGTAGTATCCCTTGCAAATGGCAATAAGTCAAATTATGACAAACTCTTTATGTAGAAAAGAAGCTGGGTGTGTAAATGAAATTTAAGCCTCCAATTTAAGAAACTTTCTAAAGAAAGATATTAAAATAAGAAACATGTCCTGTGATAGATAGGACACATGTCCAGAAACCTCCCCTGGCCCAGTGAGTCAGGACAGAGCCCCAGCCTCTCTTTCTACAACAGTGCATGCAAACCTGCATGTCACACTGAGACAGCAGGGCCTGTCAGCAGGACTCACAGTTACATAGGAATCCCCAAGGCCATGCGGAGGCCTGGCATGTTCACTCAACCTTCTCTACCAAGCCAGCACTACTGCTAATGAAAAGTTAGTTCCACAGTAATAACTGGTTGGAGAACGTAATTCTTTGGGGGTAAAGTCTGCTTTTCTGTCTGCAGACACCAGGAGAAAAGGATGCCATTTGAGAAGTGGACAGTGTTCCTTCTAACATCCCTCAAAGCCACTGAACAGTAGTGACAGAACAAGCTGCTGAGGTTTCATTACCCAGGTTACAAAGCAATGTCCCACGTCTTCCGGCAACTGCTCATATTTTTCCAGCTCTTTTAGGAATATGCTGCAGAGAGTAACAACGGTATTATATTATTAAGGTGTCCTAAAGCATTTTAAGCGGAGAAGGCAATGGCAAGCCACTCCAGTATTCTTGCCTAGAAAATCCCATGGATGGAGGAGCCTGGTGGGCTGTAGTCCATGGGGTCGCTTTCACACATTGGAGAAGGAAATGGCAACCCACTCCAGTGTTCTTGCCTGGAGAATCCCAGGGAAGGGGGAGCCTGGTGGGCTTCCGTCTATGGGGTCACACAGAATTGGACACGACTGAAGTGACTTAGCAGCAGCAGCAAAGCATTTTAAGAGTGAGATATGCCAGGAATGAGACCAAGTATACCATGAATTTAGGCAAAGTCTGAATTGCATCATTTTAATCAAAAGCAGTGAAAACTGTATCGTTTAGATTTTAGTTTAACAAAATGTGCAGCAAGAGCTATGAACTAGGGTAAATTACTGTGACTTTCATACAATTAATAAGTTCAGCCTTCAGATACTTTCTGGGCTTCCCTTGTGGCTCAACTGGTAAAGAATCTGCCCGTGATGCAGGAGGCCTGGGTTCGATCCCTGGGTTGGGAAAATCCCCTGGAGAAAGGAAAAGCTACCCACTCCCAGTATTCTAGCCTGGAGAATTCCATGGACTCTATAGTCCATAGGGTCGCAAAGAGTCAGACACAACTGAGCAACTTTCACTTTCAGATACTTTCCAGTAGAATCGTTACCCCAGGTGTTCAGAGGCTGCGTGCTAAGTCACTTCTGCTGTGTCTGACTCTTTGCAAACCCCAGGACTGTAGCAGCCCAGGCTCCTCTGTCCATGGGATTCTCCGGGCAAGAATACTGGAGTAGGTTGCCATGCCCTTCTCCAGGGCATCTTCCTGACCCAGGGATCGAATCTGCTGTCTCATGTTTCTTGCACTGGCAGGTGGGTTCTTTACCACTACTGCCACCTGGGAAGCCTGATATGTTTAGTCAGTCAGTCAGTCAGTTCAGTCGCTCAGTCGTGTCCGACTCTTTGCGACCCCATGAATCACAGCACGCCAGGATATAATTTAGGGGGTACTCAGTTCAGAGAAACAAGTTAGGTCTTTGTGTCTTTGTTGGTGGTGGGGTATGGGGAAGAGAAGCGAGGAAGACCCCGCCAGCTCTGGCCCAGCACCATCCTTCTTGGGCGATTTGGGGTGCACAGACTCCACCTAAAGATGCTGCTGCCTTTTTTTTTCTCCCTCCTTTTTTGACTTTAAAGATAAAATCATGTGCCTCCTCTGGCCAGTGGTAAGTGCACTTTACTTTGGTCACACTACCCATCTGTTCTATTCTCAGTTCTTGCCTCCTTCTTATTAGGAAAGACCAAAAACATCAGCCAGCAGCCCATGGAGGGCAGTCCTTTCTTTGAACCCTAAGAAGTAACTGATGGAGCAGCTGATGATATAGCTCGAGAGCAGCCAGTGTGCCTACAAAACGGCTTCCGGCTTTCCGAATCTCATTTCTATAAAGACTGAATTCAAACAGAAAGTCGAGTCTCTGTTAAAAACAGTCTCGAGAATGTCTGTCCTTGAAGCAAGACTGGCAGGCTTCCTTCAAATTCCAACAGAATCCCTGGGGACTCTGAGTATTTGACTGGAAACTTGCATTTGTCATGGCACTTAGGCACAGTGCCTAGACTTCCAGAGTCGCGAACAGGGTCCCTACTCACTTATTGTGAAACTCGTAGATCTCCTGCATGTTCCCGAAGATGATGAGCTCTTTGTTCACAATGCCCGGGGGGATCTCCTCCACGCCGCTGGTCATTTCCCACAGGTAGGTCTGGCCAGGAGGGAAACAGAGAGGGTTGGACAAAAACCCAGAGCACATCTCCAAGAAACAGCTACTTCACCTCTCCGTCAATACACACCCAGAGTTAACGTCTAACTAAAAACGTATCTTAAGAATGGAACCTCTTACAAAACAACATGAGAAACTATTACTAAGACAAATCTCAATTGCTGTTAATATTTGAGGATACTGTCTCTATTCTTTTTGGCTCTAAATATACTCCCAGTTTCAAATCTGGGGATTAAGCTGCTCCTCAAGGTACAAGGGAGATTCGTTAAAACTACAGAGCATCAGCGGCTGGCTGTAATCAGTAGGCGTGTCTCTCTGAAGCTGCTGTAAAATTCTACAGAGAGAATGTCAGCCAGGACATCATGTGATAAATGAAACGAGAGGATTAGCGCTGTTACCATCTCTGTAATGAGCGAAAACATGCCTGGAACTTCACAGAAGTGCAGAAACACGCACAGAGGGCTGCCTGTACACACTTTCAATCTCAAAAATAACAACGAAATGGGCGACCAGTTTAAGAATTAAATAGGTAAGAATAAACAGCCCTGGCCATCTCCCATGATCCGAGGAGCCTGGCGGGCTACAGTTCATTGGGTCGCAAAGAGTTGGACATGACTGAAGTGCCTGAGCACGTACAAGAATAAACAGCAAGACTGTATACACCCCATCTAAACAAACAAGCAAAAAAACTTACTTACATCCATACACTCCCGGAGGTCTCTTACGTAAGCCTTTTCAGTTTGAATTAGCTCAGCCATTATGAACCTTAAAGCAGAGGAAGACAAGTGACCAGTTTAATTCACAGTCAGGATACAGGCTTATTTTAACTATTCGCTTTTAGAATTTATGAAGTAATAAGGTGATTTTAAAAGCATTAGCCAGTGATGTGTTCTGGAAGATTAAAACAAGAATGCCTAGAAGAATAACAGTGCCCAGTCACCAGGTCAAAGAAAAAAAAAAAATTTCGGAAAAATTTTCGCTGTGGTACCCAGTGATCAGGGTTTCTCAACTTGGCAGTGTTGATGTTTGGGGCTGGATGATGCTTTGCTAGGGGCTGGCCTGGTCACTACAGGACGCTGAATGGCACCCCTGGTCTCTGCCCCCAAGATGCCAGTAGCGCTTCCCCGGCCCCTCTAGTTGACAAACCAAATGTCTCCACATACCGCCCAATGTCCCTCTGGGGGGACAAAGCTAGCCCCGACTGAGAACCACTGGTTTAGAGCCATCTTTGGTCTCTATTAATACTCAGTAGAGTTTACTAATTGGCAACTTTCAAACTTCAGCACTTGTATTATTAATTTCTCCTCCGCAGTATTATCATTTATGACCTACTGATGGCAATGATAGGAGAGCAAGTTGTCAACCCCATGAGACAGGGGCACAGGATAAAAACAAGACACTGCTTCCGAATCAGCTGATGTGGGGGCGGTGGACCCAGTGGTCGTTTCTGCCGTGACAATGAAGCACATTCAGAGCAACGAGAAGGATTAATGCCATTTGGTTTCAGAGCACACACAGAAGCAAGCGTGCTTGTCCAAGTGACATTTCCTTCACTTCCTCAGTGAATCCTGGCGGGCTTTTCGAGGCGAGCTTACTCTTTCCTGCGGGCAGATTTCCGCTTTTCCTCATTAAGTTCATGGGCGGCGTCTCGGAGCTTCACCTCTGAGCCGGGGATACTGGCCGGAACAATATCCAGCTGAAGACTTTTGCTCTGTGGAATAAGGGAGGCAGCGCACCTCTGTTAATTAAATCAACAAGCAGGACATGAAGACGCAGACGGTAACTTATCCCGCTGGCACAAAGCAACTTACCGATTTGTTGGACTCTGAAGAAATCCCTAGGGCTTTCTCCAAAGAGGTCCTGTACTTCTCCATCCGCAGAGAGAAGTCTCGGTACCTCTTATCCACGGCACTGACACATTTTTTTATCTCTGCCGCGTGGGCATGCCCCTTTTCACAAAAGCCGTCGGCCAGCTGTATCAATAGCTTCACTCTCTCTTTGGTTTGCTGCGAAAGAACAACAGGAAAAGTATTGTGAAGCAAATGAGTCCAACTGCCGGCAGCCAGAAACACAGTGGCAACTGGCCTGCCACTCTCTGAGCTCTGGACAGGAAAACGACCACTGGGGAGAGACACTCAGGCTGAACCCCCAAGTCCACACCCATTCACCTCCCCGTCCCCAGACTGGCCCCCTTGGTTTGGCTCTTTCCCCAACGAACGGCATTTTCACGGCTTCGAAGGAAAGTCTGGGCTCTGTCTGGACGGTGTCTTCACCTGGGAGATGCCCAGACTCTGCAGACTAAGCAAGCGGAGACTGACTTGGGGTGGTGTCTGCAGGCCACGACCCTCCTCCTGTGAAGGCTGCAGGTAGTGGGGAAAGACCCTCTGCCTCACGCTTCTCTACGTCCCCAGTTAGACTGAAGACCTGTTCAGGGCACCAGCCATCAGAGATTTTCCTTTTCCTGAGGCTGCCTGTGTGGCCAAGGCGCCTCCCCCACCCCACAGGCACCTAACCAACCCCCTGAAGAAGCGCCATGTCATACGCTCATTTCTTCTTTAATTCTCAGGAGATAACGCAGGAGGAGTCACCACCAGGGAAGCTGTCTTCACAGAGGTATTTTAAACTTGCTCCCCATGTGAAAACTCTCTCTCCAAAATAAATTTATTTCATTTTCTATACATATTTGGAGAAGGAAGTGGCAACACACTCCAGTGTTCTTGCCCGGAGAATTCCATGGACAGAGGAGTCTGGTCGGCTGCAGTCCATGGGTCACAAAGAGTAGGACATGACTGAGTGACTAACTTTCACTTTTTCACTTTTCATGGGCACATGGGAAAGAAAGATCTTTAAGTGAAGGGTAACTTTTCCTTTTTAAAGTTGAGGATAACCATAAAACAAGCGTTCTCCCTCCCTCCTTCTCTCTCTATATAATATGGGCTTCGCTGGTGGGTTAATGGTAAAGAACCTGACTGCGATGCAGGAGACATAAGAGATGTAGGTTTGATCCCTGGATCAGGAAGATTCCCTGGAGAAGGAAATGGCAACCCACTCCAGTATTCTTGTCTGGGAAATCCCATGGACAGAGGAGTCCATGGGGTCGCAATGAGTCAGACATGACTAAGCATGCACACACACATATATTTAAATATATATATATGTAAACATATATATAGACATGGCAGGAACTCAAATCTGATTTTTCAACAGATTTTTCTGTCACATCCACTGCATTTACTATTTCACTTATTATTATCACTAGACTTATATCCTTCATTGTTACCACTTCATTTATTATCAGTTTCAGCTTCCTTCAACATTCCCACTGACATTTCAAATGATTCCAGTTACTCTTCTGCTATGGAACCTACTTTTCTCAGTTAAGTCATAAAGATTTTCTGGTGAAAGCCTAACATTCAGGAAGTTGACTTTAAAAATCCCCCAAAGGAAGAAGGTCAGGGTTCAAAACCTGGATAAACTATCTCAGTTTGTACAATAAAACTTTTGAGCAGAATTCACTAGGTAGCCTGCAGAGCCAGCTGTCAACAACCATAGCCTACATGAACACCCTGGGCCTCCCGTGGGCTCCCCCACAGGGTCCAACTTGCCCAGCTCCCCTCCAGGCTTGCCGGCCTTCAGTTCTGTGCACCATGGCCCCTTTGGCCTGGAAAGCTGGTCCCCTGGACAGCTCTGTGGTTCCTTCATGTCTTTGCTCAAATAAAGGCCATTCTTAACTGGTCTCCTTGACTCTCTTAAAATTGCAGCTCACCTCCCTGCCCCAGGCAACTTCTGCCCATCTGCTCAGCTCCGCCCTATAGAATCAGTCTCCAAGGAGGTATAATTTACTTGTTAAGATCTCTCTCTCTCCTGGTTAGAATGTACCCAGGGACATTTACTTGTTTTGTCATTAATATCTCACACGCCTTCTCTGTGTCTGGTACATGGTGGACATTTACCAAATATTTATTGAGATAATAAATTAACATTAGGACCTTTATGCAAGTGTATATACACCTGTAACTTTAATGGGTGTAGTAGTAACTTTTAATTGGCATGAATATATAATATACAAAAAAAATCTCAAAACAGAAACACCCACATGAAAAGCGAACTCAAGGGACATTACTGTCTCTGTGGAAAAAAAAAAAAATCACTATTGTAAATTATATAAAAGTTGTTTATTGTTGAAATTGAGCAAAATTGACAACATTCTAAAAATTTCTGGGGCCTTCATTTTGTGTGGAAATGAACTCATGAAGAGTGAGCTCAAAGGAAAATACCTGTCAAACAAACCTTCTGACTTGTTATCAGCACGATACCTTTCTGGTTCAGACAAGCTTAATTTTATACCAAGGAAGTAAGAAGTCAAAGCTTCAGACCTAGAAGCATAAATTCCAAAGGGGATTTAAATTAGAAACATTAGGAAATTTTAATATCAGAGAGAATTAACATGACTGATGCAGGATTTTTTAAAAATCAAGTTGCCTAGAGGAGGTTTTCCAACCTTCTGAAAAGCATAGGAAAGGTGCTTTACCACCATTTAAGTATTCCTTTTCCACTGTCATCAATGACATCAGTGGAGGGCACTGCAAACAGCTTATCCTGAACAATTCAGGGGTCTGGGCACTGCCTCCTGCCTTGCTTCTCACACCACTGCCCCACGCCCCAGGATTCCCTGGGATCACGCGCTACTGTAGCACTTCCTTGTCAAAAGAAACCTGAGTATAACTGGACCCACATGGTTTAAACCCATGCTGTCTAAAGGCCAACCGTGTATCTTTAAGGGGTTAAGATAACCCCTTACGTGGCTTCACGTTTTAAGTGGTGGGGACATAGAAGTAAAGATAAAAAGAGACAATCTGCCTACATTAAAAAGAAAACAAAACCCACCAAGAAACCAAAGGAAGATTTTCACAGATGTCAAAATACATCACAAAACAGACGAGTTGTCTGTATGTGACACCAATAGGCTGATTCTGATTATATGAAAGTCAACGCAGACCGGAAGATTTCCCATAGGCAAAGCCTGGTAGATCTATAAATTTTCCATGTATAAACTTCATTTAAACAACAAATGCTAATCAGAGAGTCAAAGGATTCTTGATGAAATCTACCATGGCTATCAAAGATGGCAACCCTTGTCCCCATGGCTGCCTTTTATTCTTATTATTTAACATGCGTGTATATATATATTTGCTTATTCATCAAGTTACTGCTGGTTTCTCCAATCAGAACATGCAATCCATTGGCTTAGCACAGAGAGTAGCTTGTGCTACAGAGCTCGCGGTTGTTGAATGAAGGAATGGTGTGATCAAAACTTAGAATGAACCTGCTAATCCATGAACCTTTTATAACACTGTATTTTTATTTTAATTGGTACTTTTTAAATGCATTCATGTATTGTATTTGAATTGTACTTGAATTTGTATACATTCAAAGTGTATTTGAATTCACAGAATTCACAATTCAAAGGACACAAAAGGACACAAAGTGAAAAGTCTTCTCACTCCACATAGGCCTGCTGCCTGTATCAGCTTTGTGTGCTGCCTGTATCAGCTTCGTGCCTATGATGCCAGACATGTTATTGCATACAAACAAGTGTATGCATACGTGTCGTTTTCTCCCTTTCATTTTTTTTCCATGAATGCATATGATAAGCACTGCTGGGCACCTGGCGCCTCTTCGAACAACTCCTGCTTCTCCTTTACCAGCAGGACACAGCAGCCTCCTTGCTTGTGTAAAGAGATTTTTATGAAGGCAGATTTTTGTTTTTAAAGTGTACAAATATTATAATTCGAACAACTTCATCTTTAGGCATAATCAAGGGACTAGAGAAAAATAAAGGCAGACTGAACACTTAAGCCCACAAACTCAAAAGAGCCTCATTCATGGTGTTCTCAGGGTACCAGAAACCCGGAAATGACGCAGATTCAATGGTCTTGGACACTGTCTGGTCAAAGAAGGTGTTTGGCACAGGAGACTGGCAATCAGGGAGCCGTGTGGGGAGAAGGCGACAAGGCCGTGAAGGTTGACCTAAGGCAGCGGCTCTCACCACCTGGGCAGATGGTCACAGATGCTCTGTGTCAGGTCCTGCTCCCAGTGAGTCCAGGTCAGTATGTGCCATGTCTGGTGAGGACTGAAATTTGCTTCTAAGTAAACACCCAGGGCCTGGATGCAGGTGGTGTGTGCAAAGCATTTTGAGAAATTACTGCCTTGAGTTGCCAAGGAATCAAGGTGAGCCTTAATCAGACGGTGAGGAGAGGCTTTATTTCCATTAACCCTGAAAACGTTAGATACTAATTATGTAACTACTGGATTGGAAGATGTCAAGTCAGAGCAAGAAGAAGGTTTCTCTACGTAACAAGAGAAAACTGACTTCTTAGGAAACAGTAAGACGGAGGGGGACAGAAGGTGAGCAAGGGCCTCACTTTAACATGAAAAACTAAACGATGTCTCCCAGCACCACAGCGGGAGTTTTCTGATGAAAAAGAAAAGTAGCCAGAAACCAAAGAAAAAATGCTAAGAAAATAAAAAGTGTGAGCTGCTGTTTTCAAAATCCATGAGTTCCTCTTAGCAAAATGAATTCCGTACACCCAACAGACGAATTCTATTCGAGTATTTGGAAAATACAAAGGTCAAATTTCATCTATGATTTTAGATGTTTATTTTTTACAAAATGTGAGCCAAAAATATGCCTCTTACTGCTCATTCTTCCAAAAACCACAAGCCAAGTTTGAGGTAAAGGAAAATTTAGGAATAATGGGAAAGTCCCTTTGTACAGCCTCTGCTGGTGGCACAAAGCTGCCGCAATGCTTCGTCCTAGAAGTGACATTCGCACCCCCTGTGTGCAGGGTGTGTCCCCCCAAGTTGTGCAGAACAGCTGTCTGGCTGCACATGTGGCCAGCAGAGCGGAGCAGTGACAGGAATTTAAGTTGGGGCAAAGAAGCAAAACTTCGATCTACTTGAGTAGTATCTTAGGCATTTTCTTTGTATCTTTATAACCGAAGGACACTAAAGAAACAAATATAAATCATCGAGTGCACACAATAACTGTATTTATTATCCAGTTACTAACAAAAAATAACAATTACACAGCCAAAGCCGTGCTGGAGCTAGAGGAAAGGAAGGCAAAGACGTGATGCTTACCTGCAGAGGCAGCAAAGGCCAGCTCCCCTCAACTGAGCAGGCGGGGGCCCCCTCGGAGCACCCATGGCCCCTCTGGGTGTAACCCCCCACTGAATGCCAAGGCTCCCCGCCAAGCCCCACTGGACTGTGGGCTCCTCCAGAACAGAGACCGTGGCTTCCCACAGCCCAGCATCCAGAGGCTGAATGAAAAAAGGAATCTACAGCTTGTGGTGGGGGCGGGGCCCAGGGGAGCAGTGCCCAGGGAAGATTACCGGGAAGAGTCAGAAATCGCTACAGAAAGCGTGAAAAAGTACAAATCAACATGATACAAAGTAGCTGTTGTCATCCTAAATGATTTAAAAACTCCCCATTGATATGTTCTCAAAGCTAAGTTAAGGGCCACCTGAGAAAATCAATCTTCTTACCTTACAGGAAGACTACTCTTTAACAAAAATTGCTACCCAGCTTGACCACTGATTTTCTTCTCTTAAATCTGAACTT
Organism: Moschus berezovskii; assembly: GCF_049115385.1. Taxonomy (NCBI): domain Eukaryota; kingdom Metazoa; phylum Chordata; class Mammalia; order Artiodactyla; family Moschidae; genus Moschus; species Moschus berezovskii. Next base: position 18,441,005 of record NC_142477.1, on the reverse strand, counting down.
ATTTCCAACTTTTTCTAAAACCTTAAAATCATCCAAAACAGAGGTGCTTCTGAAAACTGTACAAAGAATGCATATTCAAAACTATATCACCAGTTGAGAAGATAAGCCTAAAAACCTCAAAAATGTTTTGTGGTTAAAAAAAGGAATTAGCCCTGCAAATACATATTTCAGTTGAGAAAATATTCAGGCCAATGTGTGAATTCTTACATACTTGCTTAAAAATTCATAGTCATACCCGCTGTGTATGCCATAGAGATACAGTTAATTCTGCAGGAAAGTGAAAATGCCTCCACTTGTATAAACCTATGAATAGCTACTGACATAAACTGTGCCAACCATCAAACCCAGACAGCTTCAGGACTGGACAGCCAGGTGTGATGCTACTGGAACGGTTTTCACTGCTCAAGACAAGGAAAGGAAACACTCACAGGATCCACCTAAGTCAAGCTGGGAACACCAGCGTTCCATAAAAATAGCAAATCCTTGGAAAATAAAACAGAATGAAAATAAGAGAAGAATAATGAAAAGGACCAAGAAGCAAGAAAAAATAAAGGAGGTGTGGGGCTTTCCAGAAAATTAGAGGAACAAGAGGAAACAGACAAATGAAGGCACAGGTGGGGACAGCGTGAAAAGGGCTCAGAATTACCCCTAAATTAAGGTCTGACAGCTCCTCTGGCTCAACCCGTTCCTCCATTTTATAAGGCACGACTTCAATGACATTTTTAAGACCTTATTTATACAAAATAGGATTCCCTGGTGGCTCAGATGGTAAAGAATTCACCTGTGATGCAGGAGACCTGGGTTCAATCCCTGGGTAGGGAAGATCCCCTGGAGAAGGAAATGGCAACCCACTCCAGTATTCTTGCCTCGAGAATCCCCATGGACAGAGGAGCCCGGTGGCTACAGTCCATGGGTCACACAGAGTCGGACACGACTGAGCATGTATACACACGCGGTTCAAGGTTATCTGGGGAACACCCAGCAGGTACTCAGGCCTGGGGCCGCCGTGAGCTCACCTTGGCGGTGATCTGGAACTCCTCGTGCTCTTTCAGCAGCTCCTGGGTGTGCTGGATGCTTGAGCCCGTGGAGGTGTGGGTGGAGAGGTAGAACTCCCCGCTGTCGTGGATCCACTCCAGAGCCTAGACGCGGGAGGAGTGGGAGAGAGTTCAGGCCTCGGCGGCGGTGAAGCTCCCCAGCATCTCATTTAAACATCCGCAGGCCCAGGCTGGCCCGCCAGCTACAAACGCTCCCTCAAAGAGACACAAGCATCTCAAGTGTGTATCTTCCTTCCAAAAGGAGAAGAAAAAGTTGACATTCTAGAAAAATGGGATCGTGTCACTTGGGGATCCACAAGGCCTAACAAGTTCAAGAGTTTCTTACGACCTTGGACCTCAAGGACGGTAGGAGAGGAGTGAACATCCTTCCTGAAGAGAACTGCGACAGCGTGGGTGAGGTCGGAGACCCTGGAGTTGCTGAACACTGACATTCACGTCACGGGACTTGAGAACCTTCCTGGGGAGTTCTAACTAATATAAAAAGAAAGCAGGGGCAAAAGCCCAACTTTCAAATGTGCAGCTTGAGGCCTGTCTCCCTGTTCCTGCCTTCACTGGGCCCTTGGGCAGCACCCACTTGCCTTCTGGGGGCTGCCACAGAGGAGCCTCCTCATTACGTGTAAGAAGCTCTGGGCCAGGCTTAACCTCCTGGATGGAGGAGAGAGATGACCCCCTTTTGGGGAGAGGGGGCTGGCCAGGCTCAGGCTGCAACAGAAGGATACATTCTAACTCCTACTCACTCCTTCATGTTTTTAGAGGGAAGCAGTTTTTCCCCTTCTACAAGCATATATTGCAAATAAAATCAAACTTGCTTAAACATATCCATCTGAAAAAGCAACACAATGGAAAAGACATATAAACGCAAAAATGCTTTCATATCTGCCCTCATAATCTCTGGGTCCAGTGAGATTTGCTGGTCTAGGAAGAGAAACATCACTGTCTCTATTAACACTTTTAATTTCTAAAAGAAAAAAGTGAAAAGAGAGCCACAACCCAGAAGACTTGCCCTGCAGCATCCTGGCTGAGAATTTACTTCTGTTTTGCCAGAGTGTGGCTATTCCACCTCGAAAGCAATGCTGACACTGAATCAAGGCAGAAACCATGGAAGTTGGTTCCCTCAAAGGTCCCCAGCGGTTCCGCTCACAGAGGGAGGGGTGCCTGAGTGTCTACCATGCAGGCAGGTGCTGAGGGGGGCACTTGGGATGGGAGAGGCTGGGGCCCTGTCCTTGTGACCAGGAGAGACTCCCGGGCTGAGAAGAGCTGGGCTGGGACAGAAGGGCTCAGGGCAGGGGGAGGCTGGAGGGCGACGGGGGGCCCTTGGGGGTCACAGGGCCTGGGTCTTTGGCCTGGAAGTGAATGGGGCTGCTGCATGGAAAAGGGATTGGCGAGAAAGTAAGACCAGTTAGCAAACTGGTCCAGAGGTGTAGACGGGACACGACTGGGCTGGATCCCAAGCTGGCTCGGGGTGGGAGGGGCGGGCAGAGGGCCCCGAAGATGGGGCGGGGATGGGAAGACGAGGGGACGGCAGGAATCAGGGAAGACACAGGGCGACACAGCACGTGGGGAGAGGCAGGTCCACTTCGGCTTTGGTTAAGGCCACAGTGGAGACAGGCCAGGAGGGAGGGGGGTCTCTAAATCTGGACACCGGAAACGGGAGGTCAGGGCTGGGAGATACCAACAGTGCACGATAAGGAGAGAGCAAAGAGAAACAGGAACGAGCCCTGAACTGAACGCCAGCTTGCAGGGATGGAGACAAGGGAGGGAGGAGCAGCCCGAGCCCGAGGGGTGCAGAGCAGAGCCGGGGTCACCGCCACAGGCCCACCTGGAACCCCAGGGCCTCGTCCCGAACCCTCGAGCCGGCCGGGGCCACCAAGACCAGCGTGTCCCACACACTCAGTACTTCTGCGCGTCTGCTGTTACTGTACAGAAGAGAGCCTGACAGGGCCGCAGGGCTGACGGGCATCCTCTGTCATGGCACAAACTGAACGATCTTAAATTTTCGGCAGAGGAGCTGACTTTAGGAAACAGCAGCAGCGCGTTCCGTTATTTTTCTTTGTCAAGGGAGTATTTGCAACTTTGTTCTCTGTTGCTGAATGACTCCTTGTCTTTCAACAGAGCGATAAGAAAGATGTGTGAGAGAAGATGATGAAACCGCCTCTCATTAGAAATCACATCAGGCCCGTCAATCTGAAATATGGGTGGATTCTCTTTTAAAAAATGTTAAGAAAGTGGACTTTAAACACTAAAAAATACTACTACTTGCCGCCCCTGCTGGGCATTATGATCACTGCATCCTGGAGTCAGTCAAGACGAGGAAAGGCCGGGTCAGGGTCAGGGCACCAGGTCCAGGGACCCTGAATCCTGCTCCCGCCCTGGGACACCAAGCAGGTCTGGGCAGCAGGCCCCAGAGTGAGAGACTGACATCTACCAAATTAAACAGAGTGTGTTCCCCAAGAGGGAAACCTGTGCGGAGAGAAACAGTCTTTCTGTGATCAGGTGCCTACTCTGGGTCAGGCCCGCGTCAGGAGTTTCCAGGAGGATGGAGCAGACAGTGCAGGTCCGGCGTGGTTCCTGGGGACCAGGAGCCCGGGGGAGGCCCTGGGGACTGAGATGGCTCAAGGGGTTCTGAGAAAAGCCTCTCCCCTCCCCGCCCCCTGACCCTCTAGACTCTGCACTAACAGTTCACGGATTCTTACACGACTGTTAAGGCCCAAGAGAAGTGATGGGAATCTTCCCATTCGAGTTACAATCAGACAGACTTTACCCTAAAACGACCTCCACGACTGACCATCAGGGCTGAAGGCCTTGATCCCAAAATGACTTCCAAGGGGTGGGGGTGGGGGTGCACGGTAAAACACACCCTCTGGATGTCTCTGCTTTAGCCAAAGGCACGGCAGAGTTTTTGGACTCTACTGAATTCTGAGAAATGCTGCCACAGTTCTTAACTTTAGCTCCATTTATCTGAAGAGCAAAATTTGTATCTTGAAAATACAAACAGAGCAACATAAAAAGCTTCCCCCTGTATTATTTTTCCAGTGACTTAAATCGTCATGATGGTGAATGGCACGCTCGCTGAGGCCAAAATCACCAAGGGACACACGTGCACGAGGCCGTGGTATTTTCCTGCCACGAACTTAAGTAAAAGGCAAGGCAAGGCGGTGTCTGCTCACAAGGGCGTGATCTGCCATCTGCTGTGGGGTCAGCAGCCGCCCATCTGACGACGGCGGCCTGAGCGTGGGGAGCAGGGCCGGGGGCTGGGGGGTGACTGACCTGCTTGGCGCTTCGCTCAAAGACCACGTACTGCTGGCACTGGTCCAGCCGCCGCTTTCTCATGGTCCAGTAGTGCAATACCCTGTTCTCCCGCTGGAAGAGCTCGTTCAAGATATCTGAGAGAGCAAGGAGAGAGCCGCACGGCGGTGCCCGCGATCAGTAAACTTGCCCGGGAAATGACAGTCATTTTTATTTAGAGATTTATAAATGCAAATGCCACTGCAGACCATCAGATACTGAGCCACACTGCTTGCCTGCCCAGTCATCTTCACACGCCTGTCCAGACCGCTCCAACTCACTCTTAAGACTGAGGTCACTGGACACTGAGCCACCTGTAACCCCTCAGGTCGGCAGGGTCAGTGGGGTAGTGACTGTGCCCCCTCTTGGGGAAATCTGAGGATGCCTGGGAAAACACTGGTATTAGGCATTTTGTGCGAGACCATGAGAATATTCCTGTAGAAGGAATTTCAGCAGGCCTCCAATTAAAATAAATTAATTTACCAAGAAAAAAAAAAAAGATGCCAGTCAAAATGGTGGTGCAGTAGAAGAAAATGATGGGTGTTAAAACCAAAACCAAACTCTTAGGAGAGGAAAGGACGTGAAGTGGAGAAGCACGAAGGCAGAAAGGAAAGCGTAAGACAACAATCTGATTACATGAGAATTAAAATTGTCATGATCAAATAAAACAGCTCATATGCAAAACTATCACACCAGTTAAGAGCCCAGAAAAACCACTGGGAACATATGGGACACGGATCTAATTTACCGACTAGAGAATGGGAAAAATGTGAATAGCCTGTTGGCAAAACGAGCAAAGCACAAACATGAAGGTTGTGATTATATGAAATGATACGTAGCCAACTAACAATATGGACACACGTTTCGTCTCACTCAAGCAATGGGATCAGTTTTCGCCATTTTCCTGGCCAAGACCACGCTGCCCTGGGCTGGAGGGAAAGAGGAAACCTGCGTTAAGTGTATTACTGAGGGAGGGAAATGGAGTACAGACCCTGCAGATGATAACTGGGTAACGGGTAAAGACAGCAAGGTGTGCACACCCTTGAACCAGGAATTTATCTTTCAGATACAGTGCTCACACAAGCTCCCAACACGACCTGTACAGAGATGCACACACACCGAGGTGCTGTTTGCAAAAACTGGCAGCAACATAAGAGACCGTCAATTAGGGGTCAGGTTAAATCAATTATGGAATCAGTACAGTGCTGGACAAGAAAAGCAACAGACCACATCTCTAAATTCTGATACAGAGTAAGATTATTACTAAGTGAAAGAAGAAAATTGCAGGGGAATATAGTCCCATTGTGATAAAAAAAACAAAAACACAAAAATGAAAAAGCAGATGAATGAGTTGAAGCTACACATGTTTATATCCACATGTCCATCTACATGCACAGAAAGAAAGAAGAAAGAAAGTCAAGTTGCTCAGTCATGTCTGACTCTTTGTGACCCCATGGACTGTAGCCTACCAGGTTCCTTCGTCCATGGGATTTCCCAGGCAAGAATACTGGAGTGGATTGCATTTCCTTCTCCAGGAGATCTTCCCAACCCAGGGATTGAACCTGGGTCTCCCACATTGTAGGCAGATGCTTTTACCGTCTGAGCCATACATGCACAGAAAGGATGGGCAAAGGTCCTCACAGAGGTTACCATGGCAACGAATTAGGTGATTTATATACGTCTGTACACTTTAAAAATCCTTTACACCGAGTCTGCTTTTACTCGAGAAGCTTATAAAGTAAACAGATTAAAAAAAAAAAAAAAAACTTTAGAAAAAGATTCCCCGACTGAACAGCTAATCAAATAAGTGGTACCTGGAATATAACTTTATTGGAAACCTTGGAAGACAACTTTTCCCAAACATTTCCTGAGCTCCTCATGGCTGAGTGCTGTGAGGAGCAGGACCCCGGGACTCGCACGCACCCGCAGCTTGGTGGCTGGTCCTGCCACGGTTTCTCCACTTGAAAAAGTGAACTAGTGAAACTAACCAGGATTGAAACTTGAAGCCTGTCGAAAACTTAAGCTACGACTTAAAATAAAATGAAATGACTCTAAGTCTTATCTAGTCTATTATTTCTATAGCTTCTGCCTGAGGTGGTGCTGAGGCTTGGGTGAGGATGGAAGCAGATAGAACAATGCCCGAGTATCAACAGTTTTAAACAACTCTCATCATTTCCTGAGGACCCACTTCCATGTCATTCCAATTCAACTTGTAAAAACAATTATGATTAAGTTGAAAGTGATATATCACTTGGATGCATTTTTATTGCAAAACTGTCAATCGGAATTCTATGGCTTAAAAATTATCAGTAGCCTTAACTTCCACTTGTCGCAACTCTACCTACAATCTAGTATAATTGCTCTCAGGTCTTTTCCAATACATTTATGAATGTGTGCACACGGTTTTCATAGACTTTTAAACTCAAAGGATACCCATCTATATAAAATTCTTTTGCAATTTGCTTTTATTAATAATGTGTTAAGTATATAACACTGGTAACAGTGCAGCAATGAAATGGGTATATCATTTTTGTGATTTAAATGTTAAAAAATAATTGGCCTATAGATAATTCTGGTTTTCAATTTTTCCCTGATTCATATTTTCACTTATTTTGAATAAAACAGTCAATGTTAATAAATATCTTGAACATGTTGAATTTTCTCTGACTCAATAAATTATAAACCAATGTTTATTAAATATTACTAAAGTAAGATAATTAAAAAGACATTTAAAATGAACCCCTAGTGGACACTTACTTTCCAAATACGTGGGGTTTTTAAAGTATCTTTGATATTAATTTCTCATTTTGATATTAGTTTTTCATTTACATGCTTTCTTCTCTGCAATCACCCTCTGTGATTTTTCAGCCTTCTAACTTTATTGAGGCTTTCAATGGCTAAGTCAAAGATCTCTCTTGGTAAATGTCACATTGCACTTGAAAAAATGGGTTCTTTTCAAATATCTTTTGATACTGATTTCTAACATAATTCCACAGTGATAAGAGAACAGACTCTGTATGACTTCAATACCTTTAGACCATGAAATTCTTGCACCTTGTTTTATGTCCCTGGATATGTTCCAGTGTCTCCTAGTTTATAGTCTATGGGAACTGGAATAGAATTTGTATCCTACTGTTGTGTGAAAATTGCATAAATCTTAATAGTGTTGAACAGATGCAGAGTGCCTTTCAGGTCTACTATTTCCTTCTACTTCTCTGTATTTTCATTCTACAAACTTTTGAGAGTTTGATATTGTAACCCCAACTGAAAGTCTTAATTACCTACTTAAAAAATTGTAATTTATAGTGGAACTATTTGTAACTTAGTTCTGTGTCTTCCAAGTCTCCTATAAATGTGATATCATACTTTCATAACGGAAAAAAAAAAATAAAAACACCAAAAAAATTTTTAAAAGATAACATGAAGCCCTGCAGAAGATTTCAGAGCATATATTGTCAGCTCATCTGTCAGCAGAGCCCTAGCGTACTCACTTTTCACCTGCTGCTCGGGGGCTTTGATGTGTGTCACCATGCCTGGCATGTTCACGCTGTTCCTGTGCAGGTACTTCAGGAAGACGTCCGCATTCCTCCTGGCAAGCGTGCAAGCCTAAGTACCAAAGCAGAGCAGCGTGTTCATGGGGTTCACACAGACATGTCTTCCGTGTACACGACTGACCGGGAGCACGGGGCTCAATCACACATCTAAAGTGTCCATCTGACCCATTTGTAGTATGGAGAATACACAGGCTGAATCCCATTGCAATTAAAAAAAAAAAATCTCAGTCTTGGCACCCTTGCTCCGATGAAGCCAGCTGCTATGTTGAGAGCCGCCCCGTGGCGAGGTCCAGGTGGCCGGGGGGGACTGAAGGTGACCACTGGGCTGCAGCCAGAGGGGATGTGAAGTCTTTCTACCCAGTTGAGCCTTGAGGCGACTGCATCCCTGGCCAATACCTTGATCACAGCCCTGAGAGAAACTCTATAGAGTCGGAGGGCCGGGCTAAACCGTGCTGGGAATTCTGCAGAGGGCAGACAGTACGTATTTTCAGCTCGCAAGTCAGGCAGTCTCCGTGTCTCTGCTGTACCTACTCAACCTGCCCAATGTCGCTGAAGGCAGCCACGGATGACACTTAAATCAATGGGAGTAAATGCATTTAGCCATCAGATCTTAGCCTGTAACCCTTTGGTTTAAGCCACTGAACTGCAAGGTGGATTGTTATATGGTTTTACTGTGGTAACAACAACTGATAGCACATGTTCCGAAGTCAAATAAGTAATTTCATTAATGTATTAAAGTTTTATTTGACAGAAGAGAGACAAATATAAATCAAAATGGTTCAGGGGGAAAAAAAATCCCTTAATTATATTAGAAAGGGAAATATCTTGCCCATTGCCTAGCCCAGATCTGGAGTCAATCTTTTCCTCAAGGAGCTCCGTGTCCTTCTTGTAAGTGAATGGAACTGAGAACCCACAACCTGGGCACGAGGGATGCTTGTCATTAGTGGGCTGGGCACTGTCCTGAGGCCTTTTCAGGGGCTGTGGTACCTTTTTTTTTAATGAGAAAAATACACCATGAGCCACTACTGTTCAGACTGAAATAAGCTGTCATGTCAAACAGCAAGGGAGCCATGAAGACTGCTAGGGTCATGTCAAAAGGACACCTGAGCCAGCCTGACCGGAAGGGGCTGCCACCAGCAGGGCAAGCTGAGGTTATGAAAAGACAAACATCTGATTTCAATGAGTGAGTGAAACACCCCAAATGTTAAAACCCATGATGCCACAAGAACACACTGATCACATGCAGAGGTTGCCAGGGCAACAGCTCATTATTCTGAAAATCATCAATAGAGGGAAACAGTCACGCATAAATCCCACATTATTTGGCCAAACTCTATTCTCGCGTAACCAAATAAATGAGGAGGAAATAATTCCATCTAACCAAGACAAAAGGAACGATAAGACTACGACCCTGGTGCAACTCCTAATGAAGTGATACCACCACTGGCCGCTAAACCCAGTGGGGATGATGGGGATGCTATGGGCTCACTGCTTCTGAGGCACTGATAAACCTTCAGGTCACAGAGACAGCAGGAGGAGATGGTGTGGGTCCTGAGGCAATGCCATGGGGAATACACATTATCAGCCATGAGGTACCCTAAGCATGCCCAACACACTCACTCAAACCTGAACCTGATCAAGGCCCTCAATCCATCCAAGAGAAATGGAGAGAATCCAGGATGGTGCTAAGTGACCCACAGGATGCAATCACCAGACCCGGGATGAGGGAAACTCCACAGTAAGGATAATTCATTTTTTTACTTAATAAATGCTAATAAAAGGGAGGATAGGTTTAGACTAAGATTTAAGAGACATACCAACCAAATCAATGAGTGGGCCTTGTCTGGATTTTAATTAAGACCAGGTATAGAAACAAATTTGTAGAACTGGAGAAATTTGAACACTGCTGGATTTCACATAAAATAAGTTATTATTACTTTTTCAGATCCGATAATGGTATTGTGGTTACAGAATGGTTTCAGAGGGATTCCCTAGTGGCTCAGATAGTAAAGAATCTGCCTGCAATGCAGGAGACCTGGGTTCAATCCCTGGGTGGGTAAGATCCCCTGGAGTAGGAAATGTCCACCCAGTTCAGTATTCTTGCCTGGAGGATTCCATGGACAGAGGAGCCTGGCGGACTACAGTCTATGGGGTCACTAAAGAGCCAGACACGACTGAGTGACTAACACTTTCATACTCTCAGTGGTTTTAGAAAGGAAGAATTTGAATGTTTAGACACACACAGAAGTACTTATAAATAAACTGGTATAATACCTAGAATTTAAAATTATCCAGGAAAGATGGGCATATGCCCACATGTTGGTAATTACTGAAGCTGGGTGAGAAGTACACAGGGGTTCATTATCCATTCTCTCAATTTTTGTACACATTTTTAAACTTCTACAATAAAATGTTTTAAAATGTCCAACACGTCAAAGACATAATCCTAAATGAATGAAAGAATCTGACCTGCTCTGTGCTGATTTTTGTTCATAAACTTGAAATAGCAGCAACAAGCAGGGGTGGGACTTTCAGGTCCTATCTGAACAGTTGGAATTGAAGACCCTCGGAAGCTCCGTTTTCCCACTTTGATTTGCTTAAAAGAAAATTTCTGTGGGAGAAGCTCATAACAGGTCAAATACTAGGTTTAAGAGTTTTCAAAGAGTAACAATTCGTTCTCTCAGACCAAACAATAACTCTTAATAACTCCGTCAGCTCAGAGGATCACTTTCCAAATGAAACATAAATGATTAAATGTGACAGGAAATGGTGTCGGCGAGGTCAGGATGCTGGAACCACGAGGAAAACTAAACTCCTTCAAGCAACAATGGACCGTAAACACCACACCTATTCTCAACAGGTCCGAGTGGCCACCAGCAGAACCCAGGTCATTTTCACAAGTGGAAGAACGCAAGGTGGAAAACTGTTCCAAGTTAATGCAGCTAAACCTTTTGATCCCTTTTTAAAATTTAACTGTTGCGAAGCACACCAGAGACTCGTGTGTGACTGTATATGAAAATAACAAGGCAGGCTTGAGAAGTGACTTATTTAAACCTTCTCAGAGTTAAGACTTCCAGCTGGGCCTGAATGGGATTAAATTTCTCTTGCAGAAAACATTTCCTGAATAAGTATCAGTAACTGGTCCTGTGACCCCAAGGGGTGTTCCTGCTCTGTGTCCACTCTACACTGGGCTCACACGTGTTCCGAGATGGTCTCTGTTCCTAAGAAGGCTGAATTTCCAAAGGAAGATTATTCTGAGCTCTAAGCATTTTTGTTTCAGCAAATCAACTTCTGCATGTCTGTTCAGAATCACTTGGAATTGGGACTTCTACCCATTCTTCATACACACAGATTTCTGTCTAGCTCTTTCTCTGTGAAAACTAGAAGGAGAGTATAAATCACAACTAAAAAAAGACTTCAAGATCTCTGCTCAGTTAACTTGCTGCTGCTGCAAAAAGGAAAAGTGACAGTCACTCAGCCATGTCTGACTTTCATGAACCCATGGACTGTAGCCTGTCAGCTCCTCTGTTCATGGGATTCTCCAGGCAAGAATACTGATGTGGGTAGCCATTCCCTTCTCCAGGGGATCTTCCCGACCCAGGGAGCGAACCCAAGTCTCCTATATCACAGGCCAAACTTTTACTGTCTGAGCCACCAGGGTAGCAGGATCACCCCATCACTCCCGACACTGGGGGCGTGTGGGGACGAAGGCATCCAGACACTCCCCAGGCTCAGGTGGACCCTCCTGGGTCTACGAACTCCCTGCGCGAGGGATCAGCACCCAGAAGGCCAGCTCCATACCTTCAGGAACGCCTCCTTCTGTTCGAGGTGCTTGCTGATCATGGGGGTGACGTGGTCCGTTTCGGAGTTGGGGCCCAGCTTGTCGGCCCCTCCGCACCAGTCCTCTTCCCTCTTGTACTCCTGCTCCAGGCTCTCCAGGACACTGCAGACCTGCGGCGGGACAGAGGCCGGCTCAGTGGGGCCTCCTGGCAGGGGACGGGAGGGACGACCAGTCCTGGCCCGCACACCAAGGCCATCCCCAGACGTGGGGACGCACGCGGGCTTTTCAGACCAGGGACAGGTGAAAAGGGATCTCCCTTTCTCTCTCTGCCCCGCTTCAGGATGTGTATTTAAATGAGAGGGAAAGGGACGTCCCTTCTCAGATCCTTTCCTACCTGTTATTCCTTGACACCTAAGGAATAATAATCCTAATAAGCAAGAATAATCCTAAATCTATGGGGCTGCTACGCTGGGACTTGACTGGTCCAGGAATGCCTGGCCAGGCAGGGACTGAGTCGCCTAAGGGAGTCGGGCCTGGGGACGCGTGGGCAGAGGCCCCCACCTGCTCCGAGGTCTTGTAGAAGGCCACGGACGCATTCACCAGCTTCAGCCGGTCTTCCATCTTGAGCATGAGCTGCTGCCAGTGCGAGGCAACCTTCTCGGCGCAGTCCCGGATCATGTCCATGTCGTAGTGATTGGCCTGCAGCATGGCCTCAGCTTTCTGTTGAACCTGCAGGGCGCTCTGGTGTGTCTTCTAAGGGGGAGGGGAGAGGGGGAGACTCTTCAGTTGGGGGGGTCATGCCACACACTCACGGGGAAGGTTGCGGCTTCTGTAGTTCTGCTTGCTTTCATGGAAACAACAACTTCAGTTAACACGACTTCATTAGGACACTCGGAAAAACGGCAGACAGGTTAGTGAAAGGAAGTCCTTACGCCAACCCACAACTGTTAGTGTTTACCCAGTGAAGGATGAAATACATGCCTTAAGAATTTTCCAGCATGGGTCACGGCTGCTGGGTTTTCAACTTTTGAGAAACATCAGGAAAAACCCTTAGTGGGCAATATTCTAAAAAAAAAAGCTGCTGAAATGTTCCGAGTGTATTGTGCCTATTGATCCTTCTCATAAGAGCAGCCAGAGGCAAATGAACGAGTGGAGAAAGGGTGGCCTAAGTGAACACTCTTTATTTCACTTGCACCTTATCTTTTGTACTCGTCAGGTTTTCAAGAACTATTGATTAAAAAAAAAAAAGAGAAAGAGAGACACGGTTAAAAAAAGCCAAGAATGAACCAACTGTGCTCTCTGAGGTCCACGCCAAACGATGGATCTATGAAAATTCATTGCGTTTATGAAAATAACAATGGATCTATGAAAATAACCCGCCCCCAATGCACGCCCTGCTCTGTCAAGGCTGGTTACACAGCAGCAGGCTGTGCCTCTGAGACCAGCAAACTGGACAAAACCTCAGCTGAGACCCCAGCTTGGGCGCCCTGGTGCCGAGGTGTTCCTGTCAGGGGCCTTCCAACCACGGGACAGCAGGGGGTCAGCAAGAGCCACCCCTTGGCCTCCAGGACCCTTGTAGTGAGGTCGCCCTGGCGGCATGGACACGTCCAGCACTTGCTGGACTACCTCCTCCTGTGATGCACTAACTGCAGGTTTGCAGGCGTGGCCGTCCTGGGTTCCACGGTGCCCCTCGTGGCTCCCAGGGTTGGGGCCGCGGGAGGGGACCTAACAGGCTGGCCCTGAGGATGGAGGGGCCGGGCCCCGAGGGCTCCTGGGTCCCTACCTCGATGGCGTGCTGGAACTGCTCATGCTCCCTCTGCAGCTGTTCCGCCTCCTGCAATGAGCTGGCCGTGATGAGTCCGGCATTCAGCATGGACTCTCCGTTGCGGATCCAGCCCAGCACCTGGAACATAACACAGGGAACTCCCAGGAGCAGCCCCTCCCGGGAGGTCCGGACACAATGCAACGGTGACGTGGCCCGAGAGCTGGGTGGTCAAACGGCTCCTGTCAGCTACAGAGCACTGACTTCCTTGTGACCCTACTGGCAACTGCCTGCTTTCCTTAAGTGCGATCTGAGCGTTAAGTGCTGCATTCTGAAATTAATTCTGGGGCCTCCCTGGTGGCTCAGGGGTAAAGAATCTGCCTGCCAGTGTAGGAGACACATGGGTTCTATCCCTGGTCTGGGAAGATCCCACAAGCCTTGGAGCAACTAAGTCCATGCACTGCAATGACTGAGCCTGTGCTCTAGAGCCTGGGGGCCGCAGCTACTGAAGCCAGCATGTCTGACAGCCTGTGCTCCACAACGAGACAAGCCACTGCAATGAGAAGCCTGTACACCGCAGCTAGAGAGTAGCCTCTACTCGCCACAACTAGAGAAAAGCCCAGGCAGCAGGGAAGAACCAGCACAACCAAAAAACAAAAAAATAAAATTTTACACACACACACACACACACATATATATAAAACCTTAACTTTAAAAAAATAAAAGTAAAATTAATTCCGTTGTATTTAGTTTCAAGTGAGAACTGAAAAAGGTCGAGCATCCAGAGGACTGATCCTTAGTCCATGGGTCAAAACAGATTGAGAATTACACAGCAGAAAACCTACTACTGCAAATAATTTCCTGGTAATAAAAAGTACACGTATCTTTCACTCCTCTAAGGCCCGAGGAACAAGCAGAATAACCAAACTGCTCGATAAGCTCCCTGATCTCACTATTGTATCCTCCACGTTACTGTCAGTGCGGAGGCGGCACAGGAACCAAAGGATGAACTCCGCTGTCTACCGAAAATCAGGACCACACCCCCAGACTCAGCATCACGGAACCAGAAGTCAGTTCTGACTGTGGAAGCCACAGGGAGTGTGGAAGGTCAATCTGGACAGTCACTTATGGCAGAAATTGTTGGTTACATACCCAGTACCTAATTTCCTCATCTCTTTTATTCAGAAAAATCCCAACTTGTGGAAAAGAGCTTGAGATAAAGCCACTTCTCAGCAACCATGACAGCTTGCTACAGGTGTGACGTAATTTCAGCCATCAAGATCAAAGCAGGAGCTTTTGGAGCATTTGGGGAACACTTTTCTTTACTGATCCAGGTGCTGCTTCTTTCTTGTTATGCTTTCTCCTTCCTGATGCCTGGAACGTGGAGGTGATGGCTGCAGCTACAACAGCCGTTTGGCAGCCATTTGGCAACCATTAAGTCCCCTCTGATCAAACTTAACACGTGTTTTCTGTGCGTCTACCAGAATCCCGGGAATCCATAGTTCCATGGTTTCCCTGGCTCTTGAGGTGAAATGTCACGGACACACTTAATATACACAGGCACAGAATCCCACGGGCACCGAGCTGAACGCAATCTGTTCCAGATGTCCATTTTTATTCTGCCATGCTATCCGGGAGGTGGCTGTATAGAGATCTGACAAAACAAGACGACCCCAGCCATACACAGCCTGTGGTCTGGGGCAGATTGATAATAGCTTATTTGGGGAGGGAAAAAAAATCATATATTTATTCAGCCCAGGAAGCACTACATTCAGAGTTTCAGGCAAGAGGTTACCAATGACAAAACAAGCGAAGGGGAGGTGACTCGCAAGTGATCGACCTGCCGGGTGGCGAAGGCTTTTCTGCTGGAGGGATAAGTGCGCGGCTGCCCGGGCACTGTTTTCAGCTAGCTGCAGCTGCGTCAGGGGGTGTGCTCTACCCTGACGTCAGGACGGCCGTGTTCTGATCAGGGCCAACCTTTCCCAGCGCTCGCACATCCGAGTCACCGGGAGGGCACTCGCGGGGCCCTGTGGGTCTGGCTCGAACCTCGGGCTGTTCGTTTACCTGCTTGACTTCGGCCTGCAGGTGGCGCAGCTGCACACACTGCTCCAGGTGCTTCCGGTGCTGCTCGGCCGCGAGATCCAGTTCCTGCTGCTTCTCGTGCAGAAACTCCAGCAAGTCCTGGACCCGCGTGGCCATGTCCACATCTCTGTCGCAAAGCAGCTCCACACCTGTGGATGTTGAAGGGATGCCCTGAGTCCAACGAGCACTTCAACCTGTTCTTAATGGGTGCGTGATGTGCACGCTGCATCTGGAACCTGACCTACCTACCCTCCAGGAGCCAAGCCGTGACTGGGAAGGTTGAAGCCAGCAGAGGGGGTTTACGTGCACCTCCGAGCACACGAGTGTGTCTCAGAGGGTGAGTTTGATGGGGTCCAAAGCCAAATTTAAGGTTCAGCTAATCAAACCAATGCAGGAGACCTGAGTTGGGAAGATTCCCCGCAGGAGGGCATGGCAACCCACACCAGTATTCTTGCCTGGAGAATCCCACGGACAGAGGAGCCTGGTGGGCACAGTCCATGGGGTCTCAGAGTTGGACACAACTGAGCGACTAAGCACAACCAAACCAAACTCATTGCCTATCTATCTGCTTTTCCTCCTATACTGATATCTGGTCACAGTGAGAAGGCCTTTATAAATGAGCGAACGCTGGCTTGTTTTTGTTATCCACCGCACACCTGTTCAACTCATGAGAAAGCACTGAATCTGACTTGTGTAACAGGCCTAATGCATTATGCAGTTGCTGCTAAATTTCTAACACTACAGTCCCCGCCATGGTTTTGAGCCTACAGTGACATCTGCTGGTAAAATGTAAACTAAGCAAAAAAATATCAAAGGACATGAAAATATTTTCTTGGGGTTTACTTTTCATTCATGGAGATACAACAATAAATCATTTGTAAAACGAAACTTCAGGCCACTTGAAATAACATGAAAGAATATTAGGGGGAAGTACACTTAGTTCAGTTCAGTTCAGTCGCTCAGTCGTGTCCGACTCTTTGCGACCCCACGAATCACAGCACGCCAGGCCTCCCTGTCCATCACCAAATCCTGGAGTTCACTCAAACTCATGTCCATCGAGTCGGTGATGCCATCCAGCCAGAAGTACACTAGTCATAATGTTAAATGTGACCATATCATATGGGTGAGGGCTTCCCTGGTGGCTCAGATGGTAAAGAAACTGCCTGCTACGTAGGAGACTGGGGTTCAGTCCCTGGGTTGGGAAGATCCCCTGGAGAAGGGAAAGGCTACCCACTCCAGTATTCTTGCCGGGAGAATCCCCATGGACAGAAGCCTGGAGGGCTACAGTCCATAGGGTCGCAAAGAGTCGGACACGACTGAAGGACTAACACATTCACTTTCACGTGGGTGAAAGCAAGCACATGTTTCCATTCAGAGAGCAGGTTTAACACCTGAATCCCAGGGTGAGCAGCCCGCAGAGCCATCACCCTGAGAGGAGCCCCCGGCCGGCGCGGGGCAGGCCACGCTGCTCACCGGAGGCCTGCACCTCGTTGACGTACTGCAGCAGGTCCTGCCCTTGGTGGATGACGTCGAAGGTCAGGTTGTTCATGGTCAGGGCCTTGTCCGCGTGGTGCTGCAGGCGCTGCTCCGCGATCGTGAGGTCCTCCGTGTCGAAGTCGTTCATTTGCTGAGAAAGCTCATCGTTCCAAGACTCCAGGTCTGAGATGATCTGACAGGGGAAATTATCTGCTTAGGACCAAGACGTGAAGAATGAAAGCCTGCTGTGACACCTCTCAGGGCCAAGTCAGAGAGGAAGAGCTGGATGAGACTGCGTCAGAAGGACACAGAAACCAGTGGATGGGGCTCCTATTGGCCAAAGACAGGACAGCTAGGCCTTAAAAAAGTGACCACAACTGAATCAAATACACTGACTATAAAGAAGCCCGTTATTTCCCAGTGACGTTAGAAGAGCTGAAATCCAAAAAGTGAATGAAAAGCTCTTTGGTTCTGATTAAAAGGAATCAAGCTTTATCCTCAAAATTAGTTCTTAAAGGAGAAAAATAATTAATCAAGCACAAAATGATGAAGCAAAGTTCCTCTTTATGGTTAAACCTAGCTATTAAGTTGTAGAAATAATAAAGTTAGAAAACTTCTTTCTAACAAAAAATCCTAGTAAAACACCTATTCAGGTCAAGGTCATCAGTACCTAGTGGACTATCAGAGAGAGGCTGATGGGGCACCTCCTGGGATTGCAGACTACCCACAGCATCTCTGAAGAAGGGGGACCAGACAGGACACAAGCCTCCTTGTGGAAGAGTCAAGTGGGGTCAGCTGTGGAGCTTTGGGAACCAAAAGGAACCCGAATCTGATTGGGTCTTTCCATCTACCTTCTTTGGAGAAAGAAATGGCAACCCACTCTAGTATTCTTGCCCAGGAAATCCCATGGGCAGAGGAACCTGGTGGGCAACACAGTCCATGGGGTTGCAAGAGTCAGACACGATTTCCGTGACTAAACTACCACCACCATCCACCTTGTAAGGTTACAGACAGTGCCAAGTACAGAAACACAGTCAATCAGCCTTGCAGAAATCACGTGAAAAAGGGCAAAATGTGGGACTTGGTTCTTTTGATACTTGTTACTTCAATGAGTCATCACACAGGAATAAAGCGAAGGGCAGAGAGAGACACTTCCAGATGAAAACATTAACCACAAATGCAGGAGCAGACCCCACGTGCCTCCTCTCTGCAGCACTCATAGAAATCTGAACAGAGGCTGAGCGTTAGCAGGTAACAAAGAAACACTCTTAAATTGGCATGGTGCTTGGGATGTGGTTATGTAAGAAAATGGCCTACTTTTTAGAGGCACTTACAAAGTCTTTAGGAGTGAAATGCTACCAGCTGGTAGAGTTCCCTCTAAAACACCACAGCACAATAGTATCAAAAGGCGGATACTTGGTAAGACAGGCAAATTCATCGAACCTAGCGGACAGGCACGTGGAAAGTCACTGTACTATTTCTGCTACTTTTATGTAGGTCTGAAAACTTACATGATATACTTTTTAAAATTAATGACCAAAATTATAAAATCCAGAAAAGAGGATGAACATAGATGCAAAAATCCTTAACAAAATTCTAGCAATCAGAATCCAACAACACATTAAGAAGATCATACATCATGACCAAGTGGGCTTTATCCCAGGAATGCAAGGATTCTTCAATATCCGCAAATCAATCAACGTAATACACCACATTAACAAACTGAAAAATAAAAATCATATGATTATCTCAATAGATGCAGAGAAAGCCTTCGACAAAATTCAACATCCATTTTTGATAAAAACCCTCCAGAAAGTGGGAATTGAAGGGACATACCTCAACATAATAAAAGCTATATATGACAAACCCACAGCAAACATTATCCTCAATGGTGAAAAACTGAAAGCATTTCCCCTAAAGTCAGGAACAAGACAAGGGTGCCCACTCTCACCACTACTATTCAACATAGTTCTGGAAGTTTTGGCCACAGCAATCAGAGCAGAAAAAGACATAAAAGGAATACAAATTGGAAAAGAAGAAGTAAAGCTTTCACTGTTCGCTGATGACATGATCCTCTACACAGAAAACCCTAAAGACTCTACCAGAAAACTACTAGAGCTAATCAATGATTACAGCAAAGTTGCAGGATATAAAATCAACACACAGAAATCCCTTGCATTCCTATACACTAATAATGAGAAAATAGAAAGAGAAATTAAGGAAACTATTCCATTCACTGTTGCAATGAAAACAATTAAATACTTAGGAATATATCTACCTAAGGAAACAAAAGACTTGTACATAGAAAACTATAAAACACTAGTGAAAGTAATCAAAGAGGACACTAATAGATGGAGAAATATACCGTGTTCATGGATTGGAAGAATAAATATTGTAAAAATGAGTATACTACCCAAAGTAATTTATACATTCAATGCAATCCCTATCAAGCTACCAACAATATTTTTCACAGAACTAGAACAAATAATCTCACAATTTGTATGGAAATACAAAAAACCTCGAACAGCCAAAGCAATCTTGAGGAAGAAGAATGGAACTGGGGGAATTAACCTGCTGGACTTCAGGCTCTATTACAAAGCCACAGTCATCAAGACAGTATGGTACTGGCATAAAGACAGAAATATAGATCAATGGAACAAAATAGAAAGCCCAGAGATAAACCCACACTCCTATGGACACCTTATCTTCGACAAAGGAGGCAAGAATATAAAATGGAGAAAAGACAGTCTCTTTAACAAGTGGTGCTGGGAAAACTGGTCAGCCACTTGTAAAAGAATGAAACTAGAACACTTCCTAACACCATACACCAAAATAAACTCAAAATGGATTAAAGATCTAAATGTAAGACCAGAAACTATAAAACTCCTAGAGGAGAACATAGGCAAAACACTCTCCGACATAAATCACAGCAGGATCCTCCAAGACCCACCTCCCAGAATATTGGAAATAAAAGCAAAAATAAACAAATGGGAGCTAATTAAAATCAAAAGCTTCTGCACAGCAAAGGTAACTCTAAGCAAGGTGAGAAGACAGCCTTCAGAATGGGAGAAAATAATAGCAAATGAAGCAACTGATAAAGGATTAATCTCCAAAATATACAAGCAGCTCCTGCAGCTTAATTCCAGAAAACTAAGTGACCCAATCAAAAAATGGGCCAAAGAACTAAACAGACATTTCTCCAAAGAAGACATAAAGATGGCTAATAAACACATGAAAAAATGCTCAACATCCCTCATCATCAGAGAAATGCAAATCAAAACCACAATGAGATACCATTTCACACCAGTCAGAATGGCTGCTATCCAAAAGTCTACATGCGGTAAGTGCTGGAGAGGGTGTGGAGAGAAGGGAACCCTCTTACACTGTTGGTGGGAATGCAAACTAGTACAGCCACTATGGAGAACAGTGTGGAGATTCCTCAGAAAACTGGAAATAGAACTGCCATATGATCCAGCGATCGCACTCCTGGGCATACATACCGAGGAAACCAGAATTGAAAGAGACACATGTACTCCAATGTTCATTGCAGCACTGTTTATAATAGCCAGGACATGGAAGCAACCTAGATGTCCATCTGCAGATGAATGGATAAGAAAGCTCTGGTACATATACATAATGGAGTATTTCTCAGCCATCAAAAAGAATGCATTTGAATCAGTTTTAATGAGGTGGATGAAACTGGAGCCAATTATACAGAGTGAAGTAAGCCAGAAAGAAGAACATCAATACTGTATATTAACGCATATATATGGAATTTAGAAAAATGGTAACCTGAACCCTGTATAAGAGATTGCAAAAGAGACATAGGCATTTAGAACAGTCTTTGGGACTCTGTGGGAGAGGGTGAAGGTGGAATGATTGGGGAGAATGGAATTGTAGCATGTATATTATCATAAGTGACCAGTCCAGGTTCGACGCATACATTTTCCTCTGTTCATTTCTTTGCATTTGTGCTTTTTTAATAAAATTCTTTTTTAGAAATAAAAAAAAAAAAAACTTTCTTGTGAATGAATATTATCTCTACATTTCCCATGGATCCTAATTTCTTTCATCCATAGGAGCTGTAGTGAAATGAATTTGAGAATGTGAGAGTTTACACAGAATCCAGCTGTGAGATGGGAAAGAACAAAAATCTTAAGGCTTCTCCAAATTCCTATTGCCCAAATCTCCCTGATTTCTTCTTTTATTACTGGGTCTGCATAATATCTGTGTCCGTCACATTAATATATTCATTTATAAGTTAATTCATTTATAATTATATCCACTTGCAAATTAATAATTTTAAACAATGCCAAGTTAGACATAAACCCGAGAAGTCACAAGGAAAATACTTTTTAAAAGGAAAAAAACTACCATAACTTTAACCTTGATCTCTATTCTAAGGGGAATTTTCTTTCTTCGTGTTTGTTTGCTTTCTGACCCTGAGGGAGAAGAATTAGGTGTGGTGATGAGTTACAGACTCAGCCGCAGTGCCTCATGCAGACAACGTCAGGCTCAGAAAACACTCAAGAAATGGACAATAAACAAAGATCAATGTGCTAAAAGCAGCAGGATTCAAAAACACTCACTGAGCACAAGGAAACCCTGGCGACGGCCAGGATCAAGGAGCATCAGGAAAAATCCTGTCCCCACGTTTGTCATTACGGCTTGTTAATCACCATGCAAGTCAAGAAAATAAACCTGTGGCAAACACAAAGCTCAAGAAAGTGCAAGGCTTTTTTGTATAGGATTCTTTGAAGAAATAACTCAGATACCATTTTTTTTTAATGTATCCCTGAATTTTTAGACAGTCTTTTTCTTTCTAAATATACAGACAGCTATGACTGTTTTCTGTAACTGTCACAGGATGCTAGCATAAGGCTTTGGCTGTTCTTTTCATATCCATGGAGCAGATTTTATTTGGGCTATCTGGAGGATGAAATCCCAATATTCTAAGCTACAGGAAACCCTGCTTCACTTTTCAGAGATGGAAAGGTTATTTCAATTGAAATACAAGCGATACAGGGGATTTTTAAACACTGACCAGGTACCATGAATTTCTACCATGAGATCATGCCATGCCTCCTATGGGCAGTCAGATAGGGCATTTTCCCAGACAAGAGAGGAAATCCCAGCAAAGCCAAACGTGCTCAGGTTTTCACATTTTCAGGACTGCTCTAGAGAAACAGAAGGCTCTCAGCTATTTTAAAAGCTTTTAGACTTTCTTTTAGTTGGTCTGTGATTGAACTGTAGGCTTAATTTCTCAGCTTAGGAAAAGTTATCCCTGGCTGAGCATGCTGGCTTTGTTTGAGGCCGTGCAGAACTCTGTGGCTATGGGGGGGGGGGGTGGGGAATGCATGCTTTTGGTTCCTGATCTACATTTTAGGTTTTTGGTTCCTGATCCACTATGAACAAAATTAGTGCTGGTGATGGAATTCCAGGTGAGCTATTTCAAATCCTAAAAGATGAGGCTCTTAAAGTGCTGCACTCAATATGCCAGCAAATTTAGAAAACTCAGCAGTGGCCACAGGACCAGAAAAGGTCAGTTTTCATTCCAATCCCAAAGAAGGGCAATGCCAAAGAAAGTTCAAACTATCATATAGTTGCACTCATCTCACACGTTAGCAAAATAATGCTCAAAATCCTCCATGCTAGGCTTCAACAATTCATGAACCAAGAACTTCCAGATGTACAAGCTGGATTTAGAAAAGGCAGAGGAACCACAGATCAAATTGCCAATATCCACTGGTTCACAGAAAAACCAAGAGAATTCCAGAAAAATATCTACTTCTGCTTCACTGACTATGCTAAACCCTTTGACTGTGTGGATCACAACAAATTGTGGAAAATTCTTCAAGGGATGGGAATACCAGACCACCTGACCTGCCTCCTGAGAAATCTGTATGCAGGTCAAGAAGCAACAGTTAAAACTGGACATGGAACAACAGACTGGTTCCAAATTGGGAAAGGAGAACATCAAGGCTGTATATTGTCACCCTGCTTATTTAACTTACATGCAGAGTACATCATGCAAAATGTTGGGCTGGATGAAGCAAGCACAAGCTGGAATCAAGACTGCAGGGAGAAATATCAATAACCTCAGATATGCAGATGACACCACCCTTACGGCAGAAAGCGAAGAGGAACTAAAGAGCCTCTTGATGAAGGTGAAAGAGGAGAGTGAAAATGCTGGCTTAATACTCAACATTCAAAAAACTAAGATCAAGGCACCTGGTCCCATCACTTCATGGCAAATGGATGTGTAAACAACGCAAACAGTGACAGACTTTATTTTCTTGGGTTCCCAAATCACTGCAGATGGTGACTCCAGCCATGAAATTAAAAGATGCTTGCTTGTTGGAAGAAAAGACAAATCTAGACAGCATATTAAAAAGCAGAGAAATTACTTTACCAACAAAGGTCCATATAGTTAAAGCTATGGTTTTTCCAGCAGTCATGTATGGATATGAGAGTTGGACCATAGAAGGCTGAGCGCTGAAGAATTGATGCTTTTGAAATGTGGTGTTGGAGAAGAATCTTGAGAGTCCCTTGGACTGCAAGGAGATCAAATCAGTCAATATTAAAGGAAATCAATTCCGAATATTCAGTGGAAAGACTGATGCTGAAGCTCCAGTACTTTGGCCACCTGATGCTAAGAGTTGACTCATTAGATAAGACCCTGAGGCTGGGAAAGACTGAAGGCAGGAGGAGAAGGGGGCAAAAGAGGATGAGATGGTTGGATGGCATCACCAACTCAATGAACATGAGTCTGAGCAAGCTCCAGGAGATGGTGAAGGACAGGGAAGTCTGGCCATGCTGCAGTCCATGGGGTCACAAAGAATCGGACATGACTGAGCGACTAAACAACTACATTTTAAAACAGGAGTTTCATGAAAGTAGAAACACAATCAAAATAAAATTTTCCCTTTTGCAGCAGCATTAACACAAACAAAGCCAACTTTTTTTTATTTTTCAAATATCAAAATGTTCCAGAAGGAATACTTCAAATAGTGCTTCTGATGGCTTCTTTGTATTCCCTGATTGAAACTATTTAATAAGCAGCTAAGTTTACAGGAGTAATTTCTGAGAAATGGAGGTGAGAGAGGAGGGCAGCTCCGCTGGCTCTTCTGTTCATGTAGCACTGCTCCCTGACCCTGAGACCCCCCCCAGTGCTGCTTCCTGACCCTGAGACCCCCCAATGCTGCTCTCTGACCCTGACTGTCCCCTAACACTGATCCCTGACCCCGAGACCCCCCCAATGCTCCTCCCTGACCCCAAGACCCCCAGTGCTGCTCCCTGACCCTGGTTGTCCCCTGACACTGCTCCCTGATGCTACCCCCAATGCTGCTCCCTGACCCTGAGACCCCCAATGCTGCTCCCTGACCCTGTCACCCCCCAATGCTGCTCCCTGACCCTGGCTGTCCCCTAACACTGCTCCCTGACCCTGACACCCCCCAATGTTGCTCCCTGACCCAAAGACCCCCTGTGCTGCACCCTGACCATGGCCATGACTGGAGGCGATGAGTTGAGACCACTGTGTCTCTTCTCTCCGTGGTTCATGTGGATAGGAAAGTCAAGACCAAAGTCCTTGAGCAGGTTTGACCAGGCAACATGGGCAGAGTTTAACTCCTGGTCATCACCGGTTAACAGTTAAGAAGGCCTTTTTTAATGTAATAAAAAGGCTGACAGAAGTTTAGACAAGCAGCCACGAAAGGCCCCATGAGAGGCCCACATACCAAACTGCCCCCTGGGGCTGGGCTGAGGGACTCAGGACCACTTCAGGCAGAGGGTCTGCTCAGCTGAGAGCCCTGTACCCCTCTGTCTTCTGCAGGTCGTGGGGTCTGGGCCCCCCCGTTCTCAAGGCTCTGTTCTAAACACAGGTCAAGTGACAAGAGAGCACACTCTGCAGACTCTGGCCGGCAAGAACGGGCCACCTGGGATGCCTGGAGGTGCCTGAAGAGGCAGCAGGTAGGCCCCTGCCAGCAGCTCAGGAAGCCCTCGGGCTCCAGGAAGCTAGCCTCACCAGGGACTCCTGGTTCCTTTCATCCTGTTCCAAACAGAGATGCAGCGCCACCCAGCGATACTGACTTCTGCTTGAACTTCATCAAGTTCAAAGACATAAAGTCTTGCCTGGCAGAAAGTTAAGAAACACCTTCTTTCTGATAAAGAAAAGAAACCTGTCCTTCTTTCTCCTAGTCACATATAAGGTGTAATAGTCGATTTTTACGTAACAATTACAGGCAACTTAAGAACATTTCTGTGGGGGAAAAAAAGGTGGCACGGGGCAGGGGTGGGTGGGGTGTTTCCTGGGACATAGAACACCATTACTGCAGGTTCAGAGAGCACTCAGTCTCGGAGGGAATGGAAGAGGGCAGGATGGGGAGGAGGACCATCGCTGCCCTGAGCCTCTGCCTCCAGAACGAGGGGACGGCTGTGCGGGGGCCCGGTCCAGGGTGAACAGCCGAGGACACAAGGTAGCCCTGTCTGCAGACGCCCTGCCTGGGTTCCACCCTCACAGCTCGCTCGCTTTGCTCTCCTGCTGTGTGGTGTCTGCCCGCTGCCCACCTGCCTCCCCCAGGGCCGAGCCCCCCATCTGGGGGCCGAGCTGGGGTGGGGGCCACTCTGTCCCTCTTCGTCCTCCTGGTGCAGACGGAAAGGGGGGCAGTGGGCGAGGGAGGGGCCTGGCCGGGGCGGGGCCTGGACAGAGGAGGGCGTGGCCGGGGCGGGGCCTGGACAGAGGAGGGCGTGGTCGGGGTGGGGCCTGGACCTAGCGGGAGAGGGCAAGGGCGTGGCTGGACGGGGGCGGGGCCCGCGGGACACTCACGTCGATGGCGTCCCGCTCGAAGATGCGCAGCTGCAGGAAGAGCTCCAGCTTGATCTTGCGTTCCTGGAAGAGCTCCTCCATCTGCGCCTGGGCCTCATCCAGCTGCTGCAGCACCGTCTCGATGTGGCTGATGGAGCTGTTGTGCGGCGTCTTGTTGCTGGAGATGGCTGAGTCCCTGCGAGGAGGCGGGGGTGCAAACAGGAACTGGAAGGGAAGCTCTCTCCCTTTCGGGGCTGGGGGGCCGGGCCGGGGGAAGGAGGCGGCAGGAAGCGGGGCTGCAGCTCTCAAAAAAGAAGCCGCCCCTCGCTCCCAACAACCCCGGGCTTCCCAGGGGCCCAGGACGCTCTGAGGAACACCTCCCCCTCCTCCTCACAGCCCCTCTCAGAAGCAGGCGGCCAGCCACCACACAAATCATCCCAGGTAGCTGCATCTTCAGCCCCCTTCCTCCTTAAGTGGAGAAGAAAGAATTCCTATTTGCTACAGAGGACGAGATGGCTGGATGGCGCCCCCAACTCATCCATGGACATGAATTTGAGCAAACGCCAGGAGATGGTGAAGGACAGGGAGGCCTGGCGTGCTGCAGTCCACGGGGTCGCAAAGAGTCTGACACAACTGAGCGAATGACCAATAACAATTTACTACAAAGGGCAGCGCCAGGTCGGCTGTGAGCGTTTCCCTGTGAAGCAGCTCACTGAGCCTTTATCATGGAAGGACTGCCTGACTCTCAGCAAAGCGAGCATCGCGGGAAGACGTTAGTGACCATTAGATAAGCTGACCCTGAGTGATACAGCAGGGGGTTCACATAAAGGTGGCCCAGTCCCAGCCTGCCTCCTGTTTTCCCCCCACGAGCAGCACCTGAGTGTCACCAGAGGCTGGGCCTGCCTGAGCCTGGACTTGCAGGGGAGGGACGCCCACCACACTCTGGAAAAATACAGTGCTCCGGGCCCCAAGGATGCAGTCCTGGGAGGTTTAAATTCATCTGGTTTGTAAAGAAATTTCAGTCAGTAATAGGTAGATGTTAAAAGCAAATATTAATAAGATCTGAATTCTGGGAAAGTTTCTTGTGTGTGTTAGTTGCTCAGTCATGTCCGACTCTTTGAGACCCCATGGACTGTAGCCTGCCAGACTCCTCTGTCCATGGGATTCTCCAGGCAAGAGTACTGGAGTGGGTTGCCATTTCCTCCTCTAGGGGATCTTCCCAACCCAGGGATCAAACCCAGGTCTCTTGTACTGCAGACAGATTCTTACTGTCTGAGACACCAGGGAAGTTTATTAGTCAATGCCATAAAGAGAAAAATCGTAAAAAGAGTGAAAGAAAACCGACGGAGGAAAAAAAAGAAAGCAGAGTGATCTTAGTCTCCTCTGCATGGATGTTATTCATTCTCTACCTAGTTGGACAGACAGTTCTAGTAAATGGTTCAAAAAAGTAGAGGGGGGAAGAGTCCCCCGCAGACCTCAGAGCGCTGGGGGGCTGGGACAGGGTTCTGAGACGGGGGTGGAGGGTAAAGACAGAGGGGCTAGGATGGGGGAGCTGGGACGGGTGTAGGGCGCGGGTAGAGGCAGGGCACTGGGAGAGGGGCAGGGATAGGAGACAGGGGGCTGGGACGGGGGTGTAGGGACAGAGGGGCTGGGGCTGGGGGCAGGGATGGGAGACAGGGACGAGGGGTAGGGACGGGGGCTGGGGCAGGGATGGGAGACAAGGACAGGGGGCTGGGGCAGGGGCAGGGATGGGAGAAAGGGATAGGTTGGGCAGGGATGGGGCCGGCCCACCTCAGCTGCTGGATCAGGTCCTCGCCTTCCTTGATGACGTTCACGGTCACCTGCAGGGTGGTCTGCTGCTGCTGGCCGAAGCGCTTGCTGAGGTCCTGCACGGCCTCCACGGACTCGGCGTACACGTCGTCCAGCAGCTCCTTCTGCAGCTCCTCCAGCCATGTCCACAGCTACGGGGACAGTGGCATGAGGGGCCCTGCCCTGCGGCCCGGGGGAGGGGACCAGGGGCAGCCGCTCCCAAGGAGCTGGGAGGGAGGCGGGCGGCGGGGGAGGCACCCCACACTGCCGGCCGGTGGAACACAGAGCAGGACACGAAGTGAAAAAACAAACAGGCAGCGAGCCTGGGGGGACTGTCAGAAAGGAGAGAAAGGAAGGGCGGGGGCTGGGCAGTGGCTCTGCTGGTGCCTCCCAACACAACCATGCGCAAGAGCAAATGGAAAGACCCTCTGATGGCCGGAGACTCTGCTAAATGGTACCGGCATCCTTCCATGTGCCTTGTGACTCTTACTTAGCAGATGGACAGCTTTAATTTTAGCCAGAGCATTACAATCCATGATCAATTATCAAGCTGCAGTTCAGACAGGGGGGCTTTACATCCCTCAGAAAAGAAGGAAGCGTCCAGCATGGTGCAATCAACCCTTCTCCACACCCGGCAGGAGATTCGGACGCGACTGTGCCAGGTTTCCGCTCCCAGCCCAAGCCATGGCCACAGCAAACCCGGCCACAGCTCAGTCCTCCCACGACAGGCGTGCAGGCTGAGAACATGTGGTCACCGTCACGGCCAGGACCACCAACAAGGTATCCGTGGACCCAGGCAGGTAACGATAACTCGGGACAAGAGTGGCTCCCAGCCTGGCGGGGACACAGTATCTCGCCCGCTCCCAGGAAGGCTACTGCCTCCTCCAAATCCTTGGTCAGTGAGCAGCAAAGACAATTAACTAAACAGAGCGGGCCCTGGTGGCTTGGAAGTGGTTTCTGCGTGCAGAGAAAATGCTCCCTGCTTCCCCAGGGATGGAACAGTCACCTCCGGCATCTTGTGCTAAGTCGCTTCAGTCGTGTCCGACTCTTTGCCCCTTAGGACTGTGGCCCACCAGGCTCCTCTGTCCATGGGGTTCTCTAGGCAAGAACACTGGAGTGGGTTGCTGTGCCCTCCTTCAGGGGATCTTCCCGACCCAGGGATCGAACCTGAGTCTCTTATGTCTCCTGAACTGGCAGGCGGGTTTTATACCACTAGCACTACCTGGGTGGCTACAGGTAGATGTCTTATGAGTCCCTTACAGATGGCTGTCTGCGCGGCAGGGAGAGGCTTGCCCCTACCCTGCCCTGCCACGCAGGCCTCTTGGCAGAGACAGCACCACAGCTTTACTGAGGCCTCACTGACACACAAGAAACTGCAGCAGTTTGCAGTAAAATACAGGAAGTTTGCTACATATGAATGAGTTCTGCTCTGAGACCACGTTCGTACGTCCAATTTGTTCGTAAGTCCAACAAAGGTAGCCTAGGTACTGAACTAACACAACCGGCCATACAGTCCTGTACTGTAAAAGGTCTGTAATACTTTTCACACAGATAATTTAAAAAGAGCACATTTTTAATCTTGCAGTACACCGCCATGAAAGGGACAGCGGTAACAGTGCAACAGCTGGTACAGGGGCTGGCATCGAGTGATCAGGCGAGAAGAGTCGCTGACCGGGGAGGGAGAGGAGGTGGGAGGTGGCAGAGCCGAAGGGTCGTCCGCAGTGGGAGACGGAGGGCCAGCGGCAATGTCACTCTCGCCTCACACTGGTGGAGTGCACACACGCATCTCTGAAAGTTCCAAACTTGGAGGTTCGCACGTAGGGGACTTACTCTATACGAGTTGATGAGCTCTGACACATGCAGATCCGGGCAAAGAGCAATGCGACTACGACAATGGTGCTCCATGACCCCGAGAATCTTCCCAAGGCCCTCAGGAACCCCTCCTCCCTCTGTGCTCCCCCTCCCGGACAGCCACCAGCCTGCTTTCTGCCACTACAGATTAGCTTCCATTTTCTAAAAGAAATTATATTCACAGAATCATGTTGTAGGTACTCATTTTTTCGGTCTGGCTTTCATCAGCATCGTTATTTTGAGATTTTATCCATACCACTGTGTGTATCAACAGTTCTTTCCTTTTCATTATTGAGCGGTATTCCATTCTATGCCGATGACACACCTTTCTGGCTCAGATGGTGACGACATCTGGGCTGTTTCCAGTGTGGGGCACACTGGCGTTTAGCCTCTGTAGGCACCTGCACCTCCCTTTCTTGCAGCTACATGTCCAGGCGTAGAATGGCTGGATCACATGGTAGGTGTGGGCCAAACTGTTTTCCAAAGTGGCTCATTTCACATCTACCTGCTGCAGTATGCGAGTCCTCCAGTCCTGCCACACCCTCACCGATACCTGATGTGGTTGGTC
The DNA here is from genome assembly GCF_049115385.1 of Moschus berezovskii. NCBI lineage: Eukaryota > Metazoa > Chordata > Mammalia > Artiodactyla > Moschidae > Moschus > Moschus berezovskii. The sequence goes on along the minus strand of NC_142477.1, from coordinate 18,410,979 downwards.
TTTTTAATTGGACACATTCGAAATGTGTGATTTCTCATTACAGCTTTAATTAGCCATTCCCTAATGACTAGTGAAGGCAAGTCCAAGCTAACCTTGTAAGAGTTCTTTTGTTGCCAAACATGCATTTAGTTGAAAACAGAGCACCGGCAGTTGGCTCTTTAAAGAGGCCAATTAAGTTTAAAAATAAGGGAAGTGCAAGTACTTGGGGCCCTAAAGAATTTATTTTACTAAAAATTTTAAAATGTCAATTTGTGTCATATTATTTACTCATTTTTGTAAGATACCAAATTTCATACAATCCAAGGATTTTAATTAAAGGCACTTCAGAGAGAGGCTGGTCCAACTCTATGATCTTACAGATTAAAGAACAGAGGCCCCTAGGTGAAGTAACCTGCACACATGGGCAAACCTATTAGCAGTGGCAACTCAGGAGCAAAACCAGTCGAGTATCAGGAAGGAGACCCCCAGACCTGGTCACACTTCACACTGATACTGCATTTCAACATGAAGAACGCCGATCATCGACAGACCGAATATGGACTGACCTTCTGCACCATCTATAAAGAATAACATACTCTAGTTCTTTTTTTTCCTCTAAATTTTCATGAACATGGTTGCTTTAGTTATAAATAACAGGAAGGATGAAAGCACTGTGACCAGAAGAAATCTCTTAATTTGCTTTAATATTTCCCATGAAAAACCCTTTATGGGAAGGTGATGACTTCACAATATATACAAGTATTAAATCATTATGCTGTATACCTGAAACTAGTATGTGTCCGTTATATCTCAACAGAAAAGTGTTATGCTGCTGCTGCCAAGTCACTTCAGTCGTGTCCGACTCTGTGTGACCCCATAGACGGAAGCCCACCAGGCTCCCCCGTCCCTGGGATTCTCCAGGCAAGAACACTGGAGTGGGTTGCCATTTCCTTCTCCAATGTGTGAAAGTGAAAAGTGAAAGTGAAGTTGCTCAGTCGTGTCCGACCCTTAGCGACCCCACAGACTGCAGCCTACCAGGCTCCTCCATCCATGGGATTTTCTAGGCAAGAGTACTGGAGTGGCTTGCCATTGCCTTCTCCGAGAAAAGTGTTATAGCCACAAATAATTTATAAAAACACTTTTCTCATAATAATGAATAACAATTACAAGTGTGGGCTCTGAAGCCAGATTGTCGTGAGTTCCAGTCCTGACTTAACACTTCCCAGGGTGTGACTTGGGCAACTTAACCTGGATCTATGTGTTGGAGTTCTCATCCATAAATTGAATGTGGAAATAACAATGCCTACCTCAGGGAGTTACTGAGAAGATTCAATAAGATGATATATATTTCTTCAAAATAAGTCAATGTTAGCCACTATTACAGTTTTATTCTTACAAGAAAAATTCTGATAATAAGAATCAGTTTTTGAAAGTGTTCTTTCTACGGATATTTTTCAAAACATGCCCCAGTTCCAAACAGTTGTTCAAAATAGGCCACTTATTCTGGTACATTTAACACTGCACCACATTTAAATCTTTTTACCCCTAAAAACTCCAACACTTTAGCCACCTGATGTGAAGAGCTGACCCACTGGAAAAGACCCTGATGCTGGGAAAGATTGAGGGCAATGCGGAAAGAGCTAGTTTATTCCCTCGACACCCTGGACCTCTCGACACGCATCCAGGGTGCAGGGTGCACACTGCCCAGCTGGCTGTGGGGCCAGTGAAGGGCCCAGGTGTGGAGTAGACCACCAGGGTCCATCCTGGGTTCACACAGTTGAAAAGGGAAAAATAACCGAGGTAGACGAACAGGCTACACATAAATCCACAATTGAAATGCCCAAAGATTCCTCTGCCCTTTTGGAATTCGTCTCTCTGGTCCTACAGGAAATTCGTTTTGGAGGAGAAAGTCTCAGGGAGAGGTAATTTCTGATGCCAGCTGATGATGAACTGAGACGTATCATAATAATACAACATGATTCGGGCAAAGTCTATTTTTAAGGTTTCAAAGTGGTACCTATGATGCCTAAAATAACCTCTGAATAAAGGAATGAGAAAAGACTCTTTAGGATACCTGTGAAACTTTTTACCACATATTTCCTAAGGGGAGAAAAACTGCACTTCTGTACATGCTGCTAATTTACAATAAAAAGATAAACCTCTGCCCCACAGTGAGAGAGGAGCTGCAGTCTACCCAAGTTCTCAGCAGTCGGAGTCTGCTTCTAAGAGAACCTCGCCTGCAGCTAGGGGATGGCCAGGCAGCCGGAGTGAGGCAATGCTGCCCCCTAGAGGCCATCTCCGAGTTATCCATGCAGAGAATGTAAACCCGGCTGAGAATGGGGTTGCAGGTGTGTACAGACATGGATCGCGGGCCAGGTTCAGGAAGACAGGTGGGATTTGGGGGAGAAAACCCAGTGCTAAGATGCGGGACAGCCTGGTCCTGGGTCCAGCATCCAGCTGCGTCGGACCCCCGCTATTCCAGCCCCTTCCCCACACCCGGTGCGCTGTGCTGGGTGAAGCCTAAAGAAGGGACGAAGGTTCTGCTGGGAGAAAGTCCCCTGAAAAAGCCCCCTCTTCGTTAGTGAGGCTCCTAGAAGCACTCACTGGGGTGGGGAGCCCCGGCAAGGACTGAGTCTCTAACTGGGTCGGTGAGGAGGTCAGATGCAAGCCCTGAGACTTGGGCGCTGCTCCTCCTGTAGCCTCGCCCAGGTGAAGGCTACAAGCCTGGGCCACCTGGAGGATCAGAGGAGTGTCCTTATCCCCTGCGTGACCTCGGGCAAGTCCTTGGCCTTCTCTGCCTTCAGCTTCTCCCTCTATGAAATGGGAGCGTTTTACCACGTATGCCTCCCCTAACAGGCAAAGCCAGTTTAGGAATTGAGAGAAAAGACCACAAAGGTGTGGCAGCGCTCAGTCCCCACAAGCACCTCGTGAACAGAAGCCACCACCACTGGTGTAACCATCACGCAGATTCCAGTGGGTATGCGTGGGTTGCAGGGCCAGGGTGGGAACCGTCAGAGCCAGCAGCAGAAGTGGGTGGTTTCGATGGCAATTTATAGGCGGAATTGCAGAGGGTGCCTGCCACACACAGAACACACGATTCTCTTTCTGGCAGAGGAAGCCCGGATCAAAGCGGAACTGTTCCAGCTACAAGCAGCATGTTCCTCAGTCTGAAATGAGCAACTGGCTCTTTCGGGGGCACATGCCTGTCACCTGACTGAGGAGCAAGGGTTTCAGGAGCACCTGGTTATTCTTCAGAGTGTTAGCTGCTCAGTCACGTCTGACTCTGCAGCCCCCACGCACTGCAGCCCACCAGGCTCCTCTGTCCATGGGATTCTCCAGGCAAGAACACTGGAGGGGTTGGGTTGCCACTTCTTTCCCCAGGGGATCTTATTAGTTCCCTGACCAGGGATCGAACCCACATCTCCTGCACTGGAAGGTGGACAATGGACCACCCGGGAAGTCGCCTGTCTATTCTGAGTCAAAGCAGACTCACAAATTAAAACCCATGAATGACATTTCTGTGATAGATCTGGACTTATGCTTGCTGGGATCTTCTCAGAACCTATTTTCTTATCTGACGTATCTGGCAGACCCTGGTCTAGACTTTGATAAGCTTGTCCTCCGCACCGATCCACCCACTCACAGGGTTCGTGTGCAGGCAGAGGTCTGCAGGGCAAACATCCTCCAGCCCCGTTGAGGTCACCTATCCACTAACCGGCACCCCAGTGTCAGCCTCACCAGCCACGGCTTTTAATACAGCCATGATGATTTCTGCTTCAGCACCAAGCCTGTCCTGGCTTTAGGGCAACCTGCCCATTTTCAAGATAAATCGCTCTCAACACAACAAAGCAAGTTTTCAGGCTGGCTGGGTGTGGATGCGTAATCTCTCCAGATGTCCCAGACACACATAAAAGTTCTGACTAGGTTAGTGCAGTCAGGTTAAAGAAACAGTGACCGCACAGTCTGCTCCCCTATAAATGTGACACTAGGGATTAATACCATCTGTCTGTGGGGCGTGGGGTCCACCTGGATGACTGGTCTCCATCTCCTACATCAACAAGCTGATTCCATTATGGGCCTGGGTTGGAAATGACTTCCTTATTCACATGCTGGGTGTGAGTTATGAAAGTTACAAACCCTTTCTTCCTGGCAAGGTCTCCTCGGAGATCAGTTTGGCAGGATAAGGACAGTCTTGACTGTGTGCTAACTGACACTCTCAATTAATTCTTTTTCACAGTCATTCAGCTCACATGTCTGTCTTGTGTACAGATTAAATGTCAAATGCTCGCTGATTCCACTGTATTGTTGTTTAGTTGCTAAGTTGTGTCCAACTCTTTGCAACCACATGCACTGCAGCCCACCAGGCTCCTCTGTCCATGGGATTCTCCAGGCAAGAGTACCGGAGTGGGTTGCCATTTCCTTCTCCAGGGGATCGTCCTGACCCTGGGATCGAACCCGGGTCTCCTGCACTGCAGTCAGATGTTTTTACATCTGAGCCACTATGCCCTGAGAGAGAAACCAGCTTTAAACCACTCTCTAACAAAAATAATGTTTTAACATGAATTATACCAAAATGAAAAAAGAATTTTCCTTTTAGACAATAACACCCCTCTTTCCCCACTGGCCAAAACCCAAAGGTTTTCCACATATTTATTTGGTGGAAAAAAAAAAATTCATTTCTTTTGCAGCTTTGACTGGAAACAAAAGTAGTGAGTGACGGAAACAAAGAAAGCCACATGTGCCAACGTGACGGCGCCAGGAGCAAAAGTTGTCTGCAGCCGCTTCCTCTGCCCCGGGCACTGCCCTGGACGCGGCGCTGGAGGTGGGCACCCGGCCAGGGTCTGACGGCTGACCTGAAGGGTGACAGTGAGGCACCAACTGTGAGAAAGGGCGGCAGAGGCAGACCAAGCAGTTCCTGTTGCTCGAAGACGGGTGAGGGAGCTATCAGGGTGGTACCCAAGGATTCACACCCAGGGGGCCACACCTCCGCGTCTTATATTTAAATCATCTGTCAAGTAACAAGGCAGGGACGAGGGAAAACATGGACCTTTACTGGCAGCTAGGACCTGAAGTGTGTATGGCCCATAACCCTCAGAGATGCTGTTATTCCCAATTCTGCAGAGAGAGCTGGGGTACCACGGAGCAGTCTGCCCCACGTCACTCGGCCAGTTAAGTCAGGGAATGTGCCACTCTTAATATACTTTCTTCATTATTTTAATAAAAATTATATTTTTACAGAAGGAAGTCAGAAATGATTAGAACTACTTTGGGGGACAGTCCCACTCAGGGGAAGACCACCTATTAAAAAAAAAAAAGAAATAAATACCAGATACCACAACCTATGTGAAGACTTAGCTGATAAACCAATAGGGAGCAACTAAATGTCCAAACTTAAATCTAAGGCTCAGTCTTGCAAGGTCTAATGATGCAGTGGATGGTTCTAGACCCCGAGTGTCCCCTTGCTTGTGGCCATTCACCTACTTATATGTATCTGTATAAGATAAATAAAGAAATCAAACATTTAAGAGCATACTTAGAGAGTTCATCTAAGGAACTGAATATTAACATAACAATTACCAAGAAATGATCATATTAGCTAAACTTTACTTCCTAAAATATTCTGCATTTGATCTTAACCTTTCCCATTGACAAATATATCAAAGCAAGCCTGGACGTCTGAGATGTTAATGAGCTACAGACCACTTGTAAATTGCTAGTGGTAGTGTAAAAATGGTACAGTCACTCTGGAAAAGTTTGGCACTTTCTTTCAGAACAGAATGTGTTTAACCAAAGGACCCAGCGACTGTACTCTTGGGCAATTATCCCAGAGACATGAAAACTTAAATTTATGCAAAAATCTGCACAGGAAGGTCCACAGCTTCTCTTCTTGGAAAAGTCAAAATATCCTCACTGTTCTTTAAAAGGTAAATTGTTCACAAACTGTGATGCATCCATATCATCAGAGACTACTCCGCGACCAAGTACCGGCGCGGGCAACAACAGGGAAGGGCTCCAGGGGGAACTGTGCTGAGCAGAAAAGGCCATTCTCAAAAAGGTACATGTGGTATGATTCCATCTATGTAACATTTTTGAAATAAAATTATCGAGATGGAGGAGGACAGATGAGTGGCTGCCAGGGGTCAGGGGTGGGGGCAGGGGCGGGCATGGTTGTAAGGAGGGGCCACAGGAGGCCACTGGTGATGGGTGATTCTGCATGACAGTGCGTGGAAGGGCGCTGATGGTTACGCGAATCTACACAACGACGAAACTGCACAAAACTAAACATGTGCCTGCACGTACACATACACAGGGGCATGCACACTTGGGGAAACTTGAGTAAGCTCTGCAAGTGTGGCAAAGTCACGTTCACGCTCTGACAAGGCACGTGGTTATGCGAGGCGTGACCCCTCGGGGATGATGGGAGAAAGTGCAGGGACTGCCTGTTTCCCTTTCTACCCAACTTTCTGTGATCCTAAATATTTCAAAACACTAAGTTACAAAAAGAAACTATGGCTCAAGGTATCACACATATTTAAGAATAAACAATAAAGCAAATCATTTTAGAGACTACAGAGAGATGACAGAAAATAGAGCCAAGAAGGTCAAAATAAAAGTCTTGAAAAGTTGGGAACCAAATTTTAGAGACCTTTGCATGGGAAACACAAGGGATCCAAAGAAATTGGTGCTGGAGAGGCTGGGGTCACCCCAAGAAGGACCACGATCCCTCCCCTGCAGGGAGTCCTGCCGTGAACAGAAATGGGGCTTTTCCAGAAAGGGCAGAGTTCAGAAAACTAAGTTCATAGCATCCGGCCCCATCACTTCATGGCAAATAGATGGGGAAACAGTGGAAACAGTGACAGACTTTATTTTTTGGGGCTCCAAAATCACTGCAGATGGTGACTGCAGCCATGAAATTAAAAGATGCTTGCTCCTCGGAAGAAAAGTTATGATCAACCTAGACAGCATATTAAAAAGCAGAGACATTACTTTGCCAACAAAGGTCCGTCTAGTCAAAGCTATGGTTTTTCCAGTGGTCACGTATGGATGTGAGAGTTGGACTATAAAGAAAGCTGAGCGTCAAAGAATTGATGCTTTTGAACTGTGGTGTTGGAGAGGACTGTTGAGAGTCCCTTGGACTGCAAGGAGATCCAACCAGTCCATTCTAAAGGAGATCAGTCCTGAATGTTCACTGGAAGGACTGAAGCTGAAACTCCAATGGTTTGGCCACCTGCGAAGAACTGACTCATTTGAAAAGACCCTGATGCTGGGAAAGATTGAAGGCGGGAGAAGAAGGAGATAACAAAGGATGAGATGGCTGGATGGCATCACCGCCTCAATGGACGTGAGTCTGAGTGAACTCTGGGAGTTGGCGATGGACAGGGAGGCCTGGCGGGCTGTGGTCCATGGGGTCGCAAAGAGTCGGACACGACTGAGCGACTGAACTGAACTGAACTCAACTGGAAAGGGCAGGTATCCTGAACAGGTCTGACCGCCACTGCCTGCAACTGCAAGACCCACCCACTGCAAGAGGGTAACTGTGGTCCATGCGAGGGCCACAAGCTGCCTATAGTTGGTTTAACCTTTCCTGAATCAGTTTAACTGCCAGATGCCGGACTGCCTCTCCAGCTCCATGGGGAAAGAAGAGAAAAGGAATCTAGGCCCTTTGAGCGCTGGCTGGTGGAAGAGTCACAAGGGAGGTTTTCAAACGTGGTGAGGATGGTGGGAGAAGCAGCTGGGAAGCTCCACACCCTGAAAACAGGAGCCTTGAGCTCCTGTGTTCTCATGATCCCACACCGAGCAGGAGCAGGGTCCCCACGGGGCTCTCCCTGCTCCCGGGGGATGCTGGCCGCTGGCCCAGGGCAAAGAAAGAGGTCTGCCTGCTTAACTGTTAGCCACAGAAATGAAGCCAGGCTGGCATGCCATGACCAAAACATCTCCAGGTGGTGGGGAGGCCTTTATTTCTGACTTCTGAATAAAATGAAAGGTCCCTCTTTCTCGGGCATTTCCCTAAACAAAAACTTGTCCCAGTTCAGGGTGTAAGCTTGCAGAAATAGCAACAAAAGGCTTCTTGACTTAACCCAGCAAGAATCACAGCCCGATTCCAACGGGAATCATCTTTCCTGGGAAACCATGGCTCCTGGGAACCAACTGAACAAGAACAAAAAAACAGCTCAAGGCTACTGACTGGGTTCCAGGAATAAACTCTGGCAGAGGACTCAAGGTCACCACCTGGCTGCCTCAAATAACCCACACGTTTCAAAGGTAATTATCCGTTGACTCGGGACCCAATTTTGAGAATGAAGTTGAAGAGTATGAATGGATGACAATAATTATGCCTTTGCTATATTTGAAAATGGAACCATGGCCCTCTATCATTAAGTCTTGGGGATGATCAGCTAGAAATAGACATCGTTTGTTCCACGAAGTGACCGAGTATCTGCTAAGTCTGGGAGGCAGACAAGGGAAACGAGGTTCTGGTCTTCAAGTGACTCAACTTCTAGCAGGAGAAACAAACAGACATCTAAAATATGTGACACACACAAAAGACTGTTCTTCCCTTGTCATTCATTTTTACATCCCTCTCTGGATGTTACAGCTGGCTTGGGAGACACTTTGGAATGAATGAGTGAAAAGAGTAAATGGATGATGAAAGAATAAACGGTGGTGAGTGCCTTCAAAAGGAAAGGAGAACCGGTAACAAAAGTCTCCAAAGGGAGAATCATAATCAGAACTGAGGGGAATAAAATGCAACAAAAATTGAAGGGAAGAAAGAGATAACAGATAGAAGACAAACTCTCTCTTAAAATCAACATTCCTTTTAAACACCACTACTTCAAAATCTTTTAAAAAAAAAAAAGGATAGATGAACAGTCTTCAAGTCTCATGAGAGATTAAATAATTTCACGAATACTTTCAGAGGGAACAAAAAACAAGAAAAGCGTCCCAGGACGCTTCCCAATCTGGGTTTAAGGGTGAGATTAGAGCTCACCACCTCTCTTAGCCACCTCTGCATTCAACATCAAGGTATAAAACACTTGCCATCCATGTGAAAATGCAGCTGACCCTTGAACAACACAGGGGTAGGGACACAGTCAGAAATCCATGGAGGATCCACACTCAGCCTTCTGCATCCAGGGTCCCCCCGCATCTGCAGATCGTGCAGGTGAAAAACAGCCACGCGCGTGCAGACCTGTGCAGTTCAAACTGATGCTGTTCATGGATTGGCTGTGTCTCCTCTTTTCCTTCTTCCTGGGATCAAGCACCTATGTTCTGTCCTCCGGGTATAAGAGAGTGGAGGCTGAGGTCTCCATGCTGAGCCTAAGTGCTTGATCTGCAACAAGACTTACAACCACCAACCTTCACTCAAAGAAATTTCCGACCCAACACTGAGCAGGTATGACCATGCACTGGCACCTTCTCCAAGTTGGCTGTTAATGAGATCACCTCTGAATTACTTGATCCCCAGAGAGCCAAAGATTGACCACAAGATGGAGGGGGCTATGCTCCAGATCAAGTGAGAAATAAAAGCACAGCCAAACATATGGGTGTGAGGATGGTGAACGTCCATGTCAGGAGAACCTCTGACCGTTAACTTCTTAAAAGCTGCCTGTATTTGCCTAAACAAAAATGGCAACTCACTTTTTCTATCTTGCTCTGTGTGATTTAAAGTCATATGAACTGCTTGAGAAAAATTCATTCTGACAACTTACATCTCTAGCAAGTTTTCATTCATCTGATATGTTAAAATATTTAGTGCCTTGATGCAAACACACATTTAATTAGCGTGATTTCCTTCTCCTGGCCTTTCTCTCACTTTTAATTTTGTTTTAAAGCAGATAATCAAATTTATTCTAAACGAAGTCATTTTTCAATAACTGTTTTCAAAACGCAATGACTGAAGAAACCATTCCTTCCTATGTAAGACCTGCCAAGTACCCTGGCGGGTCAGAGGACATTCGTGCAGCAGAGAGAGAGGAGATGGAAGAAGGTTCCTGGGCTGGTCAGGAAAAAAATAATAATCTACCGACCAAATGACGGGGGCTAAAAATGAAGTCCAAGCACCTCGAGGGGAAGAATCACAGCACATTCCATGCCCGTGGGTGAACAGCTTCCCTAAAGGCCTCCCCTCTGGTACTCTGGCACCCCTCCCCACAACTGTCGCCCAACCCTCCCCTGGCCCAGGTCACTTTGGGGGCACACGTTTACGAGGAACCAAATTCACAGTAAACACACCAGTTTCTCTGCCACTGTGATGGTTTTTCAAATACAAAGGAAAGAATGAATACATGGAAACGTCTCGAACTGTTAAACAGAACCACTTCACTTTTCAAACAGGTTTAAGTTCTCCTTAGTCTACAAACTTCACATATACTAGAAGTTCCTGCAGTGTAAGTCAAGAGAACAAAATGTATTTTCACTTTTCAATACATGTCCAGGCCTACTGACACAACAGATTCTATAGCTGGCCAACTAGACTGCTTTCACTGTACAATGTTTCCTTAAAAATGCTGCTGATGTTACAGAATCCAGTGAACCCAGACTGAAGTCTCTGGAGAACGGCTTTTGTGAAAGGCTTTCGTGCTGGCTTCCTTCAGTGCATGCTGCGCGAGAACCGTAACAAAAAGTGGAAAAGTTGACCAAAGTCGTAAGCAGCGCCTTTTTTTTTGCTCTAAATGTGAGTTAAATCCTCACGAATCCTGCTAAGAATATCCCTAACCTGAGGCCTGCCACACAGGCATCCCATCACCGGCTCCTGCGCGCCCTGCAGACTCCAGGCCTTCTGTCCTCCGCGCAGCTCAGTATGTGCACGCTGCCCAGGGGCCCATCCAGGTCCACAGCGCCCCCTGCAGCCTGGGTGAGGAACAGCAGCCCCCACCCACCACGCCTCCCTCGGAAGGTCCGGCCGGCTCTGCTTTCTGTCTGTCACAGCTTAAAGAGCAAAGACACAACCTGCTTTTTCATGCACAGCATCTTTCTCTCTCTCAGGGTGGAAAAAATACATCAGAGAATAACATCCTATAATAATACTGATGGAAAAGAGAGAGTAACCCACAGCTATCCCCAAACAGGAGCTGTAACAGGTGCGTGGACAGAAAGTTCTAGAGTGCGGGGCTGCGGGGCGGTGGGGCATGGATAGCTAACTGCTGCGGAAGAGAAGAAAGGCAGTGCATCCCACTGCATGCACCAGACTGTGAGGATACTGTGGTGTTTCGGGCTGGTGCTCCAGATACAGAGAATCACTGACGGTACAAGAGCAAGGTGATCTAAGTCACGACACGTGTATTTCTGGTGGCAGGGCTGGGAGCTGGCAGGGGCAGAGAGACTAGTTAGTGGTAGCGGCTTGACTCAAGATGAGTGAGGAACTGGTGAACATGCACCCGTAGTCAGAAACTACAGTGAATCAGTGTCTACTTAACGTGTCTCCTTGGAGAAAAATAGTGTCTTTGTAAACACTGTGATGTCTTTTTCAGGGGTGGCATTACTAAACCAGAAAGAGAAGCTGCTCCTGTCAGTTTTCTATGCTGAGAAAGAGTCCAGGATCTAAAGGGCACCAGCCCCCTTCCCAGAATGGGCTGCTCAGGGTCCCAGGCATTCGCCACATACACTCCCTATCCTAGCCTCCCCTGGAGGAGGGCATAGCAACCCAGTCCAGTATTCCTGCCTAGAGAATCCCATGGACAGAGGAGCCTGGTGGGCTATGGTCCGGAGAGCTGCAAAGAATCGGACGCGACTGAGCGACTATCACATATTAGACTTCCAGGGCTCACAAAATTTCAGAGTTGAAAGTGAATGTGGTTTTCCTGGAGTCAAACATTCAAGCTACAAATGGCCCAGTTGAGGACTGACTGCCCAAGATCCGAGACCTGCAGAGTCCTTTTCCATTAAACAAATTCACAAGTTCCTGAGTGAATGTCTTTAAACAAGGCAAGCCAGGCCTACCCATCTGCAAGTGTCTTCCATAGTCTGGCTCCTTCTAGGTCTTTCTTCCTAGCCTGTTACTACGGCCTTTCCGGACTCAACCTCAAATTACCTA